>NC_134839.1:90341872-91002539 GCF_965363235.1 Mytilus galloprovincialis
GAATTGAGCACTCACCAACATGTTTAACCATGTCACATTCTGTATGTGCCTGTCCAAAATCAGAAACCTGTTATTCAGTGGGTTCATGTCTGTCTTACCACTTAACTCAGTTTAAGTTCAAATTTTAGCAGTATCACTTTTAGTTCTTGAGTTATGTCCCTTAATAATGCAATATGCTAGCCTGGACATCATCTGTGTCTCTATGGGACACATTCCCCGTTTATTTATTTTTAAGTTCTATAAAAAAACAACAGTATTGCTTTGTATGATGTTTGACCAAATACTATTAATTTATTTGCAGGTCAGTTGTAATGTTTGTAATATTTCCAATCTCCTGTCTAGCCATACTTGGTTTATTTTTTCTAATGTTATCAGAACCATTTTTGGTAAGTTAGTACAATACTTTATATTTTTGAGTACTGTTATTGTGTAAAATAATAAAATTTACCGCGCAGAACAAAGATGTAGAAAATTGAAAGTTTCTGACCCATCTGTCTGTCACCTGAATAGAGTTTATCAAAACCTTTTATGAGTTCAATAATCAGGAAAATGATAAAAGAACTTCTACTATACAATAATATTTACAAGGGGAAAAAAATAGAATTTTCTTTTATGTTTGACTGGAAATGGGCATATAATGATTTCCATCAATTGAGACCATTTGTCAGCATACATGAATCACCTCATTGAGATTACCCCTAGTTTTTTGTGGGTTTGTGTTGTTTATTCTTTAGTTTTCTTTGTTGTGTCATGTGTACTATTGTTTGTCTGTTTGTCCTTTTCATTTTTAGCCATGGTGTTGTCAGTTTATTTTCGATTTATGAGTTTGACTGTCCCTCTGGTATCTTTCGCCCCTCTTTTATTTACAAAAGCAATTATTTTATTAATAATTTGTTGAATGAAGACAGTTTTGAAACAAATAAGTGAAAATGAACACCTTATTTTACAATGTCTACAAATCATTGTAAATATAACAACTAGTGATTATTTTCAAATCATTGTACATGTGATTCTTCACTTAATTTTTTTTGTGAGAAAAAATAAAATTCACGAATTCTGGTAATCAGAATCATGTAACTTTTGCTCAAATCAGGAAAATTCATAGCCCCAATGAAAAGCGCTTTCAAAAAAAAAAATGTTAAAAGAACAACAAATTTTCATACCAAAGATTTAAAGCGTCAAGAGTGAAAACAATTTTTTTTTATATAAAATGGATGAAAACTTATTTTAAAGGCTTAACATCTCACCCATAAAAGGTGAATATTAAAAGTTTGATCAAGTTGTATAACTAATAGCCTAGATTTATCTTTGAATGATTAACATGCCTCAAGACTGTATTGCTATCATCTATTAATTTTTAGTGGACACCAAGGAGAATCAAGGCTATAGCCAGAACAATAGCTGTGAATCATTGGTATAATCAAATTGTAGCTGTGATAGTCATTATATTTCTATATTCTAGTGCCTTATTTCCTATGGTAAGTTAACTTTGACCTTTGATCTTGACCTAGTTTCCTATTTTTTGTACCAAGGACCTCAAATCAACAGACCCTAGGTCACTAACAGTTATGGTTTACCAGTTACAAATTCATAACACTTATTCCAAATGGTAAGGGGAAATAACTCTCATATGGAGCCTTTGTTTCGCTTCCGTCAAAATTGGACAAAAAATCCTGAGGAATATTGAAAAATTTGGTGAAATAAATTTGTTGATTTCTTTTATGGTTAAGGAGCTGGCCTCGAAGTCATAAAACTTTCAAGTCAGTTTTTTGTACTCATACTACAAAATCAACCAATCAAAATGCTAGATTTCATGTTTTGAGCATGATTTTTGTGCTCTGAGCACTGAGCAAAGTTTTATGACTTCAACCCCAGATCTCACCACAAAAAAAACTGTGTTTGAGAAGATAACCCTTACAATAAATAGTCTTAGATTAAACAGGGACACCAATGTGCCATAACTGAGGGGAGATAGGACCTTTATCAGGACTCTGGGATCTGGTGTTTTTAAGCTCGGGATTTTGGGGTTGACCTTTTATGGATCCCAGAATTCTTTTTTTGAATTTCAGGATGTTGTGATTTTATATTATTTAAATTCGAGACCTCAGGATTTCATGCTTTTAAGCCCCGGATTTCAGGATCAGGACCTGTCCTACCCCTCCTAATAACTGATATTATATACAAAAAAATCTAAGGGACATCTTGTGAAACCATAAAACAGGGACTGTAACAAATTTGGCAGAAGAAGAAAAAAAGTACAAATACATCAGCTCTTTCCACAGAATAGTGGAAAAACCTAATTATACAATTTTATCCAGTAATTATATGATTAGGTTGGATACTGAAATGATAATATCACATTTAATTTTACAGCTTTTACTTCTCAAATAATACCTTAAGTTTATCAAGGGAACATATTTTGAGATCTGTTTTATTATTGATTAGTATATGAAGAGTGTCCCAAATGTTATATTTGATTTTTTTATTACTAAATGAATGCTTCCTATATTTATTGTCAGCTATATTGTAATTTCAGGTGTCTGTTTATCAGTATGATTTAAAAGAATGTCTTTCCACACATTTTGGTATTCCTGTATCATCAGTAAACCTAACACATCTGGACCAAGCCAATATCAGTCTTGGTATCGAGTATTCAATATGTAATCCTTTACATAAAACTTCACATTTTCCAGAGGTAAATATGATTTTTATTTTCTATAATTCTTACACATGATATATCCTTTTCCTGACATGTTGATTATTTATATTTAATTAATGTGTGGTTCTTTTCATCTCAGTTCTTCATTGGTCAAAATTTGACTTTGATTTCGAAGGACCTTGTCTGATGACATCATATTGGAAGAACACATTTTATTGCAGATCATTTGGAAAGAAGGAATAATTTTGTCTGCATATTGTTTAAAAATTATTAGAGAAACAGATTCTACCACTGATTTAAATGTTTAATTGTCTGGAGCGGATAAATATCAAAGGCTGTACTGTTTAAGGAGCATTGTTTGGTAGTCCCAACTTTTTACATGTTGTATTTTGTAGTTGATGACAACAACAAACCATTGTGTGGTCTATTTAATTTTCTATTATGATCATTCTTACATGTAGTTGGTGTTGAGTGGTTATACAAGCCAGCAGTGGTCTGTTTTCTTTTCAGTACACATCATTTTGTATATTGTTGGTGATGATAGCATAAGGTCTAGGAGCATGTTATTTTATTTTTCAGTATCTATCATTTTGTATATTGTTGGTGACGGTAGCATAAGGAGAGCATGTTATCTTATTTTTCAGTATCTATCATTTTGTATATTGTTGGTGATGATAGCATAAGGAGATCATGTTGTTTTCTTTTCAGTACACATCATTTTGTATATTGTTGGTGATGATAGCATAAGGAGAGCATGTCATTTTATTTTTCAGTATCTATCATTTTGTATATAGTTGGTGACGATAGCATAAGGAGAGCATGTTATTTTATTTTTCAGTATCTATCATTTTGTATATTGTTGGTGACGATAGCATAAGGAGAGCATGTTATTTTATTTTTCAGTATCTATCATTTTGTATATTGTTGGTGACGATAGCATAAGGGAGAGCATGTTATTTTATTTTTCAGTATCTATCATTTTGTATATTGTTGGTGACGATAGCATAAGAAGAGCATGTTATCTTATTTTTCAGTATCTATCATTTTGTATATTGTTGGTGATGATAGCATAAGGAGAGCATGTTGTTTTCTTTTCAGTACACATCATTTTGTATATTGTTGGTGACGATAGCATAAGGAGAGCATGTTATTTTATTTTTCAGTATCTATCATTTTGTATATTGTTGGTTATAATAGCATAAGGAGAGCATGTTATCTTATTTTTCAGTATCTATCATTTTGTATATTGTTGGTGATGATAGCATAAGGAGAGCATGTTGTTTTCTTTTCAGTACACATCATTTTGTATATTGTTGGTGACGATAGCATAAGGAGAGCATGTTATTTTATTTTTCAGTATCTATCATTTTGTATATTGTTGGTGACGATAGCATAAGGAGAGCATGTTATTTTATTTTTCAGTATCTATCATTTTGTATATTGTTGGTGAGGATAGCATAAGGAGAGCATGTTATTTTATTTTTCAGTATCTATCATTTTGTATATTGTTGGTGACGATAGCATAAGGAGAGCATGTTATTTTATTTTTCAGTATCTGTCATTTTGTAAATTGTTGGTTATAATAGCATAAGGAGAGCATGTTGTTTTATTTTTCAGTATCTATCATTTTGTATATTGTTGGTGATGATAGCATAAGGAGAGCATGTTATTTTATTTTTCAGTATCTATCATTTTGTATATTGTTGGTGACGATAGCATAAGGAGAGCATGTTATTTTATTTTTCAGTATCTGTCATTTTGTAAATTGTTGGTTATAATAGCATAAGGAGAGCATGTTGTTTTATTTTTCAGTATCTATCATTTTGTATATTGTTGGTGATGATAGCATAAGGAGAGCATGTTATTTTATTTTTCAGTACACATCATTTTGTATATTGTTGGTGATGATAGCATAAGGTCTAAGAGCATGTTGTTTTATTTTTCAGTATCTATCATTTTGTATATTGTTGGTGATGATAGCATAAGGAGATCATGTTATTTTATTTTTCAGTATCTATCATTTTGTATATTGTTGGTGACGATAGCATAAGGAGAGCATGTTATTTTATTTTTCAGTATCTGTCATTTTGTAAATTGTTGGTTATAATAGCATAAGGAGAGCATGTTGTTTTATTTTTCAGTATCTATCATTTTGTATATTGTTGGTGATGATAGCATAAGGAGAGCATGTTATTTTATTTTTCAGTACACATCATTTTGTATATTGTTGGTGATGATAGCATAAGGAGAGCATGTTATTTTATTTTTCAGTATCTGTCATTTTGTAAATTGTTGGTTATAATAGCATAAGGAGAGCATGTTGTTTTATTTTTCAGTATCTATCATTTTGTATATTGTTGGTGATGATAGCATAAGGAGAGCATGTTATTTTATTTTTCAGTACACATCATTTTGTATATTGTTGGTGATGATAGCATAAGGTCTAAGAGCATGTTGTTTTATTTTTCAGTATCTATCATTTTGTATATTGTTGGTGATGATAGCATAAGGAGATCATGTTATTTTATTTTTCAGTATCTATCATTTTGTATGTTGTTAGTGATGATAGCATTAGGAGTGTTCATACAAGCAAGCAGTGTACTGAAGTTATTGGTGTGGACTGTGATGGTATTCTTTCACTTGTTATTGGTGGAAGTATTCTTTGTTGATCTCCTTAACAACAGAGATTTTCTAATTAGTGCTAACAGAGGGTAAGTTGATAAATAATCTGGATGTTCTAATTTGAAAACTTTTAAATAGATAATCAAACACAAAACTGTATGGTTATAATAGAGTCTATTATTCACAAACACAAGGGAACTAACTCTATCTCATGGTCTAACTCTTGACTATTGTATAACTCTGGTGACACTTTATTAATTTGATACATTCAAGCACTTTTGTGGATTTACCTTCATCAGGAACTGACAAATTCAAAACGTTGAAAACAAGGAGTTGATTTCACTAAAAACCTTATGAACAAGATTGATTGTAAGTCATGAACAGTTCATAGACTTACAATCAATCTTAGTTGTAAGTTTTTTTTATGGAACTGACTCCAGGGATGTATCAATTCTTGAATATTTGAGGTGCTATATCATCAATAGGAACATATAAAAAAGAATAGGCAAAATTTACCTAAGGTCAACTTTACCGGAGGGACTTTAAATCTTTGTCTCTAAATAATTTCTTAATTTATCAACAATGACTGTTATAAATCCTGTAAGTAAAAATTGAAGTATTACTGCGTTGATGATACCCTTGGAGATAAGCAGTCGGAGTCCACCAGCAGTGGTATTGACTGAGTGCTTAAACTTCTTTTGCTATCAATTTTCCAGACAGAAAATACACATAGCAACAGTGCAGTATGATAGAATAGGTAATCATTGGGGCGTTCTAGTAGAATAGGAAATCACTGGGGTATTGTTGTAGAATGGAAAATCACTATGTGTATAATGCGGTAGAAAAGGTAGTCACTGTTGTATTGTTATAGAATGGGTAATCACTGGGTGGGTGTATAATGTGGTAGAAAAGGTAATCACAGGGAAGTTGTGGTAGAAAAGATATTTATCACTAGGGGATTGTGGTATAAAAGGTAATCATTGGGGTATTGTGGTAGAATAGGTAATCACTGGCATATTGTGGTAGAATAGGTATTCACTGGCATATTGCGGTAGAATAGGTATTCACTGGCATATTGTGGTAGAATAGGTATTCACTGGCATATTGCAGTAGAATTTTCCATATCTATTTGTTTTACAGTTTACTGTGGTACAATTTCTCAAGTATAAACACTAATTCTAATGCAACATCACTTGTTATGTTCATTTTGATTGGATAATGTCACTAATTTTCATGGCATCAATTTACAATTGATAGGATGAAAATGTACCCACAAACGCAGACGACGTATGGCATATTTTAAATGTATGATTTGACTTTGTTTTCTATCAGTTTCATTAGAATGGAGATAACAATATTGTATTTTAAGCATGAATTCCTGATTTGATGGTTTCAAATACCCATTTACTGTGTTCGCTAACATGTCCTTAGTAAACTTAATTTGCGACAATCAAATCACCAATTGATGCTGTTGGAGCTTAAAATACAATACAGTTATCTCCTAATTTGACTAAATAAGTAGCTGTAATTTTTTTTCATTTGTAGAATTATTAGCTGTGATACCTGTATGTTGTCTATTTCTAGTATAAACACGTGGGATACCTTGACGGTGATACCTCTGAAATGGGAGATAATTTTGTTTTTGATTTTCTTTGTGGTTTTGCTATTTGTACACAGTCAACAGGTTGAAGCAACTGCAAGATTAGATTTCTTGTGGAAAATTCAGGTATTTATAAGTAAAGACTATTTGATAAATATTGTTTTTGCTGTAGTAACTTTTCTGTTGGTTTCAAAAGCTACACTAACATACATTTAAAAAGGATTGGCAATCATTAGTCAAAATTTACAGGCAGCACTAATATGGTAATTAGGGCTCTCAGTATTATCATTTTATACCATTTAGGACAAACAGC
Source organism: Mytilus galloprovincialis (assembly GCF_965363235.1). NCBI lineage: Eukaryota > Metazoa > Mollusca > Bivalvia > Mytilida > Mytilidae > Mytilus > Mytilus galloprovincialis. Next base: position 90,349,067 of record NC_134839.1, read on the forward strand.
TTTCATTTTAAGTCATGACTGGCAAATAGGACTGTTTCCCACCTGTGGTTACTGAATATTCACTAATTTTATAAACATGCAACCAAACACTTTAAAACCTGTCTCTTTCCAATGAATCAATCATTGTTTTATATTATAGGCTACAGAAGAGAAAGAACAAATGGAAAGTTTACGAGCATACAATCTCAAACTGATAGCAAATATATTACCTCTACATGTGGCTGAGAATTTCCTTAAAAATCAACACAAGAAAGATGAGGTAAATACACCCTCATATTTGTTTTATGTTTGTATAAATGTTTTTCAGACTTAGACTTCTTTTAAAACAAGTTTTACTATGCATATTGCTGTGTGGTTTTCTTTTTCTACATTTGCTAGAGTTATAGAGGGGAGGGTTGAGATCTCACCAAACATCCTTTACCTTACCAAATGTTTGAACTTGTCCCAAGTCAGGAAAAATCACCTAATATAATTATATCTTAAAAGAAAAAAAAAATGAGATGTTATTGTAAGCTTTTACTTCTCAGTAGTATCTTGTGTTTGACACCGTTCAATAGATAAGTAAATTTTATCAAAGGCAGCATATGTTTTTACCATTGAAGAAGGGATATAACAATGATTTTATTTCTTACAGGATCTGTATCATTTAGATATAGATAACACAGGTATAATGTTTGCATCTATTGCCAACTTTAATGATTTCTACATTGAGTTAGAGGGCAACAATGAGGGAGTGGAATGTCTGAGGCTGTTGAATGAAATAATAGCTGATTTTGATGAGGTAAGAGTTATACCTTCAATTTTACCTCAGTTTATATGCTAGGTTCTATAAGATTGCCTTAGGTTTATCCAATATGCTCTTAGTGAGTGTGCAAAACAAAACAGTTCTTTAATTAAGCCCTTCATTTATGTTGCTTTAGGGTTTGATAATAAGCCCTTCATTTATGTTGCTTTAGGGTTTGATAATTACTATTCGTTTCCAATTTCTATACATAACTGGTTTAGAATCATTCTTATATTTGTTTCTATAACACTGATTTTCATGAGTAAATTATGCCCCTTTGATTCAGGACTGCAGTTAAGATAACAGATTCATATGTAAAATTTCATCAGATTTACACCACTTTTTACCTTTTGTCAGTATAACTTAAACTTTGGATAGCATTTTTCAGAAAATATACATTCATACAATTTCATTGATGCTTTATTTTTTGTTGAAAGGTTCCAGCAACACGCTTGACTTTTGAGTTGAAAATGAAATAAACGACCTTCAGTAGCTGCTCAGGTCACATGACTACTTTCACTTTTGATATAAACAAACTGTGAAAAATTAAATTTAGATTTTAATGATTAACACTACTACTGCTGCTTAGAAATTGTTTCTGGCAATATTGATTTAATATTGTTCAAAAATAATATACTTTTTAACATATTTTTCTCGTAAAGTGCCTTAATATCACTGTGTAGTTATTGTTTATATTTTCAGATCATCAGTGAAGAGAGATTTAAATGTTTAGAAAAGATCAAAACAATAGGATCGAGTTACATGACAGCCTCAGGTTTAACTAAGGAAACAAACTATGCTGACATGAGGCATATTGTAGCCCTAGCAGAGTTTGCTTTTTCACTCAGAGAACAACTCCAGTATGTCAATGAACATTCATTCAATAACTTTAAGTTAAGGATAGGTAAGTCTTAAATCAGGTTTGTTAGACAAATAGGGTTGAATTAGCTGTAAATATCCATTAAAAAGCTAAGCTTATAGTGTGAAAAAGTGTTATAATTTAGAATACATAAAGGGCAGTTATATGTTATTAAAGTTGAAAGTACAAATGATAAATTGCTCTTAATTTTGGATTCTTTTCATTAATTGCTATGTTTAAACACACAAAGTTAATGCATTTCTGACATTATGGGTACAAATAATTGATAAAAAGTGATGTTAGAAACTCAAGTTATGTTAACATGATTTATTCTTGAAAACTAATTCACAAAATTATTTTCATAAACACTGAATAATTCTACTGTTTTTTAAAGTGAAAATTCTATGAAAATCTCTGTGGAAGTAATTTAACTATACTTTTTGGAAAAAAAATATGTTTTTTTATATAAAATATACAGTAAATGTACAAATAACTTATAAACTTCAATTTTTAGGTAAAGATGGCATGAAATGCAATCAAAACCTTATGGGACTGACTTGATATATAAATGTTCCAAGCCTTATCACTACCTTTTTTGATATACAAAATATAGTGCATTGATCAAAACATTCTATACATCCTATCCATGAACATTTCAAGAAATATATGGATGTAATATATGCTGAGATATTCAAGGCACAAAACATTACACTTGTCAAGAAGATTATATAACTTTTGCAAAGTGCAGGAATCTCATATCTGTTCTAAAAATAGAATGATTTCATTGTTAACATCATCTTTAAAAATTTGGAGTTATCTTTCTTTGTCTAGAATTGCTGTTAAATCAACTACAATCAATGCAATAATTAATTTTACTTCCTACTGATAAATTGGAGCAATTTTAACTGTACAGTTCCTTCAAGCACTTTGATTAAATTTAACTACTTGAAACTTATCTTCAATTGTAATATTACTTGTTTGTTTAGGCATGAACATTGGACCTATAGTGGCAGGTGTAATTGGTGCTAGGAAACCACACTATGATATTTGGGGAAACAGTGTTAATGTGGCAAGTCGTATGGATAGTACTGGTGTTCAGGATCGTATACAGGTAATCAATCTGAAATTTTTTTATGGATAAAAGTTTAGAAAAGGAAAAATTTAGTAAAACCAATTAGTTGTCAACCAAACATCACTGGTTTACAAAAAAAAACTCTCCATGATTATGACCTTCAAAAATGATGAAGCATTCAAACAAGAAAACTTATGGCCTAATTAATGTACAAAAAATGAGTGAAAAACAAATATGTTACACAGCAACAAGGCTTACTTCTGAATTATAGATCATATTTGTATAATCTCTTCTAGGTGGAGGATGAGTGCAAAGTAGGTTTTTGATAACACACTATATATTTGTAATCAATTTCATATCTTACAATCAATATCAATTTTTAAAATAGAAACCAATGTGACCTGTAAGTGCATAATCATTTGATAATCCATGAAACTTTTTAGAACTTCTTTATTATCCTATTGGCAATGTGGTGCAGGGAACTTGGAAATACTGGATGTAGCAAACTTACCAGAATTTTATGAAATTTATACCAAAGAGTCATTTTAGCAATTCCTTAGAAAAGTTTGAAAATCAGTGCCAAATATTTAAGAGTTATGACCATTGGAAATATGATATATTAGAAATATTTCATTGTAAGTGCCCTCAAGCCTACATTTGTTGTAGGATTATTATTAATAACTTTTACTTGCATATATTTATAGAAAGTTAATTTTTCTTTTGAAATAGGTCACCCAGGAAATACACAATATTTTACATAAGAAAGGGTATGTTCTTGAGTGTCGAGGAATTGTTAGGGTCAAAGGAAAGGGTGACATGACAACCTATTTTCTTACAGACAGGCCATCAGTTGCTTACAGTAAAGCTTGAAACATTCCACATAATTACAATTAGTGATGTGCAAAACAGTATGAAGACATATGTTGTCATGGAAACAGTTTCTTGATATGATTGCATAATCTTCTATATTCAAGTTTGGAGAGAAAACTTGTGAATGGTAGACCTTGGCTCTATACTGCCACTAATTGTACTATATTGCTACTAATTGTACTATACTGCCCATAATTGTACTATACTGCCACTAATTGTACAGCCGGTTTTGAAAAATTAATCTATAAGGATTGTGATCTTCAAACTTTGTATTATATAAGGATTAAAAAAAACAGAATTACAAACAATATTCAAGACAACTACTAAAACACCCTTTTAAATGTTTTTTATAAAACTTTTATTTTTGTCGGAAGAAAATTATAAAAGTAAATTGATTTTTTGTGAAGCATAATTGATTTTATTGATGTTAATATTTTACCAAAACAAATTTTAACCAGGTCAGAGACAACACAGTTGCTTCTGTGCCTTATTTCAACCTGTCACCAACAAATAGGACACAGACTGTCAGTGGTAAACGTCTTGTGTCAAATCTTCAATGACTGGTGATAAGCCAGATTAATCTAAAGGGTCTTTATTTTTATGCATAGTTATGCACAATGTTCAGTTCTATGGAGACCAGCTATCATTTGATTTTAAAAAAATCAGATTTGTCATTTCATAGTTATGGAACCTAAATTAGAGGAAATTTGATAAAGAAAAAGCTTGTCTTATAATAAATAACAAGGTTGTTTTTTTCATTGGTGATTTAAGGGATACTGCAAATTGTCATTCCAGGGTAATAGGGATAAATTTGTTAAAAATGAATTATTTGTAATGTCTTTAACAAAGTCCATAATTTATTTCATAAAACCTGAAGGGAAATCAGCAGCAGAATGAATGAGCATGAAAATCAATAATCTGAAGTGACTGCATAAAAACTATATAACATAAGTAACCAACAACAGTGGCTATGGCTTACTAGGAATAGCTGTAATTTGGGACAAATACATTTATACATTGGTCCCAGCTATAACTTAATATGTTTGGTAATACATATCATATTTTTTAGTCCTTTGATATTATGTATGGTTCTATTTAAGTATTATGTAAGTGCAATTATATAATTTATTTTCCTGCCAAAATGTTTATATTTTATTTTCATGTCAAATTTCTCGTTTGGCTCATCATATTTGCTAATTTATGTTAAAGATCTAGTCAGTTTTGTCATGTTATTGTTATAAGTTTAGCATACTATTAAGATCATTTGTTATTATGGTATTTCCTCTAATATAACTGCAAAACTTTTGTGATATTACTTATATATATATATGTTATGGGTAGTAATCTTTCATTTATAATAGTAGAGGACAATTAAAAATAAAACTAGCTATGCCCATTTCAAGACAAAAATTATTACATTATTTTTTGACACAAAAGGTAATTAGTTGAGTCTAATATCAAGAATTCACAATGTAAAATTTTTTTTTTTATTTGCTATTGGGCATTCCTGATGATGGTAAATTTGATAACCTATGGTACATTTGGACACTATTCATTTTTGTTTTTGTATTATAAATTGGTGCAGTATGAAACTTTGGTTGGGATTGCTCTCATTCCAGTTCTATTCATAAGTCAGTGAAATATTTTATCAGTATCAATTATAACAACAATGAATTGATATCATTCCCTTTCTGTTGTGATCTCATTTAATTTTTATCAATATATGTTATACACACTACAATATAATATTGTTTTGTTTCATAAATCATGTAAATGTAAGATACATTTTAATATACACTATCACATTATTCTTGATGAATGTCATGGTTGTGTTTTGTATTGTATCAGTGTCATTATCAATAACATGAAATCCTTGTTATAAATGTGATTGCTCAGATAATTTATTAATTGTTTAATTTATGACAAGATTTTTGTTGGACACATTTTTGTGTTTAATTAATTTGAAATTCAGTAAAAACATTCATAACAACTATTGTGAATCGGTTAAGAACAAGATTGACAGTCTATTACAGTAGAATGAAGTTGTAAATCTTGTTTATAAATAGATTGCTAGATTATTCCTTAATGTCCTACAATGTGGCAAATATTTTGTCAATATTCAGGACTAGAACTTAAGATGTATTAAATCAGTAAGGCAGATGCAAACAAGGGGAGAGATCAGTTTGCGCCAAAAATACGTCCTTTTGCGCCACAACTTTTTTTCTTCAATGCTACGTTTGCGCCACCTGTTTTAAAATTACATGGTATCATTTGCGCCAAAAATAAAACATACGATTGCGCCAATTAGAAGAAAAATGACTTCCCTCCTCCTTTATTAGGACTTTGAACCGGCAGTTTATACATGGCAAATGTTTCCTTTTCTGAAACATACTTTCTTCTTACTGCTGCTCCATGGGTACAATGTATGTAGTAGCTTGTGACTTCCCTTTATTGTCCAAAAAGACAAATATTGAAGAATTAAATGCATAAAACCGTTCATAATAATTACTGGGGAATGCTTCAGCTCCATTACTGGTACGTCTTGCGGTCGATAGAGTTTCAGTCCATATGGATGGTGGAAACAAATCACTGTGTTATCAACATATGTGGTTAAACATAATCAGCAAAAGGTTTTATTTTCTTCTCTTTTGCATAACTTGAATTAAATATTAAGCAGAGCAATAAGTTTTCTTCTCTCTATGTATATGGACTGTCTAGTGCATTTCAAGTCATTTCTCTCCAGATGCTCATCTTCATGGTGCAATATCTCTGAACATATGATTCTTTTTAAGCAAAAATGAGAATAAATAGATAGATATGTGTACAGGTAAATTGGCGCTAATGAGTTCCGAAAATTGGCGCAATTGATACATTTGGAAAAATATATTTGGCGCAAATGATACCCCTGAAAAACAGTAATTGGCGCAAAAGGACTGCTGCCCAAACAAGTGGCTGTAATAGGAGAAAGACATTAGTTTTGACAACAACTAGAAATTGATGACATGATGGAAAGGTTTTGAAAGTTTGCATTGCAACTTGTCACCTACATAATCCTATTTACTGCAAGGGTTCTTGCTGATGGCAATGAACATAATCCAGGTAAAATCATAGTTAATAGCCTCATTTTGACCTGATGTTTTTTAAAAGTTTGAATATTATCAATTTTTTCAGAATCCACCATTTTGAAAACATTAAAATGCACTGATATGAAATCCATTTACATAGTTAAATCAGAAATCACACAATTTATACAAGAGTCCTCTTCTCTGCCCCACAATTTCAAGAAAATTACATTTATGATGTTAAATATTTTTCCTTTGACATTTACATAAATTTGAAATGTAACCAATTTGAAATCAGCTCTCCTACATGGGTCCTAGTGGTATGGTAATTTTGAGCTGTTCTTATCTTTTATAGGCTGTTATGTATTTTATTGTATATAATCAGCAATACCTTTCTCTGAAATTGCAGACTGAATAAATTATAAATCAAATGGAATAATGATTACTGCAGAAAATTAGAATCGCCCTGTTTTCTTTAATTTAATCTTTGTCAGTAGACAATGACTGTTCATTATTACTTTTGGAAATTAAAGATAGGTCTGTTTTCTTGCTTGTGATTTCCAAAGTAAAACAATAATATATTTTTTTTAATGTCTTTACATTTTTTATTTAGGCTTAAGTAATTAATCATCATCAACATAACCTCTATAGCTCAATGAAATTAAAAGCTCAATGAATCAATGGCATAAATCATAAAATCATAAAGAAGGAACTCCATTATAATTCCAATATGTTATACGGTCATAGACCAAGTCTCATACTAATTCTAGTCAAGTGTTTTATGCCTGAAGATATTTTTTATTTTTTACTAAATCATGACATAAGACAATTACAATCATTTATGATATTATTATTTAAGGTTTATAACAAAATCTAGTCAATTATACAAACTATTTATTGATTTGTAATGTTCTACTGTAATATTTAATTTTTACTGACTTTGCTTTCATTGACGTGCATTTATTTGACTAGGTAGAAAGCTTTAAGGAAATAGGATATTTGTTTTGTAAAATGAAAATGGTTTGAAAAGAATACATGTATTAAAACTTTAACTTCTTGCTTTAATACTTAAGATTTATCATCTTGCTTTAATGTTAGTGTAATAACAAAATGTAAATCAAACATTCCATTTGAAGTGGTGAAGTACATGGTGTTTTAAACTAATAAAATATTTATATTTTAAGTGGGAATACAAACGTTTAAAAACATTTCAAGTGGGGTTAAAAGATAGTGAATGTTTTAATCAGTGAATGAACCCTTTTATTTTTTATTGATGTTGATATTTCATTGTTATCTGAATAAATGTTATATTTCTTATAATACATTATTGTGTTATCATTTACAACCTTTTCTGAAGACCTCAATTCCACCATCTTCAGTTTCATAGTTTGTGTTAGAGGCACATACTCATTCACAGTAAAATGAATAACAAGAGAGAAGTATAAGTAGCAACCAAACGTATAGCAAAGAATGTGGTACTAGGTTTAAAGGAGATGTGGAATCTGCAGAAATAAGCATCTACACAACAACACATAAATTGCCAAAAGGTTTTAAGAAGTCAAAATACTGTCTTCAAAAACAGGAAGGTGTTAATTTAATATGCCATGCTCTAAAATGTCCCTAGTCTACTAAAGATATGAATAAAACAGAGGCAATATATACCAAAAGGGATATTGAAACCCATAAGTAGAAAACAAACAATGCCATGGCAAAAAAGAAAAAAAGATGAAAGACAAACAACAGTACACAAAAGACAACATAGTAAACTAGACTGGGCAGAAACTTTCGGTGGTCTTAGATGTTCCGGAAGGATAACAAAATCCTGCTCCCATTTGTCACCCTTTGTGTTGCTCAGACATGCATGTACACATTTGAGGAAATTAGGATGTGGTCTCAACATTTGGAACATATCTGTCATCATCTGGGAAAAAGATATTTGGCATAACGGTCAACCAACTTGTGCATAATTGTGTCCGTAAAACATTTGAAAGTATGATTTCAACTTCATACTTGGAACTTTTTGTTTCACTAGCTTCCTTGTAAGCAGAAACCCTCTTTGAATTTGAATAAGATAGGACAAGAAAGAACTGCTGACAAGGTGCCTGACTGGGGACATGCACTGGAATACATGGCGTAGTTAACTAGTTTATTTGATATCTCAATATCCTACCTTTCAATGCCAACATGTGGATAAAATAAATGTAGATGAAAGAGAAAACAATGAAAAATGGGACAGGAAAATAACCTCTTTACTCTAATAAAATTATATTGTGGGTATTATGAATAACAAAAGCAAGCACAAAAACAAATACTAATATACCGTATTAAAGAATGCTCAAAGTAATTAATAGCAAGTTCAAAAACTTTATTTGGATCTTAAATAAAGATACGATTTACTACAGAATCAAGTACAAACAAGACAATAACACTAATATAGCTTATTAAAGAACAAACAGCGAGAAACCCTTCAATTTCCAGTCAAAATTGTTTGAGCTATAAGCAATTATTTCACCAAACTTCAATAGTTCAATGATATCTGATGATTATTGTTTGTTATTTGTTGCTGTATATCATAATTTCGTTTATTGTTTTGTACATAAATAAGGCCGTTTATTGTATCTTTTGAATTGTTCTACATTTTTCATTCCAATCCTTATATAGTTCACTATGCGGTATGGGCTTTGCTCATTGTTGAAGACCGCACAGTGAGCCATAGTTGTTATCGTCTATGTCATATTGATCTCTGATGGAGAGTTGTCTCATTGGCAATCATACCAGTCAATTTATATTGTCAATAATTCAGCTAGAGTAATTTCTTTGAAAAAAAAGAAGTTTTGTAGGAAAACAACTTCGGTTAACTTGATAACCAAAACAATTGCAAAATTAATATGAAAATGCTGTTTTGTCGCGTTTAAATCTTTTCAATGTGTTATTTGAACACAATTATAATATTTCGTACTTATTTGAATTTGCTTCTAAAGATACTAAATTACCCCATACTATGTTTAAGATAAGAATTTATACTGGGGATCATCATCATACAACCCCTTATATGACACCAATGCGTTGAAGAGAAATATTTGAAAAAGCAAACAACATTCAATCATCACTATCACCTTTCAGTTTTCAGTTTTCAGCGGTTATCGCTATTACAACAGATGGTTTCTAAAGATTTTATATTGACTTTAGAAAGTTAAAATAAATAACCAAATAAAACTTATATCCTTTACCGTATATAGATGATATATTAACATTGTTATGTAAAATCTTTGGAGTTTCGAATGTTTGCAAAGAGCTGAATTTCCAGTGAATTCCATTGTACAAAAATAGAGATTTATACTAACTGAAGTGGCATTTTGTGAAGGCTTTTGGGGTTTACCATTTTGATAAAAAAAAATTATAAAACTTCGAACTTCGAAATAAAACCACATCTGTCAAAATGTCTGTTTCGAAATGAGCCATCATTCATATCCAATTTTACGATATGGGCAAAGTAACTTGGGAAATGGCTTCCATTACCGCCTACCTGAAATGAACTGTGCATCTTAATCAATTAGTTACTTTCGGAAGCACAGAAGGAGGGACGGACATACGGGCGGACATCGCGATGGCTATTTACGCTCCTGCAATTTTTCGGGGAGCATAATAAGACATGTATTTCGAAAGTGGCAGTGAAAACAACAATAAAGTGCCTCCCTCACTGAATTACATTGAGTATGGAAAGTATTGACCAACATTTCATTATTTCCTGATGCGAAATACAGAACACTCAAACTTTACACAAAACTACACGCATATACAATTAAAAGACTAGATATCAACAAAAATAAAAATTACTCTACAGAATGCAAAACTCAACTAATTCGGAATCTTATTATTTCTATAATGAGAAAAGTTCACATGACTGTTTGATCCCTTAGGTAAGATTATATGAAAGGATCGTTAACCTTGACAGACTGAGAAAGTACATTTTCCAACGTTTTATGTTCTCATAAAGGAAACCAATTATTACTTTATTATTCAAGGAATGTTCACGATCGTTCCTGTCCTCAGTGATTTGGTACAGTATTGAGTAAGCTTACAGTTGAAAATTACTTCATCAGGTAAAACTTCACATGATGCTTGACCTGAAATGTACAAAACACCATTTTAATGTAACTTCTGAAGTACAGCCCACATAATGATTATTTTCATTTTAAGTTGATGTGGATTTAATGAACATCTTCATTCACCGACCCAGTGAGGACTGAAAAGCCAGTCAAGGTCGTTAAACACTTCCATCATCATCATCTGAGGAAAAATGTGGACTTGTATTGTCGAACTTAACATGATTTCCCATAGAAATTAAAACCACATAATCATGGCAATACATGAATTAAGAATCATCTTTTCAAAATTGTCATTCATCAAATATCCGCATTGCCTTTGGGCCAAGTTTTTCAAAACACAAGGAGAAGAAAAGAGTTAGTTTTGCCTGAGAAGCTTTAAACCATGTGTCCTAACAAGCAGCGATCCTGTCAGTGCTGAAACCGACCGTTTGATGGGTGAAACAATTTGTTCAAAGAGTGCTGCATTCGACCACTTGGTGGATGAAAGCATCTGTCGAAACAACAAACGGAGATTGAAGAAACATAAGATATGTCCCAACAACAAATGAAGAACATGTCCGTGCTGAAGCCGACCACTTGATCGATGAAAACATCTATCTAACAACAAACGGGGAAATAGTGTCACTTACTGTTTGGTTTGATATATGTAAAATATGCATTCCCCTTGATAGCATTACATTCTCTTCTATTATTTTTCATTTTCAACATATACAGTTATATTTTCGAAGATTTTGACATTTAACAAGTCTTTTAAAAGCTTAAATTTTTGAGACTGATATTGATGCAAAACTGATATGTCGGTAAACATTGCCTTACATGAATTATTGATAAGTAATCAAGTTTTGACAGACTGATATAACCACCAAAGAACAAATACCCTGTATGTTCCTTAATATGAATTTTGAGCATGTCTGTTGTGCTCCCGTTGTCATTATGTTATCATTTTTGATTTGTTTTCTGCGTTTTATTTTGTTGTTGCTTTATACCTATATGATGAGTTAAGTCCTTTTCGACTGTTTTTTTTTTTATAGTTTGTTTAATATGTTTAACCATCTTGTTGAAAATGGGTAATCGTGTCGCTTTTTTTGTGCAGAAAGTAAAGAGTATTCTTAATATAATGTGTTGAAAGTGTGCATACTTATCGGCCTTATATGCAGGAAAACGACCAATTTGTTTAACAATCGTCCCTAGATTACCTTACATTTCCCATTTCCTAGTTGCCTGGATGTAGACTTTGATTGCCATTTTATGTATATGAAAAATACATTTTACATAGAAAAAGCAAAATTATAATCCTGAGTTAGTCTATAATTCCAACAATTTCATTTGTGAAGAAAACATCCTAGTAAAGTTAAGTTCGTATAGTTCAACATATCAATATCTTATTGTGTTTTTACCATTAATAACATCCATAAAATGTTGTTTTTCCAGTCTATAAGCCTCAAAGTATCGCGGTAGACCATTTTGTTCTATTGTATCCAATAAACGTCCATCTTGATTCCACAACTGAAGATGTGTGGTAGATGGATTCTCTATACAAAGCATCCCCTTTTCTCCTAGTACCTACAAACATTGTACATCGTGAATCTTGAAATTAAGGTATTCTTATTATTCCAGTATTAGTATTCTACAGAATAAGTAAGATATTAAAAAAAATATCAGAATGGTACTCTTAGGTTATAGTTCAACATATCAATATCTTATTGCGTTTTTACCATTAATAACATCCATAAAATCATAAAATGTATGAGTTTGACTGTCCCTCTGGTATCTTTCGTCCCTCTTTTATGTCTGTAATAGCAGTACCGATTTGGTGACTTAAAAATATATGATATCGATTTCTGAGTGCCCTGCATGCGTTTCTCGAATAAATTGCATCAGCTATGTTGGAGAACTAACATTTGGATAGCCAATAATTCAAACTAGAGCATGAACATTAAATACTAGGTGTTAGATTTGAAATGTAATTCCAAATTGTTGGGTTACTTCATTTATTATTACTGAAGTTATTTATTTTATTTGTAATACTTGTAGATATGATTTTTTGGTATTTGCGCATACATGTAACGTTGCGCTCTTATGAATTGTTATATTTCCCGTTTTTAAAGTTTTATGACGTTTAGCCTTTTACGTACGTTACGTTGTCTAGTTTTTATTCATTGCAAGTTATTTGATATTCGGAGACACATCATTATTTTTATAGAGAGATCATAATCGTTAAGAGATAATTTATGTACATTTTTAAGAACAATATTTATTTAAAGAAGAAATATTAAGAATTGTAAAAGTATTTTTAATTTAACAAGTTATTCATGAAGCGTGAAAGAAAGTGTTTTCTATTGTTTGATTAGTATTATGCCTTTAGTGTTTTAAGTTACATTTTAACTTATGTGTATTTGTATTTTATTGTAGAGAATCGGTTGATATGATATATAGTATAAGAAGCCAAAATTAAATGTATTTGAAGAATAAAAGATATATAGACCGCATACTCGAATTATCGCCTTATTTGATGCCTGATTGATGTGATCCGTTACAATTCTCGATTTACTCCAAAAAGATGGATAGTGAAGAAGCGGAGCGAGCGTATGAAGAATCCCGGAAGAAAAGAACAGTTAATTTGTCTCAGCTTACTAAGTTATACAATGAATTGGAAACAAAGATGATTTCACGTGATAATGTGGAAACTGTGAAAATATGATTCACAAAATTGTGTGACCGCTATGAACACTTTAAAGCTGCACATTTGGAATGTTTGGATTTTTGTACAAATTCGGATATAATTGAGACATTAGAAATGAACTTTGACAGCTCACAGAAAAACTTCATAGAATTCCGTGAAAGATATAATGAGTGGATTCGCGAACCCGAAAAGAAAAAAGAGGAAGAAGACAAGAATAGCCGTATTACGTCTGTGTCTCGGACTTCATCGTCAACACAGTATAGGCTGAAGCTAGCGAGGGTTAACCGCTTAAAGGCCGAGGTTCAAGTGAAGAAAATGGCAGAAAAGCAAGAACTAGAACGCGCTCGTCGAGAAATAGAAATGAAAGAACAGATGTTAGAAAGAAAAAGTCAGCTAGAAGAAGCAAAGTTGGAAGAATCTGTGTGGCAAGAAGAAGAAGAAAAAGATACCGAGGTAACATTTAAGAACTATCAGAATATAAACGTGCCGTTAAACACAGAAAATAAGACACTTAATAACAATGAACATGTTACAACAAAGAGTACAGAAAATGCCGTTTCAAGGATAGAGTGCACCACTGCCGGAAGTTTACAGTCAAACAGCAGCATCGATACTGCATTCCAAAGATTAGCATCAACGCTACAAGAAGGATTCAATCTACCTAAACCTGAACTTTTGACTTTTGATGGAAAACCCACAGATTACTGCAAATTCATAAAGAACTTTGAAACGAATGTTGAATGTAGAGTTACAGATGATCAGTTAAAGTTAAGTTATTTAATTCAGTATTGTAAAGGTGAGGCTAAATCTTCGATCGAAGATTGTGTATTGTTAGAGAAAAGGGGTTATAAACGTGCTAGGTCTATTTTACACTCACGTTATGGCAGGTCACACATGATAGTTAGGTCATATATAGAAAATCTTGTATATGGTGCTCCGATAAAGGCGTCAGATTTTGAGTCACTTTCAAAATTAGCTCTTGAAATGCAAAAGTGTGAGATAACTTTATCACAATTAGGATATGTTTCTGATATAGATAATACTGATAATCTTAGAAAGATTGTAAAGCGTTTACCTATGCATTTAAGGGTAAAATGGGTTGATATTGCTCATTCCATAACTGAAAATGGTAGAGAACCTAGATTTTCTGATTTAGCAAATTTTATTGATAAAAAGTCTCGTCTAGCTTCGTCAATGTTTGGTCTAGATCTCGTAAGAGAGAACTCAAATACATATAGAAAAGATATAGACAAACATACTGATATAATTCTTATATCATTTGCATATCTATAAATACTTGAATTGGATTGGTCAAGTAGAGTTTTTCTCTTGGTTTACACTTCGATAAACCATGTTTCCGAAACTACTTTTGTAATCTATTCATGCGCGATACACATTCTTGCAGGGATACTTGGATTCTCTGCAAGTTGAGATTATAAAACAATTGCATAACAGTTGTTTATATTCTAATGCATATATAACCAAAAGAAAAGAAATAAAATAAATGCACTAAAGCTTCGAAAATGAATAAAAATAAAATTTAAATAAAATTCCGGGAAATTTCACGAATGATTTGACGAACTCACGTCATGGCAAAACACGACGTCATACGATTGAAAACTTTCAGACGGAAGATTATTTCGTTACTTGTACGCTTCAAATTCGGATAGTTTCTAATTAAAATGAAGTTTTTGAGGTAGGTGCTAGTTCATTTTAGATTCTGTTGCATTTATCAAACATTTAAGTTTTTATAGAAAGTCAAGATGGCGGCGTACTCCAAAGTTACGACATGCCATTGTGCTTCTGATGGTACATGTAGTAGCCATCAAAGTAATAATGTAAATTAATAATCGCGTATGTTTGGCCGAAGAATTATAAGGATTAAACACATTTTTTCTAGAGGTTATTGATGTGTAAACCGGGTCTCTAACTCACAAACTTGACATAAAAGTCCTTCGGACTTTTATTCAGTTTGTGAGTTAACCGCCCCGGTTTACACATCAATAACCTCTAGAAAAAATGTGTTTAATCCTATAATGAATACAAGAGAGAAGGTATCTACATTTGCTTCTAATAATATGTATGTCAGCAAGGCTACGACACAAGATCGTAAATGTATTTATTGTAATGGTACATGTAATAATTTAGAATTGTGTGTAAAATTCAAGTCTATGAATTTAACCGATAGAGTCAATTTTGTAAGAACTGCTAAGCTATGTTTTAATTGTTTAAAGGGTAAACATTTTTCAAAGGACTGTAGAAAAGCTAAAATGTGTACTGTAGAAAATTGTAGCTCTAAACATCACATTTTAATGCATAGTTGGGGTAAAAATAACAACACTGATCACACGGCTACAAAGGTAAGCATCAATTGTTCATCCGCCGGGACAGTTATTAAGAATTGTCTAGGAATTATACCCGTCGAGGTTAAAGGGTCAAATGGGAAAACTTGCCAAACTTATGCCTTGATTGATGATGGAGCGGATAAAACGTTATGTGACGAGCGTTTGATAAAAATGCTAGAAACCGAAAGTAGACCGGTTACATTTAAAATGACAACAGCAACAGCACAGCGAGTCCGACATGAAGGTCAAGAGGTTGACTTACATGTACAATCAGTTGGCAGCAACTGTCCGATAACGCTTAGTAAGGTATGGTCCGTTAAAAATCTACCGATATCGACACATTCAGCCGCAAATAATAAAGATATTAAGAGTATTAAACACTTGTCAGATATTTATATACCAGAAATAAGCAGCAATAAAGTTCTGCTTCTAATAGGCACCGATACACCAGAAGCACACATTCCCATAGAAGTGCGTTCAGGAAGTAGTCATGAGCCATATGCCGTACGAACACGCTTAGGATGGATCGTTAGAGGACCAATCAACAACACAAGCACCAGTGATGTAGTTAACATCAATTTTGAGCATGCAGATAATGTACTTTTGCAGCAGCAGTTAGAGCGACTTTGGACCACTGATTTTCTCGATCAGCCTAGCACGGAGAAAGTATGCATGTCTTTGGAGGATAAACGCGCCTTGAAAACAATGGAGTCAACAATAGCCTATGAAGATGGACACTACAAACTTGGATTACCGTGGCGGTATGAAAATGTAAAATTGCCGAATAATTTGCCTTTAGCACATGCTCGATTAAATCAATTACACCGCAAATTGTCACATGATCCTAAGTTGCATGAGATGTACACAGCAACGGTAAGTGATTATATACAAAAAGGATATGCAAAGGAAGTTACTGATGTAAGTAATGAGTCAAGTCACATATGGTACCTCCCGAACCACCCTGTCACAAATGAACATAAACCCGGAAAGGTGAGAGTAGTCTTCGACTGTGCAGCCAAATTTAAAGATGTTTCGTTAAATAGCCGATTATTACAAGGTCCAGACTTTATGAACAGCTTGGGAGGAGTTCTAATGAGATTTAGACAAGACCACATTGCATTAGCTGCTGATATGCATCTGTTTGGTGCAACATCATCGCCCAGCTGTGCCGCATACGCATTGAAAAAGACAGCTATTGACAACGGTGAGTTATTTGAAACAGAGATAGCATCAACTGTAGAGAGAAACTTTTATGTAGACGACCTCTTGAAGTCAGTGGACACGGAAGAAAGAGCCGTTCAGCTTGCAACGGATTTACGAGAAATTATGAAACGTGGTGGATTCCGATTAACGAAGTGGTTAAGTAACAGTAAAGTCGTTATAAACGAAATACCGAATTCGGAACGAGCACCTTCAGTTGAAATTTTGAAGTCAAACACAGCTTTGCCGACCGATCGCGCACTAGGCGTAATATGGGACGTAAATGATGATGCCATCAAATATAAAGTCAAACTCGAGGAGAAGCCGCTGACAAGACGCGGAATAACTTCTACGGTAAGTTCGATATTTGATCCACTGGACTCATAGCGCCAATCATTTTAAAAGGGAAGATTATATTACAAGATCTAAGTAAACAGTCAATTAAGCTTGGATGGGACGATCCTATACCAAAAGAAAAAGAAGAAGAATGGATAAAATGGAAATCGACACTGCCAGAAATTGAAAATATATCAATACCTAGATGCTTCAAGACAAAAGACATGAAAGAAATATCTGATGCTCAACTTCATATATTTAGCGATGGTTCTGAAATTGGTTATGGAGCATGCGCTTACTTACGTCTAGTAGACACTAATGGAAAAGTGAACTGTTCACTTATTCTGGGAAAATCGCGTTTAGCGCCATTAAAACAGACAACGATTCCCAGACTAGAGTTATCAGGTGCCGTTGTTGCTTGCAAACTTTAAGAAATAATAAGAGACGAATTAGAGATTAAGATTGACAGCGTAGTATTTTGGACTGACTCTATGATAGTACTTGGATACATTAAGAATGAATCTCGTCGTTTTAAAACATTTGTTGCAAACAGATTAAGCAACATTCACGAGTTGACATCACCAGGTCAGTGGCGATACGTAGATACAAGATCAAATCCTGCCGACATAGCATCTAGAGGCATTCTTGCAACAGAAAATAAACAGATCAAATTTTGGCTCCATGGACCAGAATTCTTGTTGAAAGACTCGTTTGAATGGCCGAAACCAAAAGCTGTATCAACGGTTGACGAGCAAGACATAGAGATCAAAAGGGTCGTTATGATTAATTCAACTACAACTGATTCGATACGCGATATAATTACATACTTTTCAAACTGGCAAGTATTACAACGGACTGTAGCATGGCTAATCCGTTTCAAGAAATATTGTATACGTCGTTTCTTAAAACGAGACGATGAAATAAAGACAGACAGCTTAAATGCTGATGAATTACAAGAAGCAACAAGGTATATATTGATACATGTACAACAAGAATCATTCTTAAATGAAATCAAAATGATTGAAAAGCAAAATCCTGTTAAGAAAGATAGTCGTTTAGCACCTTTAAATCCTGTCATGCATGATGGGTTATTGCGCGTCAAGGGACGTCTCAACTTGTCACTAAGCAAATGTCCGGTCATTATACCAAATTCTCATCACGTGACCACTTTAATAATCAGGTCGTTTCACGAACAAAATGGTCATACAGGAATGGCACAAGTGCTAGCATCATTACGGGAAAAGTATTGGATTTTAAAAGGACCTAGTACTGTCCGAACAGTTTTGAACAGGTGTGTAAGATGTAGACGATATCAAGCACCGCTTTGTTTTCAGAAGATGGCTTCTGTTATAGACGATCAGAAAACTCTTGATAAACCACCATTTACCTTTGTTGGAATAGACTGCTTTGGTCTATTAAATGTTAAAGTTGGACGTTCAGTCGTTAAAAGATACGGTTGCCTTTTTACATGTCTTACAACAAGAGCTGTTCACATAGAAGTAGCTCATAGTTTGACTACAGATTCTTTTATTTCTGCTTTCCAACGTTTTACGAGCAGACGAGGCATACCTGAAAAGGTGTATAGTGATAACGGGACAAATCTTGTAAGTGGAGAATCGGAACTTCGGAAATATATTGAACAATGGAACAAAACAAAAATATCCAGTTACATGTCACACAAGGATATTAATTGGACTTTCAATCCGCCAAACGCTAGTCATCGTGGTGGTGTATGGGAAAGAATGATTCGTACGACACGCAAAATTCTGAGAGCTCTTGCAAATGAACAACTAATTACCGATGAACAGTTACTTACCTTTATGGCTGAAGCCGAAAGAATCGTCAATGATAGACCGATATCACCAGTCAGTAATGATTCTCGAGATTTGCCAGTTCTCACACCGAATATGTTATTACTAATGAAAAACAACACTTCAATACCGCAAGGTGTGTTTGATGAGAAAGATGTGTATGCTAAAAGGTGGTGGAAGCAGATACAATACTTAGCCAATGTATTCTGGAGACGTTGGTTACGGGAATATCTACCAACTCTACAGCAGAGAAACAAATGGCAAAGAGAACAACGAGATGTAAGGCTTGACGACATCGTAATCATTGCAGATGACCATACACCGAGAGGACAGTGGCCATTAGGACGAGTAATTGAGGTCATTAGGAGCCGCGATAGTCTTATCCGTAGTTGTGTGATCAAAACAAAAGAGTCAAAATTTTTAAGACCAGTAACTAAATTATGCCTACTCGAATGTTCAGAATAGAATTATAATTTTTTGTGTGATGACAATTTTTAAGAAATGTCATGGTGGGGAGTGTTAGTTTTCTATGTTGTGTGGTGTGTACTATTGTTTTTCTGTTTTTCTGTTTGTCTTTTTTATTTTTAGCCATGGCGTTGTCAGTTTGTTTTAGATTTATGAGTTTGACTGTCCCTTTGGTATCTTTCGTCCCTCTTTTAGATTTGAAATGTAATTCCAAATTGTTGGGTTACTTCATTTATTATTACTGAAGTTATTTATTTTATTTGTAATACTTGTAGATACGATTTTTTGGTATTTGCGCTCTTATGAATTGTTATATTTCCCGTTTTTAAAGTTTTATGACGTTTAGCCTTTTACGTACGTTACGTTGTCTAGTTTTTATTCATTGCAAGTTATTTGATATTCGGAGACACATCATTATTTTTATAGAGAGATCATAATCGTTAAGAGATAATTTATGTACATTTTTAAGAACAATATTTATTTAAAGAAGAAATATTAAGAATTGTAAAAGTATTTTTAATTTAACAAGTTATTCATGAAGCGTGAAAGAAAGTGTTTTCTGTTGTTTGATTAGTATTATGCCTTTAGTGTTTTAAGTTACATTTTAACTTACGTGTATTTGTATTTTATTGTAGAGAATCGGTTGATATGATATATAGTATAAGAAGCCAAAATTAAATGTATTTGAAGAATAAAAGATATATAGACCGCATACTCGAATTATCGCCTTATTTGATGCCTGATTGATGTGATCCGTTACACTAGGCTAAAACAGAGCAACTCGAACACTATATGGTCAACTTAGATTTAGGGAGTTGCAGCCATTTAAGTAAGAAGATGTGATATGAGTGCCAATAAGACAACTCTCCACCCATTTCACAATGTATAAAAAGTTAACAATTATAGGTCAAAGTACGGCCTTCAAAATGGAGCCTTGGTTTACACCGAACGGCAAGCTATAAAGGTCCCCAAAATGACTAGTGGAATACTTTCCTCACTGGAAAACCAAAAGTCTATATAAAAAATTAGAACCACAGCAACAACGACAACCTCTGATCAACAAGCTCCTGACTGCAAGTACTTTCCAAAATATATATCTTAATTCAATTGTTACATATTTATTGCTGGTAAACAATTGTCGAAAGGTGTTTCAATTGTATTCATATGACATTTCCTAATTATTCAAAGTATAATTAAATAGATTATGGCATTATGCAGCAGTATTCAATTCTATAATAAACTATTGTTTACAATTATTAATTTGTAGTATAAGTATAATTTGCAGATTCATAACATGTCATTGCCAAGCTTTTGCTATTTCAACGTTCTTACTGATTCTTACTTCAAATCTCTGATCGTAGCCATAAGGAACCCCTCGTACATTTTCAATATATCCAACAAGTCCGCTAGGGAATTTAAGCATGATCATGGCACACTCGACATCGTTACATTCTTTAAACATCGGATTTTTGGCATGTCCAAAGCATACTGCACTTTCTGGTCTTTCTCCAGACAACCAGCATATCAAGTCAAGTTCGTGTATAGCACTGTCTACAACTATACCTCCTATAATGGGTAGAAACTCAGTAATGGACATACTAATTGTTTGGTCACAGAACTAACTTTTCATATATATTAAAACATAAACCTTTAAAATGTTGGAACCGAGAAACTTACATGTCAGAGGTTGATTTCATGGATTATACTTTCTACCTGTCTTAGACGGAGATTACATAGACAAAGATGAAAACATTTCTTACAACACTGTTTACAATTGCAAAATATTTAAGTATAACTGATAAAATTTTGAAATAGTTTCAAATCAGATTGTATCATAAAATGGTAAATCCAATGGCAGAATCGAGAACTACGCCTTACTGTTGCTCGGATAAATGGTATACAGGTATTTTTTTTCACCGAGATTTTGTCTCAATCTTAAACTATTTATGTTTCTTGTATTCAACATTTGCAGTAAGGCAATATTTCTCATCAAAAAGGCATGCTAAATAGACACGTATTAACATTAATTCCCATCACTGATAAAGGTGAATATCGCTTTAACAATCGTATAAAAGGTAAAGAGGAAAATGTGTGTTATACAGTGAAACACCCCCCCCCCCCACACACACACATATACAACATTTATAGAACTTACCGCTCGACTTCAAATATTCGGCATTAATCCATGCTGGAAGCTCACGTGCAACTAGTTTTATCATGCGAAGTTCGCCCAAATCCCCTGCTTTAATCTTGTCATACATTTTACGTATGCTGATATCGAAACGCCTGTACAAAAAAAATGGCTGGGGAGATATTCTTCATCAATTCAGCTTTTATCGATACAATTTTAATTAAATGTAGTTCTGAACCTGTTTTTTTTTAAACAACATGAACATGTATGTTATAAACCTGTTTTTCGATGCCAAGTATTGGATAACCTGTATAATAACGAAATATTGACAGTTCTTAATTAAATTTGAATACGTTACAAAAACCATTTCAGTGAAACAGATCATGATAGTTTGTAATTTGATTACTTATCAAATCCACATTGAAGTGTTTTTCCATGTTCTTCTGCCAACTTGTAACATTCTTCCACAACGCTTGGATCAAGGTCAACTGGTTTCTCACAGAATACATGTTTTCCTATAAATTTTCAAAAATATCAAACCATGATATGAAACAGTCATTAAATATTTGAATATGGCCTTTGCATTTATTTAATAACAAATACTAGTATCAAGAACTATGATTATTTAGCAGATACTTTTTGAACTTTAGAAATGCTAAGATTGTTTTTGCATATCTGGTACGCCGAGATGAAGAAAATTGGTCATAAATTCAAACCCAGGCTGATTAGCCATATCAGTCCTATGTGACGCCACGTGGTAGGGTTCAGCCTGAATGTGTTCGTATATCGTTTGTTTATGGTAAAAAAAGATGTCTATAAATAGAATTTTAAGCTACTGTAATACAATGAGAGGTTTAGCAAGCTATAAAACGAGGTTCAATCAAACATTTCTATATCAGTAAATGCATACACCATCTATTCGTTTGATGAGTTTGAGCTTTTAATTTTGCCATTTGTTTAAGGACTCTCAGTTTTGAATTTTCCTCGAAGTACGGTATTGTTGTTATTTTAAGTCGTTTATATATATATATATATACAACTCGTCTAAACATCAACCCAACAATGTTAGATCTGTAAATTTGCTTTCGCAAATTTATGGTTCTTCCTTCGCCGGGATTCGAACCCATGCTACTGTGATATCGTGACACCAAATCGCCTGCACTGCAGCCGTCCCGCTAGACCACACGACCACCTGGGCTCTTATAAAAAGAGCTTTCGCTGGCCGTGTGTTACCTTTCCATGTCAGTTTTAATCTAGCGGCGTACTGCAGTACATGATATATAAGGCATGAAGATGTTATTGTTACAGATCAGCTAAATTATCTATAGTAAAGGATCCTACAAATTAATGTAAGATACAGTCACAGAAAATAATTATATTTATAAGTACGTCTGAGTTAGTGACAACCCTACAACAGATGTATCCATCGGATCGCCATCAATGATGGTGATACATGGCTGTGTACATAATGTATATACAACTCGTCTAAACATCAACCCAACAATGTTAGATCTGTAAATTTGCTTTCGCAAATTTATGGTTCTTCCTTCGCCGGGATTCGAACCCATGCTACTGTGATATCGTGACACCAAATCGCCTGCACTGCAGCCGTCCCGCTAGACCACACGACCACCTGGGCTCTTATAAAAAGAGCTTTCGCTGGCCGTGTGTTACCTTTCCATGTCAGTTTTAATCTAGCGGCGTACTGCAGTACATGATATATAAGGCATGAAGATGTTATTGTTACAGATCAGCTAAATTATCTATAGTAAAGGATCCTACAAATTAATGTAAGATACAGTCACAGAAAATAATTATATTTATAAGTACGTCTGAGTTAGTGACAACCCTACAACAGATGTATCCATCGGATCGCCATCAATGATGGTGATACATGGCTGTGTACATAATGTATATACAACTCGTCTAAACATCAACCCAACAATGTTAGATCTGTAAATTTGCTTTCGCAAATTTATGGTTCTTCCCTCGCCGGGATTCGAACCCATGCTACTGTGATATCGTGACACCAAATCGCCTGCACTGCAGCCGTCCCGCTAGACCACACGACCACCTGGGCTCTTATAAAAAGAGCTTTCGCTGGCCGTGTGTTACCTTTCCATGTCAGTTTTAATCTAGCGGCGTACTGCAGTACATGATATATAAGGCATGAAGATGTTATTGTTACAGATCAGCTAAATTATCTATAGTAAAGGATCCTACAAATTAATGTAAGATACAGTCACAGAAAATAATTATATTTATAAGTACGTCTGAGTTAGTGACAACCCTACAACAGATGTATCCATCGGATCGCCATCAATGATGGTGATACATGGCTGTGTACATAATGTATATACAACTCGTCTAAACATCAACCCAACAATGTTAGATCTGTAAATTTGCTTTCGCAAATTTATGGTTCTTCCCTCGCCGGGATTCGAACCCATGCTACTGTGATATCGTGACACCAAATCGCCTGCACTGCAGCCGTCCCGCTAGACCACACGACCACCTGGGCTCTTA
The DNA here is from genome assembly GCF_965363235.1 of Mytilus galloprovincialis. Classification (NCBI taxonomy): domain Eukaryota; kingdom Metazoa; phylum Mollusca; class Bivalvia; order Mytilida; family Mytilidae; genus Mytilus; species Mytilus galloprovincialis. Next base: position 90,373,320 of record NC_134839.1, read on the forward strand.
TAAAAAGAGCTTTCGCTGGCCGTGTGTTACCTTTCCATGTCAGTTTTAATCTAGCGGCGTACTGCAGTACATGATATATAAGGCATGAAGATGTTATTGTTACAGATCAGCTAAATTATCTATAGTAAAGGATCCTACAAATTAATGTAAGATACAGTCACAGAAAATAATTATATTTATAAGTACGTCTGAGTCAGTGACAACCCTACAACAGATGTATCCATCGGATCGCCATCAATGATGGTGATACATGGCTGTGTACATAATTTATATACAACTCGTCTAAACATCAACCCAACAATGTTAGATCTGTAAATTTGCTTTCGCTATATATGTCTAAAATCGTTATTTGGTCAATAGTTTCCTTGGTATAATTATTTAACAATGATTGTTTAATTGTTATCATAACAGGAACGGTAGGTTTTGAAAATTTACAAATATATATGTCTTTTAGTTAACAAACCTGCCTGTATAGCGAACTTTACTAATTCGCTTTTCTTGTGTGGTTTTCCGAACACAGGAGAGCAGATTAAGACAGCATCTAATCTAGAAAAGGTAAAAAAAGTTATAATAAACATTACATATATATAAACCATTGAAAGTATGTCGCTAAACGGGCTGTTCAACTATAAACGTTTGAATCCTGTTTGACGATTTGTATATTTCGTGTAAATTCTAAATGGTATTGTAAAATACACACCCTATAAATGTATTGAGAATAAACTGCAGAAAAGTTATGATGAAAATAACAATTCTAATTGTTACCTACCAGCATTACTATACTGGTATAGCTGCTTGTTAGACATTTTGAGCCTTCATACAATTATGTATAATGCAAAACTCTCAAAGGAAATATCGATATCTGCATGATAGACTCATTTATGTTTTGTTCGTGTAGCTGTTTTGCCCATATTTGTGACACTTTTACCTATTGTGTCTGTTTTGTTCACACATCGTTGTCGATGCGACTGTCCTCGGAGTTCAGTATTTTTGTGATTCTACTTTTTTCTACTCGTTTAATATATTGGTGGGGTTCGTGTTGTTTATTCTTTAGTTTTCTATGTTGTGTCATGTGTACTATTGTTTGTCTGTTTGTCCTTTTAATTTTTAGCCATGGCGTTGTCAGTTTATTTTCGATTTATGAGTTTGACTGTACCTCTGGTATCTTTCGTCCCTTTTTTAGCTCACCTGGCCTAAAAGGCCATGTGAGCTTTTCTCATCACTTGGCGTCCGTCGTCGTCGTCGTCGTCGACGTCGTCGTCGTCGTCGTCGTCTGTCGTCGTTAACAATTTTTCAAACATCTTCTCCTCTGAAACTACTGAATGGATTTGAATGAAACTTAACATGATTGTTCCTTAGTATATCCTGCACAAAATGTGCGCTTCGATTTTTGATCCGTCAAAAAACATGGCCGCCGTTACTTAAAATAGAACATAGGGGTCAAATGCAGTTTTTGGCTTATATCTCAAAAACGAAAGCATTTAGATCAAATCTGATATGGGGTAAAAATGTTCATTAGGTCAAGATCTATCAGCCCTGAAATTTTCAGATGAATCAAACAAACCATTGTTGGGTTGCTGCCACTTAATTGGTAATTTTAAGGAAATTTTGCAGTTTTTGGTCATTTTCTTGAATATTATTATAGATAAAGATAAACTGTAAACAGCAAAAAAGATCAGCAAAGTAAGATCTACAAATAAGTTAAAATGACCAAAATTGTCAATTGACCCCTTAAGGGGTTATTGTCCTTTAATGACAATTTTTCACAATTTGTTTATCATATTTGCTAACTTTAAAAAATCTTCTCCTCTGAAACTACTGAATGGATTTGGTTAAAACTTAGCATGGTTGTTCCTTAGATTATCCTGCACAAAGTGTGTGCTTTGATTTTTGATCCGTCAAAAAACATGGCCGCCGTTACTTAAAATAGAACATAGGGGTCAAATGCAGTTTTTGGCTTATATCTCAAAAACAAAAGCATTAAGAGCAAATCTGACATGGAGTAAAAATGTTCATTAGGTCAATATCTATCAGCCCTGAAATTTTCAGATGAATCAAACATCCAATTGTTGGGTTGCTGCCACTTAATTGGTAATTTTAAGGAAATTTTGCAGTTTTTGGTCATTATCTTGAATATTATTATAGATAAAGATAAACTGTAAACAGCAAATATGATCAGCAAAGTAAGATCTACAAATAAGTCAATTTGACCAAAATTGTCAATTGACCTCTTTAGGAGTTATTGCCCTTTAAAGACTTTTTTCACAATTTGTTCATCATGTTGACTTACTTTAAAAAATCTTCTCTTATGAAACTGCTGTATCAATTTCAGCCAAACTTAGGCTAAATGAGTTTCAGAGTTTCAGAGTATCTAGTATAAATTTTATATTTCATTTCCTTGTATGTCAAGAAACATAGCTCCTATGGCTAAAATAGAACATAGGAGAAAATGATTTTTTTTTGCTTTTGAAGAAAATAGGACGATTCAAAGAACATTTAAATAAATTGAAAAGCCAAAATAATCATTGATGAGAGATTAAACCAAAAAAATTCAGGTGAGCGATTCAGGCTCTTGAGAGCCTCTTGTTAATATACTTTTTCGAATCTCAAAGGCCATAAGAAAAAAGGTCCCACTATTCCATTTCCTTTTGGAATTCATTGTTGCTCACATCTGCTGACCCAACCTAACTGTATTGTATCGTATCAACATAATAATGACAATAAAATAATAAATCTGACTTACAATTTATCGCTCAGCATGTGAGTGACTTCTTCCGTGTTGATCACTTTTACATTTTGCAAACCATACTGCTTCACCAAATTTCTGATTTTGCCATGCACCGGTTCAATATCCACTAAATACGTCACATTTACTTGTCCACTCTGGACAAGGTGACATAGATGTACCTCTCCAATACGACCAATGCCGATTATTCCTATATTTTTGCGTTCCATTGCTTTCAGATTACACGACAAATGTGACCAGATCACCATAAAACATCAATTAATGAATAGCCATTTGAATATTCGAACTTTTTTCTAAACTTATTAAAACTTGTATTAGTACATAACAAAGTGTGCCCAAGTTAATTGATGTTTTTGTTATGCGTGTCCTATGAAGGTAGATAAGATAATCACATGGCTTATACTCATACACATTGCACACTGACAGTGTGTCGTCTTGGTCGACAAGTCAAAAATTAGATAACAAGGTGCAAGTGAAATCTAAAGTCTTTAAAAGACAGACAGCCTCATATATGATCAAAATTAAAAAGAATGACAAATCAATACAACAGTTCACTTGGAAATTCAACATATACCTTCACGAAACTTACTAGAAAGGAAAATCTGAAATATTCATAGGTGTGTTCTATATGTTCTTTTGAATTTCAATCAAAGATAAACAACTGGAGCTTCCTTTTTTTTTTATTGGATACCTAAATTACATAAGAATTCTTACAAATAATATCATAGAGCTGGCATGGGTCTTCCAAGTGCTACATGAAACATCTTTCTAAGGTGTTAACACCAATTTTACCAGCAATCTAAACCAGTCTTTAGATTTATTGGGAAAATATTTACACCAGGGGCTATATGAATTTTGTGCATTTTTCCTTTGATCTTTTTTTTGTGATAATTTTTCATATCATGCTACTCGCTTGAGATGAAAAATTATCCTTTAACTTCACGTTCCCCTTTATAGCTGAAGTCCTCTCACTATAAACACCAAAGTTTGTTGATTATGTTGATGGCATATATCCCACCGAACTTGACATAAATGATACAGTTAATTATAACTCATATCTTGACTTGCATATAGAAAGTGACAATGAAGGTAGATTGAGAAAAAAAATATATCATTCAATATTCCCACTTGTGAACTTTCCATTTCCATGAAGCAACTTTCTAGCAGCGCATGCATATGGGAAATTAATCTCCCATGATTTCCTTGACAGGTGTTTGCTGCTTAACAGAGGGGTCAAAGTTGTGAAGTTTAAGTGATCCTCTTCGAAAATTCTACGGCAGTCAACGGCATCAAATATGAAGACAGATATTTTCCGAATGTCATAACATTATTCCAGTCTAATTCTCGTATGTATAATCACTGAATTAGACTTTTTATCGAATTGTATTAACATTATAAACATGATGGGTGTCCAGCTCTGAGGTGGAAGAAGGTGAATAAAAGGTAACTTGAATTACCATAAAAGCGGCCACACTAACCAAGCCTGCTTTGTTCCCTTATCGTTATGACGTATTCTTTTTCTTCAAACAAGAATGTGTCATAAGTACATAGATTTCCCATTCGTACAATCATTTTCTATGTTCAGCGGACCGTAAAAATTAGGTAAAATCTTTAATTTGACAGTAAAATTATAAAGATCATATCATAAGGAACACATGTGTACTATGTTTCAAGTTGTTGGATTTTAACTTCATCAAAAACTACCTCGACCATAAACATTAACCTGAAGCAGGACGGACGGACAGACCAGAAAACATAATGCCCATAAATGGGGCATAAAAATAGTAAGACTTGTTGCATACCTGCCAACTTGAGTCAGTGAGTGGACAGTATCAAAGTAATTCAGGTGTTTGTTTATTTTTAACACCTTCTGCAGAAAGGAAAAAAAAATGCCCATCAAAAACTATTAAAGAAAGATTTTATCTTTCTCAAACAAAATGCATTTAACTTTTATATATCTAGTGGAAGCAAGGCATCAAAACTTTCCAAACAGCACAGGTAAGTCTGTACACAGAGCGGTTTTTGAGGTGAAAATACGGCCATATTTGTCCATTTGTTCAATACAAATTGAATTAATTGAATACAAAAATAACATATGTTATAACAAGTATTATGTCAATAAATTAGTAAAAAAAATACTATTTATTATCATTATGGTAGTACTGCATCATTGAATTTTGTCAATCAGCCATGCTTTTATCCTAAAGCTGTGTAAGAACCTCCTTGTAGATGAAAATTCACATTCCATGTTCACGATTTTACAACTAGATGAAAACTGCACAAGTTCAAAATGTTAGAATAATCTTCAGAGAAAACGTTTTTGATTGGCTTAATAATTTGATCATGAGAAACACAGAATTTGGATGGCTGAACACGATTGTCTTAACTTGTGAACAAAAAAAGGAACAGATGATTTTCACTAAATCGTGTTTTAGATTTTTTTTAACGATACCCTTAAGGGAGCTACCATTTGATTTTTATGGGGGTGCTAGGATGAAAAATTTTGTCCTGGATTTTTTTTTGGCTGTAATCTCTGTCCTGCCTTTTTATTTTTCACTCTGTTCGGTCCTGCATTTTTTTTTTAGTTTATCCTGACTTTTTATTACCTAAATTGTAGTTCTGCCTTTTTTTTTTGCAAGTGTCTCATCCTGCCTTTTTTTTTGTTCAAAACTCCTGTCCTGCCTATTTTTTTTCAAATTTCATCCTAGCCCCCCCCCCCCCCCCCCCCATAAAAATCAAATGGTAGCTCCCTATTATTAATATCTTTTAATAAATGCAAGGACGTATTATAAAACGTCCTTGATAAGAGTAAAGAGAATGAAGCGAAAGAACTCAGGACGAACAGACCAAGGGCGAACATGTAAACAGGGCGAGTTGTTCCCATACCTAATTCACGCATGCGTACTACAAATATCTACATTAAAAACATCCGGTTACAAGTAAACAAATAACGTTCATGTAGATGAGATAAAATCTAATAATTTACATAAATAAAAGGGTATATATTTACGATAGTGATTGTTTTTCAATCCTAATTTACAAATTGAATGATTCAGATGCTTAATCATGTGTAAAAATCGGTGTCAAGAATCGGAAGTTGTTATGAAATTGTAATACACAGAAACGGATGCGGCATACGGAGGTGGTAACGGTTAAATGGTTTTAAAGTCGGCACCATAAAATCTTCTTCCACCAAAAATATATCTGAAAATATTAAAATATAAAATGTCATACAATCATGGTTAAGATTAATATCAATTAATAGTAACTTCTAAATTTTGTTTTACAGCTAATCATCTCAAGACAATCATCATTTCTTAATACATAATTTTCAAGCAGTGTAAGGGAGGTAATAACACATATAAATAACAGTATTCTTTGAATGGAATTGTATTACCTCCCTTACACTGCTTTTAAATTGTCTAAATTGTCCTTTCACCAGAAAAACCCTTGTTTTATCCCTCTTTTTTGCCCCTATTTGCTAAATGATTTGAGCCATCCCTTTGTAGTATGGAAACTTGTAGTATAATTTCAGAGAGATTTATACACTTAAACACAATTTTTTGACTGGAAAAATGCTTATTTGGGCCTCTTTTTTGGTCCCCTACTTATTGAAATCCCCCTTGGAGCAAGAACCCCAAAACCTAATTCCAGCCTTTCCTTTGTAGTAAGAAACCTTGTAATATAATTTCAGAGAGATCCATACACTTAAACACAAGTTATTGTCTGTAAACTAGAAAAATGCTTCTTTTTGGCCCTTTTTCTGGCCCCTTATTCCTACATAATCGGGGGAGTTAACCCCAAACTCAATCCCAGCCTTCCCTTTGTTATATGGAACCTTGTGTTACAATGTCAGAGACCCATACAGTTACACACAAGTTGTTGTCCTGAAACTAGAAAAATTCTTGTTTTGGCCCCTTTTTGGCCTGTGATTTTAGTAAAAAAAAAAATTTGATTTAGGTCTTCATATTTCTTTTTAATAAATTGTAAATTAATAAGTTAAAGAACTAATGACTGGACCGAATGACAGGACCAAATGAAAAATGCTAATCACTTTTTCATTTCTCAAAGGATTGATCTCAAATTTGAAATATAATAAGATTTTATCATTTGATAAATAGATTTAAGAAAATAAAATTAAAACGTTTGTAAGAAACTTAAGAAAACGTGACATGACCAACTCTGATAATGACAGGACCAACATCGAGAATGACAGGACCAAATAAAAGTGCTAATTACTTTTTTATTTTTCAAAGGAATTATCTCAGATTTGAAATGTAAAATGGTATGTCATATTTTGAAACCAAAATGTTATAAAAAATACAGATTTATTTTCAAAAACCTTTCGAAAACGTGACATGACCATCGCTGACTGACAGGACCAACCTCGACAATGACCGGACCAGATGAAATTGCTAATTTCTCTTTTATTTCTAAAAATATTTTCTGAAATTTGAAATGTAATAAGATTTCATCATTTGATAAATAAATTTAAGAAAAACAAAAAAAAATAATTATAAGAAACTTCAGTAAACGTGACATGACCAACTCTGATAATGACAGGACCAACATCGAGAATGACAGGACCAAATAAAAGTGCTAATAACTTTTTTATTTTTCAAAGGAATTATCTCAGATTTGAAATGTAAAATGGTATGTCATATTTTGAAACCAAAATGTTATAAAAAATACAGATTTATTTTCAAAAACTTTCGAAAACGTGACATGACCATCGCTGACTGACATGTCCAACCTCGACAGTGACCGGAACAAATGAAATTGCTAATTTTTCTTTTATTTCGCAGAATATTTCTCTTAAATTTAAAATATGTGAAGATTATACCATTTTATACATAAATATAAGAAAAAGGTATAAAAAGCCTGCTGAAATGTGACCTGGTTAACGTTGTCAGTGACAGGACAATCCTCGACAATTAATGACAGGACCAAATAAAAACGGCGTGACTTTTTACCCCAATATACCCCAATATACCCCAACATACCCCAATATACCTCAAAAAACAGTTTCAACATATTATTATTTAATAATAACATTATTTTAGGCATTTCCAAGTTATTTTAACACCAGTAATACTTTTTTTTATAAATATATTTAATTTTAAATCACTTTTTCCTCGTAACTTGGTCAATTCATGTCAGCCGCTTACGATCACAAAATGACTTTTTACCCCAATATACCCAAATATACTCGAATAAACAGTTTAAATACAATTTCAATGATAAGGAATGATATAACATTCAAATATAATAAAATTTAACACGACTGTTTACTTTTGTTGTGCATTTTGAGGCTTTTAAAACGTTATTTATTCATGTTTTGACGAAGGTTTCACTAAACACCAGAACGAACGAACCTTACCTTACCTCTGTATCTTTACCCCCTTCAAAGGAGAACCACACATTTTCTGTGTGTTGAACGGGTGCTTTGGGTGGCGGTGCTCATTATTTACATTGGTGCTGTGTCTGTGGGTCCCATCACCATAATTTATCCATGAATTTTTTGGATCATCCTTCCACCATTATGTACATTATTTACATATATGAATATCACTAAAGATAATGTTTGCAATCCGCAACGACACCTCCCGACATTTTAAAATTCATGTATGTTATAATAAAAGTTCATGGCGATTTTTATCAATGTTAAAACAAGTCTATCCACACGGGGTTTTGTGTTAATATATAAAAACGGCTTCTTATTAATCGCTTATAATCTAAAATCTAGAATGTCCTCACATACGGAATATATATATAGAGAGCGACTTTGCCTGGTTAAAATACGTATTTAAAGCTCCATGTTTAAAAAATGTTTGCTCTTAAAAATCTAAAAGTTCAATGTTCATACGAAATTACTGCATTATGATAAAAGTATATGTACGGTAAAATCTAAAAGTATGTCCACTATGAATCTGTGGGCAATCCGGTGCTTTAGGACCCAGAGTCAATGGTATCCCTACCCCTCCCCCTCTCCATGCTAGCTTATCTTCTACGATGTGCCTCTAAGTCTTTTCGTCCAACAGTACATTTCTCTTTATGTGCAACTTGAAGAAAAGGTTTCTGGAATGGTTTTCCATACGGGCTACGCTGGCTGAGTTATGTCTATTTAGGTTGATGAGTTTTGCACTGTCGAGGAGCAATTGCATTTGCGTTGTAATGTCCAGGTCATGGAACCTTATGGTATTATTCATCTCATTTTGCCATATGTCATTCACCTCTTTAAGTATCACCGCTCTAACGGACTGTAACTTCTCGCATTGCATTACAAAATGTTCTAGTGTTTCCTCCTGTAACCCACAAAGCAGGCAGGTCGGGTCTGTTTCTTGTCTGTAGAATTGAATCCGTTTTGTTTGAAGTACATAAGTTCCAGTAATAAGGCGTAATCTGGTAGGGATTCTGCTATTGTCTAGAGCGGATTGACTCTTGTGTTGAAGGATTGGGTGAAGTTTTCCCTTGATGAGGTTTTGACTGCTCAGGTACTTTAGGCCCAAGTATAGTTCGGATATTTGTACAGTTTTGATGCTCCAGTATTTCATCACAGCGTTCTTTATCAATGTGATCCACTGAGTTTTCTTTGTTGGGTTGGCCAAGTAGGTGTTTGCTTCGCTGAGATCGTATAGACGTAGCAACTTGTTGACGTGTATGAACCAACTATTACTATCCTCACTGCAGACTGTCAGTTGTCTTCTGGCAAGCTTTTTCTCGGTACTCTCTTCTGATTGATGGCAGATATTGTTAAAGAAAGTTAGCGTCTTAATGTGAATTTGGGCTTCAACCGGAAGAATTCCTGTGAGTATGTAGACTGCTGGATCAGGGCATCTTGTTGGCAGCGATAATATCTGTTTAAGCATCCTTTTTTGGAAGATCTCAAGTTGTTCAAGAGGCTTACCGGATGGGGTTAGAAGTTCCATTCCGTATAGTAGGACAGGGAGTATATACGTCTTGTAGATATGCAGTAGCGATTCAGGGTCCAAACCATTGTGTCCATGGAACCCGGCTCCAAGTAGGCTGTATGCACTCCTTCTTGCCTTTGTTATATTTTCGTTGGTGTTACTTTGTATATTGTTCTTCCGAGTTGTAGTTCTGATGATCCCAAGGTGTGTAGCCTGCTCAACATTAGGCATAGGTGTGTTACCCATCATCAGGTTGTCTTCTTCCATTTTGGTGTTATTGCTGTTTCCGCTTATTTTAATTACTACACTTTTCTTTGGTTGCAGCTGGTATCCTTCTGAATTGGCAAAATCAAGGGCCATGTTGACCATAATTTGAGCATCAGCTGGCTGCATACTCAATATTGCGATATCATCTGCGCATCCGGTGTTGTTTGTGTTCACATTCCCTATAGTCATGCCGTAGGTTGTGTTTTGGAAGTGGTCTAACAGAGGGTTGATGTATAACTTGTACAGGTCTGTACTCAGTATGCCTCCTTGCCTGACACCCATGCCTACTGTGAAACGCTCTGATGTTTTTCCGGACCATTTTATGCTACTTTCTGCGTTTTGATGAAGACTCCTAATGATTGTCCATGTCCTGTCTTGAATCCCAGCATGATATACCCTGCGGAATAGATGTGAGTGCACCACAGTGTCAAAGGCGGCTTTTGCGTCGAGCAAGACTAGGTAACCGTTTTGCTTTTTTTCCGGGAGAATTCGGTACATTTCCTCCACAGGTAGTGCTGCATTCATCGGGGAGGATCCTTTAGTGAATCCTCTTTGAGTTGGGTTTTGCACCTTCTGCACTTTTGGTTGTACCCGATCTCTAATGATGGCCTCAATTATCTTGCTCTCTACGGGTAAAATAGTTATTCCTCGGTAGTTTAATGCATCATTTTTGCTGCCTTTGTTCTTAAATACAGGAGAAAGCAGTCCTATTTTCAGAATTGTTGGTATATCTCCTTCCAAGAATATGATATTGATGAGTTGAGTAAGGGCGGATAAGATATTATCTCCAGCATATATGAAATGTTCGATGGTTATATTATGGTAGTCTGCGGATTTGTTTCTATTTATTGTAGAAATAGCTTTACGGACATCATTTTCTATGACAGGGCGTATCGTTTCTTGGTCTACCAGTTTGCAGATATTGCTTATTTCCATTTCCACTTGGGAGTGGTACTCCGGGTTGCTGAAGGCCTCTTCTTTAAGTGTAGAAAGAGTACAGAAGTGTTCCTTAAATCCTTCTATGACTTTGTCTCCCGAGTATGTGGCGCCATTAACGTTTATATCCTGTATGTGTTCAATTAAATTATTTATCGAATGCATACCTTCACCACTTAAAAAAACATAAATTTCATGTCCTGGGTGCACTTTTTATGTCCTGAGTGCACTCAGGAGGTCCTGAGAGGTGTTTAGACGTACGGTCTACCGCTCAGTTTCTGTCTGTTTACCAATGAGGCTATCATGTACTATTTGATAGAAACATATTGGCTATTAAATAAATTGTGTTTTACTACGTATTAAATCAATTTAAAAATACTGCTTGTCCATTAAATACTGTAGCTCATATTAAGGATCCCACTTAAGGTAGCACAATACAAAGATTTTTCATCCCCAGTCAGACATCTTTAAACTGATGTAATTCCACTCATCTTTCTTTAAATTTTATAAATGAGGTACCAAAAGAAAGAAAAAGGATAAATCTTTCAAATGGTGATAATTTCATTATGACATAATTATTAAATCATTAATTGTTATGTAATTAGTTGCCATATTGTGATATCTATACTTGAATGAATTTAGCTTCTTTGTTATTCATAGCATCCAAAAATATTTTATAGATTCTTGCACAACACAGTTTGACCTCCAAAACTGTGTCTCAGATTTTTCCTATTGTATTTCATTCTCTCATAAATCTTCAATGAAGTTTGCAACATAAATTCATAAGAGACCACTAAATTCAATTGGGTATAAAATTTGTTCTATTGATGTTTTTGGAAATCTGAGACACAGTTTTGGAGGTCAAGCTGTGTTGTACAAGAATATATAAAATATTTTGGGATGCTATGAAGAACAAAGAAGCTAAATTCATTCAAGTGTGGACATCACAATATAGCAAGTAATTACATAATAATAAATTATGTAATAATTATGTCATAATGAAATTATCACAATTTGAAAGATGAATCTTTCTTCTTTCTTTTGGTACCTCATTTATAAAATATAAAGAAAGGATGAAATGAATTACATCAGTTTAAAGTGTCTGATTGGGAGTGACAAAATCTTTGTATTGTGCTACCTTAAATCATGCATGGTCATGCTTTACGAATTTCTTTGGTACATGGTACATTCTGTATAGCTATATAGGTAGTGATATACCTTGACATTTCCGGGTATTGCAGATCAACATATACAATGTATACTACCCGCTCATCTTTTATAATGGCGTTCAATACCTTTCTCTGATATAATAACATTTGATAACATTCTCATTTCTGAATGTTTTGTATATCAATTTCATATTTTATTTTCAGACCGAATGAGAATATGTTTATATTCAAGGAAACATATTGAGTGTCGGGTTTTTATTTAACTTGGTATTTAATTAAAGACATTTAAAAATACTATTGCTTGTCTGGTATTAAGCAGTATTCTTGTCTGTTAGCGTAGACATGCATAGTGCGCCCTACTGAAGAATATGAATGACAAGTCTTGCAAAGGAACAAGATATGCAACACATGGAAAACCCGATTCTTCCGGCAGGGGTGCGTCTAAACACTCCCCTGCTAAGTTTTAGTTTAGATTTAGATAGTTTAGATAGTTTATTCTCATAAAACCATGCAAGTACAGAGAAGTTAAAAAATAATAGACATAAAATTAAAAAGTGCATTAAAGGAGTCCAGTATGTCTTCAACAGTTCACCAATCTAATAAAAAAAAAACGGTCTCTCATCGCTCCCGTTTTCTGATATGTCGCTTGGGACGCGACACATCAGAAAACGGGAGCGATTAGAGATCTGTTTAAATTAGATTTACAGTTCACAAACATTTTAAATTTCTTGCACTAAATACTAATAAGGAGCACGTTTCAGCTAAACTATTGTTTTTACGGATTCATTCCAGCTACATAGGCAAAGTAGACTTTAGATGTTTGACCGTATGATACGAACATTTGTCATAATTATTGATTATTACTCCTTAAATGACATTTCGTCCTAAATAGGCATGAAATATTTACCACTGTACGTTAGGCAATCAACAATCAATCGATCAAATTTGCACTAAAATATGAATTGTTGAATTTATTTTTGTGCAGAAATGAATTCCATAGAATAGTTTAAGTATGTAAATATATTCAAAGGGTATTTTGTGGTCTCGTGGTATAAGGAACTATTTTTCGACACATTAATTTCACAAGTTTATGAATTCCAAAATGATGGTTCATTTTATATTTGTTGAGACTTAAATAGTAGATGTGGCGATGAGCACGATTATATTCCTGGAGTTGATTGTATAAATATGAGAAGTGTTATAGATTTTACACTTAATAGTTACTGTACTACATTTATTAATTTTTTAACAAGTAGCAATTGTTGTATGTTGAAAGGTAGAGTTGGTAAAAACAATGACCTCATATGTGTTAAGATGTGGGGTGGCTCCTATTGGCCCCCTCCTATTAGACTGGAAACTGGGAGGTATGAAAATTTGACGCTGGAAGAGAGATGTTGTTTTAACTGTTTTAATACTATCGAAGATGAATATCATGTTATTTTACATTGTCCTGATTATAATGATCTTAGACAAGTTCTTTTTACTGAGTCTCTTAAAATTGATGAACATTTTAATAGTTTTACAGATTGTCAGAAAATGTTTTTTTTTTTTATTTTCGAATCACGATATTATAAGATTATGTGCCAAAACCTGTAATTTTATTCTTAAAAGACGCCGAGAAGTTTTAAATTGTAAATAATAATTGGATACTTTTGTTGTATAATTTTACCATTCAGGTTTAATATTTATTATGTACATATACATATTGTTTTAGTTGATTATCGTCTCTCATAAATCTGTACAGATTGGCTTATGAAGAACAGAGAATTAAAATATTGTTGAAGAGAAAATACATATATATCCGTGTTGAATTCGCCTCAGTTTGTTTATTCAAGTTTGGTATCCAACTTCTTAATCCGCAATCAACATTTACCCGACAACCTTGTATATTGTATATTCTTTATGAACTACCATCATGCTCATGTGACCATCGGGGACTGAGACAAATATTTTTTGGTATAAACTCTGTCAAAACCAAATTGATTGAATATATCTAATCTTAATTCATTCATGTAGTAAAACATTTCTTGAATGAGTGAAATTATGAAACTATTATTTTTTAATCTTAATTTTATCCTTGGCCAAATTGGGAAAAAAACGGGAAACGGACTTGTGATAGACAAATAGACAACTATACAAACATATTTATTGTTATTTTCTTTAGTTATGAAATGTAGAAAATACCCGATTTAGATATCCTCATTACACATAAACTATATGTTGAATGCGTTGAATGCATGGGAGTTTGTATTTTTTTCTCCTATATTCGTAAATAATTTATTCATCTACAGTGTAATCGATGTTATATTGTTCTTATTAGTCCTGAATATCATAGTACGAACAGACACATGTCTCTGGTACGAATCACACCTCTAATACAACTGTAAGAAGAAAAGGAAGAAAACCATGATGAATGACATAGTACAAAACTCCCATATTAGATTTTATCATGGCCATTATAACGCTTAATCTATATATTGGTTACTTCAAAAATGAAATCGACAATCACATTATACCACCAGCTATTTTATTGCAAAACAAGCACACATTATGGTAAGCGGGAAGGTATATAGAAGAAGAAAATTCAGAGACATAATAATTGTTCTATTTCCCAATTACACGTATTTAATTATTGTATTCAGTATGTCCACCATATACGTTTGCTTCATCAAACGGCGTTTAATAAATTTAAATAAGGTATTTCGCGCCTGTCCCAAGTCAGGAGCCTCTTTAGTTTTTTGTGTACAATTTGGAGTTTAGGGAGTTACCATTTGATTTTTATGGGGGGGGGGCTAAGATGAAATTTGAAAAAAAATAGGCAGGACAGGAGTTTTGAGTAAAAAAAAAGGCAGGATGAGACACTTGCAAAAAAAAAGTCAGGACTACAATTTAGGTAATGAAAAGTCAGGATAAACTAAAAAAAAAAAGCAGGACCGAACAGAGTGAAAAATAAAAAGGCAGGACAGAGATTACAGCTAAAAAAAAAATGCAGGACAAAATTTTTCATCCTAGACCCCCCCCCCCCCCATAAAAATCAAATGGTAGCTCCCTTAGTATGGCGTTCATTGTCACTGACCTAGTATATATGTTTGTTTAGGGGCCAGCTGAAGGACGCCTCCGATTACACTATTTGGAATCTCGAAGAAAAAGAAATTTCTTTAACTCTCCATACTGAAAGATTCGACCATGCAGGTTCGACCTCTTAACCACGTATACCATCAGTAAACGATATGTGTCCTCTTGGCAAACCATAGATAGGGAACAAAAAATAAAGATAATATGCATCAAACTTAAAATTATTCTGTTTGATTAGCCTATAATTTACATTTATCTCACATCTCCTTTCATCCTATTAATGTTTGCCTATGACCAGAGTACAATTTAAATCAGTACTTTTGGGCTCGAGATATGTGTTTATACTTGTGTTGCATTATTACATGCCATTGGAAACATTTTTTTATATAATATTTTATGACATTCTGCAAAGATCGGGTAAATTCAAAATTTCTGTTGTGTTTTGTTTAATTCCACTTTGTCTTTTGGTCGTTTTTGCGTTTAATTTTGCCTGGTATTGACGGTATGTTTTCGGCTTATAACTTTGAATTCCCAATTGGACGTTATATTTTGCCTCCCATAGTGTGCAGCAGCAAATATTTCATGCTAAATCGTGGTCGAAAATGTGAACAAGTTACCTAAAGTCTATTTTCCATAATTTCTCTATTTTATTTTTTCAACAACAGCATAACCTTTTCATTTGTTGGCCGATTTTCTCCTAATAATTTACTATATATCCGAACCTTTACAATCAGACGCATTTTATTGCTTCCGCGTCACGGCATTTTTTTACTCGAGACAGGTAAGGTATTATTAATTATCGGCTGATAAGACGAGTGCCTGATAATTTAAATATAGTTATGATAAGTAATTAGTCTATTGGGGGGATGTCGCCAAATACCATCTACATCATAGGTCCGCACTACGCGCAGTGCCATGCTTTTGATATTTCAAAAGAAAATACATAGGGCGCAGTGTGACATATTCTGAGTACTTACCTGTAGCTATAAATGCCGGTGCTTTAAAATTTATTGTGTTTATGCTTTTTAGTATGTTAGTATTTTATGGTATTCAAGCAAAAAAAAAAGTAAACGACTGCACAAATTAAATAAAAAAAAGAAATGACTTCCCAGTTACATGCCAGCGATACGTCTAAACACTGCCAAGGACTCGTTATTGCACTAAGGACTATACAATGCCGCTAAGGACTAGAAGGAGTGCTGTTATATGTATTATTTGAACATATCATGTTAGAAATTGATATTTAATGCATAAATTTCAAATTTTATAAAAAAAAATAATCATAAAAAAAAGAGATTCAACATTATTTAGGCACGTGTCCGTTTTTCTTTGATATACCCAAAATCACTGAACCGATTGACACATGCCAAATAACATAACAACTGATTAAACAATCATGCTTTTTTTTTAAAGTAATTAACAATTGTATCGAAAAGATTAAGGTTTAAATGTGTTGTTCTTATTACAAATAATTAAAATGACAAATAATTTCGAATTTGTTTTATTTCTTTCCCAACATAGTTGTTCACGACTTCCCATTCTTACTGAACGTGGCTGCGTACTTGCACTTCCAACACAGCTAACTTCGGCGAGGGTTTTACTGCCCTTTGGATTTAAGACTATCTCATGCGCAGAGGGCAATTCATATCGATTCACATGACATGAGAATATTATCCACTTTTATATACCAGCTGTTGGAGTACTCATCTTTTGTCGCTATAATTGCCCGATTCCTATTTTATTCTCAATTGAATAAATGTATCTTTCGAAATTGTAAGGAATAGAGAAATCTTTGCCTTGTTGATGAGTTAACTGTTAAATGGATTCTGCCCCCAAGCAAAATATATATTGCAGCGTCTGCAGTTCGTTGTGGTAGAGATATCAGATTTTTAAATGTCTTTTTCTGGAAATTCTCAATTTTAAAATATCTGTCTTAGTAAGAACTTCAAAGCCGTATAGCATTCTGGGTATGACAAATGTTCTCCACAGTTTATATGAAATAAATGGATTTGCTCCATTTATTCCATGTATAAGTCAGCTCCCATGAGAGAACACATGGTTGCTCTAGCAGTAGATATTTCAAAGGCAAGACCGACATACCCAAAATGTATAGTCAACAGAATTCAATACCCAGATGCTTTATGGTCTACGTCCAGATACATATGTATCGGGGTTATACGAGGTGGTTATTGTAATAGTAAAATTGTGAATGGAAATGGGAAATGTGTCAAAAATACAACAACCCGACCATAGAGCAGACAAAAGCCAAAGGCCACCAGTGGGTTAGTCCCAGCTCCTATATACAATATTTGGATTCTGGTGAAAAGTTGTCGCATTGACAATCATACCACATCTTCTTTTTTGTATGTATATATTTTTTTTCAGTTTTCAGAGCTATTCAGATCTTTTCATTTTATAAAACGGCAGTCTCTTTCTTTAATATAATCCAATTTTGCAGAAGATCCATTGAAAATATAAGAGTTTTATATATATATATATACAAGTTTGCGGCAATAAATCTAACAATATATTTTTAGAAACATTTAGGCCTTTTTCTTTTTCCAGTTCACTTCCAAGAACAGTAATAGCCTACAATAAATTATTGAAATCGACACTGACAGTTCCAACTATATTGAAGCTTTCAAGACATTGATTAAATAGATGATGGAATTTTTTATCCTGCACCGACTGTACAGCATGCACCACCTTTTTCATCTTTGATCTGTTACTGTAAATAGACATTCGACACCTATACTAACACACATGTATTGAATACTCTTTATTGAGGTTTTTTAACTACTATATTGAAGAAGAAGAAGATAGTCCCTAGTGTTGACAGTGGGTTACTTGCCATTAATTTTTATACCCCTTCCAAATTTATTTCTCCATGTTTAATGCCTCAAATTGCAAGTAGGGGATGAAATTACACTGTAAAAAAATTTGGGTCCAGAATTTTAAAGGAAAGTAGTGATTTGGTCCAGCTGAAAAAGGTTGAAAATTAGCAGTTCGGAAGCTGTCAATAGATTTCAAGACGCCCTAAACATAAAATTGTCCATATTTTGAGTTAGAGCCGATGAAGTTTTCTATAATTTTGATATAATTTGTCCCAAAAGTAGTACAACACACTGTAAAAGTTTCTTTGAGAAAGCGCAGGTGGGATTTTTTTTATTTTCATTTATGTTCTAAAAGAAATGCACTACGAAATAATTGTGTTCTCGGACCTAAGAATGATCTGCAGAATTGTAGATACAATTCGGGAACATTCAGGCTTTTTTTTTTAAAGATATACCTCCCATCTAAAATTATGTTTTTCTCAATTTCAGTCCTAACAAAAGGCTGGAATTAGACAGTAGTGAAAGTTTTAACGACCTTGACTGGCAACACAACCCTTGCCCGGTCGGTCTGGAATTAGCGATAACTTATGAAGATAAATAAATAAATGATTTTTTTTTTAAAAATCGGAATTTCTTGTCTTGATGTCTTTTATTGTTATCATGTAGGTCCATGGTTTTTTTTTTATATCACAAACATATAATTTTTTAAAACTTTGGTTAATTTTAAATGAATAACCTCGACTTTATAAAAAGAAAGACATCTATTGAATACATACTTATTAAGTTTAAATGAATTCCTACATTAGATTGGTGTCCATTCAATTCTTAATCTCCCCATTCATGCCTGAGATGTGGCATCAGAAAAATAATTTTTCGTCTAGATCATGTAGATGAATGAAATTTAATAAATTTTATTTTTACAAGTTTTTAACTTGAAGTTTATCTATTGAAACTACGAACTTTGTAATTTCTGGTCCGTCCAAGTTTACATCAGTTTTAAACATGTGATTATTAAATAAAATTGTTCAATGAAAATTTCAAAATCTTATTTCATGCAAGAGACTATTTTCAAATTTAATTTGAGACATTTATTTTAAAAATATGAGAGAAAAAAATCAAAATTAAAAAAATATTTCAAAATAAATAAAATATTTCTAATTTTATCTACATATATGTATGAAAAACGTTTCAAATTTAATAATGAAAATACAAATGTTCTTGAATAAAACTTAAATTTGAAGGAGTGAAAAAGAAATAGCGATTTAAAAACTGCCCTGTATATTTTCAGGTCCGTTCTGGTCTTTAGTGTTACCATTATCAGTTTTCGAGTTAACGATAGTTTTAAAAGCTTTTAAATACACACAAATGTGCATACGGTTGTTTTTTTTTAAATAAATATGAGTAAAATATCATTCCACAACATGAATATTGCACTGAAACGTTTTATTTGAGTATATTGGGGTAAAAAGTCATTTTGTGATCGTAAGCGGCTGACAAGAACGGAACAAGTTTCAATGCAAAAAGTGATTTAAAATTAATTATATTAATAAAATAAAGTATTATTGGTGTTAAAATAACATGAAAATGCCTAAAATAATGTAATTATTCAATACTATTATGTAAAAACTGTTTTTTGAGGTATATTGGGGTATATTGGGGTATGTTGGGGTATATTGGGGTAAAAAGTCGCACCCAATAAAAATGCTAATTATGCATAACATTTGTCAGAATATTCCTCCCAAATTTGAAATAATGACAATTTAGACCATTCAGTATATATTTTTATGAAAATATTTAAAACTACCAAGAAATCATGCATGCAAGGGTCTGGTATACTGTATAATGTTTATTTGTTTATTTATTATGAGGGAAAAAGACTATCAAGATATACCCTGCATATACTCAAGCCATCTTCGCTAGCCAAGGGTTACGATCCACTCCCGTTATATTCACGTGAAGAGAACGGGAGTGGATCGTAACCCTTGGCTAGCGAAGATGATACTCAAGCATACATGGAAATAATTATTTACTGTTCTGAAAATATTAATAAAACAACAACATGAACTATTAAGTGATTTTAATTACTGTCATCACAATCTTTATTGGATTTATCAACTTATTTGTGGCTTATGTCACACCTTTTGTTTTTTACCTTATAATTGTTTTCAGACGTGTCAGATTATGACCGGTAATTAATATACAAAATATTCTGAATGATTGAATGAATGATCTTTATTCTCATCAAACCAAATACATAGTTACAGAGGAGATATTACAATGATATATATAACATATATAAGATATAGCATGTGTGAAATATCAATTAATATGATAAATATTTACACCAAAGACAAATAAACTTATAGTTTTACCAGAAACATGTATATGTTACAGTGAATTTGTATTATCAGGGAATATGTAAATCACTAAAATCATTAGTAATTATATATAATCCCTGAAAATGACCAGTGATTTTACATAATCACTGAACATTTTAATAATTATTCTACAAATTTCCTAATATTTTTTTCAGGGATTATGAATAATTTAAGGATCCTTTGTTTGATAAAAAAGAAAAATACATATAGATTAATCATAATTTTTGGAAAGATTAGAACTTGTTCTAAATCTTTACTTAGGCACCGACCTCCCTAACAACAGGACAGGTTAGCTACTGTTACTAAATGTATTCACACTGAAATATAGTTCCCTATAGTTCTCATGTTTTTGCACATAATACACATATACACTGAAAAAATGGGTATATTATTGGAGCAGTTCTTTCAAGAATGTATGTCATTAAGGTGTGTTGATGTGCAGGCTTTTTAAAAAAACATTTTGATTAGGTAACTGGGTATTGATTTAACTAGTATGATTGGCAACTTTCATTATCACTAAACAATCAGAGACAAGGTGGACCTTTAATTACAATGCCCCACCTCCTAAACTGCCAATCAAATTGACCACATTACCTATCAACCTCAGTCTTACATAATTCTACAGACCAATCAATGTACATATAATTCTTAATACACAAGTATTTGACCTCATAATTGAATACACAAATGTGTATATTAGATGTTTGATATTTATAAGGATGATAGATTTATTTATTGCCAATTACTTTTGATCTACATTACATAAAGTGATTCAGTAAATTATATCTGAAAGATAAATGATTAATGGATTAACAAGATCTTAAAAAATTAAATATGAATATAAATATGAATAAATAAAAGGTATTCAAGTAAGGCCTATAATTTACTTGATAAATTTCCAATAATCATCTGTAATTAATCATTAATTAAATTAGAACACTTTTTTTTTTTATCTGAAACAGTATAAAAATTTTAAAACTTTTAATTATAACAAACCATTGTTTATAAGTTTATTTCCCATCAATCATTATGTCTATTTTAGTCATTTGAATGTTTTTTTAGAAGTGAATATATATTTTTGCAATCAAGAAAGAATCCACATTTCAATAAGATAAGTTTCTTAATTGAAAAGGTACATTTTCAATGCCCTGTGTTGAAAAATACTTTAAAAATTGATCAAAAGGCACTGTAAAACTTTTAATCTTCAATGCCATATAACCTCTGTTTCAACTGACAAAATGCCCCAAAACAACATTTTTCATTTTTTTTTGGTTGACACTTTAAAGTGTTAAGCTGTTGGTCCAATTTATGTTTTACAAGGATAGTTGGTAATATTTACTAGATAATTCAAACTACTCTTCTAATCTTTCCATGAGTGATTTCCATCACTTTGATTTACTTTCATAGTTTAGTTTAAACATATTTTATTTGCTGAATTAAAGCAAAATTGATTAGACACAAGTAAATCATACTTTTATATTCCTTGTAGATGATCTTAAAGATACAACCAACTGAAGGTTTAGAGATAAAGTTGAACACTTTCAAAATTAATATTATCAAGATTCACTTTAAAGCGATAACTTTACATGTACAAACAAATGTATTGTTTGTTTATTTAAAGCCAGAGTCCAATGGATATTCATGTTCTATTTGTGGTACATGGAAAACAAATGGTGGTGACGATTATGGAACATCTAGGTTTTTTTTTGGTTTTTTTGTTCAAATGAACAACAAATTTAAACAGAGAGAACTTGCGCTTCTAAATGTATAGAAAAACTAAGGATTGACAATTAGAACAAAAGTTTAGAGGAAGCTGGCATTTGGTGTAATGTTCTCTTAGCATGATTCCACAGGGTAAAAAAGGAAAGGGGATACCAAACAAAATGATAATTGTTTATCAAAATTCTGAAAAAGGATATCGCCTGGCCAAAAAACATGGTTTCTTATAGCTTGCTCGAACCAGTTCGGTGTTGCTAATTCCCTTTTTTTTTTGGGGGGGGGGGGGGGGGTACCTACAGATGTTTTTACTAAACACTTTATTTCTCTTAAGCGGGTCATAAAATCTGATTCGATATGTGAATGAAAATGGTTTCTAAAATGTGGATATTGTGGTAATAACAGATGTGAGGCATTTATTTTAATATATGTGTTTAACATTTTAATATATTGTGCCCATCATTTAAAAAAAATAGGGTTATCATTTTGATATTTTGTGCTTTAATAACACATTTTGCAGTTTATGTTTATACAGTGTAATGCTGTTTTATTATGATCATTTATATCATAAATTATTTGACTTTTATTCATTTTCTTTATAAATTACAGTGAGTTGCTTATAGGTGTTACTGTAAAAGTTTACCTATAGCTCAACCTGTTTTTAAAATTGACAATACAATAGGGACATTTAAATTGACCAGTTGGTATTGTTAGATTTAAATCTACCTTGATGCTACCTGTAAAAAAATTTATTCACCTAACCCAAAGTTTCAGCATGCTTTTTTCCTGAACTTTTTCTTACCTAGGATTATTCTATTGAGAGATTTTTATTTTACTGTCATTCAAAATATTAGGAGTTATCAAGCCAAACAAGAATGACTATATCATATATGTTATTTTCTTGCAGTTTATTTAAAATTGCATGGCCTAAAATGCACTACATTTCATCTTAATGTTTGCATAGCCACTACTAGCAGTGTTTAATACCCTAAATAATCCAGTCGTAATATTTCACTCACTTTATGAAACATCAAAATCATATTTGAATAAACAATTTCATTTATTTTTTTACACTGATATTTGACATCTCATCTAGAATTCCAAAGTTTTTAAATAATTCCCAATTTTATTCATTTTTCACTACTTCACTAAATTTTTTTTCTAAATCCATAGTATAAATTCTGATTAACTTCCCATGATATACATCCTAATTTAACAGGTGCAGAATCTATACATAATTCAGAATCTTGTAATTTTTTTTTTATCATTTCCATTACTATATTCCAAATAGTTATCCTCACTTTACAAATATTTTGTAATATTTTATTTATATTTTTACTATATATCACTTGATTTTTCTATATCCACAGTAAACATTTTATTTCATTTCCTATTATAAATTTCCAAATCAAACAATATTTGATCCAGAATTTTATAATGACTATTTCCAATTTCACATTCACTTAAAACATTTCCCCACGTTAGGAATATTTAAGAATATTTTACTTTCATTTTTCACTTTATCACTAGATTAGACTATATCCACTGCATTAATTCAACATTTTATTTCATTTCCAAGATCCCATTTAAATGGTAAATCATCTTAAGTTTGTAATAGATCCCAAATTAATAATGAATGTTTTTAAAATCACATTTAAAGCCACAGAAACATGTTGGATGAACTCACACTATATCTCCTACTTGAATTCCAGTTTTGAAATTTTTTAATCTTTAACATAACTAAATCCCATCATATGAAAATTTGAATTTCCTTGAGCAAACACAGCATTTTATGCACAAAAGTCCCACTAATATTATAATAGATTTCAAAGAAAAAACACAGCAAGGTATACTCCAAACTTATTTTCGAATTTTACATGTACAACATCATATGTAAGCCCCACAAAACAGTTTGAATGAATTATTTCCTCCTTGATGTCCTTCGTGACAATAAAATCTTGAAAAAAACACATCACATTTTAAGAAGCAAAATTGCTATAAAAAATCTAAGAAGTGAATTCAAATAAAATAAATCCAATATTGTATGCACAATGACACCAAAAGATTTCAAACATTGCAAATAATAATCCAAAATGAGAATCTTGAAGGGACATGTGAAGAAATGAACAACATATCCATCTGAAAATTTAAACTGTAAACACCTGAACAGCTATTTCTTGTTTCACTGGCAGCTGGACAATACTATATATAAGGGTTAGAATTTTAAAGAAGCATTTAGTGTGTAAAAACAGTTTAATTTTCAAACATAGTAATACATATTTAATTTAATCTTTTACTGATTTAGAATTTTAGGTAAAAAATTGATAAATTATATATATCAGGGATTTAAAACAATGAAAACCAAAACTATTTTCTTCCCTATCAATTTTTTAATAGAATAATCCTAGGTAAGAAAAAGTTCAGGAAAAAAGCATGCTGAAACTTTGGGTTAGGTGAATAAATTTTTTTACAGGTAGCATCAAGGTAGATTTAAATCTAACAATACCAACTGGTCAATTTAAATGTCCCTATTGTGTTGTCAATTTTAAAAACAGGTTGAGCTATAGGTAAACTTTTACAGTAACACCTATAAGCAACTCACTGTAAAACTATTTTTTTCATTTCAGTTATTATGTATAATCCCTGACTTTTTTTCTAGTGATTATACATAATCCCTGAAAATTTTAGTGATTATATATAATCCCTAAACTGGTCAGTGATTCTACATAATCCCTGAAAATTTCAGGGATTCTACATAATCACTGATTATACAAATTCACTTTAACATATATATGTCTCTGGTTGTACTAACCAAAAGGATAGACTTTCACAGAAATATCTACCAAGTTTCTCATGCTCAACTGCAATATTTCTAGGACCATATTTCCACAACTTTAATACAATATACCAATAAAAAGTTCAAATAATGCGGTGGGCGTTCGCAAACCTAACGTTTTCCCCAAGTTAGCTTTTTTCCTTTATTTTCTAAAAACTTTTAAATCATTCAATCTTAATGTGTGTTTTTTTAATTATTATTACTAATTTCAGCCAGGATTACTATAGTAGGAACTATGGTCATTTCACGTTTTCGCAATAAAAAAAATCTAGATTTTTTTCTCAAATTGATGTATTAAAAGATGAGATCTTATTATATTTTAAATCTGACATAATTCCTTTTCAAAATTAAAAGGTGAATAGCATGTTTATTTGGTCCTGTCCTTGTCGAGGTTTGTCCTGTCATAGCAGGCTTTAATAAAAACAAATTCTATAATTTTCCTATCTTTATGTATAAAATGGTTATAAGCAAAGATTTGTATAGTAAGATCTTACTATACAAATCCTTGGTATAAGTGACGCCACCTTCTTCTTTCCTCCACTATCTAGAGTACCACTGATTTTGTAGCACGGATAAGCCACTTATTACTGTAAGCAACTGCATGTGTGCATGTGCAGGAATAATTTACACCAAAATTTTAACATCACCTGTGTTTTGTGGTTATAAGCATTGCATAAGAGTTTCATACAATTTGGTTCAGGCAAACCAAAGAGTCCCTGCTCTGTGTTAGAATGACACATGGTTAATTTTAGGTCAATCTTAAAGAATCATTCTGCCCCAGGAATAAAGTGTGGAAAAAAAGGTTCTGGATCCGCCACTGCATTGTTAAGCACTAAGAAAGTCATTTTGATAGAACATGGACAATTTTTATTTAATCATGTAAACAAGGACGTATAACTAACATC
Organism: Mytilus galloprovincialis; assembly: GCF_965363235.1. Lineage (NCBI taxonomy): Eukaryota > Metazoa > Mollusca > Bivalvia > Mytilida > Mytilidae > Mytilus > Mytilus galloprovincialis. Next base: position 90,399,093 of record NC_134839.1, read on the forward strand.
CTTGATGTATTTCTACAGCACTTGTCTTGATACACTGAGCTATTCTAAGAAGTAGAAGCTGACTCGGTTGCTTTTAATACAAGCCTTAATTATCCTTGTAACAATTTGTTTACAAATGTAGTTGTAGTTGTTAATCGTAACACTGAGGAGGAGGATTTTTAATTACTAGTTTAGGGTTAATTGTATGAAAATTTTTTGGTCGTATATAAACTCATCATAAATTCTGTATATACGCCAGACGCGCATTTCGTCTACAAAAGACTCATCAGTGACGCTCTAATCCCCAAAAAGTTAAAAATGCCAAATAAAGTACGAAGTTGAAGAGCATAGAGGACCAAAATTCCTAACAGTTTTGCCAAATACAGCTAAGGTAATCTATGCCTGAGATAGAAAAGCCTAAGTATTTCAAAAATTCTATTGGTATGACGTTGGCGTCGTCCGAAGACATTTGGTTTTTGCACTATAACTTTAGTTATAAATTGTATTTAGATTTTGGATATAACTAAAAGTAAATAGAAATTTATGAAATTTAAACACAAGGTTTATGAGCATAAAAGGAAGGTTGGGATTAATTTTGGGAGTTTTGGTCCCAACAGTTTAGGAATTAGGTGCCAAAAAGGGCCCAAATAAGCATTTTTCTTGATTTTCGCACAATAACTTTTAAATTAGTATAAGTAAACAGAAATCTATGAAATTTTAACATAATGTTTATGAGCATAAAAGGAAGGTTGGGATTAATTTCGGAAGTTTTGGTCCCAACAGTTTAGGAATTAAGGGCCAAAAAAAGGTCCCAAATAAGCATTTTTCTTGGTTTTTGCACAATAACTTTAGTATAAGTAAATAGAAATCTATGAAATTTTAACATAAGGTTTATGACTACAAAAGAAAGGTTGGGATTGATTTTGGGAGTTTTGGTCCCAACAGTTTAGGAATTAGGGGCCAAAAGGGTCCAAAATTAAACTTTGTTGGATTTCATCAAAAAATGAATTATTGGGGTCCTTTGATATGCCAAATCTAACCGTGTATTTAGATTCTTAGTTTTTGGTCCTGTTTTCAAATTGGTCCACATTAGGGTCCAAAGGGTCCAAAATTAAACTGAGTTTGATTTTAACAAAAATTTAATTCTTGGGTTTGTTTGATTTCAACAAAAATTGAATATATGAAGTTCTTCAATATGCTGAATCTAACCATGTATTTAGATTTTTAATATTTGGGCCCAGTTATTAAATTGGTCCACATTGAGGTCTAAAGGGTCTAAAATTGAACATTATTTGATTTCATCAAAAATTGAATTCTTGAGGTTCTATGATATGCTGAATCTAACCATGTATTTAGATTTTGGATATTGGACCATAATAGGTAAATGTTTAATTTAAAATTTTTGAGTTTTTAAGTTTAAGTTCTTAGACCACATTCATTCTGTGTCAGAAACCTATGTTGTGTCAACTATTTAATCACAATCCAAATTCAGAGCTGTATCAAGCTTAAATGTTGTGTCCATTCTTGCCCCAACTGTTCAGGGTCGACCTCTGCGGTCGTATAAAGTTGCACCATGCATCTGGTTAGAATTGATAATTTGAAAATTCTTGTAATTGTTTCTTTATTTGAACTATATTTGTGTTGTGTGATACCATATCATTAGCCTAATAAAATGTTTTTATGATACATGTATTTTCATGATTTCGAAAATAATTATAGTATGTTGTAAAAATAGTACGGGAAAATTTTCCTTCAAGAAATATTCATGAATTAAACACTGTTTTGCATAGATTTGTTTTGATTTTCTCATCAGCGCATGGCAGATCCGCCAAGTAGTGTTTGTGATGCTCATTTTCAAGATAAAGATAAATTCATCTGATAGTCTGTCAAATCCAGTTTGAGGTAGATACCTTTGGAAAGTATTGCTATAGCAAGCTATAGCACTTTCCAAATCGTTCCGTGAGTGGTTCATAATTTATATTGAGTGACATTTGTGAATATTTATGTTGACAGTTGATTTTATATGTGCATGATTTGTATCTGTACTTGTGTGTATAATTATTATAAAGGACCAACAATGGAGATTGAATACACAATCAAAACTTGTCATATAAAAAAAGCAAACTGTTTAAATTATCTACATGTAGTTTAGGCAAATCGCATACCGTATGTCATGCATTCCAAATTTATGACGGCAAACTCAACCTTTGATGAGTCGAATACTTTGGTCCAGTCCCTTCCACCTCGACACAATGAGGTTCAAATGTACTTTGATAAATTATCAATAAGAAAATGTATCACATTGTATTTATATATAAAATAATTACATTTTACATGTTTCAATAACTTAAGAAAGCTGTGACTCATCATTACTGAGAAAAATGAAACAAATAGTCATGAATAGTCATTCATGCTCATAATGTGTAGACTAAAAAGTGTTGACATGAGCTATGGCAAAGCAGGAAGTTCAAAATAGTGGTTCTAGATAAAATGTGACAAAAACCAACACACAATTAGACAGAAAGAGGCAAACCCATATTATAAGTTATATGGTTCGCTACTGACCCCCTACAGATCCATAGAGGGTTAGTAAAATCCATAGGGGGTGAGGCCGGAGGCCAAATCCTATATGGATTTTATTCACCCTCTATGGATCCGTAGGGGGTCAGTAGTTAACTGTATAACAAATTTATCGCACGCTGGACTTCTTCTGCTGCATTTTGTTGAAAAATAAACAATGAAACACAAAACATTAATAAATGATGTCACCATTAGCGTGTCATGAACCCCCTATGAAATTTACTAACTTACCCTACGGTCTCATAGGGGGTCACCACGTGACCTGTTAAACCAATCAAAACGTGATAATTTACCCACGGTGCGATAAAACCATTTATTAGGAATTTGGGTATAAGAAAATAAAACTATGAATAAAAGAAAGTTTATACCATAAATTATGGTAATCTGTTAGTTTCAAACTTAAACATGTTCTAACAAACAAAATATATCATCCTGATGATAAAGAAAACTTATAAGCATCTATAATTTATTTTTTATAAATACATCATCAAAATTGTGAATGTCAAAACTAATGCACTTAAAGACACTGAAAACAAATAAACAACATTGAACAATAAATCATGTCATGCTTTATAAGACAAACCAATAAAACTGTTGGATGTTGAAAAAAAACACATGTCCCAATTTAGAAGTATTGACTATTGATCATAAGAAAAGAAGGGACCATAACCCCTGGATTCGCCACTGCTGTTTTTACTTTTAACAAATTGTTTACAATGCATATGAAGTAAAACTTCATTACAAGGAGATCTTTCAAATCTTTTTCATCACAGTACAAAAAAAGTATTTGAAAATACAAATTAATTCTTGTGTATTACCTTTGTGCATAAACTCAGTGTTTTTCTAAATGATTTTTACATAGAGTTGTATTTAAAACAGGTGTTTTGTATCTGTTTCAATGGAATTATGTAAGGGAGTTGTTTCTGGTGAATCTGAAACTTCACTGGGAAAGCTTGTCTGAAGATTCCTGTAGCTTTCTAATCTTAGTTGGTGTTCAATATCTCTTTGAAATGCCATATGGTCTTGATCAACGTTTTTCTCCACATTATCATTTGTACTAAGACTGTCTTCTGGATGTTGTATTCTGAACTGTCTTTCATCTAATCCACTGATTTGTTGCACTAATCCCCTGTTATTATCTGATGATCTTGTTCCTGGTATGCTATTCTGAATGTCTCTGTAACTGTCTAGATTGAGTGGGTTCCGTAAATCCTCACTCAATGCAGCTCGTTCTTGCTCTAGATTTTTTCCATTGATTACTGTGGTAGTGTTCTCAGGATTGACCATTAACTGCTGTTCAGTGATACAAGGTTCTGGGAGAGATGGTTGTCCTGTGTCATGTTCTGGCAAAGAACTGTCTGCACCAGAAGAGGGGGGAACGATGCCTGGTCTATGTAATGTCTCTATTTTATCATCAGCTATGTTATTGTTTCCTGTACTCCCAACAGATAGATTAAGATTTGGATACTGCTGTGAATCTAGGCCAGTTGGTGATGGATTATCTTCAGCAGAAACTTCTCTTTCAACATTTCTATTTTTATCATTTTCCTCACTATTCTCCTCTAAATTACATGCTGGGTTTTCTTTATTATTATGTACATGTATATGTACAGTTTTAACAGCTTCAAATTTCATGTGAGTTGAACTGAGGTTGTTAATTAAAGTTTTATTGACTTCATCCATATCCCCAGGTACATACTCTGTTGCTAGGACTTCTTCATTGTCAGTATTACTTTTCATTGAATCATCTGAAATATTCATCTTTTTCATACTATTGTTCAGTGCGGCTTTGTTTTCCTCCAAGGAATTAATATTCTCTTTGTCTTTTTTTACATCTCTAAAATGATACAATATTTGATATTATACAAATTTTCAAATGAAATATATAATATATACTCTAGTTTATTCGTGTGAATCCAATTTTTAATAATTCATGGGTAAAGGTAAACCACAAATTTAACTGTTTACATTTTCTTTAGGTTTTATGCAGAATAGTGCCAACCCATGAAATGTAATTGTTCCTCAATCCCTGAAGTTGGTTTAAAAGAAAAGAACTGAAACTACAGTAGTAGATCTGAAGACTGAATATCATCTTAAATAACATATTTTTTTAATGCAAATCTTTATATTTAAAGATTAAGACTAGGTATCATTTATAAAACATGAAGAGGTGTACCATTTGGAGTCAAACTTGCCCTAAATTCAATTTAGCACAAAAGTTAACTACATACATTTGAAAAATATTTCAATTTTGGTTTAAAAAAGAATATTTAAATCAGGGTTTTCTAATCAATAAGTAACAGTAAATTCGGTAAATGGTAAAATTACAAAAAATCTTGACTCATACATTTTGGAAAAATAATCTAGAACCTAGGGCACAAGATGCATCCAAAATAATATTCACACAAGAGGTCTGTTTTGTGGTTTGTAATAAAATTAGTTTAAGTCACAAATGTACTCTATGTTAATCAATCTAAAATAATGCTGGGGTCTACTTTTTTTTGCTAAAAGAACTTTTAACTTTTCTTTTGATATCACTTTATTTATATCACAGTCAAATTAATTATAACACATGGAACCAGATGCTCCGCAGGGCGCAGCTTTATACGACCTCAGTGGTCGAACCCTGAACAGTTGGGGCAAGTATGGACACAACATTTAAGCTTGATACAGCTCTGAATTTGGATTGTGATTAAATAGTTGACACAATATAGGTTTCTGACACAGAATGAATGGGGTCTAAGAACTTAATCTTAAAAACTTTTGGACCAACTTGAAAACTAGGCGCATAATCAAAAATCTAAGTACATGGTTAGATTCAGCATATTAAAGAACCCCAAGAATTCAATTTTTGTTAAAATCAAGCTAAGTTTAATTTTGGACCCTTTGGACCTTAATGTAGACCAATTTGAAAACAGGACCAAAAATTAAGAATCTGAATACATGGTTAGATTTGGCATATCAAAGAACCCCAATAATTCATTTTTTGATGAAATCAAACAAAGTTTAATTTTGGACCCTTTTGGCACCTAATTTGTTGGGACCAAAACTCCAAAAAATCACTCCATACCTTCCTTTTGTGGTCATAATCCTTGTATTAAAATTTCATAGATTTCTATTAACTTATACTAAAGTTATTGTGCAAAAACCAAGAAAATGCTTATTTTGGACCTGTTTTTGGCCACTAATTCCTACACTGTTGGGACTAAAACTCCCAAAAATCAATCCCAACCTTCCTTTTGTGGTCATAGACCTTATGTTAAAATTTCATAGATTTCTGTTTACTTATACTAATGTTATTGTGCGAAAACCAAGAAAAATGCTTATTTGGGCCCTTTTAGGCCCCTTTTTTCCTAAACTGTTGGGACCAAAACACCCAAAATCCACCTCAACCTTCCTTTTATGGTCATAAACCTTGTGTTTAAATTTCATAGATTTTTATTTACTTTTACTAAAGTTATAGTGCGAAAACCAAATGTCTTCGGACGATGACAACGACGATGACGTGATACCAATATACGACCCAAAAAATTTTCAATTTTTGTGGTTGTATAAAAAATCTTAAATCTATAGAAATATTTAAACAGTTGAGATTTAAAATTGTAATACAACAACTGTTCATTGTAAGACATTATGCAAGGCAAAACAAGCTCCAAAATCAGCTTTCTTTCTTCTTTTTTTTTTATCTAGATGACTTTTTTATACAGATTTTTTAGTAAATTTTAAAAGAATTTTGAACTGCTATTATGATCAAATAGGAACAACAGGAGATATGTGATATTCATCAATGAGGGCATTCATAAAACCATAAAAAAAAAATCAAGGTCAAAATACATTCTTTTACAACAAGGGTCTATACAACATTACAAACTCTAATACAATCTACACAAGCTGTGAATGTGGAAAGATATATTTAACAAAACTAAAGGTATACTGCTAGCAAACTCAAACTAGAGGCTCTCAAGAGCCTGTGTCGCTCACCTTGGTCTATGTGCATATTAGCAATGGACACAGATAAATTCATGACAAAGTGGTGTTTTGGTGATGGTGATGTGTTTGTAGATCTTTCTTTACTGAACATTCTTGTTGCTACAATTATCTCTATCTATAATGAACTTGGCCCAGTAATTACAGTGGAAAATATTTTGTAAAAATTTACAAAAATTTACAAACATTTATGAAAATTGTTAACAATTGACTATAAAGGGCAATAACTCCTTAAGGGGTCAATTGGCAATTTTGGTCATGTTGACTTATTTGTAGATTTTATTTTGCTGAACATTATTGCTGTTAACAGTTTATCTCTATCTATAATAATATTCAAGATAATAACCAAAATCTGCAAAATTTCCTTAAAATTACCAATTCAGAGGCAGCAACCCAACAACAGGTTGTCTGATCCCTCTGAAAATTTCAGGGCAGATAGGTCTTAACATGATAAACAATTTTACCAAATGTCAGATTTGCTCTAAATGCTTTTGTTTCAGAGATATAAGCCAAAATCTACATTTCACCCCTATGTTCTATTTTTAGCCATGGCGGCCATCTTGGTTGGTTGGCCAGGTCACGCCACACCCTTTTTTAATTAGATACCCCAAAGATGATTGTCGCCAAGTTTTGATTACTTTGGCCAAGTAGGTTCAGAGGAGAAGATTTTTGTAATAGATAACTAAGATTTACAAAAAATGGTTAAAAAGTGACTATAAAGGGCAATAACTCCTAAAGGGGTCAACTGACCATTTGGGCCATGTTGACTTATTTGTAAATCTTACTTTGCTGAACATTTTTGCTGTTTACAGTTTATCTCTATCTATAATAATATTCAAGACTAGAGGGTCCAAGGACCCTGTGTCTTGGACCCTGTGTCGCTCACCTGATATTTTTATTTAAAATTGATGCATGATTAATGCAACTGTTGTACTGTCATTTATTTTCAGAGATATAATACTAAAAAGTGTGTTTGAAACCTATGTTTAATTTCAGCCATGTGGGCGGGCAGGGTCATCATACACAGTGGTCCCTGGATATCCTAGTGGTGATTTAAACCAAGTTTGTTTAAATTTCATAGGCGGATCCAGAGGGGGGCCCTGGGGGGGCCTGGGCCCCCCCTTTCGTGAGAAAAATTTGGTTGATTATATAGGGAATCATTGAAGCATGACTGGAGCCCCCCCCCATTAGGTCATTCAGCAGGCCCCCAATTAGGAAAAGTTCTGGATCCGCCATTGAATTTGACAGTTGTTTCAGGGGAGAATTTTGTAAAATTTATCTAGTAGTCTGTTGTTATTTATGTATTATTGTCATTTTGTTTATTTTCTTTGGTTACATCTTCTGACATCAGACTCGGACTTCTCTTGAACTGAATTTTAATGTGCGTATTGTTATGCATTTACTTTTCTACATTGGTTAGAGGTATAGGGGGAGGGTTGAGATCTCACAAACATGTTTAACCCCGCCGCATTTTTGCGCCTGTCCCAAGTCAGGAACCTCTGGCCTTTGTTAGTCTTGCATTATTTTAATTTTAGTTTCTTGTGTACAATTTGGAAATTAGTATGGCGTTCATTATCACTGGACTAGTATATATTTGTTTAGGGGCCAGCTGAAGGACGCCTCCGGGTGCGGGAATTTCTCGCTACATTGAAGACCTGTTGGTGACCCTCTGCTGTTGTTTTTTATTTGGTCGGGTTGTTGTCTCTTTGACACATTCCCCATTTCCATTCTCAATTTTATCTAACAAGAAATGCAAAGTAATGAGAAAGTTGTGAAGTTGTGTTGTTGTTGCGCAACCCCCCCACTCCCCCTTTGCCAAAAAAACAAAAAGGTAATAAAAAATTATCATATAAGGGCAATCTATCCTATTAATGATTTCTGCAAAATTCAGTTGATTGTGCAAGGGTTGTATAGCCAGCTGAGGTCGTTAAAAACTCTCTTTTGTTGTTGCAGATAGATCTTGACCTGATAAACATACCACACGTCAGATCTGCTCTAAATGCTTTAGTTTTTGAGTAATAAGCCAAAAACTGCATTTTACCCCTATGTTCTATTTTTAGCCATGGTGGCCATCTTGGTTGGTTGGCCAGGTCACCGGACACAATTTTTAAACTAGATACCTGAATGATGATTGTGGGCAAGTTTGGTTTAATTTGGCCCATTAGTTTCAGAGGAGAAGATTTTTGTAAAAGAGAACTAAGATTTACGAAAAATGGTTAAAAATCTGAAAATTGACTATAAAGGGCAATAATTCCTAAAGGGGTCAAAAGAACATTTTGGTCATGTTGACTTATTTGTAGATCTTACTTTGTTGAACATTTTTGCTGTTTACAGTTTATCTATATCTATAATAATATTCAAGATAATAACCAAAAACAGCAAAATTTCCTTAAAATTACCAATTCAGGGGCAGCAACCTACCAACGGGTTGTCCGATTCATCTCAAAATTTCAGGGCAGATAGATCTTGACCTGATAAACAATTTTACTACATGTCAGATTTGCTCTAAATGCTTTGGTTTTTGAGTGATAAGCCAAAACTGCATTTTAACCCTATGTTCTATTTTTAGCCATGACAGCCATCTTGGTTGGTTGGCCCGGTCACCGGACACAATTTTTAAACTAGATACCTGAATGAAGATTGTGGCCAACTTTGGTTTAATTTGGTCTAGTAGTTTCAGAGGAGAAGATTTTTGTAAAAGTTAACGACAACGGACGCAGGACGACAGACGACGACGGACGCCAAGTAATGAGAAAAGCTCACTTGGCCCTTCAGGCCAGGTGAGCTAATAATAAACAAAAAACAGCAAAATTTCCTTAAAATTACCAATTCAGAGGCAGCAACCCAACAACGGGTTGTCCGATTCATCTGAAAATTGTAGGGCAGATAGATTTTGACCTCATAAACAATTTTACCCCATGTCAGATTTGCTCTAAATGCTTTGGTTTTTGAGTTAAAAGCCAAAAACTGCATTTTACCCACATTTGTTCTATTTTTAGCCACGGCCGCCATCTTGGTTGGTTGGCGGGGTCACGCCACACATTTTTTAAACTAGATACCCCAATGATGATTGTGGCCAAGTTTGGTTTAATTTGGCCCAGTAGTTTCAGAGGAGAAGATTTTTGTAAAAGTTTACGACGACGACGGCCGCCAAGTGATGGGAAAAGCTCACTTGGCCCTTCTGGCCAGGTGAGCTAAAAAAGATACCGTCTGGTCCTTGAAAGTTTATATATTTGTTAAGGGAAACCCCAAAAATAGATGTGAAATAAAATAAAATAGGTGAACAATGGCATTATATAGTTAAGATTGAGAGGAAATTTTAATTGATAAGGGAATAAGGAGGAGTTGTAGATACAAAACAAGAAATCCCCTAATAAAACAAAGACAAAGTCCATGCTTTGGTAAAGGAAATCTGAAAGAGAATTTGGACAAAAAAACAAACTAGAGGCTCCAAGGAGCCTGTGTCTCTCACCTGATATTTCTATATACAATTGATACATGAAATAATGCAATCGTTATACTCTTGCTTCAGTTTCAAAAGACTTTTGTAAAAGATTACAAAAATTAATGAAAAATTATGAAAAAATTTACTTTAAAGGGCAATATCTTCTTTAAGAGGTCAATTGATCATTTTGGTCATGTTGACCTATATGTAGATCTTATTTTGCTGAGCATTATTGCTGTTAACAGTTTATTTCTATCTATAATAATATTCAAGATAATACCCCAAAACTGCAAAATTTTCCTTATAATTACCAATTCAGGGGCAGCAACCCAACAACAGGTTGTTTGATTCACCTGAAACAGGACAGATAGATCTTAACCAGATGAACATTTTTACCCATTGTTCAATATGCTTTAGTTTCAGATATATAAGCCAACCAGATGCTCCACAGTTGGGGCAAGTATGGACACAACAGTCAAGCTTGATACTCTGAATTTGGATTGTGATCAGTTTTTGACATAATATAGGTTTCTGACACAAAACAAATGTCAAGATCTTACAAATCTATTGCGCAATACTGTGCAATTTAAGATTTCTTCTTGAAACTTTCAAAAATTTGAAATTTGAGAAATTTTGAGAGAATTGAACCCCCCCTTTTTTTTGGAATCCCCCCTTGGAGAAATTACCCCAAAACTCGATCCCAGGCTTTCAATTGTAGTGTATGGAACCTTGTAGTACAATTTCAAAGAGATCCATACACTTTAAACACAAGTTATTTTCTGGAAACTAGAACCAGATGCTCCGCAGGGCGTAGCTTTATACGACCGCAGAGGTTGAACCCTGAACGGTTGGGGCAAGTATGGACACAACATTCAAGCTGGATTCAGCTCTAAATTTGGATTGTGATTAAATAGTTGACACATCATAGGTTTTTGACACAGAATGAATGTGTTCTAATGAACTTAAAATTTTTGTTTTCTCTTAGAGCAATTCACTATGCTGTTGAATATTAATCCTCTCAAAAAAATGTTTGAAGAAATTTTCTTTTTTATTTATGAAATTTCAAATGAGAAAAATTGAACCCAATTTTTTTAATCACATCCCCCTTTCCCTTATTCCAAAACTAATCTCAATTAAAATTTCTAATGGAGTTTGCAACAATAACTACTCATTTAAATACATCATAAAATATTAAGATGTAAAAAAACTGCTTGTTATCACTGAATGGTAAAGATTATTTTAATTTATCAGTTGGTAGTAAAAAGTGAATATACATTGCATATTGTATATAACAAAGATTTAAGTTGATTCTGGACAAAGAAAGATAACTCCAATTAAAAAAAAAATCTTGCTATTGCACAATATTTTGCAATTAGATATTTCTTGCTTACTATTCTGGACAAAGAAAGATAACTCTAATTAAAAAAAAATTTGCTATTTCACAATATTGTGCAATTAGATATTTCATTTCTTGCCATTGCGCAATACTGTGCAATTGAAAAGACTTGCTATTGCACAATACTTAATATAATAATTTTAGATCCTGATTTGGACCAACTTGAAAACTGGGCCCATAATAAAAAATCTAAGTACATTTTTGGATTCAGCATATCAAAGAACTTCAAGATTTCAATTTTTGTTAAAATCAGACTAAGTTTAATTTTGGACCCTTTGGACTTTAGTGTAGACCAATTTGAAAACAGGACCAAAAATGAAGAATCTACATACACAGTTAGATTTGGTATATCAAAGAACCCATTTATTCAATTTTTGATGAAATCAAACAAAGTTTAATTTTGGACCCCGATTTGGACCAACTTGAAAACTGGGCCAATAATCAAAAATCTAAGTACATTTTTAGATTCAGCATATCAAAGAACCTAACTGATTCATTTTTTGTCAAAATCAAACTAAGTTTAATTTTGGACCCTTTGGACCTTAATGTAGACCAATTTGAAAACGGGACCAAAAGTTAAGAATCTACATACACAGTCATGACAGTTAGATTCAGCATATCAAAGAACCCCAATTATTCAATTTTGATGAAATCAAACAAAAGTTTAATTTTGGACCCTTTGGGCCCCTTATTATGTTGGGACCAAAACTCCCAAAATCAAACCCAACCTTTCTTTTATGGTCATAAACCTTGTGTTTAAATTTCATAGATTTCTATTTACTTATACTAACGTTATGGTGCGAAAACCAAGAAAAATGCTTATTTGGGTCCCTTTTTGGCCCCTAATTCCTAAACTGTTGGGACCTAAACTCCCAAAATCAATACCAACCTTCCTTTTGTAGTCATTAACATTGTGTTTAAATTTCATTGATTTCTATTTACTTAAACTAATGTTATTGTGCGAAAACCAAGAATAATGCTTATTTGGGCCCTTTTTTGGCCCCTAATTCCTAAACTGTTGAGACCAAAACTCCCAAAATCAATCCCAACCGTTCTTTTGTGGTCATAAACCTTGTGTCAAAATTTCATAGATTTCTATTAACTTAAACTAAAGTTATAGTGCGAAAACCAAGAAAATGCTTATTTGGGCCCTTTTTGGCCCCTAATTCCTAAAATGTTGGGACCAAAACTCCCAAAATCAATACCAACCTTCCTTTTGTGGTCATAAACCTTGTGTTAAAATTTCATAGATTTCCATTCACTTTTACTAAAGTTAGAGTGCGAAAACTAAAAGTATTCGGACGCCGGACGACGACGACGACGACGACGACGCCAACGTGATAGCAATATACGACGAAAATTTTTTCAAAATTTGCGGTCGTATAAAAACTTAACACTGAGCAATGAACCTTGAAAACCAGGTCAAGGTCAAATAAAATCTGCACGACTGACATATAGATCATAAAATATTTCCATACACAAAATATAGTTGACCTATGACATATAGTATTAGATAAAAAGACCAGAACTCAAAAACTTAACTTTGACCACTGAACCATGAAAATGAGGTCTAGGTCAGATGACATCTGCCCGCTAGACATGTACACCTTAAAATCATTCCATACATCAAATATAGTAAACCTATTGCATAAAGTATGAGAAAAACAGACCAAAACACAACCAGATGCTCCGCAGGGCGTAGCTTTATATGACCACAGAGGTTGAACCCTGAACGGTTAGGGCAAGTATGGACACAACATTCAAGCTGGATTCAGCTCTAAATTTGGATTGTGATTAAATAGTTGACACAGCATAGGTTTCTGACACAGAATGAATGTGTTCTAATGAACTTAAAATTTTTGTTTCTCTAAGAGCAATTCACTATGCTGTTGAATATTAATCCTCTCAAAAAGATGTTTGAAGAAATTTTCTTTTTTATTTATGAAATTTCAAATGAGAAAAATTGAACCCAATTTTTTTAATCACATCCCCCTTTCCCTTATTCCAAAACTAATCTCAATTAAAATTTCTAATGGAGTTTGCAACAATATTAACTACTCATTTAAATACATCATAAAATATTAAGATGTAAAAAAGCTGCTTGTTATCACTGAATGGTAAAGATTATTTTAATTTATCAGTTGGTAGTAAAAAGTGAATATACATTGTATATTGTATATAACAAAGATTTAAGTTGATTCTGGACAAAGAAAGATAACTCCAATTAAAAAAAAATCTTGCTATTGCACAATATTTTGCAATTAGATATTTCTTGCTTACTATTCTGGACAAAGAAAGATAACTCTAATTAAAAAAAAATTTGATATTTCACAATATTGTGCAATTAGATATTTCTTGCCATTGCGCAATACTGTGCAATTGAAAAGACTTGCTATTGCACAATACTTAATATAATAATTTTAGATCCTGATTTGGACCAACTTGAAAACTGGGCCCATAACAAAAAATCTAAGTACATTTTTGGATTCAGCATATCAATTAACTTCAAGATTTCAATTTTTGTTAAAATCAGACTAAGTTTAATTTTGGACCCTTTGGACTTTAGTGTAGACCAATTTGAAAACAGGACCAAAAATGAAGAATCTACATACACAGTTAGATTTGGTATATCAAAGAACCCCATTTATTCAATTTTTGATGAAATCAAACAAAGTTTAATTTTGGACCCCGATTTGGACCAACTTGAAAACTGGGCCAATAATCAAGAATCTAAGTACATTTTTAGATTCAGCATATCAAAGAACCTAACTGATTCATTTTTTGTCAAAATCAAACTAAGTTTAATTTTGGACCCTTTGGACCTTAATGTAGACCAATTTGAAAACGGGACCAAAAGTTAAGAATCTACATACACAGTCATGACAGTTAGATTCAGCATATCAAAGAACCCCAATTATTCAATTTTCATGAAATCAAACAAAAGTTTAATTTTGGACCCTTTGGGCCCCTTATTATGTTGGGACCAAAACTCCCAAAATCAAACCCAACCTTTCTTTTATGGTCATAAACCTTGTGTTTAAATTTCATAGATTTCTATTTACTTATACTAACGTTATGGTGCGAAAACCAAGAAAAATGCTTATTTGGGTCCCTTTTTGGCCCCTAATTCCTAAACTGTTGAGACCAAAACTCCAAAAATCAATCCCAACCGTTCTTTTGTGGTCATAAACCTTGTGTCAAAATTTCATAGATTTCTATTAACTTAAACTAAAGTTATAGTGCGAAAACCAAGAAAATGCTTATTTGGGCCCTTTTTGGCCCCTAATTCCTAAAATGTTGGGACCAAAACTCCCAAAATCATAACCAACCTTCCTTTTGTGGTCATAAACCTTGTGTTAAAATTTCATAGATTTCCATTCACTTTTACTAGAGTTAGAGTGCGAAAACTAAAAGTATTCGGACGACGACGACGACGACGACAATGACAACGACGATGACGACGACGACGACGCAGACGACGACGCCAACGTGATAGCAATATACGACGAAAATTTTTTCAAATTTTACGGTCGTATAAAAATGCTTGTTTAAGTCCTTTTTTGCACCTAATTCCTGCATGAATGGGGCAATAACCCCACGGGAGATCAAATGTGTCATTGGATGATGACAATGCAGACAATGACATCATACCACTATACAATCCCAATTTTTTTTTTGCGGTTTTATACAAAACTGCATTTTACCCCTATTTTCTCTATTTAGCTTTGTCGGCCATGTTGGTTGGCAAGCGGGATCATTGGACACATTTTTTATACTAGATACCCTAATTATGATTGTGACTAAGTTTGGTAATATTTGTTTCAGTAGTTTCAGGAGAAGATTTTTATAAAATTACAAAAAATTCTTAAAATTTGTTAAAAACTTACTTTAAAGGGCAATAGCTCCTAAAGGGGTCAATTGACAATTTTGGTCATAATGACTTATTTGTAGTTATTACTTTGCTGATTATTATTGCTGTTTACAGTTTACATCTATCTATAATAATTTTTAAGGTAACAACCAAAAACTGCAAAATTTCCTTAAATTTACCAATTCAGGGAAAGCAACTCATCAACAGGTAGTCTGATATGTCTGAAAATTTCAGGGCAGATAGTTGACCTGATAAACAAATTTACCACATGTCAGATTGCTCTAAATGCTTTGGTTTTTGAGATATAAGCCAAAATCTACATTTTACCCCCATGTTCTATTTTTAGATGTGTAGGCTATCTTAGTAGGCGGGTCATCGAACACATTTTTCAAACTAGACACCCCAAGAATGATTGTGGCCAAGTTTAATCAAATTGGACTAGTAGTTTCAGAGAAGATTTTTGTAAAAGTTAACAGATGATAACAGTCCAGAAATTATTGTAATTTTTACAAACACTTTTTTTCTACACAAAGTTTTTGATGCAATTTTACAAAACAATGAGATGCAAGACATATGGTTTTCATTGGATTTAATGAAAGATATATGTAAATATTTTCAGAAAAGGTATGACTTCAAACTATTAAAATTCTACTTTTTGCCAAATTTTGGGGAAATATGTGACATCTTTTCCCCTTTTTGCAATATTTTATAGCAAATAAATGCAGATTGTTGCCATGGATTCACCCAAAAGAAATTATATTTTACCATTTTATATTCTGGATATAAAATCTATGGAAGATTCTGATTTCATACATATGCACATATATGACACAAACAGTAGACATTATATTGCAAGAAAGCAATGAAAAGAGGATGGTAAAATTTATGAGGGAAAATTTTAATATATTTTCTTAACTGTTTATTGCTACCTTATGGCATAATTATCTAGCTCAGAATTGTATAATTCAAGACTTTTCATACAAAAAATCCATTGATATATAGATTCTAATTCAACTTCTGAGGGAATTGAATGTTTTAAAAGAATGACAATTACATGTCAATTTCATTGTTTACAGTCCTAAGCAACCAAAATTAGACATTTTGACACAAGGCTTATTTTTGTATTCTATTGGCTTAACCCTTGCTTCTGAAGGATTGCGCTTTATGTAGTAGCCTAAGTATTGAATGCTTTGTATTTTTTCTTGCGTATATACCAAATTAATATTTTTATCAAGATTTCATGTTACATTTTGACATATTTTAAATGTTTAGTTGATTCAGCTGTAAAAAATTGGTTCCCTATCACCAAGTTTTTTAATCAAGTCTTTGGTATGCAATAAACATAAAGATTAACATTTTTATGCTTGAAATTGCTAAATTTTGTACAATTTTGCATCATCAGAGATCTTATTAAGATTTTCAACAATAAAAAATTGACAAAAGAGGTACATTTTTTAAGATTTTGTCAAAAATTGAGGTAGAAACAAGATTTTACACTTTCACTTGGCATCGTTCTTTAAATTAATTTTTGTCACATTTCAGTGTCAACTGCTAACCTTCATAAAATATTCATTACTCAACCATTTTTCAAAAATAAAAAAAAATATTTACTTTTAAGTGACGCCTAGGGATTACCCCTGTATGTCATTCAAATCTTCTTAAAAACATGAACAGGAATATTTATGGTTCAGGGGTGGGAATCTGGATTCTCATACAGGAAGGGGGTGGGGAAAGAGTGACCCTAGGGACTAGCC
Source organism: Mytilus galloprovincialis (assembly GCF_965363235.1). Taxonomy (NCBI): domain Eukaryota; kingdom Metazoa; phylum Mollusca; class Bivalvia; order Mytilida; family Mytilidae; genus Mytilus; species Mytilus galloprovincialis. Next base: position 90,416,105 of record NC_134839.1, read on the forward strand.
TTTTATTTCATCTGATTTGTTTTATTGTTCCATACCAGAATATATATGATTTCGGGGTGGGGATCTCAACCATTTACAAGTTTTCAAAAAGAAAGGGGTGGGGTGACCACTGTAGACTTCCTCTATATTTCATTTAATTTGTTTTATTGTCCAATACAAGACGATATGTGGTTTATGGGTGAGGATCTCAACCGTTTGCAAGTTCTCAAATGGGAAGGGGGTTGGAGTGACCCCAGGGGACTCGCCTTTTGTTTCATTAGATTTGTTTTTATTGTCCCTTACAATAATATATATGGTTTCAGGGTGTGGATCTCAACCGTTTACAAGATCTCAAACAGGAGGGGTTGGGACTGACACAGAAGGACTCCCCTATATATTTTTTGGATTGTTTTGTTGCCCCATACAAGAATATATATGGTTTAGGGGTGGGGATCTTGACTGTTTACAAGTTCTCAAACAGAATGGGGAGGATGGGTGACCCAAGTGACCTATATTTTATTTGATTTGTTTTATGGTCCTTTGATCATTACTGAAAACCAAGTGTGGGTATACCTTACTTGCAAGTTATAGTCATTTGAAAATTAAAAAATAAAAATCCCATAGGGCCAAAAATAAAATATTGTTTGTTTCCCCTCCCATGACCGACCCAGTAAAATCACTGCGACCCGATAAATTTAATGTGCTGTTCGTGTTCAATATATTTTTTTTCATTTTGGTTTTTGATGATACCTTTCTGATGCTGTAGTCCACAAGCGTTTTAATTCAGGGCATTTTTGCATCGAAGCACCTAAATGATAGGTAAACAAGAACTAGAGGCTCTAAAGAGCCTGTGTCGCTCACCTTGGTCTATATGAATATTCAACAAAGGACACAGATGGATTCATGACAAAATTGTGTTTTGGTGCTGGTGATGTGTTTGTAGATCTTACTTTACTGAACATTCTTGCTGCTTACAATTATCTCTATCTATAATGATTGGCCAAGTAGTTTCAGTGGAAAATGTTAGTAAAAATTTACAAATTTTATGAAAATTGTTAAAAATTGACTATAAAGGGCAATAACTCCTTAGGGGGTCAATTGACCATTTTGTTCATGCTGACTTATTGTTAGGTCTTAATTTGCTGTAAATTATTGCTTTTTACAGTTTATCTCTATCTATAATAATATTCAAGATAATAACAAACTAGAGGCTCTCAAGAGCCTGTGTCGCTCACCTTGGTCTATGTGCATATTAAACAATGGACACAGATAAATTCATGACAAAATTGTGTTTTGGTGATCATGATGTGTTTGTAGATCTTTACTGGAAATTCTTCTTGCTACAATTATCTCTATCTATAATGAACTTGGCCCAGTAATTACAGTGGAAAATATATTCTAAAAATTTACAAAAATTTACAAAAATTTATGAAAATTGTTAACAAATTACTATAAAGGGCAATAACTCCTTAAGGGGTAAACTGACAATTTTGGTCATGTTGACTTATTTGTAGGTCTTACTTTGCTGAACATTATTGCTGTTTACAGTTTATCTCAATCTATTATAATATTCAAGATAATAACCAAAAACTGCAAAATTTCCTTAAAATTACTAATTCTGGGGCAGCAACCCAACAACACATTGTCTGTTTCATCTGAAAATTTCAGGGCAGATAGATCTTAACCTGATGAACAAGTTATCCCATGTCAGATTTGCTCTAAATGCTTTGGTTTCAGAGATATAAGCCAAAATCTACATTTCGCCCCTATGGACTATTTTTAGCCATGGCGGCCATCTTGGTTAGTTGGCAGGGTCATGCCACACATTTTTAAAACTAGATACCCAAATGATGATTGTGGCCAGGTTTAGTTAAATTTGGCCCAGTAGTCTCAGAGGAGAAGATTTTTTAAAAGAATACTAAAATTTTTGAAAAATGGTTTAAAATTGACTATAAAGGGCAATAACTCCTTAATGGGTCAACTGACAATTTTGGTCATGTTGACTTATTTGTAGATCTTACTTTGCCGAACATTATTGCTGTTTACAATTTATCTCTATCTATAATAATATTCAAGATAATAAGCAACAAGAATATGTTCAAAGTACACGGATGCCCCACTCGCATTATCATTTTCCATGTTCAATGGACCGTGAAATTGGGTAAAAAATATAATTAGGCATTAAAATTAGAAAGATAATATCATAGGGAACATGTATACTAAGTTTCAAGTTGATTGGACTTCAATTTCATCAAAAACTACCTTGACCAAAAACTTTAACCTAAAACTCGCACTTTCATTTTCTATGTTCAGTAGACCGTGAAATTGGGGTCAAAAGTTTAATTTGGGTTGAAAATTAGAAAGATCATATCATAAGGAACATGTGTACCAAGTTTCAAGTTGATTGGTCTTTAACTTCATCAAAAACTACCTTGACCAAAAACTTTAACCTGAAGCGGGACAGACGGACGGACGAACGGACGCACAGACTAGAAAACATAATGCCCCTCTACTATCGTAGGTGGGGCATAAAAACTGCAAAATTTCCTTAAAATTACTTATTCATGGGCAGCAACCCAACAACGGGTTGTCTGATTTGTCTGAAAATTTCAGGGCAGATAGAAATTGACCTAATCGTTTATTACACGCCAGGTCAGATTTGCTCTAAATGCTTTGGTTTTAGAGTTATAAGCCAAAATCTACATTTTACCCCCTATGTTCTATTTTTTGCCATGGCGGCCATCTTGGTTGGTTGGCAGTGTCATGCCACACATTTGTTAAACTAAATACCCCAATGATGATTGTGGCCAAGTTTGGATTAATTTGGCCAAGTAGTTTCAGAGGAGAAGATTTTTGTAAAAAATTACTAAGATTTACGAAAAATGGTTAAAAATTGACTATAAAGGGCAATAACTCCTAAAGGGATCAACTGACCATTTCAATCATGTTGACTTATTTGTAAATCTTACTTTGCTGAACATTATTGCTGTTTACAGTTTATCTCTATCTATAATAATATGCAAGATAATAACCAAAAACAGTAAAATTTCCTTAAAATTACCAATTTAGGGGCAGCAACCAAACAACGGGTTGTCCGATTCATCTGAAAATTTCAGGGCAGATAGATCTTGACCTAATAAACAATTTTACTACATGTCAGATTTGCTCTAAATCCTTTGGTTTTTGAGTTACAAGCCAAAAACTGCTATGTTCTATTTTTAGCCATGGTGGCCATCTTGGTTGGTTGGCCACTTCACAGGACACAATTTATAAACTAGATTCCCCAATGATGATTGTGGCCAAGTTTGGTTAAATTTGGCCTAGTAGTTTCAGAGGAGAAGATTTTTGTAAAAGTTAACGACGACGACGGACACCAAGTGATGAGAAAAGCTCACTTGGCCCTGTGGGCCAGGTGAGCTAATAAACAGCTGCGTCATGAGCGCATGATACGCCCGACGTCTTGTGTGGAAGTTTTATGAAATGATCATAAATAGTTTCTGAGAAAGTTTTAAGCAATTACCATTTATTGCTTTTGAGACACGGCGGGACATGTGAAACCCCCCCCCCCCCACCCTGTTTTCTTTTTACAAATATCACTAAAATAAAATTTTGAATCAAACAAAAAAGTATACAGGTCTTTAGATTAATATAACAAAGAAGTGTGTACAGTTTCAAGCAATAATCATAAATTGTTTTTGAGATACAGCGCGACATGTAAAAAAAAAACTCCCCTTTTTTACAAAATACTCAATAACTCAAAAATACAATTTTGAGTCATCACCAAAAAGTATACAGATCTTTAGATTAATATAACAAAGAAGTGTGTAAAGATTTAAGCAATAATCATAAATCGTTTTTGAGATACGGCACGACATGTAAAAACCCCCTCCCCCTTTTTTACAAAATACTCAATAACTCAAAAATGAAATTTTGAATCATCACCAAAAAGTATACAGATCTTTAGATAAATATAACAAAGAAGTGTGTAAAGTTTTAAGCAATAATCATAAATCGTTTTTGAGATACGGCGCGACATGTAAAAAACCCTCCCCCTTTTTTACAAAATACTCAATAACTCAAAAATGAAATTTTGAATCATCACCAAAAAGTATACAGATATTAATATTAATATAACTAAAAAGTGTGTAAAGTTTTAAGCAATAATCAAGAATCGTTTATGAGATACGGTGCGACATGTGAAAAAAAACACACCCCTGTTTTAGTTACAAAGTGCCGTAACTCAAAAAGTTTAAATCTTATTTTCACCAAAAAGTATACAGATCATTTGACCATCATAAAAAACAACTATATTAAGTTTCATGTTATTTAGATAAGTCGTTCTCAAGTTACGGTGCGACATGTTTACGCCGGACAGACAGACGGACAGACGGACGGACAGACAGACAGACAGATGGACGGACACCGGACATTTGTATACCATAATACGTCCCGTCAAAATTTTGACGGGCGTATAAAAACGGCAAAATTTCCTTAAATAACCAATTCAGGGGCAGCAACCTAACAACCAGTTGTCCAATTCATCTGAAAATTTTAGAGCAGATAGATCTTAACCTGATAAACAATTTCACACCCCCGTCTGAATTGCTCTAAATGCTTTTGTTTCAGAGTTATAAGCCAAAATCTACATTTTACCCCTATGTTCTACTTTTAGCCATGGCAGCCATCTTGGTTGGTTGACAGGGTCACCACACACATTTTTTAAACAAGATACCTCAATGATGATTGTGGTCAAGTATGGTTAAATTTGGACCAGTAGTTTTAGAGAAGAAGATTTTTGTAAAAGATTACAAAAAATTACGAAAAATTGGTAAAAAATTAATATAAAGGGCAATAACTCCTTAAGGGGTCAACTGACCATTTTATTCATATTAACTTATTTGTAGATCTTACTTTGCTGAACATTATCGCTGTTTATAGTTTATCTCTATCTATAATAATATTCAAGATAATAGCCAAAAATTGGTATAATTTCCTTAAAATTGCCAATTGAGGGGCAGCAACCTAACAACCGGTTGTCCGATTCTTCTGAAAATTTCAGGGCAGATAGATCTTGACCTGATAAACAATTATACCCCCATGTCAGATTTGCTCTAAATGCTTTGGTTTCAGAGTTATAAGCCAAAATCTACAGTTTACCCCTATGTTATATTTTTAGCCATTGAGGCCATCTTGGTTGGTTGGTTGGGTCACGCCACACAGTTTTTAAACTAGATACCCCAATGATAATTGTGGCCAAGTTTGGTTTAATTTGGCCAAGTAGTTTCAGGAGAAGATTTTTGTAAAAGTTAACGACAGATGCCAATGACGACGGACGCCAAGTGATGAGAAAAGCTCACTTAGCTAAAAATAAACATGGCTGGTCACACTATTGTGTATCAGCATGCAGGGGTTCAAATAAGCAGTGGTCTGAGGCCCGCGACCTTCCAGTTTTGCAATCTGACTTTCGACTTGGTTACTAGCTACGCCAGGCGGACCTAAGGAAATCAAAAATAACTTTGCAAACCTCCAAATAAACTTATCTCAAAACTTATTTTCATCTTTATTTTTCATGACAGCGATGTTCATTTTGTTCAACCGCTAGCTTTATACAGAAAATCGCTGACAAGTAATATGTAAATTCGAGTAAAATCGTATCTGACTGACAAAAACAACATTGAAAAACAATGGATGCCGTGAAGATAATTACAATATTGGGTCCGATTCCGGAAGCAGATAAGGGTAATTCTGGGTTTTGGTGATCAACTACACATAAAAAAAAAAAAAAAAAAAAATCCAGGAAGATGACAAAATACATCTATGGTTATGAAATATAAACACTAGAATTGAAAACCAAAAGAGATATGGAAAAGAAAGAAAAAGCAGAAAATATTTTATATAGAAACTCAAAATTACTTTTTGACAAATTTTAATGTCAGAATCCTATACAATGTGACAGTATAAATTTTCTTTATCTGACAGTGATAAATGTTGATAATGCATGTAGTTGTTTTTAAAGTGTAAACATATTACTGCAATTTCAAGGGGTAATTTTTTCTCAATTTTGAAGGGCCAGTTAAAATAGCTGGAAGTTTCTTACTTTATTAGAAAATCATATCAAGGAATAAAATAAAATAATTTGCCTACCTACCTACCCATACCCTGAAAACCTCAGTCGGGGAAGGGAAACAAAAATATTTTTAATGTTGGCCTAGGGTTCTATAGTAAACCCCCCTAAATAGATCCCAAGAAGAAAAATAATAAGAACTGAGCAAAAACAATAAGTCTCCAAACTTTGTTTGGGAGACTTTATAGCAAGTTTGTTGTGGGCCGAGATGAGATACAGGAAACTTTCCATTCACTAAGACTTTTACGTCTTTAATAAACATTTGTAAAAATCGTAAAAATCATGAAAATGTTCATTCAAGGAATATTTATTTTCTCTTCAACCGGTTGACAGTAGGAAACCCCTGAAACCGGGATTATAGTACTCCCATTTGTAGGCACATATACATGGATCTGACACATGTCTGTAGAAAACGGATAAAAGCATAATGTAGAAACCTGTCTCGTTTGTGTTTTGATTTTACTTTCTGCACAGCGCAGATCCGCGAAGTAGAGTTTGTGATAGGCATTTTCAAAATGAAATTGAATGACTTGAATTATCGATAAACAATCAGTACACTCTAATTCTAGCTGTAAGCTAATCAAAATATAAGTAACTCAAAATTTCAAAAGCATCTTCCTAGAATTAGTTTTCAAACAACAGTCTACATTATCTAGGAGTAGGACACACATCCTAAAGTAAGATGGTCTGTCACTTCCGGTAAGAGGCTGATGCCTTTAGAAAGTTTATTGCTATAGCAAGGTATAGCAAACTTTCAAAAAAGGATTTTAACAATTGCAGTATATACTGGTAGCAAAGATTCATAGAAAATTTCATTAAATTATGATGTGCCATCATGTGGGTTAACCAGATGCTCCAAAGGGCACAGCTTTATACAACCGCAGAGTTCGAACCCTGAACAGTTGGGGCAAGTATGAACCCAACATTCAAGCTTGATACAGCTCTGAATTTGGATTGTGATTAAATAGTTGACACAATATAGGTTTCTGACACAGAATGAATGTGGTCTAAGAACTTAAACTTAAAAACTTAAAAATTTTAATTTGGACATTTACCTATTATGGTCCAATATCCAAAATCTAAATACATGGTTAGATTCAGCATATCAAAGAACCCCAAGAATTCAATTTTTGTTGAAATTAAACATTTTGGACCCCGATTTGGACCAACTTGAAAACTGGGCCTATAATCAAAAATCTAAATACATGTTTAGATTCAGCATATCATGGAACCCCAAGGATTCAATTTTTGTTGATATCAAACAAAGTTTAAATTTGGACCACGATTTGGACCAACTTGAAAACTGGCCCCATAAGCAAAAATCTTAATACATGTTTAGATTCAGCATATCAAAGAACCCCAATTATTCAATTTTTGTTGAAATCAAACAAAGTTTAATTTTGGACCCCAATTTGGACCAACTTGTAAACTGGGCCCATAATCAAAAATCTAAATACATGTTTAGATTCAGCATATCAAAGGTCATAAACCTTGTGTTTAAATTTCATAGATTTCTATTTATTTATACTAAAGTTATGGTGCGAAAACCAAGAAAAATGCTTATTTGGGCCCCTAATTCCTAAACTGTTGGGACCAAAATTCCCAAAATCATTCCCAACCTGCCTTTTGTGGTCATAAACCTTGTGTTTAAATGTCCTAGATTTCTATTTACTTAAACTAAAGTTATAGTGCCAAAACCAATGTGTCCTCGGACTAAGACGATGACGCCAAAGTCATACCAATATACGACCGCAAAATTTTTTTTCTAAGAGGGGGTAATACTATTTCTCTTTTCAAGGAAAATATAACTATACCTGTTAACAGGATTCTGTTCAATGGAAGTTCTGTCATAAAGGCTTGTTTCTGTTACTGCTGTAGTCTGGTTAGTACTTCCCTGTATAACTGTTGCTGCAACTGAAATTATAAAAAAAAGTGCACATTGCACATAGGTATACACAACTGTACTGCATTAAAACAGAACATACATAGTTTGTTTAAGCTATGTGTGACTGCCAAATGATATGACAGGTAATGTATACTATATCATAAACACATTAAGGGACGACATCAAAAGTTCAATGTAGGATAAAAAACTTAATTCATATAGTTTTTTCACTGACCCCCCTATCCCCCTCTTAACTTTATTTGGGAAAAATTGATTGACCAATAAGGATATATATAAAATCGATTTCAATTTAACCAAACTTGCAGCATTTTTTTACACATTCTGAAATGTCTCAACTTCTTTACTAATCATTGATATTATGTTGATAGTCCTAAATATAAAGCTTTACTACAACCATCACATAAAACATCACATTTCCGAGAAAATGAGGTCAATGTTATATAAACTAAACAAGAAATACTTATTCATCTTATAATCATTCAATACACTAGATATAGTTCACCAATTGCTCATCGTTTCTAAGAAACAGACTTAACCAAGAAAACTAAACATTGACCAATGAACCATGAAAATGAGGTCAAGGTCGGATGAATAATACCATGCAGACATATGCAGCTAACAATTCTTCCATACAACAAATATAGCTGACCTATTGCTTATAGTTAAGACCAAAACACAAAAACTTGAGCCATGGCTTCCAAAATGGTCATATATTCCAGAAAAATTATATTTGTCCCGTTATTGTCTTTTTGACCTGACCTTTTGCTAACAGCCAGACATTTCCGGTCATAAAAGTGACATGATGAATAAATACTATCAAAACAAACCCTATTATAATACCTTGTCATTATAAATCAAGGTTAATTAGTTGTCAAACTGCCAGTCAAAGTTGTTAAAAAGTTCCATTTATCCAACTGCTGAACTTTACCTGGTCAGTTGTTATGTAATCTGTAAATTGTACCTGATATTTTCTTACATTTCAGAGGTTAACATCAAATTTCTTTATTCAAAAAGATTAAAATTATTAAAAATACATTTAACCAGGTGCTCCGCAGGGCGCAGCTTTATACGACCGCAGAGGTCGAACCCTGAACAGTTGGGGCAAGTATGGACAAAACATTCAAGCGTGATACAGCTCTGAATTTGGATTGTGATCAAATTTTTGACATTACATGGTTTTTTTTTTACACAAAACAAATGTCAAGATTTTAAAAATCAATTAAAGATTTCTTCTTCAAACTTTTTAAATCTAAATTAAATAGTTGACACAGCATAGGTGTCTGACACAGAATGAATGTGGTCTAATGAACTTAAAAGTTTTTTTTTGCCTTTGAGCAATTCACTATGCTGTTGAATATTAATCCTCTCAAAAAAATGTTTGAAGAAATTTTCTTTTTATTTATGAAATCTGAAATGAGAAAAATTTAACCCCCCCCTTTTTTTCACATCCCCGTTTCCCTTTTTCCAAAACTGATATCAATTCAAATTTCTAATGGAGTTTGCAACAATAACTACTCTTTTAAATACATCATAAAATATTAAAATGTAAAATAAAGTGCTTGTTATCACTGAATGGTAAAGATTGGTTGGTAGTAAAAGTGAATATACATTGTTTATTGTATAAAACAATAAAAAAAACTTCATCAGCAACATTTTATATTGGCAAATTTCCAATGAATTTATTTACATAAAGTTATTGGCAAATAAAAATAGAAAATGACATCATAGTCATGACTGGCAAATGTCCAACATACATTATTTAAAAACATTTTAGATAAGATAAGGAAAAAAAGCTTCATCAGCAACATTTTATATTGGCAAATTTCCAATGAAGTTATTTACATAAAGTTATTGGCAAATAAAAATACAAAATGACATCATAGTCATGTCTGGCAAATTTCCAACATATATTATCAACTACTATTCTATACAAAGAAAGATAACTCCAATTGAAAATTAATTGCTATTGCACAATATTGTGCAATTAGATATTTCTTGCTATTGTGCAATACTGTGTAATTGAAAATTTCTTGCTATTGCACAATACTTGATATGGAATCCTGATTTGGACCAACTTGAAAACTGGGCCCATAATCAAAAATCAAAGTACATATTTAGATAAAGCATATCAAATAAGCCCAAGAATTTATTTTTTGTTCAAATCAAACTTAGTTTAATTTTGGACCCTTTGGACCTTAATGTAGACCAATTTTAAAACTGGACCAAAAATTAAGAATCTACATACACAGTTAGATTTGGCATATCAAAGAACCCATTTATTTAATTTTTGATGAAATCAAACAAAGTTTAATTTTGGACCCCCTTTTGGACCAACTTGAAAACTAGGCCAATAATTAAAAATCTAAGTACATTTTTTAAATTCAGCATATCAAAGAACCCCAAGGATTCAATTTTTGTTAAAATCAAACTAAGTTTAATTTTGGACCCTTTGGACCTTAATGTAGACCAATTTGAAAACGGGACCAAAAATTAAGAATCTACATACATAGTTAGATTCGGCGTATCAAAGAACCCCAATTATTCAATTTTTGATGAAATCACACAAAGTTCAAGTTTGGACCCTTTGGGCCCCTTATTCCTAAACTGTTAGGACCAAAACTCCCAAAATCAAACCCAACCTTCCTTTTATGGTCATAAACATTGTGTTTAAATTTCATAGATTTCTATTTACTTATACTAAAGTTATGGTGCAAAAACCAAAAATAATGCTTATTTGGGCCCCTTTTTGGCCCTTATTCATAAACTGTTGTGACCTCAACTCCAAAAATCAATCCCAACCTTCCTTTTGTGGTCATAAACCTTGTGTTAAAATTTCATTGATTTCTATTTACTTATACTCAAGTTATTGTGCGAAAACCAAGAATACTGCTTATTTGGGCCCTTTTTTGGCCCTTAATTCCTAAACTGTTGGAACCAAAACTCCCAAAATCAATCCCAACCTTCCTTTTGTGGTCATAAACCTTGTGTCAAAATTTCATAGATTTCTATTCACTTAAACTAAAGTTATATTGCGAAAACCAAGAAAATGCTTATTTGGGCCCTTTTTGGCCCCTAATTCCTAAAATGTTGGGACCAAAACTCCCAAAATCAATCCCAACCTTCCTTGTGTGGTCATAAACCTTGTGTTAAAATTTCATTGATTTCTATTCACTTTGACTAAAGTTAGAGTGCGAAAACTAAAAGTATTCGGACGACGACGCCAACGTGATAGCAATATACGACCAAAAAATTAAAATTGTTGCGGTCGTATAAAAATGGTTTATAAATATGATTTGATCAAATATTTAACCAGATGCTCCGCAGGGCGTAGCTTTATACGACCGCAGAGGTTGAACCCTGAACGGTTAGGGCAAGTATGGACACAACATTCAAGCTGGATTCAGCTCTAAATTTGGATTGTGATTAAATAGTTGACACAGCATAGGTTTCTGACACAGAATGAATGTGTTCTAATGAACTTAAAATTTTTGTTTCTCTTAGAGCAATTCACTATGCTGTTGAATATTAATCCTCTCAAAAAAATGTTTGAAGAAATTTTCTTTTTTATTTATGAAATTTCAAATGAGAAAAATTGAACCCAATTTTTTTAATCACATCCCCCTTTCCCTTATTCCAAAACTAATCTCAATTAAAATTTCTAATGGAGTTTGCAACAATAACTACTCATTTAAATACATCATAAAATATTAAGATGTAAAAAAACTGCTTGTTACCACTGAATGGTAAAGATTATTTTAATTTATCAGTTGGTAGTAAAAAGTGAATATACATTGTATATTGTATATAACAAAGATTTAAGTTGATTCTGGACAAAGAAAGATAACTCCAATTAAAAAAAAATCTTGCTATTGCACAATATTTTGCAATTAGATATTTCTTGCTTACTATTCTGGACAAAGAAAGATAACTCTAATTAAAAAAAATTTTGAAATTTCACAATATTGTGCAATTAGATATTTCTTGCCATTGCGCAATACTGTGCAATTGAAAAGACTTGCTATTGCACAATACTTAATATAATAATTTTAGATCCTGATTTGGACCAACTTGAAAACTGGGCCCATAATAAAAAATCTAAGTACATTTTTGGATTCAGCATATCAAAGAACTTCAAGATTTCAATTTTTGTTAAAATCAGACTAAGTTTAATTTTGGACCCTTTGGACCTTAATGTAGACCAATTTGAAAACGGGACCAAAAGTTAAGAATCTACATACACAGTCATGACAGTTAGATTCAGCATATCAAAGAACCCCAATTATTCAATTTTGATGAAATCAAACAAAAGTTTAATTTTGGACCCTTTGGGCCCCTTATTATGTTGGGACCAAAACTCCCAAAATCAAACCCAACCTTTCTTTTATGGTCATAAACCTTGTGTTTAAATTTCATAGATTTCTATTTACTTATACTAACGTTATGGTGCGAAAACCAAGAAAAATGCTTATTTGGGTCCCTTTTTGGCCCCTAATTCCTAAACTGTTGGGACCTAAACTCCCAAAATCAATACCAACCTTCCTTTTGTAGTCATTAACATTGTGTTTAAATTTCATTGATTTCTATTTACTTAAACTAATGTTATTGTGCGAAAACCAAGAATAATGCTTATTTGGGCCCTTTTTTGGCCCCTAATTCCTAAACTGTTGAGACCAAAACTCCCAAAATCAATCCCAACCGTTCTTTTGTGGTCATAAACCTTCTGTCAAGATTTCATAGATTTCTAATAACTTAAACTAAAGTTATAGTGCGAAAACCAAGAAAATGCTTATTTGGGCCCTTTTTGGCCCCTAATTCCTAAAATGTTGGGACCAAATTTCCCAAAATCAATACCAACCTTCCTTTTGTGGTCATAAACCTTGTGTTAAAATTTCATAGATTTCCATTCACTTTTACTAAAGTTAGAGTGCGAAAACTAAAAGTATTCGGACGACGACGACGACGACGACGACGACGACGACGACGACGACGACGACGACGACGACGCTGACGCCAACGTGATAGCAATATACGACGAAAATTTTTTCAAAATTTGCGGTCGTATAAAAAGGTCGTCAGAACAACGTACATTGTTTAAACTAGTGCGCATGTGCACAGTTGGGAAATTTAATTAAAAATCCTTGCTCTTCAAAAACAGGTTTATCAAAGATAGGTTCATTGGGGAAAACATTCACTTATTATATGATCTTATGCACTATCTGGAAGAGCATAATATGACTGGTTTACTGTTACTTGTTGATTTTGAGAAAGCATTTGATTCTGTTGAGTGGGATTTTCTAGTAAAAGCTCTAAAAAATCTATAGAGGAGACTTAAAAATGTTTTGATTCTTTTCACAGGGTCTCTGGGCTAAAAATAAAATTGAGAATGGAAATGGGGAATGTGTCAAAGAGACAACAACCCGACCAAAATAAAAAAACACAACAGCAGAAGGTCACCAACAGGTCTTCAATGTAGCGAGAAATTCCCAAACCCGGAGGCGTCCTTCAGCTGGCCCCTAAACAAATATATACTAGTTCAGTGATAATGAACGCCATACTAATTTCCAAATTGTACACAAGAAATTAAAATTTAAATAATACAAGACCATATACTTTGTCCTAATTATAATCTTCAATGGACAAATTCAAATTTCAAACTTTTAGGAATAGATTTTTCATTAGATTTACAAGCTATGTTAGATATAAATTTCACAAAGAAAATCAAGGAAATGTCATCAATACTTAAGGTGTCATACCACCAATTACTCCCTCAAATTTAGAACGTATGTGAAAGTAGGCCTACTCGGACAAAAAAAGTGCATTTGATGTCATTGTTCACCTAAACTAACTAACAAATTTGCAGAAATGAAAGTTTTGTTGAAAGAGAAATATATTAAGACCATTTTGATCCAAAATTTACCTGTCTATGAGTTTGCATTAAAAATTGAGGATTAATGCGCTCCATAGTATACTAATTTAAGATTTCCAGAAAACCAGGGGTTATTTTTAGTGGTACCTCCTTTCGGAAGCTCTCTGCTTTCTTATATGATTTTGAATGTATGTTGAAAATTGGCACGCAGAAAGGTGACACCTGTACAATTCAGGATATACCTAGTTTCTATGAAGTTAAACTTAAGGTAAAATATTTAGAAAGCTGTGAAAATTGCAATATTTGGTTGAACAGATAGGGACTTTTAATTGGTGGTATGACACCTTTAAGCAAAATGCGGTGAAACATCAAAATCAGAAAACAATAGTTTTTTTTTGTCTTAACTGATCATTTGAGATAATAGTAGCCACATTTCAATCTTTTTGGGGGTAAAATGTCACATATTGCAAATTTAGAGCCTAAATCTTGAGTTTGTCCTATTTTTAGCTTTTCCCATCCTGACAATATGCTTTTATATAAAAAATGTCCTAAATAATGTTATAAATGCACAGAAAGTTATTCTGTGGTGTTAAACATTGAAACATAAGTTGTTTACTACCCCCAAAAAAATTTCGTCATGCAGATTTAATGAAATTATTTGATTTTTACCCCTTATAGCATTGCGTCATACTATGTACTTGGCAGATAGCATAGCCTAATGTAAGCACTGCAGAAACTCACAAAAGCACCATTTATTATTCCAAATGAAATTTTTATATCTTAAATTTTATTAACTGATGTAAATAAACACCGTTAAATGACCATGACTGCACTTTTGATCAATTTGTAGTACTTTACTGACACCAGATGAAAAAAAGGGGGGTCAATATTCCTTGACACTTCAATACCTTGGATTTTTTACTAAATTCATTGCAAAAATTGTTGGAAGTCTTTAAAGAAGTAGAACAAACAATAAAAAATCAGCAAACAATGATCTTGATATTGAAAGTTTATGTTCCTGTAGCCCAAAATGAAATTTTCAAGTATTTTCTATCAAAGTCATACATTACAGTCAGTTTAAATTGAGCTGTGAAATTTTTATTATAAGTCGCATAATGCTCAGATAGGCTGTTTTAAACTACAAATTGACTAAGGATTAAGAATAAAGCAAAATAAAAGATTTCTAATCAACTTTTTTGTCTCTTTAGGTGTCATACCACCAATTACTCCCTCAAATTTAGAACGTATGTGAAAGTAGGCCTACTCGGACAAAAAAAAGTGCATTTGATGTCATTGTTCACCTAAACTAACTAACAAATTTGCAGAAATGAAAGTTTTGTTGAAAGAGAAATATATTAAGACCATTTTGAGCCAAAATTTACCTGTCTATGAGTTTGCATTAAAAATTGAGGATTAATGCGCTCCATAGTATACTAATTTAAGATTTCCAGAAAACCAGGGGTTATTTTTAGTGGTACCTCCTTTCGGAAGCTCTCTGCTTTCTTATATGATTTTGAATGTATGTTGAAAATTGGCACGCAGAAAGGTGACACCTGTACAATTCAGGATATACCTAGTTTCTATGAAGTTAAACTTAAGGTAAAATATTTAGAAAGCTGTGAAAATTGCAATATTTGGTTGAACAGATAGGGACTTTTAATTGGTGGTATGACACCTTAAGGCTTGGGAACACAGAAAACTTACATTACTAGGTAAAATTACTGTTATAAAGACTCTGGCATTACCAAAGATAATTCATTTGCTCACAGCTTTACCAAATCTATCCCCGATTAAAATTAAAGAGTTAGTTAAATACTCTCTTTTATAACTTTATTTGGAATGGGAAATTAGAACGTATAAAACTAAACTAATTGGGGATTTTATGCAGGGAGGTTTGAACATGGTGCATTTGTCATCTTTTAGTACAAAAAAATTAGCTGGGTTAGAAGACTTCTTTTGAATTTAGAGGGATCATGGCAGACATTATTACTGTCTGAATTAACTAAATTTGGTGGTGACAGAGTCTTTTCTTTACAAAAAGAAAAACTGCTAGAAATTCATGGCTATGTTAAGAATCCTTTTTGGAAAGATGTTTTACTTTGCTTACATCATAGATGTAATACCATGCAAAGCCTTATAAAATGATATATTATCGCTAGATATTTTAAATTTTGTGCCACTTTCAGATTACACTATTTATATGCAAAGGAAGGACTTTGGTGTACAGTATATAAAAGACCTTGTAAATGGTCAAAACAAAGACTTCTTTACATTTCAAAAGATAAGACATAAGATTCTTACAAATAATTTTCTGAAATATTACAGTCTAATCTCCAATATTCCAAATTTTATTAAATATCACATTAAAGAATACTGTGATTCTCAACAGATTGAAAATGTCAACATCTCTGATGCTTTTTGTACTCAGATTATTAATGATAAGAAACCTAAATGTGTGTATAAGAGTCTTATTGATCATATATTTCAACCTCCCCTTGAAAAATTTCAGAAATGGGAGCAGTTGATAGACTCAGAAATTGAAAATTGGCAAAAATATTTTATGCTACTAAGGAAGTCTTGCAAAGATACCTACTTAAAAAAGTTTTCAATACAAAATACTGCACCAAATAATTCCTACAAACTCTTTTTTGTACAAGATTAAGAAGAAAGATTCTAGTTTATGTACTTTTTGTAAACTTGATGACGAAACTATTGTACCTTTTTCTATGATTGTCCAATAACATATCCATTTTGGTCATCATTATTACAGCAAATAAGATTGTATAGCAGGGATTTTGTCATCAGTAAAAGCAGATATTCCTTTGTTTCTATTCAGAAAGCTTATTCATCAATCTTTTATTTATAGTAGCAAAAAATTATATATATACATGTAAGTTTAAGGAACTTACTCCTAATATTGTTGGTTTTAAAAATAGAATAAAACAATATCAGTCATATGAATGTTATATTGCAAAGAAAAATAATAATGTTGATGTATATGAAAAATTTTGGACCCCATTACAATATATATTTCCACTATAGAGTATGATATTAATCTGTCAGCAAATCTTTTGATTATATTTTGTTTAGACTTTGATGCATAAAATTATAAACAACAAGTGAAACTGCGAGCTACTGCTCACTGATGATACCCCCGCCGCAAGTGGATAATATTAATAGTGTAAAAATATGCAAGTGTTCGGTAAACAGGAAGTTGTCAAGTGATGAATCTGAAAACGCATCACACGGTATAGCTGACTTATATAAATCCTGAAACCAAATTTCAGAAATCCTTGTATTGTAGTTCCTGAGAAAAATGTGACGAAAATTTTCAACTTGGCTATCATGTGTAAAATCATACAAGTGTTCGGTAAACAGGAAGTTGTAGAGTGATCAATCTGAAAACGCATCACACAGTATAGCTGACTTAGATAAACCCTGAAACCAAATTTCAGAAATCCTTGTATTGTAGTTCCTGAGAAAAATGCGACGAAAAATATTCATGGGACGGACGGACTGACTGACGGACTGATGGAAGATCAGACAGAGGTAAAACATTATACCCCCATTTTAAAGCGGGGGTATTTTTAAACCGGGGTTATAATAACTATGTACATAAGTAAGTAATGTATGTGTGTATGTAAGTAAGAATTGTATGTGTGTATGAGAGACTGAGAGAAACTGAAAGTGAATGCAAGTGGTTCTCATTTCTTTTTTCTATTTACCTCTTTACATTGATATTTCCTGATATTTATTTTTCTATTCATAAATTTTTACCCTTTCCTTTTTTTTTCTTATTTCTTAATTACTTTCAGTGTGTTTTAAAGTTTATCTTAGTTATTTAACTTTATTTTATTTTTATTTTTTTTCTTGGGAGGGAGGAGGAGTTAAAATTTAATAAAATCATTTAAACATTTATTGCATTAAAAAAGGGAGGGAAGAGAGAAGAAAAAGAAAAAAGAAATGAAATTACTCTTGATTTATAATCTTTGTTTGATTCCTTAAAATCCAAAACTAAATAATATCTCATTTATGAAGATTTGCTTATATTTTGTTTGTTATATTAGACATTTATGTTGAACCATCTTTATATTTGTTAGCATTTAACTTACATGCATTTATACTGGTATAATATATATATAGTTAATGAATATTACTAACAACCACTAACTCCTGTATAAATAAATATCATTACTAATGTTAATGAGGCCGGGATAAAGTACCGGTAATCGATGTTTTAAACTAACAAGTGTAAAGATTTCAATAAATATATATAAATTAAAAAAAATAAAAAAATGCTAAAATTATCATTGATACATTTATCTAACGTCCATTTCCTGTATTTTCTTGAAGAAATAACGCGGAGAAGCTACTTAAACTCTAAGGTCTCACTAATTACCATAATTGCCTTTTGACTATTTTGTATTAAGGGATTAAAATGGAGATAATATATAAAATGTCTTGCTGGCTAAAAATTATTTTGGAAGCCCTACACTGAGCAATGAACTGTTAAAGTGAGGTCAAGGTCAAATACAACCTGCGAGACTGACATGTACTGTACATCATAAAATATTTCCATACACCAAATATAATTGACCTATTGCATATAGTATTAGAAAAAAAGACGAAACCTCAAAAACTTAACTTTGACCACGGAACCATGAAAGTGAGGTCAAGGTCAGATGACACCTGCCAGTTTGACATGTACACCTAATAGTCCTTCCATACACCAAATAAAAGAACCTTAGTGAGCGCGCTCACATAACTCGTCTCCGCAACAAAGCCTTAAAAGAAGTTAGCTAACTAGGCCACCGATGGATCACTATCCCAATGTCTAGTATTCTGCGATAAAAGTGGCTGGCTGGACAAAAATGACAGATGAATAAAAAGTTATCTAAAAGTTGGTAGCTACAATTTGTGCATAAAAAATAAAATGTATTATTACCTAAGCTTTTTCTAACTAATTCATGGACAGATGGAAGATCAGCAACATCTAAAAATTGCATCAGCTGCTTCACAGTAACAGATTCTTTACTACATAAAATGTCTAAAATTTCTTCTCCTGGTTTATCTTTTCTCTCTGAAAATAAAAATACTACATTTGTGTACTGGATGTTTCACTATACAATTTCATTCTACATTTAATCTCATAGCAATCTACTTTTAGCAGGATGTTGACCAGTAGATCATCATATTACTTAAAGTAATTGTAAGTAAAACTTTACCAAAGTCATTG
The DNA here is from genome assembly GCF_965363235.1 of Mytilus galloprovincialis. Taxonomy (NCBI): domain Eukaryota; kingdom Metazoa; phylum Mollusca; class Bivalvia; order Mytilida; family Mytilidae; genus Mytilus; species Mytilus galloprovincialis. The sequence continues at coordinate 90,435,216 of NC_134839.1, forward strand.
AATCCTAAAATGTAGCTCACAATGATATACCATTGCCTTGATTCCTCCTTTTTCCCAAAATGCTAATTTAAATGTTCGAATTTGTAACAGAGAAATACAAAAATCATTCAGAAGCACAAATTTAATAGGAGATACAAAAGAACATTATAAAAGTCAAATTATGTAAAAGTATTGCAAAATTCTGTGAAGAGTTTCAATTTAATAAACAGTTTGGTTTCATAAAACAAATTGCAATTGGGTCAGAACTTTTATTGGATTGCAATAGATGGTGAGTAACACTTACAGTTAGGTCACAGTAAAGGTAGGTTCTTTTAACCTTGAAAATAGACGGGGAATCTGCTGTCTCACTTAAAATCAAAGTGCTTGTAAGCACTAAAGGGCAAAGATTGCTTTAATTTATCAGTGGGCAGTAACATTTCATTGTATAAAACATTGGTTGTAGTTGATTCAACTACAATTATGGACAAAGGAAGACTACTACAATTTTTCAGATTATTTTAACAATGACATCATTGATATTTTTATACAGATATATGATTCCTGCACCTTGCACAAAGTACATACACCATCATTTAATTTTGTAACATGAATATTTGAGCATATATATTTCATTGATAAATTTCCGGATTTTCATGGATAGGGTGTTTAGAATGATATGATCAATTCACTACATCTTGTGTAAGTAATAATGAACCTTGGAAGTTTAAGGGGGGTCTCATTGGGGGGTTCCGATCCTGTATCCCGCTTACTGTTTTGTCAGATTCCCGTATCCTACTTACACTATGTACGTAAGCAATTCTCATTTTTTTTGTCATTTCCCGGTCCCGCTAGACCTCATTTCCCGTTTTCACGACACAATAATTTGACGCTTACAAAAAATCAGCAATCCCGCTTCACGCTTAGACCCCAATGAGACCCACTTTAAGATATCAAGTCAGTAACATAGGGTTTTGATTGCATTTTACCCAAAGATCCATAAAGGTTTGACAAAGTTGTTATTGGTTTTAAAAAACACTTAAACCTTACACTTCATCCTAGATAATTCTAAAAAAATATATATGTGCATTTATCAGTAAAATTCAGAAAATAAAAGAAATTATTTTAAAAATTTTGTTCCTATTATTGTCTTTTTTAAATTTTGGTCATAAAAAAGCTTCTGTCTGATTACATAATATTCCATTACGGTTTTGCAAATTTATTGATGATTAAAAAAAACTTTTAACTACAGACTGAACTTATATCTGGATGCTGTCATAGGCTTGACAAAGACGACAGACTACATGATTGAAGAACAACAGTATAAATGTAACCTCTATAACTTTTGTCAAAGTTTTGACCACTAATTGGTCTCAAAAGATTAAATGGTAGAGCTTTTATCATGTAATTAACATTACTAATTTAAAAAAGTAAAGTTTTTAATTGTTTGTGACTTTAAAAATGTTTTGATAGATCATGCAATCACTCTTAATATTTTCATCTTTTAATAGACTAAGATGAAGATTAAATAAAGTAAGTAAGTAGGTAAGTAAGTAAGCAAGTAGATTATTTATTATAGTGACTTGTGTAATCACATTAGTGTTTCAATTAACATAGTTTAACATAATATATATGTTCCTGATCGTATGAGTATTTGGACCATACGTGTACGGTCTGGACCGTATGCATACTTTTTCAAAATACTCATACGGTCGGACCGTACGCGTACGGTCTGAAAAAAGTTGGTCAAGTTTATTAGATACAAATGCATATAGCAGATCAACATAACTTAACTATCAAATTAATATAAACAAGAGGCTGTCACAACGACAGCAAACCGGATTTATTAATATTTATTTGTGTCCTGGCAATATCACAAGAACTATTACTGATGAATGGTGAAATTGAAAATCGTCAATATCAAATTTGACCTCCATTTTGTCATCAGTATCAACATATTAAAATTTGAAAAGCTTAGATTGAATGGTTCATGAGTAAATGCAACAACGTGAATGGAAACGCCATTTTACAATCTTTCAAGAACCATAACTCCTGAACGGTAAAAGTCAAAATCGTCATTATTAAACTTGACCTCTATTTTGCCATCAGTAACAACATATAAAAATTTCAAAAGCTTTGGTTGAATGGTTCATGAGAAAATGGACGGACACGACTGGAAACACCATTTTTCAATCTTTCAAGAACCATAACTCCTGAACAGTAAAAGTCAAAAACGTCTTTATTGAACTTGACCTCTATTTTGTCATCAGTAACAACATATTAAAATTTGGGAAGCTTTGGTAGAACAGTTCATGCGTAAATGCACGGACACGACTGGAAACTCCATTTTTCAATCTTTCAAGAACCATAACTCCTGAACGGTAAGAGTCAAAATCGTCATTATTAAAATTGACCTCCATTTTGTCATCAGTAACAACATATTAAAATTTGGGAAGCTTTGGTAGAACGGTTCATGCGTTAATGCACGGACACGACTGGAAACTTCATTTTTCAATCTTTCAAGAACCATAACTCCTGAACAGTAAAAGTCAAAATCGCAATTATTGAACTTGACCTTCATTTAGTTGTCAGTAACAACATATTAAAATTTTAAAAGCTTTGGTTGAACGGTTCATGAGTAAATGCACGGACAACATTTGATTGCCGCCCGCCCGCCCGCCCGCCCGCCCGACTGCCCGACCGCCCGCCCGCCGTACATCGCCAAATCAATAACCGACACTTTTGTCACAAAAATCCGGTTAAAAAGTTCAATTGTAATTGAAAAACTTTATATTTTAACTTTTTTTTAAATTCACGCTTATTAAATCTGTTAATCTCTTGTATTAAGCATGTCGATCAGTAGTACATTAATTGAACTATGATCACTGAAATTGAAGATATCGGAAGTAAACATAATGTGGGAGGACATTTGTTTTATAATATTTAGCAACTTTACCAAAAAATGGAATTGCAAAGGAACATACATGAAATAAAAAATATTACGTTATTTGAATTTTGTCACCTTGGGCGAGAGTACCAAAATAGCATTCACATATACAATTAAACAAATACTTAATTTCAATTGTTCGTTTGTTCATTTTATCTATCTAATTGTAATAAATTATCAATAACCATTTGTAAAACTAAAAATGATAAACGCTTGTTTCAATTTAACCCATATGATCAAATAACATGTATGGTCAGCTCGTACAGGACCGTACAGGTATACGTATACGACCCGTACCGTACGTGTATGGTTCATTTACTCATATGGTCTGGAACATATTCATATACACCCGACCCACTGGGTCTATAAGTCACCTAAATATTAAATATTAAAGTTCATATCTGATTTGTGTCACGAATTTGATAGTAAGTCTCAATAATCAATTTATCTAGTCAGAAAATATAATAATTACAATTACAATTGCTGTTTTTGGTACAAAAAATACAAATGCATTCCTCTCGTTGTTTGCCAATGTACCTTCCAGTCTCTATTCTTATTCATATTTCGCCTTCGGTCTCAAGTAATAAATTAGCTTAACTTCTCTATGAGGGGTGAAGCTTACATGTAATATCTCTGTTTAAAGAAACAAACTATAACCACCAGACCATAGCTGGCCAGTGACCTTGACCCTAGTATATAAGCACCTGTTCCATAATAACTTGTCATTATTTTTCTAGAGGGTGTGAAGTGAACACTTCACTTGAATTCTTTTTAGTTATTTTATTTTTATCTAAGATTTAGGGGAAAGTTACTAAAGTTACATTTAACTTGTCTACGATGTACGACAAGTTCTAATGTTATTTTGTTAATTAGAAATAATAATTCCTCAATTGTCTACGATGTATGACAAGTGTTGATGGAAATGAATTTAAAAAATTCTTGTCTACGATGTATGACAAGTGTCGATGGAAATTAATTAAAATTTTTATTGTCTACAATGTATGACAATTTTATATATTCATTAATAAGTATTTGCATTAGTACGATGTACAGCACATTTGCTCCTGTTTCTTAAACAGGTAGATATTTAAAAGTATTTCTATTCACCTGAAGATTGTGAGTACTCTTCAGAATTTACACGTGTTTTACCTGCACAGGTACACATTATTTTATTACAATGGCTGAATTTGATTATGCAAATGTATTGCTTTTGCAAGATGTTTAGAATTATGTTTACACTTACAAGGGTGATGGCTATGATTTTCATCACCTCTGAGTTGTTTTAGAAATTAAAGATGATAAATTTAATAGGAAAACGAGGTATTTTGAATAAATCCTCTTCTTAAACAGTTATAAAACCTAGTAGTTTTATAAAAGATCATAATGGCATTGCAATTGGAAATAATTGACAAAGCAACAGAACGAGTCAAAAGTAAGTTTTTAAAATCTAGTGCTACTTGTATAGCTTCAAAATCTCCTTCATTTGTGAATTTTTCTCAAGATAGTGCTGTTGAGATTTAAGATAGGCATGTACAATACATATTGATGCATTGACTCATTATTATTAATGTAGTAAAGAACATGTATGAATCATGAGGTTTGAGACAGTTTCTCTGCCTTCAACTCAAGCAGAGTTTGTAGAGAAACCTGCTGCTTTATTCGAATTTTGCCATTAGAGGCTTACTTTTATGAAGATTTAGTTCTAATTTTGATCTGAACTACTGTAATGATACTGTTCATGTACCTCCTTTTGGAGTTTGTGCCATGGCTGATGATAGTCCAGCCGGAACTGAATTTTGATACGTCTTTTGATCCTGCATTAAGGTTTTCAGAAGCCTTTAAGGCTTCTCTTAGTGAGATTAATGGTCCATTATCTCATCCTGTTTGTTGAACAGTTTAATCATGATTTTGCTTGGAAAATCCCAAAATTGTTTAAAAAGGCAGAAAACTGTGTCTAAGTTTTCTTCTGGACTTTCTGTGACTGTTCATAATACTACCATGTCAGTAAATATCAAATCAGGAAAATATCAAGTTCACAGAGGAGTAATACTATCACCCTGAGAACTGTGAGAATCCTAGTGTGTCTAGGATAAATAACAAGATTGAAATGGCACTGCCTAGACAGGCCCACTATGTGGTTTCAAAGATGCAGGAAACCCAGAGATACTTTATTAAGGGGTTGATCATCACCCCTTTTGTTGAGGATTTTATTGTAAAATTCTATTTGTTTGTTTGACCATGGGTTTCTATTTAAACGCATAGGAGATGCTCAGAAATATCTAGATGATAAAACTTATTTGTAATTCTGATGTGATAGTTGATTTATTACGTTTTTAGTTATGATTGCATGAAGCAAACTTGGTGATTATACAAAGATTCTAAAGCAAATTCTAGATTCCTTGGAAGAGGTTCCAGGTCTAGCAATTATTTTACTCCCAGCTGTTATGGGAAAGGCAATATCAGTCTTTTAACTGTGGAGGCTCTGTTGGTCAACAGGGCGTATACTAGTAGGCAATTCCCTTCATTGAGAGGGAGAGGTTCCAAAAAGGGAACAGAGAATCTCAAAGAGGTCACATTTCTCAACCAGTTGCTATATACAGTAGATAACTTAAATACTATGATTTGGAAAATGTTACCAATGATCTATTGATATTAGATTTAATAAGAAATGGTTATAAAATTATTTTTAGTGATGTACCACATATTTGAATATAATACATTTCACCTTTCATAAGGATGAAATAATTTCAGAAGTCCAAAAATTGATAGCTAAGGGAGCTATTTAAGAGGTTGATCGATCATTGGAAAATCAGTTTATTTCCTATATTTTCTTAGTTTCTAAGAAAGATGGGTCTTCAAGGCCTGTTACCTATTTGAATAATTCAAACAAACTTAGCTTGTGGCTAATCAGCATTTGGAGCAGGACCATTTATCTTTTGTTTAGATGTAATTCTTAGGGATGGTTATCTATATATATAGAGAGAGAGAGCTAACATCTATAGATCTCACAGATGCATATTTAAGTATCATTTATGATTATATCACAATTTCCTGATTCATGTGGAAAGGACATTGATATGATATTTATGTTCGTTGTTTTGGATTGGCTTCTGCATCAAGAGTTTTTACTAAGGTTTTAAAACCTGTCTATGTATTTTTATGAAATAATGTCACTTGAAGTATATACATGCTATAGTTTATACATTGATGATTCTTTTAGTATGGATCAGAATTTAGATGGTTGTATTATGAATACAGAAGAAGTGGTGCAAATGCTTGATAAGCTGTGCTTCAGAATAAATTTTGAGAAGTTGGTACTCATTCCTTGCATTGGAATCACATTGTTTTCCTTTGTCTCATTATTGATACTGAGCTATTTAAGTTTTTTATGACAGATGAGAAATGGTAAAATTATCTCCCTTGGGAAATTCTTCTTAAATAGAATTGTGTAACTGTATTATAGATGATTTGCATCATATATTGGTCTTGTGGCACATGCTTTTAATGCAGTATCTGTGGGAATGTTGCAGAAACATGGCGAGAAATATTGTTGAAACACTGTATAGTTGTTACAGTGTTTATTATCATCAATCTATAGGTGAAATTTTTAACAATTTAAATCAGAAATTAAGAATTGATTTTTAGACCCATCCAAATAAGTTTTTGGATTGGACCAGATGCCTCATTAGAAGGATTTGGGATCCAAATTTGAAGAAAATTTTTCTGTTGGTAGATGGAGCTTCTTTAAGAACATGCGCTCATTTCATATAGATTTCTTAGAATTGTTGGCTATATTTTTCTTTTGGAGAGAAATTTTTAGCACAGAGAGTTATACAATCAGAAAATACAATTTCAGTAGCATTTATTATGCAATAGGAGGTATAACCTCTTTGTCACTTTTAAAACATGTTTACTACAAATATTTCATTATTTGGGCTTGGTGTTCAAGAAAGAACATTTTTATCACAACTCTTTATATTCCTGGTAAGAAAATTTTGATGCTTATCATATGTCTAAAAAATTTACAGATTCAACAGGATGGCAATTGAAAGAAGATATATTTGTTTTGTTGTTATCACGTTTTCATTTTCAAATCTGTAGATATTTGATTCGTTGTCTTTTGACCAACAAGCTCCTTTCAGAGATGTTTGTACTTTTCATGGTCAGATTTAAGACCATATACTTTCCAATCTTTTTCATTGTTGGGGATAATTATAAAGAAAATTATTAGTGATAAAGTTCAGAAGGCTCTTTTGATTATTCCTTTTGGTCTGCTCAGAGTTGGTTTTCTTTGCTAAGACCAATTTTAATTTATTTGACAGTTAAAAGTTCTGCTAAACATAAAAGTTAGTAACAATGTTACATACTGAAAAATGCCTTTCCGTTAGGAAGAGATTTGATTTAACTGTGTATTGTAAAAAATATAAGTGAACCAACACCTGAAGGGTTGATTGTGCGGTAGGGTAAAAACGTGTGTATTATATTTAGAAATCACTTTAATATAAACAGGAGATTTCAAAATCATTTGTAAAATATATTTACACTTCATCTTGGAGATCATGCATCTATGATCAAGCATTATCAATATTTTTTGAGAAATTTCATTATTTGGTGTGTTCAAAGAGAACCAATTCCTTATCACCATCTAAAAAGGATGTTATTGATTATTGAAATTTTTTGTAAAACACAAGCTTTTCATATTCAGCATGTTTAATGTGAATTTTACTTGTTTTATGTTGAAACAGACTTGATCCTTTAAGAAGTAGATGTTACTTAATTTTTTTGTTTACTACATGCATATGTGAAAGGTTGCTTAAGCCTGAATCTGCAATTGAAGAGTAAGATACTCGTTCACTGTGGAGATGAATTTAGTGCTATCTTTTTAAGTTCTTTATATTCATTAGAGGATTTTACATTGAAGACTGTCTTTTATACTTGTGTCTTTATTTGCCTTGACTACAACTGCCAAAGTACAATCTTTATCAGCTGTAGATTTACATTCTATGTCTTTCATTCAGAGACATGGCACTTCATTTTTTCATATATATACATGAGTTTTTGAAAAATACTAGATCTGTTAGTTAGTCTACCTAATGAGGTGATCAAGGGTTTTGATAAACCAAAACTTTGTGTTGTTAAGACAATGATTTATCATGTTTTGTGTACAAAATATGTGAGAGAATTCATCTAAGTCTTTTCGTAAAGTTTAGATAGTTAGAGATAGTTCTAATTTTAGCCGAGGTTTTAAGGATTACTCATTTAGAGGAACCTCTTCATAAGTGCATTTAGCTTCAGGATGTTCTATTAAAGACATTATGGCAACAGCTTAGTCTGGACATATGATAACACTTTTTATAAGTTCTATAAAAGGGAAAGTGAATAATATCAGTACTAAAACACTTTTCTTCAGTTGTAGTTACTGGATGATCTTGTGATTTCTATGCTTTATTAAATGTTGGCATTTATAAAAATTGTTTTTAGTTTGTGTCTACACTTTAAACAAGCTAATTTATTACTTGAGACCGAAGGCGAAATATGAATAAGAATGTTCCTTCATCCAAGCATATCTTGGATGTGCAGGATGAAGGTCATTCTTAGAATATGAGCCTGAGGCTCGAAAGTAATTAATTCCCACCCTAGGGATTTTCAGTTAGACCCACCCTTTTTCCAATGGGTTTTATATTTGGTCGACACAAACTTGCTTTAAATTATGACAAGTTATTATGGAACAGGTGCTTATATACTAGGGTCAAGGTCACTGGCCAGCTATGGTCTGGTGGTTATAGTTTGTTTCTTTAAACAGAGATATTACATGTAAGCTTCACCCCTCATAGAGAAGTTAAGCTAATTTATTACTTTCGAGCCTCAGGCTCATATTCTAAGAATGACCTTCATCCTGCACATCCAAGATATGCTTGGATGAAGGAACATTCTTAGCGGTAAAATTCCACACCGTTGTGGTTTGCTGAGATACAACTAAACGTATGATTCTTGTTCAACAATTGTTTTCAGTTTAAAGTATGTTCTACTACTAATAACGACATATCAATGATTTCCTTAAGTTCAAAATGGCTGACTAAATCTAGTTTAATAAGGATGTCTTTAAAATCAAAGCACTAATTGTTTCGGTATCCCTCATAATCAAATTCGAAAGCAAGTTTTGTAATCCACTTATCGTCGAACGATATAAGTCTATTCCAAAGACGGGCCAAGTAAATGTAATGTCGGTAGTGACAAGGTAGCCATCCGATATCGCCATAAATCGCCAACAAGGGTGCAAAGCGATGTACTCCTAAGAAATAAAGTATAGCTCTTTTAAATATTCTCCAAAGCTTGGAACTTAAGGTATCCCAAAATTCCTGATCCATAGTCTAATATAGGCACTACACAGGCATAAAACAATTTTTAGTATGATTTAACTCCAAACTCTTTAACATGATGAATACTTGATATCATTTTCCCAAATGCTGGTCCTGATCCCTTTGATAATGCTTCAGTGTGCGTTGAGAAGCTTCCATTATAAGTAAACACGACTCCTAAATACTTGTACTCATTAACAGTTTCAAGTTTATTTCGACCAACACTGAATTCAAAGTCTGTAGGTTTAGCTCTAGATTTTCTAAAATGGACGCATTTCGATTTACTTGTGTTTAACAAAACTCTCCATCGTTTGCACCAGTCCTGAAGTTTGTCTAACAGTTGCTGTAAGTCCTTTTCATTTTTTGCCAAAAGTGCAATATCATCAGCATAAAGCAATATAGAGAGATTGCTGTCTTTTAATCCAATTTCAAAATTCATATCGTTTAACTCGGGAGCGTAGCTATAATCCGACACCCCGAAATTCTGACAGTCCAGTAGTCCGACAGTCCGATAGTCTGACAGTCCAATAGTCCGACAGTCCGTTAATCCGACAATCCGATGTTCTGACACGAGCTGTGCTGCTGCAAAGGATGATTGTCTTCTTAAAAGCGTATTAGCCGAGCAGTGTTTAAAATTTTAAAAGTGGAATGCATCGAAATGGGATATACATCTGTAAATCAAATCCCTTCTTGACCCCCTTCTTGTTTGAACAATTAATATAAGATTCCTTACATCATCATGTCGATGTTGATAACGAGAATGTCTGTTTACATACATTTTGTACATGCGCAACCGCATACATGTAACCAGGAGCACATATATTGTTAAATATACTGTTCAAAGATTAACGTATAAACTGGTTGAATGTGATATATCACAAGTATTAGATGTATGCTTTTATATCTGAGGGGTTTCGCCCCGAAGATATGAAACGATTACTTCGGATAAAAATAACATAAAAGTATCGATACTTTTTTTTTTATCTTTTCTTTTGTTTTCTAAAACGAGCAATTAGTTTTGATAAACTAGGAATAGTGTCATTATCTCAAATTTCAGTCAAGATGCAAAACCACTTTCAGAACGGTTTCATAGTTAATGATTTGGAGTGAAATCTTAACTTAAATTGCGTCTATTTATAATACCTTATCATTGCTCTAGCTTGTATGGCAATATAAACCGTTGTACTATCTAGTATTTTTTTGGTTTACTGATTGCCAAAACCTGAACTCTTTCGTGATAAAGGATAACACTTATATGTAAATTATTATAAGGACCTGAGCATCCCTAGTCATAGAATCATCACGACATGACACCAATTATGTGAAAAAGATTGGAATGAAGATAGGCAATGACATGAAGACAGTACGCAGAACTAGAGGCTCTAAAGAGCCTGTGTCGCTCACCTTGGTCTATGTGAATATTAAACAATGGACACAGATGGATTCATGACAAAATTGTGTTTTGGTGATGGTGATGTGTTTGTAGATCTTACTTTACTAAACATTCTTGCTGCTTACAATTATCTCTATCTATAACAGTACTTTCTGTGGAAAATGTTATTGAAAATCTTCAAATTTTAAGAAAAATTGTTAAAAATTGACTATGAAGGGCAATAACTCCTTAGGGGGTTGAATTGACTATTTTGGTCATAGTGACTTGTTTTTAGTTCTTACTTTGCTGTACATTATTGCTATTTACAGTTTATCTCTATCTATAATAATATTCAAGATAACAAAAAAAACAGCAAAATTTCCTCAAAATTACCAATTCAGGGGCAGCAACCTAACAACCCATTATCCGATTCATCTGAAAATTCCAGGGCAGATAGATCGTGACCTGATCAACAATTTTACTTCCTGTCAGATTTGCTCTTAATGCTTTGGTTTTTGAGTTATAAGCCAAAAACTGCATTTTACCCCCATGTTCTATTTTTAGCCATGGCGGCCATCTTGGTTTGTTGGCCGAGTTACCGGACACATTCTTTTAACTAGATACCCCAATTATGGCTAAGTTTGGTTAAATTTGGCCCAGTAGTTTCAGAGGAGAAGATTTTTCTAAAAGATTACTAAGAGTTACGAAAAATGGTTAAAAATTGACTATAAAGGGCAATAACTCCTAAAGTGGTCAACTGACCATTTTGGTCATGTTGACTTATTTGTAGATCTTACTTTGCTGAACATTATTGCTGTTAACAGTTTATCTCTATCTATAATCAAAGCCTTAAAGGCTGTAAAAGCAATTGCTGTCATGTTAATGTTTGGGGACTTTTATTTTTCATCCACATATATATAATAATTAAACCTGACATGAGTGTTGTCTAGTTAGAAGTAAGAAGGTTTTAACTTTATATAAATAAAAGACTTTAGCAGAAAGTCATTTTTAATATGTTTTATATTTCACAAGGAGACAACACGTTTACCAGGCTAAAGTTGGGGTCAAATATACATGTGCTGAAACATATAACTCAAAAAGAAATCATCATGGATTATCCCCTGGTAGTGTTTGTAACTGGGCAATAATTTCCTTTATTGATTTAATTTTAACAATTTTCATTATTAATTTATATTTAACCATTAACACAAATGATTAAGTTAAAACATTTCAACTTTCCAGACGCAAATGTTAAAAACGGGAAAGAAATAAAATATCTTACAAGACATAAACATGTAAAGAATAAATATATATTTCAGCTTAATAAAAATATTTTCATAATGGTACTTTGTCATCATTTTTAAAACTAAGTTCCAAACATTATTGCTCAGTTGATATACATGTATGTCCTTCTGATGCGGTACGAGCACAGGCACTTGTTTCTATCCAAAATAGTTTTATATGGATAGCCGACCTTCCTATGAATAGAAACAAGTGCATGTGGGTACGAGATAACTATAATTCTCATGCAATCCCGAAAAGTGGGGGGGGGGGGGGGGGGTCATCACAGACAAACATGACATTAAATCGTTATCACTGATGTGTTGTTTAGGGCCAGTTGAAGGACGCCTCCGGGTGCGGGAATTTTTCGCTGCATTGAAGACCTGTTGGTGACCTGCTGTTGTATGTTTTTCTATCGTCGGGTTGTTGTCTCTGTGACACATTCCCCATTTCCATTCTCAATTGTATTCTACGAACAAGAACAAACAGCTCTACGTTGCTTTGACATTTATCAATTTTCAGGAAACATTGCGAAAAATGATCTTCAATATTTCGAAAACATGTGAAATAAAATTGCTAACACGGTGGACCGTCGAGTGTCAACAAACGTAGTAGACTTGTTCACTGAAAAGACGAGGATAATGGTTTCATCTGACATTTGTTATGCATTCCCAGTTTTGATCATGATATTTAAAAAGACGTACTTTTTTTTCAATCTATGTAACTATAAAATTCCAAATTGAAATATCTCTTCATCTGGACCGACTTGGCATCTACTACGTTTGGACGGGTCCATTTCATTAGTAAGGTGATCGATAAATATTACGGAGTTTGACAGAAAAGGAAAACGAACTTATTGTTATGTGTTTTCAACAAGGGTTTCGTTCCGCTAAATTATTTGCGCAAACAAAGTTTGTCTATTTTTAGATTACAGGTAATTGTAAAGCAAAATTATATCCGGGTGAAATTTGATCCGGAGGAAAAAATGTCACAGTAGTTGTTGTTATTTTTTTATCCGGAGGAAAATATTTCCCTGTGATATTTTTTCCTTTGCCGTGAAATTCTATCTGGGTAGTTAACTTATTATAGTTATTAGAAAAAAACTTATCCTTTAACAATACTATGAAATAACAATAGTGTATTTGAAATAAAGCGAAATTATTAAAAAAAAAATGTATTATAATGGCAAATAATTTCACAAATTGTCCTTGAAAACATTTCCTGAAATATTCAAGTCAATATCATCCTTTTAAAAAGAAAATGATCATGAAACATAGGGAAGAAAAACAGAAGTAATTTTAAAGATCGTAATTGTGAAAATAATATCATGATTACATAAGGTTAGTGTAATACATGTAAAAGTGAGTTGTTTTCAGATCTCAGTACACATATGAATTTAAAAGTAAGGCAGAAATATAGTCGCATTACTACTGTTAACAGTAATAGAAGAATTTGATTATGATGATATTTTTAACTATATAAATAGTTTTGTCTGGGGACAGAGATGTAGCTGTTGATTATATTGAAATCAGATAAATCATAGCATAACAATATATTGGAACAAAAGCATGTTTAACAGATGGATAGTTTTTACCTGTGAAATGTTATCTGTCTTATTAAATCAAGTTGTAAGTCATCTTTTTATATAAATGAATATATAAAAAATGAGATTCAAGGAAAAATTTCACTATAAAATCGATTCAGAAATATATTATATTAATATCTTTAAAATATTGCTCATAATTACCTCCCTTTGATAAATTATGCAAATTTGGTCTACCTTTGTGAAACATTTTATGATTATAGTCAGGTATATATTGATTGTGAGTAACTTACACAGAAGTTAATGGGACTCTATTTCACACGGTTCTGTGAAATATAGTACGGCAGATATATACCGGTGCATACTATCCGCATAACACAGATAGATTTTCACTCCACTGGAAAAAATCAACCTGTGAAATACCATGCCTGGAAAAAAATTACCGGGACAGATTATCCTCAGGATAAAATATCACGGAGGAAGAAATAAACCGTTACATAATCATTTGACACTACGCATTAACCTGTGTAGTGATTTTGATTTTACGATAAATGTATGAATGAACGATAATTTTATGAATGAACAAGAGCACCTGACCTCTTAAAGAAACACAAATTAAACATATAAAACCGTATTTAGTAGGAGATAATTCAGTTAAATTTTCAATACTAAATCAACAACTGAAATGAATCCATATTTTGTTACGAACGGCGGAAAACGGAATCGCAGTTATAAAAATGTACTTTTTTTCACTCGGACTTCTATGTTATTTGATAGTCAAACGGTTGACCCTTTAAATACAAAAATACATCTACAAGAACATATTCTGAAACTTCTTAAATCCACTAACGTTTTTTTAAAGTTTCAAGCTATGTATTGCATTAGAAAACATACATAGGTGTTAGAGAATGACAGACCAGGAGCCTGTTTAACAAAATACTATGGCTTGATATGGGCGGAGTCTCTGATCTGGGTCACAAAGATGGCCATACGCGATAGCATAAAAGCAATTGCTTTAATAATATTCACGATAATAACCAAAAACAGCAAAATTTCCTTAAAATTACCATTTCAGGGGCAGTAACCCAACAACGAAATGTCCGATTCATCTGAAAATTTCAGGGCAGATAGATCTTGACCTGATGAACAATTTTACCATGTCAGATTTGCTTTCAATGCTTTGGTTTTTGAGTTATAAGCCAAAAACTGCATTTTACCCCCTATGTTCTATTTTTAGCCATGGTGGCCATCTTTGTTGGTTGGCCGGGTCACCGGACACATTTTTTAAACTATATAACCCAATGATGATTATGGCCAAGTTTGGTTAAATTTGGCCCAGTAGTTTCAGAGAAGAAGATTTTTCTAAAAGATTATTAAGATTTACGAAAAATGGTTAAAAATTGACTATAAAGGGCAATTACTCCTAAAGTGGTCAACTGACCATTTTAGTCATGTTGACTTATTTGTAGATCTTACTTTGCTGAACATTATTGCTGTTCACAGTTTATCTCTACCTATAATAATATTCAAGATAATAACCAAAAACAGCAAAATTTCCTTAAAATTATCAATTCAGGGGCAGTAACCCAACAACGGGTTGTTCGATTCATCTGAATATTTTAGAGCATATAGATCTTGACCTGATGAACATCTTTACCTCAGTCAGATTTGCTCTAAATGCTTTGGTTTTTGAGTTATTAGCCAAAAACTGCATTTTACCCCTATGTTCTATTTGTAGCCATGGCGGCCATCTTGGTTGGTTGGCCGGGTCACGCCACACATTTTTTAAACTAGATACCCCATTGATGATTGTGGCCAAGTTTGGATTAATTTGTCCCAGTAGTTTCAGAGGAGAAGATTTTTGTAAAAGATAACTAAGATTTACGAAAAATGGTTAAAAATGGACTAAACTAGAGGCTCTAAAGAGCCTGTGTCGCTCACCTTGGTCTATGTGCATATTAAACAAAGGACACAAATGGATTCATGACAAAATTGTATTTTGGTGATGGTGATGTGTTTGAAGTTCTTACTTTACTGAACGATTTTGCTTCTTACAATTATATCTATAATGAACTTTGCCCATTAGTAACAGAGAACTATATTTGGTAAAAATTTACATATATTTACCAAATTAATGAAAATTGTTAAAAATTGACTATAAAGGGCATACGATACAGTTTTGAACCTGTATTTACAAGTTGATGAAAATTTGCATATAGGCTATTTTTTACCTGATTAAATCAAATATGTAATAAAAAATATACCTTCATGTGCTACTTTTTGAGTAAAATAAGGTCGAAATTTTGTATATTTGCTCAAAATTCAGATTTATGTCCGTATTTTCTTTTTCGAAAGAAAGACATAACTTTTTTGTTTTAAAAGATAAACACAAAATGGTTTTTGTTAAATAATCGGTAATTTCTGTATTTTATAAGCATCATTAAAAATTATGCAATTGTTATTCCGAAATAACTCTATATTTATCAAATGTTCATGAATAGAGGAACAAACGTCAATTTTTGCTGCATTTTTATCAAAATTAAAAAAATTGCGCTATTTACAGTTTTATAAAATTTGGGTCACATAATCACCTTGCAAAATAAAACAAATTGCTGTTTTAAAAAATAGGGGTCCATGCACTCGTTTTCAAATTAAATCAGTTTGAATGGTAAAAATCAGTCGAAAAATGCATCTTTTCCTGATATGTCAGAGTTTGACGTCGCGAAAATAACATTTTACGTTAGCAACGTCATCACCTTCCCTGTAACTGTATCGTATGCCCTTAAGGGGACAATTGACCATTTAGGTCATGTTGACTTCTTTGTAGATCTTACTTTGCTGAACATTATTGCTGTTTACAGTTTATCGCTATCTATAATAGTATTCAAGATAACCAAAAACGGCAAAATTTCTTTAAAAATTACCAATTGGAGGGCAGCAACCCAACAACCAGTTGTCCAATTCATCTGAAAAATTCAGGGCAGATAGATATTGACTTGATTAACAATTTAACTTCTTGTCAGATTTGCTCTAGATGCTTTGAATTCATAGTTATAAGCCAAAAACTGCATTTTACCCCTATGTTCTATTTTTAGCCGTGGCGGCCATCTTGGTTGAATGGCCAGGTCATCGGACACATTTTTCAAACTAGATACCCCAAAGATGATTGTGGCCTAGTAGTTTCAGTGGAGATTTTGTAAAAGATTACTTAGATTTATGAAAAATGGTTAAAGATTGACTATAAAGGGCAATAACTCCTAAACGGGTCAACTGACCATTTTGGTCATGTTGACTTATTTGTAGATCTTACTTTGCTGAACATTATTGCTGTTTACAATTTATCTCTATCTATAATAATATTCAAGATAATAACCAAAAACAGCAAAATTTCCTCAAAATTACCAAGTCAGGGGCAGCAACCCAACAACCGATTATCCGATTCATCTGAAAATTTCAGGGCAGATAGATCTTGACCTGATAAACATTTTTATCCCATGTCAGATTTCCTCAAAATGCTTTGGTTTTTGAGTTATAAGCCAAAAACTGCATTTTACCCCTATGTTCTATTTTTAGCGGTGGCCACCATCTTGGTTGGTTGACCAGGTCACGCCACACATTTTTTAAACTAGATACCCCAAAGATGATTGTGGCCAAGTTGGGATTAATTTGGGCCAGTAGTTTCAGAGGAGAAGATTTTTGTAAAAGATTAATTTAATTTATGAAAAATGGTTAAAATTGACTATAAAGGGCAATAACTCCTAAACGGGTCAACTGACCATTTTGGTCATGTTGACTTATTTGTAGATCTTACTTTGCTGAACATTATTGCTGTTTACAGTTTATCTCTATCTATAATAATATTCAAGATAATAACCAAAAACAGCAAAATTTTCTCAAAATTACCAATTCAGGGGCAGCAACCCAACAACCGATTGACCGATTCATCTGAAAATTTCAGGGCAGATAGATCTTGACCTGATAAACATTTTTACCCCATGTCAGATTTGCTCTAAATGCTTTGGTTTTTGAGTTATAAGCCAAAAACTGCATTTTACCCCTATGTTCTATTTTTAGCCGTGGCGGCCATCTTGGTTGGTTGACCGGGTCATGCCACACATTTTTTAAACTAGATACACCAATGATGATTGTGGCCAAGTTTGGTTTGATTTGGCCCAGTAGTTTCAGAGGAGAAGATTTTTGTAAAAGATTAATTTAATTTATGAAAAATGGTTAAAATTTTCATAAATTAAATTAATCTGACTATAAAGGGCAATAACTCCTAAACGGGTCAACTGACCATTTTGGTCTTGATGACTTATTTGTAGATCTTACTTTGCTGAACATTATTGCTGTTTACAGTTTATCTCTATCTATAATAATATTCAAGATAATAACCAAAAACAGCAAAATTTCCTCAAAATTACCAATTCAGGGGCAGCAACCCAACAACCGATTGACTGATTCATCTGAAAATTTCAGGGCAGATAGATCTTGACCTGATAAACATTTTTATCCCGTCAGATTTCCTCAAAATGCTTTGGTTTTTGAGTTATAAGCCAAAAACTGCATTTTACCCCTTTGTTCTATTTTTAGCCGTGGCGGCCATCTTGGTTGGTTGACCAGGTCACCCCACACATTTTTTAAACTAGATACCCCAAAGATGATTGTGGCCAAGTTTGGATTAATTTGGCCCAGTAGTTTCAGAGGAGAAGATTTTTGTAAAAGATTACTTTAATTAACGAAAAATGGTTAAAAATTGACTATAAAGGGCAATAACTCCTAAACCGGTCAACTGACCATTTTGGTCATGTTGACTTATTTGTAGATCTTACTTTGCTGAACATTATTGCTGTTTACAGTTTATCTCTATCTATAATAATATTCAAGATAATAACCAAAAACAGCAAAATTTTCTCAAAATTACCAATTCAGGGGCAGCAACCCAACAACCGATTGACCGATTCATCTGAAAATTTCAGGGCAGATAGATCTTGACCTGATAAACATTTTTACCCCATGTCAGATTTGCTCTAAATGCTTTGGTTTTTGAGTTATAAGCCAAAAACTGCATTTTACCCCTATGTTCTATTTTTAGCCGTGGCGGCCATCTTGGTTGGTTGACCGGGTCACGCCACACATTTTTTTAACTAGATACCCCAATGATGATTGTGGCCAAGTTTGGTTTGATTTGGCCCAGTAGTTTCAGAGGAGAAGATTTTTGTAAAAGTTAACGACGACGGACGACGACGACGACGGACGACGGACGACGGACGACGACGGACGACGGACGCCAAGTGATGAGAAAAGCTCACTTGGCCCGAAAAGCTCACTTGGCCCTTCGGGCCAGGTGAGCTAAAAAGGCAATAACTCCTAAAGGGGTCAACTGGCCATTTCGGTCACATTGACTTATTTGTAAATCTTACTTTGCTGAACATTATTGCTGTTTACAGTTTATCTCTATCTATAATAATACTCAAGATAATAACCAAAAACAGCAAAATTTCCTTAAAATTATCAATTCAGGGGCAGCAACCCAACAACGGGTCGGCCGATTCATGTGAAAATTTCAGGGCAGATAGATCTTGACCTGATAAACAATTTTACCCCATGTCAGATTTGCTCTAAATGCTTTGGTTTTTGAGTTATTAGCCAAAAACTGCATTTTACCCCTATGTTCTATTTGTAGCCATGGCGGCCATCTTGGTTGGTTGGCCGAGTCAAGCCACACATTTTTTAAACTAGATACCCCAATGATGATTGTGGCCAAGTTTGGATTAATTTGTCCCAGTAGTTTCAGAGGAGAAGATTTTTGTAAAAGATAACTAAGATTTACGAAAAATGGTTAAAAATGGACTAAAAAAGGCAATAACTCCTAAAGGGGTCAACTGACCATTTCGGTCACATTGACTTATTTGTAAATCTTACTTTGCTGAACATTATTGCTGTTTACAGTTTATCTCTATCTATAATAATACTCAAGATAATAACCAAAAACAGCAAAATTTCCTTAAAATTATCAATTCAGGGGCAGCAACCCAACAACGGGTCGGCCGATTCATCTGAAAATTTCAGGGCAGATAGATCTTAACCTGATAAATAATTTTACCCCATGTCAGATTTGCTCTAAATGCTTTGGTTTTTGGAGTTATAACCCAAAAACTGCATTTTACCCCTATGTTCTATTTTTAGCCATGGCGGCCATCTTGGTTGGTTGGCCGGGTCACGCCACACATTTTTTAAACTAGATACCCCAATGATGATTGTGGCCAAGTTTGGTTTAATTTGGCCCAGTAGTTTCAGAGGAGAAGATTTTTGTAAAAGTTAACGACAGAGGAGGACGACGGAGGACGGACGACGACGGAGGACAGACGCCGGACGCCGGACGCAAAGTGATGGGAAAAACTCACTTGGCCCTTCGGGCCAGGTGAGCTAAAATGCAGATATATAGCGGTTAAGACCTATGACTGCAGTGCTGAAGTTTTAAAAATGACAGCACGAAATAAGAAAGGCATTTTATTAAGAAACAATGATTTTTTTTATAGCAATACAAATACACTAACCAAAACATGATTTAGATTTATTCAACACAAAACCGTTGCCAGAAACAATGAAAAAAATATTGCAAGTCTCTAACCAAACCATCAACACAAACAAATGTTTTTAGAATGTAAATTTATTATGAAATAATGAAAAAAAATCGAGTTTTGGTTAGTATATTAATTGAGCAGTAATAGTATTGCTATAATTATGTTTATCATTGTTTTCATAATAAACAAAAGCAAACGGACTTTTGGTAAGAACGTGTCGGGTGTGAAAGTGAAAGGGGCGAATTTGATTGAGAGGGATCATGTTTTAAGGTGAAAGGACCCGTATTCCGTTCATTTCAGATTCGTATGGGATTGTTGCGGTCCTGTACAAGACGTCATACTGACTGATTTGTTAATTTTCTGTGTGAAAAAATATACAAGTATTAGATGTATGCTTTTACATACCAATTTACAAATGTTTCATGTCTATATAGGCATACTTTTCAGAGACAAGTGACCGTGCGTCGGACTATTGGGCTGTTGGATTATAGGACTGTCGGACTATCGGGCTGTCGGATTAAAGGACTGTCGGACTATCGGTCTGTCGGATTATGGGACTGTCGGATTATAGGTCTGACCCCGTTTAACTCCAACAACAGGTCATTAACCAATATCGAAAACAATGTCAGCGATAAATTGTCCCCTTGTTTTACACCGTTTCACAACAGAACCAGTCGGTAAGTTTTCCGTTTAATCTCACACATGATTCAGAACTCTGGTAAAAGTTTTTTATAGAGTTATACACTTTTCCATTAATGTTATATCGTAGTAGTTTTTACAACATCATCTCCCTGTCAATGAAATCAAAACATTTTTTCAAGTCGATAAAAGCAACGAATAAGTTCTCATTATTTCGGATTGCTCTATTAAGTGTGAAAATATGGTCTTCACATGAACGATTCCATCTAAATCTGTTTTGTTTGTCTGCTAACAAGTCATTTTCTTCTAAATAACTTGTGACTCTTCTATTGATAAGTGCACTGTAAAGTTTACTTATACAGGGCAACAAGCTTATCCCTCTGTAGTTCATCGGGTCTCTCGAATCAGTGTTACAATCTTTCAGAATTGGACAAATAATAGATTTCCTCCATATAGATGGAATAATACTTGTGTCGAATATGAACTGAAACAGATGATGTAGAGTTTCTATAATCAAAGGGAATTTTTTTTTTTTTTTTTTTTTTTTTTTTTTTTTTTTTCAATTTTTTCGCAAACATTTTTTTTTTTTTTTTTTTTTTTTTTTTTAAGGTTTACATATTTTATTGAAATCTTTACATTTGTTAGTTTAAAACATCGATTACCGGTACCTTATCCCGGCCTCGTTAACATTAGTAATGATATTTATATATACAGGAGTTAGTGGTTGTTAGTAATATTCACCAAATATATATATATAATATAGCGGTATAAATACATGTAAGTTATAAATGCTAACAAATATAAAGATGGTTCGACATAAATGTCTAATGTCTAACAAACAAAAAATAAACAATTCTTCATAAGTGACATATTAATTAGTTTTGGATTTTAAGGAACCAAACAAAGATTATAAATCAAGAGTAGTTTCATTTCTTTTTTCTCTTTCTTCTCTCTTTCCTCCCTTTTTTAAAGCAATAAATGTTTAAATGATTTTATTAAATTTTAACTCCTCCCTCACAAGAAAAAAAATATAAATAAATAAAATAAAAATAAATAAATAACTAAGATAAGCTTTAAAACACACTGAAAGTAATTAAGAAATAAGAAAGCCAAAAAAAACAACAACAAAAAAATGGAAAGGGTAGAAATTTATGAATATATAAATAAATATCAGGAAATACCAATGTAAAGAGGTAAATAGAAAAAAGAAATGAGAACCACTTGCATTCACTTTCACTTTCTCTCAGTCTCTCATACACACATACAATTCTTACTTACATACACACATACATTACTTAATTATGTACATAATTATTGTTTACAATTATATGCATCAAAGAATAAACAAAATCTAATCAAACAATTTGCTCACAGATTAATATCATACTCTATGGTGGAAATATACATTGTAATGGGGTCCAAAATTTTTCATATACATCGACATTATTATTTTTCTTTGCAATATAATATTCATATGACTGATATTGTTTTATTCTATTTTTAAAACCAAAAATATTAGGAGTAAGTTCCTTAAACTTACATTTATATATATAATTTTTTGCTACTAAAAATAAAAGATTCATGAATAAGCTTTCTGAATAGAAACCAAGGAATATCTGCTTTTTACTGATGGCAAAATCCCTGCTATACAATCTTATTTGCTGTAATAATGATGACCAAAATTGATATGTTATTGGACAATCATAGAAAAAATGTACAATAGTTTCGTCATCAAGTTTACAAAAAGTACATGAACTAGAATCTTTCTTCTTTATCTTGTACAAAAAAGAGTTTGTAGGAATTATTTGGTGAAGTATTTTGTATTGAAAGCTTTTTAAATAGGTATCTTTGCAAGACTTCCTTAGTAGCATAAAATATTTTTGCCAATTTTCAATTTCTGAGTCTATCAACTGCTCCCATTTCTGAAATTTTTCAAGGGGAGGTTGAAATATATGATCAATAAGACTCTTATACACAAATTTTGGTTTCTTATCATTAATAATCTGAGTACAAAAAGCATCAGAGATGTTGACATTTTCAATCTGTTGAGAATCACAATATTCTTTTATGTGATCTTTAATAAATTTTGGAATATTGGAGATTAGACTGTAATATTTCAGAAAATTATTTGTAAGAATCTTATGTCTAATCTTTTCAAATGTAAAGAAATCTTTGTTTTGACCATTTACAATGTCTTTTATATACTGTACACCAAAGTCCTTCCATTGCATATAAATAGTGTAATCTGAAAGTGGCACAAAATTTAAAATATCTAGCGATAATATATCATTTGTACAAGCCTTAGTATAAGGCTTTGCAGTATGTAAGCAAAATAAAACATCTTTCCAAAAAGGATTCTTAACATAGCCATGAATTTCTAGCAGTTTTTCTTTTTGTAAAGAAAAGACTCTGTCACCACCAAATTTGGTTAATTCAGATAGTAATAATGTCTGCCATGATCCCTCTAAATTCAAAAGAAGTCTTCTGACCCAGCTTATTTTTAGATATGTACTAAAAGATGACAAATGCACCATGTTCAAACCTCCCTGCATAAAATCCCCAATTAGTGTATTGCGTTTTATACGTTCTAATTTCCCATTCCAAATAAAGTTATAAAAGAGAGTATTTAACTCTTTAATTTTAATCTGGGATAGATTTGGTAAAGCTGTAAGCAAATGAATTATCTTTGGTAATGCCAGAGTCTTTACAACAGTAATTTTACCAAGTAATGTAAGTTTTCTGTGTTCCCAAGCCTTAAGTATTGATGACATTTCCTTGATTTTCTTTGTGAAATTTATATCTAACATAGCTTGTAAATCTAATGAAAAATCTATTCCTAAAAGTTTGAAATTTGACTTTGTCCATTGAAGATTATAATTAGGACAAAGTATATGGTCTGAATATTTTTTGGTTCCAATCCAAACAGCTTTGGTCTTGGATGCATTCATTTTAAGCCCAGAGACCCTTTTAAAAGAATCAAAACATTTTAAAGTCTCCTCTAAAGATTTTTCGTTTCCATCTAAAACAAGAAATGTGTCATCAGCATACTGGCTCAACAATAATTCTTTGTTGTGAATAGGAATACCATGGATGTCAGATGTAGATTTTAGTTTTAGAGCTAATAATTCAACACCTATAATAAATAAATATGGGGATAGGGGGTCACCTTGTCTACAGCCTCGCTCAAGATTGAAGAAACTTGACAAATTACCATTATTTATTACACAGCTTTTAGCTTCTGAATAGAGAGTCTCAAACCATTTGCATATAGATGGTCCGAAATTAAAGCTTTTTAGAGCTTTTACTAGAAAATCCCACTCAACAGAATCAAATGCTTTCTCAAAATCAACAAGTAACAGTAAACCAGTCATATTATGCTCTTCCAGATAGTGCATAAGATCATATAATAAGCGAATGTTTTCCCCAATGAACCTATCTTTAATAAACCCGTTCTGAGTGTCACTTATAATAAATGGCAATACTGGTTTGAGTCTGTTAGCTATAGCTGCTGAAGCTATTTTAATGTCAGTATTCAGTAAACTGATGGGTCGCCAATTACTCATATATCTCCTATCTTTTCCATCTTTTGGAAGGCAAGTAATGACACTCTGATATTGAAAACTAGAAAAATTTCTATGCTCATACCCAAAATATAAAGATCGATATACAAATGGACCGAGATCTCTCCAAAAAAATTTATAAAAATCAACTGTAAATCCATCGGAACCAGGACTCTTACCATTTGTCATATGTTTCAGTGCCAGAGCACATTCATCAAATGTCAAGTTACCCTCACACAGATCACTTTGTTCCTGTGTGAGTTTAACATTATGGTTATAAAAAGAGTTGTCTTCCCTGTCAGATCTTCTGCTTGAATACAGAGTTTTATAAAATTTCTGTTGTTCAAAAAGAATGCTTGACTGTTCAGAAATATGTTTACCTTGGTCATCAATCAATTCAGCCATTGTCTTTTTAATGAAATTACTCTTCTCTAATTTGCAAAAGTATTCAGAGCATTTTTCTCCATTTTCATGCCAGTTTGCTCTTGATCTGAGGAGTAAACCTTCAATCTTTTGTTCCCTTTTATTTTCTAGCTCTAGTTTCTTCCCATATAAAGTAGCTTGAACATTAACATTTGGTGACATATTCATAATATTTTCTAATTGTTCAACCTCTTTTTCAAGCTTAGATGTATGTTCTCTATCCTCTCTATTTTTTTCAATACTATAAGAAATGGACAAAGTCCTGATCTTCATCTTCAGGATTTCAAAAAATAATTGATCATTACATGTAAGTTTAACATCGAGACAATTTTGAATGTCACCTGAAAGATAATACTCAGAAATAGTGTCTTTTATACATGTCTTAATTTTCTCAACATACTCAACATCTCTTACAAGTTGTGAATTAAATTTCCAATACCCCTTTCCCCGCTTAGCAAGACTGGCAGAAAAAGTAAAGACAATGGCAGAATGATCTGTCTTATAACCGGGTATAATCTTCGTGTTCTTCATAAGAGAATATATGTCCTCAGTGATTAAGAAATAGTCTAGTCGACTTTGTTTAATAGGAGATGGTTGACGCCAAGTAAATTTTCTGTCAGTAGGGTGACATGTTCGCCAAGGATCTAATAATTCTAATTTTTCAATAATTTCTTCAATCTTTTCACGAGATTTGGGATTTCTTTTATGTAAAATGTTATATGTATCTAAATTGCAGTCCTGGACAACATTCCAATCACCACATAATAAAATACTAGTATTAGCATACAATGCTATTTTATATAAAATATCATCAAACAATAATGGTTCATCCGTATTATATCCATAAAGACATACTAAAGTCAATCTCTGTTCAAATAAAGTGATATCAATAACAATATAACGACCATTCTGGTCAAATTTAGTGTCATGAATAGTAAAATCTAAACCCTTTTTAAACATGATACTAACTCCAGCGCTTCTATTGTTATGATGACAAAAAATGCAAGTATTGCCCCATTCTTCTTCCCATATTTTTTCAACATCTTTACTGCTATGTGTTTCTTGAAAACATATAATTGAAGCATGTTTGCCCTTTGCCCAATCAAAGACATCCAATCTTTTCTTTTTATTAGAAAATAAACCCATTACATTCATAGATAGTATAGTAATATTATTATCTATTCCCATAGGTTATGTATATATAACAGATAGAACATAAACCAGAGAGCAAATAAGTTAATTGTAAAACAGTAATAAAGTACATATTGTAATCACATACACACAACACACATACAATAAAATGACACTGGTGATAATGTACAAAACACATCAGATTGGTTTCACAGTATTGGCGTAAATTATGAACCGTATAATATTTAAAAGTTAATAAAAAAAAAAACACAACAGAAAAAAAAATGTATCAACATAGACTTGAAGATTATTTTACTCAAAGTTAAATAAAAAATAAAAAATAATTTTGTAGTCTAATAGTGATTTAAAGCAAGGAATGAATTGATTGCTTCTTTATTTATTTATTGAAGTCACAGAGGTGTAGCCTGGTAAAAGTAACTTGAATTGAAGGGGGAAACACCTGTTTGTTATCTTGAAAAATATATTGAATTATCTCCCTTATCATCAAAACTTTCAACTATGCTCATATACAATGGAATGAAAATGTAACATAAACAGATGAGACCAACATTTTTACAATTTAAAAAAGAGTTAGAGTTATCTCCCTTCTTAAGATCAGTATTTCAAAATAACTCATGAAGCTGTTTTCTTTCTAATTTTCTCTTCTATATTGTCAAACAAGTCAAACTTTATTCTTTGGTTACCACTTTTACTGTTCTGGAGCTTCCCATAAACACTACAGTTATAAAACCAAACATTCTCTAGTTTCCCAGTTAGGTTAAGTCTTGACATCAGTCCTAAGTTCTTCTGGGTGATATCATCATGGAATTTTATATCTTTTTTCAATCCTTTTTTGCTCCTCATGATCTTAATTTTCGTATCTGTGTTTCTTACTTTGGCAATGATTGGTCGTATTGCCCCATCTTTTCCAGGAATGCGATGTATGGCAATTAAATCAGTAGGCTCCAAATTAATCTTCAAGTCTTTTTTGACAAGGTTGATAAATTCAGCATGTAGATGTTCATTGTTTTTTTCTGGATAGTTCACAATGCGAATGTTGTGCTTCCTTGAATACTGCTCATTGTAATTTGCAGATTTCAAAGCATCCACACTTCTTAAATTACAATCCTCCACTTTTTCATCCAACTCCTTTATCTTAATTTCTTTCTCCCTTAGTTTCTCCTTCAGAAGGTGATTTTCCAAGTTTAGAGAATCAACATTGTCTTGCAACTGTCCTGTTTTTTCTCTTAACTTACTATTGAATTCTGCAGTGATAGAATCTTTTAGTGTATTCAATAATTGACTAACAATACTTGTAACAAGTTCTTTTAAGTCACTTTGTTTGACTAAGGACTCTAAATCAGATTTGATCACTGTGTCCTGAAGGGATTTTTTAATATCTTTTAGGTCTGAGTGAATGCTCATAATGTCAATGTTGTCAATACTTTCCTCAGACACATCTGAATGGGTTCGTTTGTCTCGCTTTGGTGGTTTTTCTTGTTGATCTTTGTTGCCTCAAAGGGAATTTTAAGACAATGTTAGGAATTTGGTCATATCCACATGTGGAATGGTTTTGGAGTGCATTACAATCTCTGTTATTTCCTCTATAGTTATGTTGTTATTTATCTGATCATTTTGTGAGTATAATGGGTCTTCCATGTTTTGTTCAAGTAACTGTTTGTGTATTATAACCTCATCATAATGCTCTTTGTTGAATTCGTCAATATTGCTTCCATTGTAGAGATTCTGAAAATATAAACGCCATTTTTTAAGGACATCGGATTCCGTTCTAACTGGATATCCGTTTTCGTTGATTATCTCCATCGGTATTGTGGTATCTTTTGTCGGAGCTAGTCTTTTAATTTTTTCCCAGAACTCACTTGGATTTTTGGTTGACATTGTTTCTATATCCACAGCTTTTAATCTTCTTTATTCGCGTTCTGTTTTTCTCAAAGTTTTGTGGAATTTATCTCTTATTTGTATATATTCTTGTCGAAAATCCGTTTTTCTGTGTCGATTCCCTGTACATGCAAGAAAATCCTTTTCACGCATACGCATAACATTCCATAAGTCTTTAAGAGTGTCATTCCAGTAGGGTTTCGTATGTTTTTAACGTCTGTTGGATTTATTAGAACTTGTTTTAGGAATTTTGTCATCCATCTCTCCGATAATTAAGTTGCATAAATTGTCATATATTTTGTCAACGTTTTCTTGAGGTTCTCTACTATGCTCAATTTGACCGATAAGATTCAGTAAAATTTGTCGCATTAAATCACTTGACATAAAATCTAACAGAATCCTGTCTAGTCTGTGTCTGGAGCGAGTATTTGATTGATTTGATGTTTCAGTATTGTTGACAAGATTACAATGTGTAACTTTAAATTCCCAGGTGATTACTGAATGGTCTGGTAGCTTTTATTTATCGCCAATTAACCCTTGCAAGTTGTTATTGTCAACAATGTCTTGAGTTGTTAGCACTTTGAAATTTCGGAAGTCATTGAAGGAATCTTGTGGTACACATATGTAGTCTACAACGGCTTTTCCTTTGCGTGATATCGAAGTGAAATCGTCGTTCAATGCAAATCGTCCATTCAAAACACAGAACTTTGCTTCATTTAAAAAGTCAACGAATTCATGTCCATGCTGGTTGATACCCAAAATATCTTGTTTCGGTACATTGTCTGTTTAGCATAAATACATGGTTTAATTGTTCCCTATTGAGGGCTTTTTTTTCAGAAAACTTGACTTTATAAAAAAATATAATACATTTGATTTTCTTTTTTAACTTAAATTTTAATTTGATTTTTAATTTTTTTTTTATGTTTTTTAAACTTTTTCCTACAATTTTGAAGGATGAAAAGGGGTCTCATTGTTCCCATTTAAAAACTTTTTTGAGATAACTAGACTTACAACAAGAGTGCACACGCTGAAATGTCTCACATTCTTTACTAATCATTGATATAATGTTGATAGTCCTAAATATAAAGCTTTATTACAATGTCACATAAACTTAACATTAACCAAGAAAACTAAACACTGACCAATGAACCATGAAAATGAGGTCAAGGTCAGATAAACCATGTCAGGCAGGCATGTACAGCTAACAATGCTTCCATACAACAAATAAAGTTGACCTATTGCTTATAGTTTAAGAAAAATAGACCAAAACAAAAAAACTTAACACTGAGCAATGAACAGTGAAAATGAGGTCAAGGTCAAATAAAACCTGCGCAACTGACATATAGATCATAAAATATTTCCATACACCAAATATAGTTGACCTATTGCATATAGTATCAGAAAAAAAGACCAAAACTCAAAAACTTAACTTTGACAGGTGAACCATGAAAACGAGGTCAAGGTCAGATGACACCTGCCAGCTAGACATGTACACCTTACAATCATTCCATACACCAAATATAGTAGACATATTGCATACAGCATAAAACTAGAGGCTCTAAAGAGCCTGTGTCCCTCACCTTGGTCTATGTGAATATTAAACAATGGACACAGATGGATTCATGACAAAATTGTGTTTTGGTGATGGTGATGTGTTTGTAGATTTTATTTTACTAAACATTCTTGCTGCTTACAATTATCTCTATCTATAACAGTACTTTCTGTGGAAAATGTTATTGAAAATCTTCAAATCTTAAGAAAATTGTTAAAAATTTACTATGAAGGGCAATAACTCCTTAGGGGGTCAATTGACTATTTTGGTCATACTGACTTATTTTTAGTTCTGACTTTGCTGTACATTATTGCTGTTTACAGTTTATCTCTATCTATAATAATATTCAAGATTATAACCAATGATGATTATGGTCAAGTTTGGTTAAATTTGGCCCAGTAGTTTCAGAGGAGAAGATTTTTGTAAAAGTTAAGACGAAGACGACGGACGCCAAGTGATGAGAAAAGCTCACTTGGCCTTTCGGCCAGGTGAGCTAAAAACAGACCAAAACACAAAAACTTAACTATATCCAATGAACCATGAAAATGATGATCCTTTCTCTTTCTTAAGTAGATGTAAAGTTAATAAAATGAAAATAAAAGTTTTGTAGATATTGCTTATCACATTATAACTAATTCTCTCTTCTTGTTTTTTTAACTACTGTTCTCGAGCATATGTATATCACTATTGTAAGTGTCATCGAATATATGTATGTTCCAGACCGTATGAGTATTTGGACCGTACGCGTACGGTCTGGACCGTATGCGTACTTTTTCAAAATACGCATACGGTCGGACCGTACGCGTACGGTCTGACTAATATTAAGAAGTTGGTCAAGTTTATTTGATACAAATGTATATATCAGATCAACATAACATATTTCTCAAATTAATATAAAAAGTTGAATAGTTATTGAAATAAAAACTTAATATTTTAATTATTTGTAAAAAATCAGGCTTATTTAATCTGTTAATCTCCTGTACTTAGCATGTCAGTAATTCATTAATTACAGCCCAGTATGCTCATTGAAATTTGATACAAATGTATATGGTAGATCAACATAACTTATATCTGAAATTAATATAAAAAGTTCAATAGTAATTGAAATAAAAAACTTTTCATATTATAACTATTTAAAAAAAATCACGCTTATTCAATCTGTTAATCTCCTGAAATAAAGATTTTGATAAATGTTTGTTTGAATTTAACCCATATGATCCCAAAACAAGTATGGTCAGCTGGACCGTACGCGTATACTCATACGGTCCGACCGTACGCGTATGGTCCGACCGTACGAGTATACGTATACGGTCCGGACCGTACGCGTACGGTCCAAATACTCGTATGGTCTGGAACATGTATATCACTATTGTAAGTGTCACATGATCAATTTAAAACTACTTCATAAAAACGGTATTAACAAGTCCAGTTTCAAAACAATATAGTAGGTTCTGTGCACTGGCACCATGCTTGGTCAACACATTGGCTATCTGCTCTTTTGTTTCAATCCAATGAACGGTTAGCTCTCCTTTTTGGATCATCTCCTTGATGCAACTAATTTCGAGTCGCAATCTCTTTTCAGTGACATTTTTCTTTGAACGAACAGCTTCATAAAGGTCCTTATTGTCAATCACACATCTTACTGTAATGCCTCCTTCTGTAGTA
Source organism: Mytilus galloprovincialis (assembly GCF_965363235.1). Classification (NCBI taxonomy): domain Eukaryota; kingdom Metazoa; phylum Mollusca; class Bivalvia; order Mytilida; family Mytilidae; genus Mytilus; species Mytilus galloprovincialis. Next base: position 90,466,150 of record NC_134839.1, read on the forward strand.
CATTTATTGAAAACCAGTTCATTATACAAAGTAGCTAGTGAGGTAGCACAATCTATACCATCGGCTAAAGCTAAAGCTTCACTAGCTAGTGTACTTCGAACAACCCTTCTTATTTTCTTTGATTGCCATGTAATTGGATTGATTTTTCCATTTTCACCTAAAAGCATAATAACAAACCCTCCTTGACTTCCCCCATCAGGAAGATTACCAAAAGAAGCATCAGTATATAACAAAAGTTCTACATGTTCTCCAAGTTCCTTGAAATGAAGAGACACTGGATCATTTCTAACTTTCCTTAAAAGCTTGTTTACTCTTTTGAAGTCTTCAATAGTACTTGTTTTTAACTTTGATGCTATCATAGCAATGTCAAAAGCAATATCAGGACGAGTTTGTTTTGCAAGCCCCAACAGTTGTCCAACTTTTGATCTAAGAACAGTTTGATCGACTGATGAAAACTGAGAATCATTTGGCCTTTTTCTATCAATTGAGACTGTCTTTAACACTTCAACATAATCTGTCTGACTCAATATTATTTTATCATCTGCATGACTTAGACCCAGTCCTAAATATTTGAACGATTCTGAAGCTTCTTTTCCGACAATGAATTTCTCTCTTATTTTCGATATAATCTCAGTTTCAAACAAATTGGTTCCTGCCCACAAAAAATCATCAACATGAACTGCAAGAACACCAGCCAGACCATTTGAATTATGCGGCTTGCCAGTAAAATACTGCTGGGTCAATTTTAGATTCAGTACCTCCACATTCATTTAGGGTTTTCTTAACCTTTTCATACCATTTCAAAGAAGCATCTGCAAGACCATACACACATTTCTCTAAAAGCCAGAGTTTTCCATTAGCATTGGCTTCTTTAAGTGGACGAAGATGAACTTTTCTTTGCATTTTCTCCCCTTGCAGAAAGGCAGTTTTAATGTCTATTGAATTGATGGACCATTTCTTTTGCATTATGATTGAAAGAATGAGTCTAAGAGATTGTTTGTCACATGTAGGAGAGTTCTTCTGTATTTCATCCAAACAATCTTCTTCAAAACCTTTTGCAACGAGTCTTGCTTTTCTTTTTTTATCTTTTATTTGTTTTTCAAATAGTCAGGATTTTACAATACCCCTACAATCACCACCTGACTTTGGTTTTTGGGGTAAATATTAAAAGTTATATACAAGACTATCCATTTTGTTTTTTTTAAATTTATCTTCATAATACAAGAATATAGTTATTAAAGAAAAAAAGAATATAGCTGCTCACACTCACACTTTCTCTCACTACTTACACACAGTCGCTGCAATCTTACCATTAGTATGCATGCATGTCTATATATAAAGTAAAAATTGAAAATACCACTGCTCACTATAGTATAATTTAAAGTATAAATGATAATATAAATCATGAAAAAATTATATGGAGTGGGGACCAGAATCTTTCATAAGATGCTGCTCTATTATTTTTGTTTGTAATATAAAATTCATTAGATTGGTATTGTTTTATTCTGAATTTAAGTCCTATAAAACTAGGAGCTATATTTCTTAACTTACATCTGAAGATGTAGTTTTTAGCTATAATTATTAACAAATTTATAAACAAGCTCTTAGTAATAAATCCCAATAAAATTTCTGTCTTACTAATGCTGAAATGCTCATCAAATAATTGAATTTTCTGTAAAAATGACAACCAAAAATTGTATGTAACATTACAATCATAAAATAAATGTTATATTGTTTCCTCTTCCTCATTACAGAAGGTACATAGACTTGTTTCTTTTTGCTTAATTCTATATAAAAATGTATTAGTAGGTATAATTCTATGTAATATTTTATATTGAACATTCTTTAAATATGTATCCCTACAGCATCTTTTCAAAAGAGAAAAATACTTAGACCATTCTGAGATTTCAGAATTTGTTACATCCTCCCATTTTAAAAATTTCTCATATGGGAGTATACATATTTTATCTACAAGATCTCTGTATACAAATTTTAACTTCTTATTTTCCAAGATCCTTTTAGAAAATGCATCAAAAGGAACAAAATTTTGTAAGTTCAAATCACAATAATCTTTGATGTATTTTTTTTTATATATTTTGGAATGTTAGATAATAAACTATAGTATCTCAAAAAAATTTCCAAATTAAGTTTTTGTCTTACTTGTTGGAATGTTAGTAGTGATTTACTTTGACTATCTACAATGTCCCTTATAAACTGTATACCATATAACTTCCATTTCATATAAACAGGGTATTCAGATATTGGTATAAAGTTTAAAATATCCAATGACAAAATTTCTGGAACACATAACTTTGTATAAGGCTTTGCCATGTGTAGACATTCAAATATGTCTTTCCAAAATGGATTTTTTAAGCAATTTGAAATTTCTTTAATCTTATCCTTTTGTAATGTAAAGACTCTGTCACCACCTAACTGTTTTAGTTCTGCTAGTAATAAATTCTGCCAAGTACCATCTGAATTTGATAAAAATCTCTTTACCCAAGATAATTTAAGATATGTGCAGAAAGACTGCAAATGTACCATATTTAATCCTCCCTGTGAAAAATCTGCAATAAGAGTACTACGCTTTACTCTATCAGTCTTACCATTCCAAATGAAATTAAAAAACATAGCACTCAGCTCATTTAATTGTGAGTGAGGTAAATTTGGCAGGGCAGTCAACAAATGAATCAGTCTTGGCAATGCCAGAGTCTTAATTACAGTAATTTTACCTAGTACAATGTAATGTTAATTTTCTATGTTGCCAGCTTTTTAGTATAGCTGAAACCTCTTTGATCTTTTTTCTAAAATTAATATCAAGAATACTTTTTAAATCAAGCGAAAAATCTATTCCTAAAAGTCTAAAGTTTGTGTGTGACCACATAAGATTGTAATTAGGACACAATATTTGATCAGAATATTTTTTGTTACCAATCCAAACAGCTCTTGTCTTTGATTTGTTCATTTTCAATCCAGATAACATATAAAAAGAATCAAAACAATTGAGGCTTTCTTGTAGTGATGTCTCACTACCATCTAAAGTTAGAAAAGTATCATCTGCATACTGACTTAAAAGTGTTTGTTTTTCATTAATGAAGATACCGTGAATTTTAGGGTTTGACTTAAGTTTCAACGATAATAACTCTACACCAATAACAAACAAATAAGGGGAGAGTGGGTCATCTTGTCTGCAACCTCTCTCAAGATTGAAAAAATTTGACAAATTGCCATTGTTGATTACACAACTTTTAGCACTTTTGTAGAGAGTCTTGAACCATCTGCACATCGAAGGACCAAAATTAAAACTTTTTAATGCTTTTTGTAAAAATACCCAGTCAACAGAGTCAAATGCCTTTTCAAAATCAACTAATAAAAGTAAGGCGCTCATGTTGTGATATTCAAGATAATGCATCAAATCATACAATAATCTAGTATTCTCCCCAATGAATCTCCCCTTGATAAATCCCTTTTGAGTGTCACTAATAACAAACGGTAATAACGAGTCTTGCTTTCCTATGTATCTCATTATCAGCTTCTTTTATAGTATATACCCATCTAGTGGATACATATGACTGACAATAGTCTTCAACTTCTTGATAAACATGATGTTTCTTCCAATTTTCAAGTTCAGCTTTACGAGCATCACAAAAGTCAATCTCATTGAATAATGCTTCTTCTGATTCTTCGTCATCCTCTGTATCCTGATCTGTGTCAGACTTAACAACTTGCAATTCATCAACTGCCAGTTGGACATGTACACCTTACAGTCCTTCCATACACCGAATATACTAGACCTATTGCTTATAGGATCTGAGATATTGACTTGACCACCAAAACTTAACCTTGCTCACTGATCCGTGAAATGAGGTCAAGGTCAAGTGAATACTGTCTGATGGGCATGAGGACCTTGCAAGGTACGCACATACCAAATATAGTTATCTTATTACTTATAATAAGAGAGAATTTAACATTACAAAAAATCTTAACTTTTTTTTCAAGTAGTCACTGAACCATGAAAATGAGGTCAAGGACATTGGACATGTGACTGAGGGAAACTTCGTAACATGAGGCATCCATATACAAAGTATGAAGCATCCAAGTCTTCCACCTTCTAAAATATAAAGCTTTTAAGAAGTTAGCTAACACCACCACCACCGGATCACTATCCCTATGTCGAGCTTTCCGCGACAAAAGTCACAGGCTCGACAAAAATCAAAATTATAATTTTTTTGGGAAATTTTATTTTATTTTAATATTCCTTCTAAACATATTTTCATTTACTGGAATAGAGGAAGATGTTGGTTTCACAATATGTCTTTTTAGTTTAATGATTCCAATATTATTTAAAGCTTTGCTGTAAAATCAATGATTCAGCTTATATCACACTTACTAAGATCTTTCATTTGTTTTCTTGACAGCTGCATAATGTCTCCAAGTTTGTTCCAGTAGTCATTACTGTTCAATTCAGCAGCCCATTTCAAAAAGACAATGTTAGGTACATCTTCCAACAAAGTTTCTGGAAAATTGAAGTTATAGGTATAATCTATTAAGTTAAACAAAAAAGTTTTATCACTAAATTAATGTATTTAATATCTGAATAATTATTTCAAAATTCACATTCATAATTTTAAATTATTTATAAATTGAAAAGTGGCTTAGGCAAGAAGTTTCTTCTCTGTTTGTAAGACCCAATGGTTTTATTTTTAGCTCTGAGATGGTGACCTGGCCAGAAGGGCCAAGTGAGCTTTTCTCATCACTTGGTGTCTGTCATAGTCGTCATTAACTTTTACAAAAATCTTCTTCTCTAAAACTACTGTACCAAATTTAACCACACTTGACCACAATCATCATTGGGGTATCTAGTTTAAACCAGGTGCTCCGCAGGGCACAGCTTAATACGACCGCAGTGGTCGAACCCTGAACAGTTGGGGCAAATTTGGTCACAATATTCAAGTTTGATACTGTCTGAATTTGGATTGTGATCAAATTTTTGACATAATATAGGTTTTTGCCACAATATAAATATGGTCAAAGATCTAACAAATCTATTGCACAATACTGTGCAATTGAAGATTTCTTCTTTCATACATGTGATTCTTCCGGCGGGAGTCAAAATCTCTCACTTTTCAGACCCTTTTCCGTCCCTCCCTTTAAAATTTGAAATCTTCCACTTTTTGAAAATGTCAACCTAGTAAAATTTTCAGTACATATTTTTGTTTACAAAATCGATAGGGACAGAGAAAAAGTCAGAGAAACTCGAAATTGATATGGGAAAAGTCCGAGAACAACAGAAGTTTCCTGTTGTGTCAAAGGAAAATGAGGTCGTAAAATAGGTAAAAATCAGCCTGAGGTGTTTAGGATTAAACTGTATATACAACAATAAATTAAAGATAATAGGCAATTACCTGGTGATCAACTAGCTAGTTTAAGACACAAGCCTGATTGATTAAAAGTGAAATACTGACGAAGGATTAAATTGACCAATTGTACAAGTTGTATAAACCTGGGAACAGTATATCTAAATGGTGCATATCCAGTACCAAGGGTGAAGACCATGCTTACTACACTTCATGCAAAGCTGACTATGGTGGCCCTAATGACTTGACCAATCTATTAATGGAGACAGCTACCAACCAGCAAGCCTACAACCTTATCAATTAAACACTTTCTGTTACAAGCATGTTCAATAGTGGTACCAAAGTTGACAATGTAGCTTAATCAGAGATACTTTTTGCCAACTATGTATGATGGCTGATCACTTTATCTTGAATTATACATAATGAATAAATATTTGAAAACCCCTTATCTTTTATTTTTATCAAGTAAAAATGGATATGCAGGTGTTTAAAGGTATGGAATTATTGTTCTTTTAACAAAAAAAGGAAGATATGCAGTTTAAACACACAAAAAAACATTGCGTACGTCGATAAAAAGGTCAATAAAAAATCTCCAGTTATGAGACCCAAACTCCAGCTGAAAATTTCCAAATCTCCAGTTGTGGCTTGACAACTCTGTCACATGTATGTTCTTTAAACTTTTGAAAACAAGCAGTGTAAGGGAGGTAATCAAGTAATCAAACATATATATATATAACAGTATTCTTTAAATTTTAATTGCATTACCACCCTTACACTGCTTTTAAATTGTCTACATTTTCCTTTAACTAGAAAAACCCTTGTTTTCCCCCTTTTTTTGCCCCTAATTGCTAACTGATTTAAGCCATAACCCCCATCACCATCCCTTTGAAGTATGGAAACTTGCGGTATAATTTCAGGGAGATTTATACACTTAAACACAAGTTATTGACTGAAAACTACAAAAATGCTTATTTGGGCCCCTTTTTGGCCCCTCACTTATTGAAACCCCCTCCCACCTTGGAGCAAGAACGCCAAAACTCAATTCCAGCCTTTACTTTGTAGTAAGTAACCTTGTAGCATAATTTCAGAGAAATCCATTCACTTAAACCCAAGTTATTGCCTGTAATCTAGAAAAATGCTTCTTTTTTACCCTTTTTTGGCCCCTTATTCCTAAATGTTCAGGGATATAAACCCCAAACTACATCAAAGCCTTCCCTTCATTATATGGAACCTTGTGGTACAATGTCAGAGAGATCCATACAATTATACATAAGTTATTGTCCCTTAAACTAAAAAAATGCTTGTTTTTGGCCCCTTTTTGGCCCTTAATTCCTAGACTGTTTGCCCCATAACCCTTAAAATAAATCTCAACCTTCTACTTTATGATATGACAATTGTGGTACAATATCAGAGCAATTGAAATACTTATACACAACTTATTGTCCTGAAACTAGATAAATACTTGTTTTGGGCCCCTTTGTGCCCCTAATTTCTAAAACATTGGGACCATAATCCCCAAAATCAATCCCAACCTTCCTTTTGTGGTTACAAACATTGTTTTAAAATTCTATTGATTTCTATTAACTTATACTAAAGTTATTATTCGGAAACCATCCGTCTTCGGACGACATGATCAAAAATGTCAATTGACCCATTCAATAAGGAGTTATTGCCCTTTATAGTCAATTTTTAACAATTTTCATAAATTTTGTTAATTTTCATAAATTGTTATAAAATATTTTAACTACTAGGCCAAGTTCATTATAAATAGAGATAATTGTAAGCAGCAAGAATGTTCAGTAAAGTAAGATCTACAAACACATCATCATCACCAAAACACAATTTTGTCATGAATCCATCTGTGTCCTTTGTTTAATATGCACAAAGACCAAGGTGAGCGACACAGGCTCTTTAGAGCCTCTAGTTTTTTCAAGCACAATACAAAGATTTCATACCTCCAATTCCCCAGTTTTAAAATGCTGTAACTTTCTTTATAATGCTTGAAAATCTATAAAAGTGGTGTTTATGGATAGCTAATTGATTAAACTTTCAATAAAATGCAATGTTAGTATTATTCAACAACTATGTAATCAACTATAATGTTAACTGTGTCTACAAAATTTTACAAGAAATTTCAATTTTCTTTTTGAAATTAGCTTCTTCATTGATACCCAGATAGGGTTGATTTTATTATATGTTGTTTCTAGAGCCATTGTCAACAAAAGGGTGTCTCAGATTTTGGATAGAATGAATAGATAAAATTTTACAACTCATCAAACATTTTAAGTTAGAGAACCGAAACAAAATATCATACAAGGTTTATAAAGGGACAAAACTGAAGAACATTTATCCAAGTGCTAGTAAGCACCAATGGGTAAAGATTGTTTTAATTTTTTCAGTGAACATTGCAATGTATAAAGCATTGGTTGTAGTTGATATAATTGTTTAATTGATTTTTAAAATTGGAGTTATCTTCCTTTGTCTATAATTGTAGTTAGTTAAAATTATTTTTTAAAGTTGAAGTTAACTTCCTTTGTCCATAATTGTAGTCGATTCAACTACAATTATGGACAAAGGAAGATTACTCCAATTTTAAAAATCAATTTTAACAATTATACCATTGACATATTTAGAACAGATATTAGATTCCTTTTTTTTCTGTTTGTAAAGGAGCATAACTCTAAAACAGTTGAAGTGACACCACCAAAATTCAAAATTGATCTGTATTTTGTGGTAATAAGCATTGTGTATAAGTTTAATAACATTTGGTTGAGGCAAACTAAAGTAAAAGAATGGAAACAAAAAAATCAGCTTTTTTTTATCTATAAAGGTGCATAACTCAACAACGGTAAATGTGATGCCATCAAAATTCAAACTTGATCTTTGTTTTTTGGTAATAAGCATTTAGTATAAGTTTCATAGCATTAGGTTTATGCAAACTTAAGTAAGAAAACAGAAACTAAACATTTAGTAATTTTTCCATTAATAAAGGGGCATAACTCTAGAACGGTTCTAGTGACGCTACCAAAAATCAAACTTGATCTGTTTTTTGTGATAATAAGCATTGTATATGAGTTTCATAACATTTGGTTGAGGCAAACTTAAGATAGAGAATGGAAACCAATTTTGGGATGTACGGACCGACAGACATACATACAGACAGACGTACATACAGACAGACAAGGGTAAAACTTAATGCCCCCTCCGCTACGGTGGGGGCATAAAAATCATTTCTCCATTGGTAGTTTTGCACAATGTTATATCATATATATATTTCAAATTTAAAGTCCTTTGATAAGAATCAGGTTTTGATCACCTCATCAAAGAGCTTGATTGTGATAATAAGGAGAACTGTTTGTACATAAAAAAGGATAACAAGGATTATCAAAAATATATTAAAAGTAAATCTGCAATGACCACACAAACTCTAACTCTTCCAAAGGAAAAGAAGAATGTATCCCTGCTCAAAGTTTGCTATTTTGCAAGTTAAAAAGGGGCATTACTCTAGAACAGTAAGTGACATACTCCCCAAATTCAAACTCTAGTCTGCAAATTTTGGTTTACAGCATTGTGTATGAGTTTCATAGAATTTGGATGAAGCAAATTTAAGTAATAAGAGTACTAGTGCAGAAACGAAAATGGAACTGATGCATAGACGAACTGAAAGACTGATGGGTGGACAGAGAGTCAATGGAAACACTTAATGCCCCCTTTGCCTATGATAGGGGCACACAATGTGACTGTTATTTTCTTTGATACCAATTTACTCTCCTAAAAATGATTCATAATTTGTTAAGCAAAATCTGAAAAAAATAATTTGGATCAAAATACAAAATAAAAGGTGTACAATGTCATTATTTGGTTATGTTTTGAGGAAGATTCAATAATTTCTGATGTTAATTAGTTAAGTAAATGTTTTCTGCCAAAACATGCCAAAATCATTTTGATAAAGAAATGAAATAGGAGTTGCAAGGTATGTTACATATATAAGTAAGATTCTTTGAAAGTTTCATAAAATCCAGTGGCAGTCTATGGATTCAGGAGCACTGGATAAGACAATGTGGGACTGAATGAAGAGTAAACAAACAAAATTACAATTGCATGAAAAAATCAAGAATAGACTGATGAAATAACAAAAAAATTACCGATCATTATATACATATACCCTGCTTTAGAAAGTAGAGGATATACTAGAACATCATTGTCATTTTTCACATCAAATCTTAAACTTATTCACATTCAATCTAGTTTTCCAAAAGTAAATAGCAAATTATTATTACCTTCAGTGAATTTCACCTGTCTAACTTCTGTAGTTATGTGAACAGACTGAACAGTAAAACCACCACTACTGTATGTATCTCTAGATTCTTGTTCTCTTGTAATGATGGCCTGCAAAAAATCAGAAATTGATCAATGAATAAACAGTAAGCACATCATTTTAATCAGCACTAAGTTTGTGGTAAAAATATGAATATCCTCTTGCTGGTTTAAAAGGGCTGCACTATATTTTACAGCATCAGAATCTAACAACTTTATCTATTAATCCAGCACACTAAAAATACATGTTATTGGCAAAGGATTAGAAGTAATGAATTCCTCATTTCCTTTAACTTTAAGAATGTTGTTGCATAATAAAATAATTACATTAGATGTATGGTTCATTATAATATTTTATTCTGATTGGCTAACTGCACATCATTTGTTATTCCGTAAGCAGTTGCATTGCTCAATACAACTTTTTATTCATGATAACACGTGCTCCAACAATAAAGTGCACAGGTGAATTAAATAATAAAATATATAAAATTCGTGTTTTCATGATCATAGCTAAAAAATGTAATTATAAGTATTGAATGCTTCTTTTTGTAACTTTATAGGGCTGTAAAAGCGTTGACCGTGCGTACATTTTGAGAATGAAGCGCTTCATACAAAATGTACTTCGGTCAATTCTTAAATATATGTTGCAGGTTTATACTGGATAAAGGGTTTTGGGAGAAGTAGATAAAAATGTTTTGTGTGACAAAGGCCATGTCATACCAAGTAAAACCTCAAAAACCATTTGGATGAAGAAATGTTATAGGAAGGTACTAATGAACCACCATCACTTTATATTGTTTCCTTCCAAAAACAGGGAGGTTAAGACACTAAAACATATGTTAGATATGTTGAACCCTGAACGGTTGGGGCAAGTATGGACACAACATACATAATCAAAAATCTAAGTACATGTTTAGATTCAGCATATCAAAAAAGACCAAGAATTCAATTTTTGTTAAAATCAAACTTAGTTTAATTTTGGACCCTTTGGACTTTAATGTAGACCAATTTGAAAACGGGACCAAAAATTAAGAATCTACATACACAGTTAGATTTGGCATATCAAAGAACCCCAATTATTCAATTTTTGATGAAATCAAACAAAGTTTAATTTTGGACCCCGATTTGGACCAACTTGAAAACTGGGCCAATAATCAACCAGATGCTACGCAGGGCGCAGCTTTATACGACCGCAGAGGTTGAACCCTGAACGGTTGGGGCAAGTATGGACACAACATTCAAGCTGGATTCAGCTCTAAATTTGGATTGTGATTAAATAGTTGACACAGCATAGGTTTCGGACACAGAATGAATGTGGTCTAATAAACTTAAAATATTTTGTTTGCCTTTGAGCAATTCACTATGCTGTTGAATATTAATCCTCTCAAAAAAATGCTTGAAGAAATTTTCTTTTTATTTATGAAATCTGAAATGAGAATAAACAGCTGCGCCATGAGCGCATGATACGCCCAAAGTCTTGTGTGGAAGTTTTATGCAATAATCCTAAATAGTTTCTGAGAAAGTTTTAAGCAATAACCATATATTGTTTTTGAGACACGGCGGGACATGTGAAACCCCCAACCCTGTTTTTTTTTTACAAAAAACTAAATATCACTAAAATAAAATTTTTAATCAAAACCAAAAAGTATACAGATCTTTAGATTAATATAACAAAGAAGTGTGTAAAGTTTTAAGCAATAATCATAAATTATTTTTAAGATACGGCACGACATGTAAAACCAGATGCTCCGCAGGGCGCAGCTTTATACAACCGCAGAGGTTGAACCCTGAACGGTTGGGGCAAGTATGGACACAACATTCAAGCTGGATTCAGCTCTAAATTTGGATTGTGATTAAATAGTTGACACAGCATAGGTTTCTGACACAGAAAGAATGTGGTCTAATGAACTTAAAATATTTTTTTTGCCTTTGAGCAATTCACTATGCTGTTGAATATTAATCCTCTCAAAAAAATGTTTGAAGAAATTTTCTTTTTATTTATGAAATCTGAGATGAGAAAAATTTAACCCCCCACCCCCATTTGTTTTCACATCCCCCTTTCCCTTTTTCCAAAATTGATCTCAATTCAAATTTCTAATGGAGTTTGCAACAATAACTTCTCATTTAAATACATCATAAAATATTAAAATGTAAAAATAAAGTGCTTGTTATCACTGAATGGTAAAGATTGTTTTAATTTATCAGTTGGTAGAAAAAGTGAATATACATTGTATATTGTATAAAACAATGATTTAAGTTGATTCAACTACTATTCTGGACAAAGAAAGATAACTCCAATTGAAATATTAATTATATATCTGTATTGTATAAAACAAAGATTTAAGTTGATTCAACTACTATTCTGGACAAAGAAAGATAACTCCAATTGAAATTGCAATTAGATATTTCTTGCTATTGCGCAATACTGAGTAATTGAAAATATTTGCTATTGCACAATACTGTGCAATTAAAGATTTCTTGCTATTGTGCAATACTGTGCAATTGAAAATTTCTTGCTATTGCACAATACTGTGCAATTGAAAATTTCTTGCTATTGGTGAATACTGTGCAATTGAAAATTTCTTGCTATTGCACAAAACTTAATATAATAATTTTGGATCCTGATTTGAACAAACTTGAAAACTGGGCCCATAATCAACCAGGTGCTCCGCAGGGCGCAGCTTTATACGACCGCAGAGGTCGAACCCTGAACAGTTGGGGCAAGTATGGACAAAACATTCAAGCATGATACAGCTCTGAATTTGGATTGTGATCAAATTTTTGACATTACATGGTTTTTTTTTACACAAAACAAATGCCAAGATTTTACAAATCAATTAAAGATTTCTTCTTCAAACTTTTTAAATCTAAAATTAAATAGTTGACACAGCATAGGTTTCTGACACAGAATGAATGTGGTCTAATGAACTTAAAAGGTTTTTTTTGCCTTTGAGCAAATCACTATGCTGTTGAATATTAATCCTCTCAAAAAAATGTTTGAAGAAATTTTCTTTTTATTTATGAAATCTGAAATGAGAAAAATTTAACCCCCCCCTCTTTTTTTTCACATCCCCGTTTCCCTTTTTCAAAACTGATATCAATTCAAATTTCTAATGGAGTTTGCAACAATAACTACTCATTTAAATACATCATAAAATATTAAGATGTAAAAAAACTGCTTGTTATCACTGAATGGTAAAGATTATTTAAATTTATCAGTTGGTAGTAAAAAGTGTATATACATTGTATATTGTATATAACAAAGATTTAAGTTGATTCTGGACAAAGAAAGATAACTCCAATTAAAAAAAATTCTTGCTATTGCACAAATAGGATATTTCTTGCTTACTATTCTGGACAAAGAAAGATAACTCTAATTAAAAAAAAATTTGCTATTTCACAATATTGTGCAATTAGATATTTCTTGCCATTGCACAATACTGTGCAATTGAAAAGACTTGCTATTGCACAATACTTAATATAATAATTTTAGATCCTGATTTGGACCAACTTGAAAACTGGGCCCATAATCAAAAATCTAAGTACATGTTTAGATTCAGCATATCAAAGAGGCCCAAGAATTCAATTTTTGTTAAAATCAAACTTAGTTTAATTTTGGACCCTTTGGACTTTAATGTAGAATTTGAAATTTGAAAACAGGACCAAAAATGAAGAATCTACATACACAGTTAGATTTGGCATATCAAAGAACCCCAAGGATTCAATTTTTGATGAAATCAAACAAAGTTTAATTTTGGACCCTTTGGACCTTAATGTAGACCAATTTGAAAACTGGACCAAAAAAACTTCAATAATCAAGAATCTAAGTACATTTTTAGATTCAACATATCAAAGAACCCAACCGATTCATTTTTTGTCAAAATCAAACTAAGTTTAATTTTGGACCCTTTGGACCTTTTAATGTAGACCAATTTGAAAACGGGACCAAAAGTTGAGAATCTACATATACAGTTAGATTCGGCATATCAAAGAACCCCAATTATTCAATTTTGATGAAATCAAACAAAGTTTAATTTTGGACCCTTTGGGCCCCTTTTTCCTAAACTGTTGGGACCAAAACTCCCAAAATCAATACCAACCTTCCTTTTATGGTCATAAGCCTTGTGTTTAAATTTCATAGATTTGTATTTACTTATACTAACATTATAGTGCGAAAACCAAGAAAAATGCTTATTTGGGTCCCTTTTTGGCCCCTAATTCCTAATCTGTTGGGTCCTAAACTCCCAAAATAAATACCAACCTTCCTTTTGTGGTCATAAACATTGTGTTTAAATTTCATAGATTTCCATTTACTTAACCTAAGGTTATTGTGCAAAAACCAAGAAAAATGCTTATTTGGGCCCTTTATTGGCCCCTTATTCCTAAACTATTGAAACCAAAACTCCCAAAATCAATCCCAATCTTTCTTTTGTGGTCATAAACCTTGTGTCAAAATTTCATAGATTTCTATTAACTTAAACTAAAGTTATGGTGCGAAAACCAAGAAAATGCTTATTTGGGCCCTTTTTGGCCCCTTATTCCTAAAATGTTGGGACCAAAACTCCCAAAATCAATACCAACCTTCCTTTTATGGTCATAAACCTTGTGTTAAAATTTCATAGATTTCTATTCACTTTTACTAAAGTTAGAGTGCGAAAACTAAAAGTATTCGGACGCCGGACGACGACGACGACGACGACGACGACGACGACGCAGACGCCAACGTGATAGCAATATACGACGAAAATTTTTTCAAAATTTGCGGTCGTATAAAAATCTAAGTACATCTTTAGATTCAGCATATCAAAAAAGCCCAAGAATTCAATTTTTGTTAAAATCAAACTTAGTTTAATTTTGGACCCTTTGGACTTTAATGTAGACCAATTTGATAAAGGGACCAAAAATTAAGAATCTACATACACAGTTAGATTTGGCATATCAAAGAACCCCAATTATTCAATTTTTGATGAAAACAAAGTTCAATTTTGGACCCTTTGGGCCCCTTATTCCTAAACTGTTAGGACCAAAACTCTCAAAATCAAACCCAACCTTCCTTTTGTGGTCATAAACCTTGTGTCAAAATTTCATAGATTTCTATTTACTTACACTAAAGTTATGGTGCGTAAACCAAGAATAATGTTTATTTGGACCCCTTTTTGGCCCCTAATTCCTAAACTATTGGGACCTCAACTCCAAAAATCAATCCCAACCTTCCTTCTGTGGTCATAAACCTTGTGCTTCAATTTCATTGATTTCTATTTACGTATACTCAAGTTATTGTGCCAAAACCGAGAATATTGCTTATTTGGGCCCTTTTTTGGCCCCGAATTCCTAAACTGTTGAAACAAAAACTCCCAAAATCAATCTCAACCTTCCTTTTGTGGTCATAAACCTTGTGTCAAAATTTCATAGATTTCTATTTACTTTAACTAAAGTTATAGTGCGAAAACCAAGAAAATGCTTATTTGGGCCCTTTTTGGCCCCTAGTTCCTAAAATGTTGGGACCAAAACTCCCAAAATAAATCCCAACCTTCCTTTTGTGGTCATAAACCTTGTGTTTAAATTTCATAGATTTCTATTCACTTTTACTAAAGTTCCAGTGCGAAAACTAAAAGTATTGGAAGACGACGACGACCACGCAGACGACAACGTCAACGTCATACCAATATACGACCAAAATTTTTTCAATTTTTGCGGTCGTATAAAAATTGTTAATCACTAATTCCTGTGCATATTCACATAGCATTACCATACTGACCAATCATTAACACCTGCATATTAACCTTAAAATTACGACACTGTCCAATCATTAACACCTGCATATTTTACCTAAGAGTTATAACACTGTCAAATCATTAACATCTGCATATTAACCTTAGAATTATAACACTGTCCAATCATTAACACCTACATATTTTACCTAAAAATTCCAACACTGACCAATCATTAACACCTGCATATTTTACCTAAGGATTATAACACTATCAAATCATTAACACCTGCATATTAACCTTAGAATTATAACACTGAACAATCATTAACATCTGCATATTTTACCTAAGAATTCCAACACCGTCCAATCATTAACACCTGCATATTAACCTTAAAATTATAACACTGTCCAATCATTAACACCTGCATTTTTTTACCTAAGAATTATAACACTGTCCAATCATTAACAACTGCATATTAACCTTAAAATTATAACACTGTCCAATCACTAACACCTGCATATTAATTAATCTTAGAATTATAAAACTGACCAATTATTTATGTAATACCTGCATATTTACCTTAGAATTACAACACTGACCAATCATTAACACATGCATATTTAACAGTAGAATTAGAACATTGACCAATCATTAACACCTGTATATTTAACCGTAGAATTAGAACCTTGACCAATCCCTGATACCTGCATATTAACAATAGGACTCCATGTACTAAACTGACAAATCATAAATACCTGCATATTTACTAAAAAATTTAGCACTTCGGAAGCTGTCAAAATATTTTTTTTTTCAAATTTGCTCCAGAAACCAGGCAAAGTAAAATGCTGATTTTTAAGTTTGCCTTAAATATATATAGTACTCAGAAAAGGATGAACAGTCATGGATTAAATCAGTATACTTGCGGAATAGCAGGGGCACAAAAAGAAATGACACAAAACAAAACAAAATGAACATTTTTAATTACCGATCAAGGTAAAAAATTAAACAAGAGGCAGACGGGCATCAATGTGGAGAAAATAAAACATATAATGTTCATTTTTAGACCCTTTAGACCTCAATGTGGATTAATTTGATAACCAGGCCCAAATACTAAAAATCTATATACATGGTTAGATTCAGCATATTGAAGAACCCCGTATATTCATTTTTTTTTTAAATCAAACAAAGTTTAATTTTTGACCCTTTGGACCTTAATGTAGACCAATTTAAATACTGTGCAATTGAATATTTCTTGCTATTGCGCAAAACTGTGCAATTGAAAATTTCTTGCTATTGCGCAATATTGTGCAATTAGATATTTCTTGCTATTGCGCAATACTGTGCAATTGAAGATTTCTTGCTATCGCACAATACTGTGCAATTGAAGATTTCTTGCTATTGCGCAATACTGTACAATTGAAATTTTATTGCTATGGCACAGAATTGTGCAATTGAAAATTTCTTGCTATTGCAGAATACTGTGCAATTGAAAATTTCTTGCTATTGCACAATACCTAAAATATAATAATTTTGGACCCCTATTTGGACCAACTTGAAAACTGGGCCCATAATCAAAAATCTATATACATGGTTAGATTCAGCATATTGAAGAACCCCATTAATTCAATTTTTTTTTTAAATCAAACAAAGTTTAATTTTTGACCCTTTGGACCTTAATGTAGACCAATTTGAAAACAGGACAATACTGTACAATTGAAGATTTCTTGCTATTGCGCAAAACTGTGCAATTGAAAATTTCTTGCTATTGGGCAATATTGTGCATTTAGATATTTCTTGCTATTGTGCAATACTGTGCAATTGAAGATTTCTTGAAAATTTCTTGCTATTGCACAATACTTAATGTAATAATTTTGGACCCCGATTTGGACCAACTTGAAAACTGGGCCCATAATCAAAAATCTAATTACATAAAATTGAGAATGGAAATGGGGAATGTGCCAAAGAGACAACAACCCAACCATAGAAAAAAAACAACAGCAGAAGGTCACCAACAGGTCTTCAATGTAGCGAGAAATTCCCGCACCCGGAGGCGTCCTTCAACTGGCCCCTAAACAAATATATACTAGTTCAGTGATAATGAAAGCCATACTAATTTCCAAATTGTACACAAGAAACTAAAATTAAAATAATACAAGACTAACAAAGGCCAGAGGCTCCTGACTTGGGACAGGCGCAAAAATGCGGCGGGGTTAAACATGTTCGTGAGATCTCAACCCTCCCCCTATACCTCTAGCCAATGTAGAAAAGTAAACCCATAACAATACGCACATTAAAATTCAGTTCAAGAGAAGTCCGAGTCTGATGTCAGAAGATGTAACCAAAGAAAATAAACAAAATGACAATAATACATAAATAACAACAGACTACTAGCAGTTAACTGACATGCCAGCTCAAGACTTCAATTAAACTGACTGAAAGATTATGATTTCATCATATGAACATCAGGCACACTCCTTCCTGTTAGGGGTTTAGTATCATACCATCATAACATATATGAGAAGAACATAACCTGTGTCATGCCAACAACTGGTTTTTGAAATACCTGAACGTAAAAGAAGTCTGCATGTTGAGCTATATTTACGAATGATGTCCTTATACCGATGATAAAATTTAGTAAATGTTTTGACTAGTTTGTGATATCGAAAACCCTGGTGTAATAATTTTTCAGTAGTACATAAATTTCTCTTGTTAAAATCTAAAACATTGTTACATACACGAGCGAATCGTACAAGTTGAGATATATAAACACTGTAAGATGGTGACAAGGGAACGTCACCATCTAAAAATGGATGATTAACAATAGGAAATGAAAAATCATCTCTTTTATCATAAATTTTAGTATTCAGCTTTCCGTTAGTGATAATAATAATAGTAAAAATTTCTATAGCGCCCTATATAACAATAAAATCACTCTAAGGCGCTTTACATATATATATACATGATAAAAATATATTAAGTTAACCACAAAACAAAATGAAATAAAAAATGTTATGTTTAAAAGAACTAAAAACGTATATATGAAAGATATATGAACATAAATAATTATATTGAAAGAAAAATAATAGAATTAAAATCAATAATAAGTACCAAAAAAAAAAAAAAATTAAAACATAGAAAGCGAAAATATATTAAAAATTTAGCAGAAAGATTATAATAAATAATTGAAATGGTCATGAAAACTTTTGCTAGAATAAAAATTGTACGAAGAAAACAAAAAAAACAAAAATCACAGCACATTTTCAAATAAAAGGAATAAGAATTAAGATAACAGCTTATTAAACGCAAGTCTGTAAAAATATGTCTTCAATTGTTTTTTAAAACACTGAACAGATTTAGAGTGACGAATTTGTACAGGTAGATTGTTCCATAGGGTAGCGGCAGCACGATTAAATTGTCTAGTATAGATATAAAGATCGAGGAAAGGGCAGTGGTCATTGTTAGTATTAGCTTTATTTAAAGTAAGTTCAACAGGATCAATTTCTTTAATATATATACTGAAGTCGTCATTATTGAGAGCCAAAATATCATCCAAATATCTAAAAGTATTATTAAATTTGTTTATCAGATGGTGTTTCGATGGGTCTTTGCTTATTTTTGTCATAAATTGTAACTCATTACATGTTTATTACATTGTACATGTTTATATTCAGCATATCAAATTACATGTTTATATTCAGCATATCAAAGAACCCCAAGAATTCATTTTTTGTTAAAATCAAGCTAAGTTTAATTTTGGACCCTTTTGACCTTAATGTAGACCAATTTGAAAATGGAACCAAAAATTAGGAATCTGAATACACGGTTAGATTTGGCATATATCAAAGAACCCCAATAATTCATTTTTTGATGAAATCAAACAAAAAGTTTAATTTTGGCCCCTTTTGGCCCCTAATTCGTTCGGACCAAAAACTCCCAAAATCAATCCAAACCTTCCTTTTGTGGTCATAAACCTTGTGTTAAAATTTTATAGATTTCTATTAACTTATACTAAAGTTATTGTGCAAAAACCAAGAAAAATGCTTATTTGGGACCTGTTTTTGGCCCCTAATTCCTAAGCTGTTTGGACCAAAACTCCCAAAATCAATCCCAACCTTCCTTTTGTGGTCATAAACATTGTGTTTAAATTTCATAGACTTTTATTTACTTATACTAAAGTTATTGTGCAAAAACCAAGAAAAATGCTTATTTTGGCCCTTTTTGGCCCCTTATTCATAAACTCTTGGGACCAAAACTCCCAAAATAAATCCCAACCTTCCTTTAATGGTCATAAACCTTGTGTTTAAATTTCACAGATTTCTATATACTTTTACTAAAGTAAGAGTGCGAAAACCAAATGTCTTCAGACGACTACGACGCCAACGTCATACCAATATACGACCAAAAAATTTTCAATTTTTGCGGTCGTATAAAAATCTGAATGTCTAAGGGACATAACCCAATTTTTATTTACCTATACATTGTCAAGTAAATAAAATACACTTGTATAAGTATTCTACAAATTTACTTATATACATGTAAGTATATTAATATTTACTTCTCCAAGTAAATAAAAATTACTTGTACAAGTACATTTTGTAGTACCCCTGACTAAAGTAAGAGGCTTAATGTATCTTAACAAATCGGATAATAAGGCATTACAGATATTTAGAACTATTTGGTCATCACAATCAATCTTAAGATAACGGCGAATTTCGAATTTATTGGTCGTAATGGACAAATGAACATTTGATTCAGACCAATTTTTCGAAGCTTAGGGCAAGGATAATAGCGAGAGGTAGACCATTTATATCTTACTCTTCTGAAATTTAAAGGAATTCATACCACATAAACATTTGAGGTGTTAGTGATTGGTCAGTTTTGTAGTTTAATTGTAAATAGCATGCACTTTTATACGACCGCAATATTTTTGCGGTCGCATATATTGCTATCGCCTTGTCATTGTTGTCTACAGAGTCGTCTGAAGACACTTGGTTTCCGAACAATAACTTTAGTATAAGTATCTAGAAGGAAAAACTTGTTTCCCGTTTTTCCATATTTTACTTATGAATGGACATAGGTTTTTTTTATGCAGTAAGCGGAAAGTTTTACCCTTGTCTGTACGTATGTCCAAAAATTTGTTTCCGTTCTCCAACTTTAGTTTGCCTCAACCAAATCATTAATGTTATGAAACTTATACACAATGCTTATTACCACAATACACAGATCAAGATTGGATTTTGGTGGTGTCACTTTTACCATTCTGGAGTAATGCCCCATAAGTTACAAACAGAAAAACTGCTAGATTTTTTGTTTACGTTCTCTACCTTAAGTTTTCCTCAACTAAATGATATGAAATTTATACACCATACTTATTACCACAATACACAGATCAAGTTTAAATTTTGGTGGCCTCACTTTTACCGTTCTAGAGTTATGCCCCTTTACAAATGGAACCAGGTGCTCCGCAGGGCGCAGCTTTATACGACCCCAGTGGTTGAACCCTGAACAGTTGGGGCAAATTTGGTTACAATATTCAAGCTTGATTCTGTCTGAATTTGGATTGTGATCAAATTTTTGACATAATATAGGATTTTATCACAAAATAATGTGGTCAAAGATCTAACAAATCTATTGCACAATACTGTGCAATTGAAGATTTTTTCTTGAAACTTTTCAAAATTCAAAAAAAAGGAAGCCCTTCAAAAAATGGTAAACAAAAAATCCCCCCACCCAAACTTTTTAAAACCCTCTTGGAACAATAACCCTTAAACTCAATCCCATGCTTTCCATTGCAGTATTGAACCTTGTAGTACAATTTCAGAGAGATCCATACACTTAAACACAAGTTATTGTCATGATTGTTTGGAAACTAGAAACATGTTTCTTTTTGGCCCTTTTTTTGCTCCTTATTCCTACATATTTTGGGATTTCAGAGAGATCCACACAATTACACATACAAATGTGAGTTATTGTCTTGAAACTAGAAAAATGCTTGTTTTGACCCCTTTTTGGTCCTTAATTCCTAAACTTTGGCCCCATAACCCCTAAAATGAATCCAAACCTTCTACTTGTAGTTTTAAACATTGCGGTATGATTTCAGAGCAATTGAAATACTTCTACACAAGTTATTATCCTGAAACTAGAAAAATGCTTGTTTTGGGCCCCTTTCGGGCCCCTAATTCCTAATCGGTTGGGACCATCATCCCCAAAATCAATCCCAACCTTTCTTTTGTGGTATTGAACCTTCTAAAAAAATTTCATGAAGATCTATTTACTTAAACTTACGTTATTATCCAGAAACCAATGTGTCTTTGGACGACGATGACGCAGACAATGACATCATACCATTATACGATCCCAAAAATTTTTGGGGTCGTATGAAAATTACTAAATATTTCGTTTCTGTTTTTAACTTCATTTGCCTCAACCAAATGTTATCTTGCTTATGAAACCTGCATTATTACCATAACATTAGAACACTGACCTTTCACTAACACCTGCATATTTAGCATATACGTAATTACATCACCAGTCATATCTACTTTAGAATTACAACCCGACCAATCAGTTATCCATACATATTTACGATACAATAAGTGAATTACAACACTGACAAACCATTTACACCTGAATATATTATATTTTAAATTACAACAAAAAATAAAGGTTCCCCATGAGAGAATTTTATGATTTTCACACACAATTATTTAGGCTTTGGTGACTGGATAGGAATTCTTTATATTAATTTGAAAATGATATAACATAAATGAAACAATCTTTAAAGGCAGTGTCTGCGTGTATCTGCATGTGGGTACGAATAGCAAAATTGCCGTTTGTAGTCTATGCGTACCCACATCCGGTTTTATAATAAAATGCCATCGGATCGGGAAAAAAACGTGAAATATATACAGAATTTGTCCCAATTAGTGAATAAATTGATTAAAACTACTCAGAAGTTTTATAAATATTTTTATATAGGTAAGTGAAAAGTTTTTATTTCAGTTAATAAATATTCTTAAAATGGAAAATAGAGATATAGGCCTACATGTGGGGAAGACATTTCATACGTAACATGAATAAGAACAGTTGATTAATTTTATACAATTAAATTTGAAAGAATACATTTTTCATGTATTCATGGAGGCAAAAAAATAAGTGTAGTATTAAATCGAATTTGCAACTTTTCCTTCATTAGTCAAGTCTGAGACCACTAGTCTCAGGTCAAGTTTTTTTTATGTCGAGTACTTCTAGTTAATACTACTATTTAAAACCATTCTTAATATAAAGGATATGCCTACTTTTAGAACATTTCAAATGGATTGTCCTTTCCACTCTAAACTTGGCGGGTGCAAAGAGGGGGCAGGATCTTTTTCGGGACGTCAATGGGATCAGGTTTTTTTAAGTTTGGAATTTCGGGATTGATCCTTTCGGGATCCAGGAATTCTTTTTTCAAATTTCAGGATTTAAATTTCATAAATTGGGGATCTCAGGATTTTTATGTTTTTTTAGCCTGGGATCAGGACCGGCCTCTAACTCCCCTCACTAAAGATGGACAAAACCTGATTGCGATAGAAGCAAAATGTTTATTTGATCATCTCCTGTTTTAAATTTTACTAAAAGATTATTTAACTTTTTATAATAATAATTTTTATCATGTTTTTCTTTTACAGGGACTGTAGTTTCAGTTTCCATCAGTGACATTGTGCATTTAATTTGCAATGATTATTATATATAATTATATATAATTATTAAATAAATACAATTTGAAAATATAATTTTTCATACTCTTTCTACACGAAATTCCCATATTATCGATAATTTCCATTTATATTTCACTTTTCATTCCCAATCCTTTTTTTTTTTTATATAAAACCGGATGTGGGTATGTGTGGCCTAGGAATAACAATTTGACTATTCCTACCCGCATGCGGGTAAGCCCAGACACTGCCATCTTTAAAACCATAATATAAACTACCTGTGAGCCTGCATCAGAATGCTGGCTAACTGTTGTTCTTTGATGAATACTATTGCTCTCACTGCAAGGATAATTATGTGCACATGAACTTGAAGCAACTGAAGGTTTAACAGTTGCTGATGGTATTTGATTATGATGTCGCTCAAAATTCTGAATGCTAGTGTGTATATTTGGGAAATAATTGTGTGCGTATTGCATAATATCATATGCTAAGTCTTGATTATACTCTTTTAAAACTGTCACAAATGACAAAAATGTTCTTGTCGTGCGGCGTCCAAGTGTGTCTAGCAGTTTGTCGTTCCCAAGCATTGCACCATCCATTCTAGTTGTTGCTTGTATTTGTTGCTTATCAAAAACTGTGAGGCCATCAATTACTGGCGTGACTGCAAATGGATCGACATTTGTTCGCAATGCAACGTAAAACTTTCTCAAAATCATTTTTATATCATCGGAACTCATTTTGCTTCACGAAGCTTATTTACGGTAGGATAAAATCATTTACTTTCGTTTTATCCTTTTTGACGATTGAGACAGGAAGTGGCAATCAAGGGGAAGGTCTAAAACGCGGAAATGGAAAACGCGGAAGTGAAAAATGAGTGTATTATACCTAATATCTTTGGAACCACTAAAGCTAAATTAATAAATAAAACTGATTTTGAAAGCTAATATAATAGTCTATAAGATAAAATTAAAAAAATATATATTTGAATATGCTTTTTTACCGAAAAGTTGACCGGAAGGCTTTCTTAGTGCGACTCTAGCAACACATTTTTGAACATTAAAACTTAAATTCACGAAAAACCATATAACCCGGTCAAAGTCTGTAAATTGACTCTTAAAGACATTTAGATAACAAATAATATGATATAAAGAAAAAAATTATTATATTACTATAAAAGGTCAAAAATTTGACCGGAATACCCCCTTGTACACAAATATTGAAGTGAAATTTTCAACTTTGAATTAAAATTCACAAAAATATAAAAAGCCCGGTCAAAGTCTGTAAATTGACTCTTAAAGACATTTAAGTGACAAATAATATGATATAAAGAAAAAAATAAATGTATTACTATAAAAGGGCAAAAAGTTGACCGGAAGTCACCCTTGTATACAAATATTGAAGTGTCAATATTTTTTTTGTACACCAGATCTAGATTTCGACAATATAATTATGTCTCTTCAGTGATGTTAGGGATCGTAACGGTACTTGGAAGGCCATATAATTTACCCTCAAAATAAAATTGATCACGAGATGTAACAAAATGGATCTTAATATAAATTTAATACTAAACAGAAAACAATAAACTTGTGGCTAAGATGTTATGCCACAAACACAAGGTGTCAATATTTTTTTTGTACACCAGATCTAGATTTCGACAATATATGTCTCTTAAGTGATGTTAGGGATCGAAACGGTATTTGGAAGGCCATATAGTTTACCCTCAATTTCAGATAGAATCTTGAATTTTAAGAGTCAATATAGGATGAACGGATCATATAAACCGGAGTGAAAATTTGATACAAGCCCAAACGAAAAAATATAAACAAGTCTAAATTAAAAACTACGTTCAAACATTTGATTGCGTTGGATAAAAACCGCAATTTTTATACGTGTGCATTTAAAACAAATTTCGTTGTAGAACGGTCTAAATACAGCAAAAACAACATTTTCCAAAAGTCCCAAAAAAGGTCGGAAAAATATATTTAAACAAAACGCATTTGACTAACAGGTCGAACAACTGATGTTCTTAAACCCTGCTGACTGCCATAGGCGATTGCAAAATAAAATTGATCACGAGATGTAACAAAATGGATCTTAATATAAATTTAATACTAAACAGAAAACAATAAACTTGTGGCTAAGATGTTATGCCACAAACACAAGGTGTCAATATTTTTTTTGTACACCAGATCTAGATTTCGACAATTTACGTCTCTTAAGTGATGTTAGGGATCGAAACGGTATTTGGAAGGCCATATAAATTACCCACAATTTCAGATAGACTCTTGAATTTAAGAGTCAATATAGGATGAACGGATCATATAAACCGGAGGGAAAATATGATACAAGCCCAAACGAAAAATTTAAATAATTCTAAATTGAAAACTACGTTCAAACCTATGATTGCGTTGGATAAAAACCACAATTTTTGATACATGTGCATGTAAAACACATTTCGTTGTAGAACGTTCTGAATACAGCACAAACAACATTTTCCAAAAGACCAAAAAAAGTCGGAAAAATATATGTAAACAAAACACATTTGACTAACAGGTCGAACAACTGATGATCTTAAACCCTGCTAAGTGCCACAGTCGATTGCCAAATAAAATTGATCACGAGATGTAACAAAATGGATCTTAATATAAATTTAATACTAAACAGAAAACAATGATCTTGTGGCTAAGATGTTATGCCACAAACACAAGGTGTCAATTATTTTTTTTTTGTACACCAGATCTAGATTTCGACAATATATGTCTCTTCAGTGATGTTAGGGATCGAAACGGTATTTGGAAGGCCATATAATTTACCCACAATTTCAGATAGACTCTTTAATTTTAAGAGTCAATATAGGATGAACGGATCATATAAACCGGAGTGAAAATATGATACAAGCCCAAACGAAAAATATAAACAAGTCTAAATTGAAAACTAAGTTCAAACCTCTGATTGCGTTGGATAAAAAGCGCAATTTTTATACGTGTGCATTTAAAAAAACTTCGTTGTATAACGGTCTAAATACAGCACAAACAACATTTTCCAAAAGACCAAAAAAAGTGAAAAGTATATTTAAACAAAACGCATTTAACAAACAGGTCGAACAAGTGACGTTCTTAAACCCTGCTGACTGCAATAGGCGATTGCCAAATAAAATTGATCACGAGATTTAACAAAATGGATCTTAATATCAATTTAATACTAAACAGAAAACAATAAACTTGTGGCTAAGATGTTATGCCACAAACACAAGGTGTCAATATTTTATTTGTACACCAGATCTAGATTTCGACAAAATATGTCTCTCCAATGATGTAAGGGATCGAAACGGTATTTGGAAGGCCATATAATTTAACCTCAATTTCAGATAGACTCTTGAATTGTAAGAATCAATAAAGGATGAACGGATCATATAAACCGGAGGGGAAATATGATACAAGCCCAAACGAAAAAATATAAACAAGTCGAAAACTTCGTTCAAACCTATTGGATAAAAACCGCAATTTTTATACGTATGCATGTAAAACACATTTCGTTGTAGAACGGTCTAAATACAGCACAAACAACATTTTCCAAAAGACCAAACAAGTGAAAAGTATATTTGTAACACAATTTGTGTTTCATATCATTAATAATTATTATTATTACGGGAGTATTAATTAGGAAATTCATTAAAAAGGAATTAATTACAGCATAACCGAACATTCAATGAAATGTACTCTTTGGACACTTAATAACGATCTGTACGATTATTATAAACATATAACCTGCAGCCAATAAATGACCATGTATACTGTGAAATAACATGTATCCTGCAGGGGTTAATTGTATAGTTTGACAATTAATCACAGACTAGAATTATTCAACACACAGTCTAATACGTATCCGGCCATCAGCTATGGGCCAATGTTTATGGACCACTGGACTATATAAGATCCAGCTTTGGACTTGGACAGGAGGACAGATTGGTACAAGGGATTGGTACCGGAGATTCCGCCAAGGTCTCCCCCCTCGTGGGTAGGCTGGAACTCATGCGCGTAATATCCGAAATACTCTAACAGGAACGAACAGTTATACCACTATACGATCACGTGCCCGTGTGAGATATTGAACATTCGAACAATTCAACTTAAAAGACAGTTTGTGAACATTCGAACATTTGAACTTTAGAATCTTTCTTGACTTTGTAATTACGTAATAAAATATATTTATCCATTAATGACTTCGTCACATATTTAAACAAAATGCATTTGACTGACAGGTCGAACAACTGATGCACTTAAACCCTGCTAACTGCCATAGGCGATTGCCAAATAAAATTGATCACGAGATGTAACAACATGGATCTTAATATAAATTCAATACTAAACAGAAAACAATAAACTTGTGGCTAAGATGTTATGCCACAAACACAAGGTGTCAATAATTTTTTTGTACACCAGATCTAGATTTCGACAATATATGTCTCTTCAGTGATGTTAGGGATCGAAACGGTATTTGGAAGGCCATATAACTTACCCACAATTTCAGATAGAGTCTGGAATTTTAAGAGTCAATATAGGATGAATGGATCATATAAACCGGAGTGAAAATATCATACAAGCCCAAACGAAAAAATATAAACAAGTCGAAATTGAAAACTACGTTCAAACCTTTGATTGCGTTGGATAAAAACCGCAATTTTTATACGTGTGCATGTAAAACACATTTCGTTGTAGAACGATCTAAATACAGCACAAACAACATTTTCCAAAAGACAAAAAAAAGTGAAAAGTATATTTAAACAAAACGCATTTGACAAACAGGTCGAACAAGTGACGTTCTAAAACCCTGCTGAATGCCATAGCTGATTGCCAAATAAAATTGATCACGAGATGTAACGAAATGGATCTTAATATAAATTTAATACTAAACAGAAAACAATAAACTTGTGGCTAAGATGTTATGCCACAAACACAAGGTGTCAATATTTTATTTGTACACCAGATCTTGATTTCGACAAAATATGTCTCTCCAGTGATGTAAGGGATTGAAACGGTATTTGGAAGGCCATATAATTTACCCTCAATTTCAGATAGACTCTTGAATTTTAAGAGTCAATATAGGATGAACGGATCATATAAACCGGAGTGAAAATATGATACAAGCCCAAACGAAAAAATATAAACAAGTCGAAATTGAAAATTACGTTCAAACCTTTGATTGCGTTGGATAAAAACCGCAATTTTTATACGTGTGCATGTAAAACACATTTCGTTGTAGAACGATCTAAATACAGCACAAACAACATTTTCCAAAAGACAAAAAAAAGTGAAAAGTATATTTAAACAAAACGCATTTGACAAACAGGTCGAACAAGTGACGTTCTAAAACCCTGCTGAATGCCATAGCCGATTGCCAAATAAAATTGATCACGAGATGTAACGAAATGGATCTTAATATAAATTTAATACTAAACAGAAAACAATAAACTTGTGGCTAAGATGTTATGCCACAAACACAAGGTGTCAATATTTTATTTGTACACCAGATCTTGATTTCGACAAAATATGTCTCTCCAGTGATGTAAGGGATTGAAACGGTATTTGGAAGGCCATATAATTTACCCTCAATTTCAGATAGACTCTTGAATTTTAAGAGTCAATATAGGATGAACGGATCATATAAACCGGAGTGAAAATATGATACAAGCCCAAACGAAAAAATATAAACAAGTCGAAATTGAAAATTACGTTCAAACCTATGATTGCGTTGGATAAAAACCGCAATTTTTATACGTGTGCATGTAAAACACATTTCGTTGTAGAACGGTCTAA
This sequence comes from Mytilus galloprovincialis, assembly GCF_965363235.1. Taxonomy (NCBI): domain Eukaryota; kingdom Metazoa; phylum Mollusca; class Bivalvia; order Mytilida; family Mytilidae; genus Mytilus; species Mytilus galloprovincialis. The sequence continues at coordinate 90,495,051 of NC_134839.1, forward strand.
ATACAGCACAAACAACATTTTCCAAAAGACAAAAAAAAAAAAATGAAAAGTATATTTAAACAAAACGCATTTGACAAACAGGTCGAACAACTGATGTTCTTAAACCCTGCTAAGTGCAATAGGCGATTGACAAATAAAATTGATCACGAGATGTAACAAAATGGATCTTAATATAAATTCAATACTAAACAGAAAACAATAAACTTGTGGCTAAGATGTTATGCCACAAACACAAGCTGTCAAATTTTTTGTACACCAGATCTAGATTTCGACAATATATGTCTCTTCAGTGATGTTAGGGATCGAAACGGTATTTGGAAGGCCATATAAGTTACCTTCACTTTCAGATAGACTCTTGAATTTTAAGAGTCAATATAGGATGAACGGATCATATAAACCGGAGTGAAAATATGATACAAGCCCAAACGAAAAAATATAAACAAGTCTAAATTGAAAACTACGTTCAAACCTTTGATTGCGTTGGATAAAAACCGCAATGTTTATACGTGTGCATGTAAAACACATTTCGTTGTAGAACGATCTAAATACAGCACAAACAACATTTTCCAAAAGACCAAAAAAAGTGAAAAGTATATTTAAACAAAACGCATTTGACAAACAGGTCGAACAAGTGACGTTCTAAAACCCTGCTGACTGCCATAGCCGATTGCCAAATAAAATTGATCACGAGATGTAACGAAATGGATCTTAATATAAATTTAATACTAAACAGAAAACAATAAACTTGTGGCTAAGATGTTATGCCACAAACACAAGGTGTCAATATTTTATTTGTACACCAGATCTAGATTTCGACAAAATATGTCTCTCCAATGATGTAAGGGATCGAAACGGTATTTGGAAGGCCATATAATTTACCCTCAATTTCAGATAGACTCTTGAATTTAAACAGTCAATATAGAATGAACGGATCATATAAACCGGAGTGAAAATATGATACAAGCCCAAACGAAAAAATATAAACAAGTCGAAATTGAAAACTACGTTCAAACCTATGATTGCGTTGCATGGATAAAAACCGCAATTTTTATACGTGTGCATGTAAAACACATTTCATTGTAGAACGGTCTAAATACAGCACAAACAACATTTTCCAAAAGACAAAAAAAAGTGAAAAGTATATTTAAACAGAACGCATTTGACTAACAGGTCGAACAACTGATGTTCTTAAACCCTGCTAAGTGCCATAGGTGATTGCCAAATAAAATTGATCACGAGATGTAACAAAATGGATCTTAATATAAATTTAATACTAAACAGAAAACAATAAACTTGTGGCTAAGATGTTATGCCACAAACACAAGCTGTCAAATTTTTTGTACACCAGATCTAGATTTCGACAATATACGTCTCTTCAGTGATATTAGGGATCGAAACGGTATTTGGAAGGCCATATAGTTTACCCACAATTTCAGATAGACTCTTGAATTTTAAGAGTCAATATAGGATGAACGGATCATATAAACCGGAGTGAAAATATGATACAAGTCAAAACGAAAAATATAAACAAGTCTAAATTGAAAACTACGTTCAAACCTTTGATTGCGTTGGATAAAAACCGCAATTTTTATACGTGTGCATTTAAAACAATTTCGTTGTAGAACGGTCTAAATACAGCACAAACAACATTTTCCAAAAGACCAAAAAAGGTCGGAAAAATATATGTAAACAAAACGCATTTGACTAACAGGTTCGAACAACTGATGTTCTTAAAACCTGCTAAGTGCCATAGGCGATTGCCAAATAAAATTGATCACGAGATGTAACAAAATGGATCTTAATATAAATTCAATACTAAACAGAAAACAATAAACTTGTGGCTAAGATGTTGTGCCACAAACACAAGGTTTCAATATTTTTTTTGTACACCAGATCTAGATTTCGACAATATGTGTCTCTTCAGTGATGTTAGGGATCGAAACGGTATTTGGAAGGCCATATAATTTACCCTCAATTTCAGATAGACTCTTGAATTTTAAGAGTCAATATAGGATGAACGGATCATATAAACCGGAGTGAAAATATGATACAAGCCCAAACGAAAAAATATAAACAAGTCTAAATTGAAAACTACGTTCAAACCTTTGATTGCGTTGGATAAAAAACGCAATTTTTATACGTGTGCATTTAAAACAAATTTCGTTGTAGAACGGTCTAAATACAGCACAAACAACATTTTCCAAAAGACCAAAAAAAGTGAAAAGTATATTTAAACAAAACGCATTTGACTTATAGGTCGAACAACTGATGAACTCAATTTCAGATAGACTCTTGAATTTTAAGGGTCAATATAGGATGAACGGATCATATAAACCGGAGGGAAAATATGATTCAAGCCCAAACGAAAAAATACAAACAAGTCTAACTTGAAAACTACGTTCAAACCTATGATTGCGTTGGTTAAAAACTGCAATTATATACGTGTGCATGTAAAACAAATTTCGTTGTAGAACGGTCTAAATACAGCACAAACTATAACAAGTCTAAAATGGTACAACATCACCAAAAAAACACAATAAAACGAACAATATGTTAGATATTTCGGATAACAGATATCCTTCCTCGGTGAAAGCACGATGTCAAATGAATTATGTCAATATATTCAAATTAAGACACTATCAAAATCTTGAAATTTATACAATCTAAGCGAAAAACGCAGACGGTGGTACAAATTTTAAAATTTCCAAACACGGCACAAAGACTACAAAGATATGCCAAAATAAAAATAGCTATTTGCGATATGAACTGGCACAACTCTAAATTTTCAAAGGTGGTGACAGTTGAAATGTTAAAATAACTGCATGGAAATACAGTCCCAATAAACAGTTGGCAGGGATTTGTAAATAGGCATCCACGTTCAATTACTTACCCTTAGTAAAAATTTATTACTAATTTTTCTAATCATCAAATTACTATATATTAGGGATGTTTAAATACGCAGTCTCTGTTGCAACTGCTCAGTTTTCATATTTTAAACATTATACCAGCTTAGGTCGGTCAGGACTGTTTATTGGGACTGTATTTCCACGCAAAAAGTAGCACATGAAGGTATATTTTTTTTATTACATATTTGATTTAATCGGGTAAAAAATAGTCTATGGAATTTTGTATCAAGATGTAAATACGGGAACAAAACTGTATCCTATGCCCGTTGTGACGAACTTCATTGTGTGTTTTTTTTTTTTTTTTTTTATCTTTTATTAATTATTTGCTTATTGTTCATAAATTAAAATTCATGAAAGGCAGCTCACTATCTTATTTTCATGGTTTATAAAGGTATGTATAAGTTGCACCCTGATTGGCACCCCACTCATTGATTTACGCGCCAGGTAAAAATCATGTGACATGTAGTTCACTTATATTTGGTGATACCTCAGAATTGTCAATTCAGGACATGGAGATTCACAGGACAATATAATGAAATTCAAAACAGTGTGGCTGTGGCCATTGATTGACACATTAAATTCATCCATTCCATTTATATGTTCACGACGTACCTACGATATACATTTAAACTGTGGGGTCACCAAAGGTTTCTTAACGCCTTTAATTATAAAATAATTCGAAAAATTAATCAGGAATAACCTTTATGTTTTGATTTATATAATTGATATAAATAAAAACATTGTGTTATTTCTGATTAATTTTTCGAATTACTTTATTAAGGTGTTGAGAACCTTTGGTGACCCCAAAGTTTAAGTGTCTTTAAAAAGTACATAGTGAGCAGTGGTCGTTACATACAAACGTTCACCTAAATTGTCCCAGTCAATGGATTATTTAATGTGTCAATCAATGACCACAGCCACACTGTTTTGAATTTCATTCTATAATGAATAAGCTCAGGTAAGAACATTTGTTTATATATTTGAAGGTGTTATCATTTAGTTGTCATTTTGACATATCAAACAGACCCGGAGACTTTTCATTCAAGTGGCGGTCGATTTATGGTTTGAAATCTTGTTTTCATTTGATTATAAATTTATTTGGGGTTCAATTATTTGTTTCAGGCTTGGTCCATGCAGTTTTAATGCTCAGTTTTGGAGTGGCAACGTTTAAATGGTCAGACAACGTACGTCCTATTTGTTTAACGTATCATACAACGGCCAATATATAAATGTTATGTGGCAGAAATAACGTATTTGCGTTTATAGAAGCTGTGGTATATTCACCAGAAGTTGGTGTTAGTTTACCGGAAGTCCGTGTTTCATTTACCGGAAGTGGCATATCAATATAGAAGCTATGCAATTAGCGAAATATATTTTATAAGTGAATATATAGTGAGCCATACATCTTATTGATGTTACAAGTGTACACAAGTCAATATTAAATAGTGAAAAGTTTAATAAAGTAAAAGTTAAGAATAATTCAATCTGAAAGTATTTGATGTTCGTTCCAAGCGACGTCCTAGATCTTGACCGCAAACAGAGTGAATGATAGCAGATGTGATGAGACATTTTTCTGATTAGTTTCAATTTATACTTACTAACATTTCAGTTGTTTACTTTGTTTATTTGTATTCATTTGCATGTTATAATTATGTTTAGTTAAGTCTCCCAAACAAAGTTTGGAGACTTATTGTTTTTGTTCAGTTCTTATTATTTTTATTATTCTTCCGAATGGGCGTTGTATAGCAGCACGAAGTTTTTGCACAGGAAACTACATAAAGAGAGCTATAACAACTGAATATTTCCTAAACATAAAATTCATCACCAAAAAAGGACAAAAAGTACAGCAAGCTATTGATTGGGCCGAAAAAGAATTACCATCAATCTGTCATCAACACAAACACATCACATTTTATATTTGGCTAGGAACTTGTAATTTAACCGAACTTAACAGAACTACCAGATACATCTCTCTTGTGAACCAAAACGACTCAAACGTCAGATATCTAAGAAGAAAATTCATCGAACTTAAGGAACTCATCACTAAAATAAAACCAAAATCAAAAATCATCTACTTAGAAATACCGCCATACTCTATTCAGCTTCGAACAGATCTCAAGGCCACAAAAACCCGGACATTTTCAGTGAAGACGACCAAACACTTCAAAACCAGTTATACCTATTAAATACCTTCATCCAAGAAATAAATCAATCACCAGAAAAATCACCATAATTTGATCTTGACATTCGAAAAACATCTAAAAGAAAAGGCGGAACTGACGAATACTACAACTTTAATCTATACAGAACTGACGGCATACATCCAAATTTATTACTAGCAAAGCTCTGGATGAGAAGAATAGCAACCAAAATTCTCCATCAATGTTATAGATAGAGTAGAATAGTATACTATACATACATAAACTTTATACCAACCATATTTATCAATTCCATATACAATAACATTCATATATAGAAATATTAGCAGCTTTAATAAAACACCAGTCTATATTGTATAACCTGCAAATATAGAGATATATATCTACATACTCATTAAACCCTGATATCGGAAGATATAAAAGTTAACTGGAAAATTCTAATCAAAGCTAGCTTTCAGTGGGGACGCCCCGCTGATTGCACATTAGCCTACAAAGAACTTCCTTGCTAAAAGAAAACAACAATATCTAAAGTGAAAAAATGAGTATCCAGACAAGAACATCAGCAAGAACCAAGAGCAAACCTCAGCCCTATACACCAGCTAAATATGAAAACTTTAGTATCAATAAAACCAGGGTCTTGGACAAAAAACTAGAAGCATGTAATAGAGCAATGGACATAAAAATTGAGCAGAAACATCAAAACTACATCCTAGAGCTATCAGCAGCTGCTTATGAAGTTTTAAAAGGGGAAATAGACATATACTTTGAACAACACTCTACATACAAGCTCTTGCCCAAACACCAGCATGATAATCAAGGGCTATGCATCAGAACTTCACATTCGGTCAGAAATAGAAGTAATAACAGACAACTCTATCGTATCAATTTATTCCATACTACATCAAAGGTAGAGGTTAATGGCCAAGGTATGGAACTCTTCCTGACACACATTGAAGATATAAAAGAAAGAATGATATCAAGAGGAAACTATAAGATTTACAACAAACAGATAGAGGAACAGATAAACATAATCAAGAGAAATGAAGCTGATATAGAAATAAGTGGAAAACAGAATGAATCACTTGCAACAAATAATCAACCTAAAACCAACCACATAAAAAGAATACTTGTATTCAAAGGGGCAGAATGTATACAAAATACAGACAAAGAATTATTAAGTAACTGGAATAGAGCCATTGAATGGTCAGAAGATGAACCAACACCCAGTCAGGACACAAGTGCAGTCAACATGTCTACTATACGTAACTACTGCGCCATATGCAATCAGACAGCACAACTAGAAACATCCATAGATTGTATTGCATGCAGTGAACTGTTTCACTATACATGTGAAAACATTGATCCTATAAGGATAAGCCAAACTGAAGAAGAACAATATTCATGTAGGAGTTGTTCTATTATGGACATGGAAGTGGTAAATATATCAATGAGAAGCAATAACTCAATTATAGATACAGAAGAAACAATACCAAAAGTACTTCTAGAAGAACAAGACTCGACAGAGGATTATAGCGAAATAGGCCATATAGTTAAAAATATGCCAGACAATACATCTAAAGACAGTCCAACTAGAACACAGATCACGGAAGAAGAAACAGGAAATTCTAACACAGAAGTACTAGACATGCTAGAAATGAACAAAACGGCTTCATACAAACAGCATAACCAAATGGTACAGAACTGTAGGAATGTACAAATAGAAAATGTAGATGAGCCAAAAAACATCAAGGCAAAACCGAAAAGGCAATATAAGTGCAAAAATATTAATGAAACTACTCAACAGCTTGAAGATCAATTAGCACAATGCAGAGCAAGACTAGTCATAATGGAAGATACCAATAGAGACTATAGAAATACATTCAATCTACTTAGGATGCAATCAGAAGAAAGCACTATTGACAAAAGTAACTTAAAAACCTACCAGCCAAATTGTGGCTGTAGCAACAATTCGCAGGAACAGACTATAAACAAAGTCGATATGATGCTGAACAACTTCCGACTAGAAATGAAAAATAGAGACCTAAGAATAAAACATCAAATGGAGATGAATGAATTAAGACACAAACTGCAAATAATGGAATTACAGAAAGAAGTAAGAATGTGGCAAAGACCAGGAAGTCATTAATATTATCCTTATAATCAGAATATGGACAATACTAGGAACTCAAACCAACACCAAATGAGTGATCAGCATACTGGTGTACAGCTTATAAATCAGCAATCCAGGATTCCTAACCACGTCAATCCACCATTCATGACACCTATGGCACCTCCACACTATAGCCAAATACCAACAGAGCAGAATAAATCCTGGCCATATTCAAGCGCCAGTGTAATAGCTAAACAAAGTCATGCAGAAGAAATTGAAAGACAAAAACAATTGCAACAGCTAACAAATCAGGCTGATAATATTCACCAAATAGATAAAGAACCAGCAGAAGAAGCTAGACTGACCATCAATCTGAGAAATTCAGCTGCCGCAAAAAATGATGAAGTCAAAGCACATACAGAAGTAAGCCATCAAGTAGATGTCACGCCCAGAACTGGTCTAATAACAACGGCTTCTAGTGGAGACGCCACGCTGGAAGCGGACTGCCATCAGAAGTTCCCCTCTCAAAGGGGGGCCAATGTTGGTGGTCCTAAGCATCTAAAGGGACTAGTTCAGGCTGACAATCTAGAAGCAAAAGAAGATGGGAATAGAAAGAAACCAAATCATTTTTTAGGCAGCGGCTGATCAAACAAGATAAAAGGGAGGATATCATTATAGGTACCCTCAATGTACAAAATGTGAAATCAAACGCCCTCTATATCAAAAACTTGTTAAGGGATGTACATGTGTTATGCATTCAAGACCACTGGCTTTTTAATGCGGAAAAGAAAATCATAGCTGAAATTACTGAAAATAGCGGATACATAGCTAAAAGTGTTGATGATAATGACGACCCTGATTTCAACGTATCAATGAAAAGGGGATATGGTGGAGTAGCCATAATCTGGAAAAAAGAAATTAATGAAAATATAAAGGAACTGATAGATGGTGGAAATAGAATACAAGCCCTACATATTCAACAAGGAGACAAACCAATATGTCTTATAAATGTATATATGCCATCAGATAGCAAAAATGCAGACATCGAATACAAAGACACATTGGCTCAAATTGATGAAATGATAGAGAAATATAAAGACACACACGAAATTATAGCATGTGGAGACATGAACGGGTCACTTGATAGAAGCTCGACACCTCATGATAAAATCCCAAAGACATTCTGAAAGGAAAAATGTATAGATATACTGAGAAATGCCCAGTAAAAGATAAATTTTATCACCAGAATGGTATGTCGAAAGGACAAATTGATTACTTCCTCTTCAAAAGTAACTCAGAAATCATTAACAAAATCAGACAAATTGATGTCCTTGATACTGACCCAGAGAATACCTCGGACCATGTACCTGTTATCTTGACACTGAATAGCCAACTGAAAAAAGTCAGGGAAAAAGCAACAACTATCATAGCAAAACCTAAATGGACTGACTGTGACCATCAAATTTATAAGGAAGTCATCAATAAAGATCTACCAAAACTCATGCAAAAATCAAAAGGAATCATTGAGCAAGATATAAGAAATCTAGAAAAATTGCTACATAGAGCCGGAGAAGCAGCAATCCCAAAGTATAGAAGAAAAATCAAAATCAAATCAAAGGGAAAGGCGATATGGAATGAATAAATACACTGTGTCTAAACCATACCGGCAAAATTTGCTCGGACTCGATGGTATCTAACATCCGGCACAATGACGGAACACCAATAGACAAAAGAAAGGTAGGTTTCTCCTTATTTTTTTATTTTTTTTTATGATATCGAAGAATATATATGCATATACAACTATTTTCTATTGTGAGATGCAATATTTTCTACAACCTTTCTATATTAACGGAGAAATAAGTCAAAATGCATGTCAAAATGACGAATTGAGTGAACCTTACCTCGAAATTGTTTAATTTCTCGTTAAATTGTTCACATTGTACGGAAAGAAAGGTACGGGAAGAAAGATATTGACACGGAAATTGCAAATTTAGTTATTATAAGCATCTCAATAATTGTATTTCTGTGTATGGAACGAAAGAAAAGGGTCATGTCAAATTAAAATAAACCGGTTTCGTCAATGTTGTTACTTCACAATCACCCGGTTTCGTCTATATATATCACCCGGTTTTTTGGGGTTTTTTTAACAAACAATTTATGAAAAGAAACTTTGGCACGGATCTGAACATTGTCTTTCGAGAATTTAAATATATATTTATTGTAAAGTAAACTTGGCGTGTTAAAATCTATTTTAAACGGGCACTTTTGGACATAGTTAATTATGATAATACACATTTCCTAATGAAAGGCGTATCCCTTATTTCACTTAACTTCAAACTAATTTTAAATGGAATATAAATACTGAATAGCAAACACTGGTATCTAATTATTTTGTAACATTATTATATTTTCTTTGTTTATAATAGTAGTATGTAAAGATGAAAAATAAAAGGATGTGTTTTGATTGTGCCATAATTTTAATTTACTATATTTAAATAATTTAATATCACAGTGTAGATACTATTCTGTACGCTATCCGGAAGTCGCGATTTTCGAAGTGATAACTTTTTGGATCACATTTTAAATTTGATGGATATACTGAATTAAACGGTAAGTTGATCATCTGTACATTGCTTAATGATTAATTCAGCTGACATCGATATTCTCAAATGGTTTAGAATTAAATTCAGCACATTCATTATTCATATCTTTGCCTTAAACGAGAGATTTTCAAGTGCATCACTAAGGAAAATCAGTCGGTGAACCTAAAACAATCTTTTTATCCTCTTAGTGTACAAATTAACGTAAAAACCAGACTTAATTAACTGAATGAAGTATATTTTTAGTGGTGGTAAAAGTTTCAACCAGATCTTTGAATCCAGAAATAAGAAAATTACACTTGTTTGAATTTCTCACTGTACGATCAGTCTCGCTTGTATATTTTGAAACTGTATGATCAGTCTTTATTTCACTGTATTCTAGTGGTGATTTCAAAGTTATTTACAATACATAAGAAGGTTGCATTTTTCTAAACAACACAAATATATTTCAATAAATTCACATCCTGAAAACTTATGAAACATGTTTTAGCTTGATAGGGTGTACTCGACTTACTACATTAAGTATAAGGATGTTTAAATGTTTCTAAAATAAGAGGAATGTTTATTGTATAAACAAGTTTAAGAAATGTCCTCCGTTATACTTAAAATTGTACAAACACACAGATTTAATTGTTATATAAAAATGCATGTATTTACACACATTCGAGGCCGTACTGTAGCCTATAATTGATCACAGTTTCTCACTTTGTTTTGGATGTACAGCTGTCTCTTTGACACTCAATTGTACACCACTTTGTAAAGTGGTGGTTTATAATGATAATGAAGTCCGTCTTTCCGTTTGTCCGTTGGACTGGTTCAATATGTTTCCCCGGTTTTGTAAGCGCATCTTCTCATAAACCATTTATTTATATCTTGCATTTTTCAATCTTTCAAGAACCATCTCTCTTGAACGTTGAATTTGAAAATCATCAATCTCATACTTGACCTCCATGTTATCATCAGTAACAACATATTAAAGTTTGAAAAGTTGTATGATTGAACGATTCATGAGTTAACGCACGGAAACGACTGGAAACACCATTTTTAAACCTTTCAAGAAGCATACCTCATGATCAAAAACAGTAAAAATCGTCGATATCAATCTTGACCTCCATTTTGGCATCAGTAACGACAAATTAAAATTTTAAAAGCTTTGATTGAACGGTTCATGAGTAAAGGACATGGACAATGTTTGACAGCATTCTAAAATCACAAAAATAATATAAATAAGAAGATGTGGTATGAGTGCCCATGAGACAACTCTTAATCCAAGTCCCAATTTATTTTAAAAATTGTAGTACAGCGGGTTTGAACGTTTTAATGGTCGCTTCAACCTACCAACCGATTTTTCTGTGGAAAATCATGTTAAAAAGGGTGAAAGTACATAAGCAAATTATTATCATCTTCACAAGTTGCCACGCAATTAACAAATGCAATCAGTACAATATGAGATATATGGTCTTAACCCAGAAATCTCTTGAGGTAAACTGATAAAATCCTTTTCATTTTAAATTCATTGTATTGATACAGGTAATGATTTCTGTAAACTTATCCAAATTATATCACATCAATTATCCCCCTACGCAACGTATTGTTATGCGTTTACTTTTCTACATTGACTAGAGGTATAGGGGGAGGGTTGAGATCTCATAAACATGTTTAACCCCGCCGCAATTTTTCGCCTATCCCAAGTCAGGAGCCTCTGGCCTTTGTTAGTCTTGTATGATTTTTAATTTTAGTTTCTTGTGTATAATTCGGAGTTTAGTATGACGTCTATTATCACCGTACTAGTATACATATTTTTAGGGGCAAGCTGAAGGACACCTACGGGTGCGGGAATTCTCGCTACATTGAAGACCCATTGGTGGCATTCGGCTGTTGTCTGCTCTATGGTCGGGTTGTTGTCGCTTTAGCACATTCCCCATTTCCTTTCTCAATTTTATTTCTTTATCCATTTTTTGTAATTTTTAAAAGAGACGAGCTTGATTTATGTTATCATCAATTGGCCAACGGCGGACGGTGTAAATAGTCTTTAAAAATGTAATAGCTAAACAGATAACTGCAACGATACACTATTACAAAGTCCACAACGAATCATCTATTGCTTTTTAGGCATTTGATTTTAAATAAGACTTGACGGAACAAAAATACAATTATTTTGCCGTCTATAAAAATCATCAGAAATATATTTGTATTGTCTGATAAAAGAAATTACACGTTATAGTTCCCTGGATAGTTCATAATATCACATAGACACGTATGTACCTTCAAATTGCCGTTGTTTTTTTCTTCAAAATCACGACTGGTCATACAGTCAAAAAATCTGAAATCGCTTCTAGAATACAGTCAGTTGTAGACTGATCGTACAGTAATTTATTTTGGGATCCTCAAGGAAAACATATTTTTGTATGGGAAATACGAACATTCTAATTAAATACGAAAAGAATATTGAAACATTATATATTTAGCTGTAATCGGATGCAAATATTTGCAATAAAAGATTATTTGCTTTGTACTATATACGAGAGCTAAATAGTCCATCGATTTCACTTTTTTTCTATCAAGTTGGTGTGATGCACACGTATATTTTATATTCTAATGCATGTTTTTGTTACAGTTACTCATATTTATGATGCTATACATACATTGAAGATGTTCAAAGCACTTTATAGATATTGGAGTAAACAAATGATGAGAAAAGTCACCGTAGGCAAAACCGTCCTGTTTTCACACTTTAAAAGCATCCATAACATAGCAGTGAGATTTGTAACTTTCTCCCCGTTTCTGGTAGGCACATTTATTTTCATAGGCATGTTTTTCACATTATTTTTACAGTTCAAATTCATTTTTTGTACAGTTCAAATTCAATTGAAACTTCAAGATAACTTTCGAAAACAATATCTGACAGTTTTGTATTTTCAATGTGAATAAAAGTTGGTTTGCAAAACATGACCGTCATTTATATCTAGGTCTTATTAAAAAGAAGTGACGGTAACCACTTATCCCATAAGCATTGACAATGAGATAACTTTCTTTTAGACACAAAAATTATGTTGAATTAATCAAGTTTAGGTCAGCGTATGCCTTAAACAATGAGAAAAACACACAAACTGCATGAAAGCAAGCTATAACAGGGCCCTAAATTATAAACATAAAACAATTCAAACAAGAAAACTACCTGCCTATTTTATGTTCAAAACGCATATGGTATAAAGCAACCAAAGACAACCATGGAATTACAAGCGTGTGATTCGGGAATGGACTGAGTCAAAGTGTTGTCGCTGACACAAACAGTACAACAAAAGTACAAATAATAAAAAATGATGAAAAAACCTTAACTCGTCCGATGACAGAGCCTGTATAGTAAATGCGCGATGTGTGCCAAAACTTGTACCATAGTTAAAATTATCCCTTAACGATTGTAGATAAGATTACATACATAGAATGATTAGATTACTAATAAAGGTGTCCATCCTTTTGTGCGAGAAAATCACATATCAATTGTGTGTTTCGATTTTAAGACCGTAAACTTTAATTTCAAGTTTAAACATGTTCAACATATTTTCCCATAACTCATATAGAAAACGCATATTTAGAGAGCTTTAATCTCAATATGCTGTTAAAAAATTTCGGAAGGCAAAGTAAATTAAAATATTTGTGTTCTTTAAGAGTAGGAATTCAAGTGTTTGCTTATTATTTATTTGAATCTGAGACTCATATAAATAATAAGCCGTTGTCCGGTGAACGAACTTGTTTTCCAACGACCCGCAAAACTCCTTTTGAACGCTGAAGTTAAATAATCAATTATAATGTAATGCGATTATGATTTTTTTTATTTGACCAAACCGGGTTATGCATTTTGAAATCTATGACGAAACCGGGTTGTATACATTGGAGAAACCGGCCAGTTCCATTTTGACATGACCCATTTCTTTCGTTCCATACACAGAGATACAATTATGTAGATGCTCATAAAAACTAAATTTGCAATCTCCGTGTCAATATCTATCTTCCCGTACCTTTCTTTCCGTACAATGTGAACTATTTAACGAGAAATTAAACAATTTCGAGGCAAGGTTCACTCAATTCGTCATTTTGACATGCATTTTGACTTATTTCTCCGTTAATATAGAACGGTTATAGAAAATATTGCATCTCACAATAGAAAATAGTTGTATATGTATATATATTCTTCGATATCATAAAAAAAAATAAAAAAAATAAGGAGAAACCTACCTTTCTTTTGTCTATTGGTGTTCCGTCATTGTGCCGGATGTTAGATACCATCGAGTCCGAGCAAATTTTGCCGGTGTGGTTTAGACACAGTGAAATAGATAAGGCATCAAAGCAATCAAAAAATGCATATAAAGTATGGAGGCAACATGGAGCACCTCAAGAAAGAAGTAATGAGCTCAAAATCAAAATGACAGCTGCAAAGAGAATACTTCGAAAAGCACAAAGACAAGCCTATGCCTCGCAGAGAGAATCAACAGCGGGAAAAATTATGAAAGCTTCAAATCGAGTCTGAGCAAATTTTGCCGGTGTGGTTTAGACACAGTGAAATAGATAAGGCATCAAAGCAATCAAAAAATGCATATAAAGTATGGAGGCAACATGGAGCACCTCAAGAAAGAAGTAATGAGCTCAAAATCAAAATGACAGCTGCAAAGAGAATACTTCGAAAAGCACAAAGACAAGCCTATGCCTCGCAGAGAGAATCAACAGCGGGAAAAATTATGAAAGCTTCAAATGCAGATACGAAACCATAGCCCCCCCCCCCCCCCCCCCCCCAGAAAATCAAATGGTTGCTGCCTTACTAATACCAAGATACTGAAACTAAATGAAAAGACTGCAGAAGATGGACCAAGCATAATGAACATCTGGCAAGAACATTTCCAACAACTAGCTACACCAACAATAGAGGAAAATTTTGACACTGAAAAACTAGAGCTAGTAGAAATACAAAACAACATAATAGAATCCATAGAAAGGCATAGATCTTGTTAATGTAAAGGAAGTAAATAAAGCTATAGAAAAACTTAAAGCAGGAAAAGCACCCGATGAAGATGGAATTTCATAAGACATAAGACATAAGACATAAGACATTATATTTCACTAAAGCCCCCACATGGGGTATGTTAGTACAACATTTTTAACAAACAATAAAAGTGTGAACATATTTACATTAGAACAACATGGTTAACAAAGGTGCAATAATAGTATATATAATTAATGCAGATATTTGACAGGAAGTACAAATTATAGTAACATGATTAAGCACATGTATTAAAAGGTTTTAAGAACACTTTTGCAAAATTTTACTATTCCAGTAAGTGTAAATAAATCTGATGTATTCATCAATTCTTTAAATTTTAAAACATTTGGGTTATTACATATATTTAAAGGTTAAAATTTAGCTCTTACATTGTTGAAAAAGGTACATTTGAATAAGTAATGAAACTCATCACCAAGTTCATTAGCATTACAAAGATTACAATGTCTTTCAGTTCTATCAATATTAAAAAATCTGCCTGTTTCAATGGGCAATTTATTACTAAGGCAACGGAATTTACTTAAATACATTCTTAGATCAGATGGTAACAACGATAAATATTTCTCAAAACAAAAATCAGATTTGTATATTCTGTAATTAAGACATTTTGCAGAATTCATAACATTATTACTCCAGTTCAACATAAATTTCTCACTTAAACATTTCTTGACATTCTTACTAATATTATCAAATTTAGCAATTATTTGATCATCCCACATCAAATTAAATCCACATTCATATAAAGTACTTTTAATTTCTAACAACCATTTAGAGTGATAGATACCCCTTTTACTAAGCTGATACAATATAGAATACAGTGTATATGAATTTTTTTCTCTTTTACCACACATGATACGTTGCCAGAAACCAACCATTCTAGCTTTAATAAGAATATGTAATGGTATTCTACCCAATTCTCCATAAATCATACAATGAGCAGTACTTTTTTTAACCTTCAAAATTATTTTACAAAATTGCATATGCAAGTTTTCTATAATATTACAATTTTCAAAACCCCATACTTCTGCACCATATAACAAAATAGGTACAACCATTGTATCAAATAACTCTAATTGCATATCAATTGGTAAATTCAACTTCCTAGCCTTTCTTAAGACTATAAACATGGCTTTTCTTGCTTGCTGTACAAGATGTGCTTTGGGGTCATTAAAATTACCCTTACATGAAAATATAATACCAAGGTATTGAAAATTTGTAACAATATTAAGGCTTTCACCACTATATTTAAAGTTCATATTATCTGTTTTACGTCTATATCTTGAAAATATTACAACTTTTGTCTTGAATATGTTAACTTGCATTTTCCAGGTTACATGGCATTTAATGAGGCTTGTAACTCTGCTGCCGATTCGGCTAAAATTACAGTATCATCTGCATACAATAACAAATATAAACGAAAATATACAGCGACTTCGTCAGTATCAAGAAGACGTGCTGCAATACTCATATCAACTAAACCATTATATGAATGTGACATAAATTCGACCAAGTCATTTAAGAAAATGGCAAACAATACAGGAGATAGATTTTCTCCTTGGCGTACACCAACATTTGATTTAAAAAAGTTTGAACAAGAGTTGCCTTGTCTCACACAAGACTTTGCATTGTTATACATACTGTTTATAATCTTAAACATTTTGCCATCAATGGTACATTTCAACAGTTTTTGCCATAAATATACTCTTCTGACAGAGTCAAAAGCTTTTCGATAGTCAACAAATACACAATACAATTTTCTACCTCTATATAAGTATAAATCAATCAAGCATTTCAAATTAAAAATATGATCTGCCGTACTATAACCTTTTCTGAACCCTGCTTGTTCTTCACACAATAAACCAGAATTTTCTAAATATGTATGAAGCCTATTATTCAAAATACAAGTAAATAATTTACCATAACAACTTAAAATAGTAATACCACGATAATTATCCACATCATTTGGATTACCTTTATTCTTAAATATTGGACATATATAACCTTCTGACCAACTATCAGGTATAATACCACTATGAAATACAATATTAAATATTCTTACAAAAACAGGCATTAACTTTACTGTACCATATTTCAAAAATTCATTTAATATAAGATCACCACCACATGCTTTATTATTTTTCAATGATTTGACAGCATATAATACTTCGTCTTCAGTAATATCTTGATTTAATTCAATATTATAATCAGTAATATTATTAGGTAATACAATATCATTATCATCCTGCTCATCAAGAGCATTAAGATTTTTAAAATGATCATATAATACATCCATAGCAATTTTATTTACAGCTTTGTTACCTTTTGTATCACATTTGTTCAAAAGAGACCAGTATGCTTTCGAATCAGATTTACGCAAGTTTTTCAATTTGTCTATAACAGACTTCTGATATTCTCTAAACTGCTTGTTAAGCGTACGTTTATACTCTCTACTACTAGCGATGAGATTTTCTTTTGTTTCAGCCCTTTGTAATCTCCAGTGGAGATTTTTACATTTACGATATGCTTTACGTTTTAAATAACAATCTTGATTAAAATAAGGTTTACATTTTTTTGACCTGACACCAGGTCGACCGTTCTTGGGTTTGAATTCTACAATCATGTCAGCTTTATCAGCAGCATTTTTAATAATTGAATTACAATTCAATATTACATTGTTGACAGTTTCAACATTAATATTATTGACATATAGATTTTCAAGTTTTTCAACTAAATCATGAATATTTTCATCATTCAAATTTTCTAAAAATACATTTGCATTATTATTCTTCCATTTTGATTTATATACAACATTGTATTATCATCATGTGACAGAGTATCAACAGATTCAAGTATTACAGAAGTATCAAAATGTATGACAACTGGACAATGAATATCACTCAAAATTGGATCAAAATTTTCAATATTGAAGTATGAATTATATTTATACATTTAAATAACATAGGTGACACAATAGTGTAAAGCAAAATTATATCCGGGTGAAATTTAATCCGGAGGAAAAAATGTCACAGTAGTTGTTGTTATTTTTTTATCCGGAGGAAACTATTTCCCTGGGATATTTTATCCTTTGCCGTGAAATTCTATCTGGGTAGTTAACTTATTGAATAGTTATTAGAAAAAAATTATCCTTTAAAAATACAATGAAATAATAATAGTGTATTTGAAATAAAGCGAAATTGTTAAAAAAAATATATATTATAATGGGAAATAATTTCACAAATTATCCTTGAAAAGATTTTCTGAAATATTCAAGTCAATATCATCCTTTTAAAAAGAAAATGATCATGAAACATAGGGAAGAAAATCAGAAGTAATTTCAAAGATCGTAATTGTGAAAATAATATCATGATTAAATAAGGTTAGTGAAATTCATGTAAAAGTGAGTTGTTTTCAGATCTCAGTACAAATATAAATTTAAAAGTAAGGTAGAAATATAGTTGCATATTGCTACTGTTAACAGTAATAGAAGAATTTGATTATGATGATATTTTTAACTATATAAATAGTTTTGTCTGGGGACAGAGATGTAGTTGTTGATTATATGGAAATCAGATAAATCATAGCATAACAATATATTGGAACAATAGCATGTTTAACAGCTGGATAGTTTTTACCTGTAAAATGTTATCTGTCTTATTAAATCAAGTTGTAAGTCATCTTTTTATATAAATGAATATATAAAAAATAAGATTCAAATAAAAATTTCACTATAAAATAGATTCAGAAATATATTATATGAATGTCTTTAAAATATAAATTGCTCATAATTACCTCCCTTTAATAAATTATGCAAATTTAGTCTACCTTTGTGAAACATTTTATAATTATAGTCAGGTATATATTGATTGTGAGTAACTTGCATAGTAGTTAATGGGACTCTATTTCACACGGTTCTGTGAAATATAGTACGGCAAATATATACCGGTACATACTATCCGCATAACACAGACAGATTTTCACTCCTCTGGAAAAAATCAACCTGTGAAATACTATGCCTGGAAAAAAATTACCGGAACAAATTATCCTCAGGATAAAATATCACAGAGGAAGAAATAAACCGTTACAAAACATTACCATCTAGCTACAGAGGAATAACTGTAACTAAATATTACAAAGTATATTGAAAGATAGATTTGACTCTGTATTTAACAACATACAAAACTCCCTGCAAAGAGGCTTTACAGAAGGAGTATCATCACTATGTGCGGCATTCCTCACATCAGAAGCAATCGAAGAAAGTAAGAAATTAAAGATACTGCTGATCTTAATAACTCTTGATGCAGAAAAGGCATTTGACAAGCTAAACCATGAAATACTATTCAACAAACTGTACCACTATGGAATAAAAGGAAAACTCTGGATATTACTGAGAAACTTGTATAAAGGAATGGATTGCATTAAGGTTAAATGGGAAGGGGCAATGTACAGAAGATATAATGGTGCTACAAGCAATTCAACAAGGTGCAAAACTATCTACAACGCTATATAAATGCTACAACAACGTCATACTGGATAGCATATTAAAAAGTGGACTTGGAGCATGTATTGGTGATATACAAGTCCCTGCGCCAACATGTGCCGATGACATTGCTGTCCTGGCAAATAGTACTGCAGATGCACAAGGAATATTAGACATTGTACAACACCATACAAGCAGAGATCTAGTCATGTATATATATTAGCTTAAATTTTTCCAAACCCCAACCATTCTACATAAGTCTTATAAAATATAATTTTCATTATAGTTCCCGATGTATTTATAGCACTCTTAACTAATAATTATAAGTAATTTTAACTTGAGACCATTTTTATTCTTATTTGTAAATACAGTGTATATGCAGTTGTCTCTTAACATTTTCTTACAACCCAGCACATATGAATTATTATATATCTTTTAAAACTTTATGATGACAATCCTATGAATTAATTATGATATTTATCATTTAGTGATTATTATAACCAAATTCAGTCATCTGTATATAATTACAATGTATTTGTTTCCTAATGTTTTAAGGTGTACATAGTTGCTAAAACTATACCCTTTGGGTAGTGCTCCACAATTAATGGAGGAATATACAAGAAACTGAACTGAACTGAACGTCTTCCTTTTCTTCCTCTTCCGCCACTTTAAAAAATGAACTTGTCCGCAGCGTTTCTCAGAAACCGCTTGTCAGATTTACTTAAAATTTCATAAAATGGTAGACTAGGTGAGCCATCAATCTTTCGTTTTTGCATTGGGGTCTTTTAAGGGGTATTTTGGGGGGTAGAAGGGAGGGAGGGGCTTACTATAGAACCCTAAGAGATTTTATTTTCTAAAATTTTCAAATGAATATAACTTGAAAACTGTAAGTGATAGATACATGCAGTCTTCAGAAATGATTATAGGACAATAAAACAAATCACATGAAATATAGGGGGAGTCCCTGGGGGTTCATCCCCACCCCTCAATTTGAGAATATGCTTATATCTTGTAAACGGTCCAGATCCCCACCCCTAAACCATATATATTCTTGAATGGGACGATAAAACAAATCAAATCAAATTAAACGGAGGTCCACGGGGGTCATCCCCTACCCGTTCAATTTGAGAATGTGCTATTATCTTGTAAACGGTCCAGATCCCCACCCCTAAACCATATATATTCATGTAGGGGACAATAAAACAAATGAAATGAAATAAAAGGGAAGTCCCTAAGGGGTCACCCCACCCCCCTCTTGTTTGAAAACTTGTAAACGGTCAACATCCCCACCCCTAAACCATATATAATCTTGTATGGGACAATAAAACAAATCACATGAAATTAAATGGAAGTTCCCGGGGGTCACCCCCACCCCGTTCAATTTGAGAATGTGCTATTATCTTGTAAACGGTCATCATCCCCACCCCTATACCATATATAATCTTGTAGGGGTCAATAAAACAAATCACATGAAATTAAATGGAAGTTACCGGGGGTCACCCCACCCCGTTCAATTTGAGAATGTGCTATTATCTTGTAAACGGTCCAGATCCCCACCCCTAAACCATATATATTCTTGTAGGGGACAATAAAACAAATGAAATGAAATAAAAGGGAAGTCCCTAGGGGGTCACCCCACCCCCTCTGGTTTGAAAACTTGTAAACGGTCAACATCCCCACCCCTAAACCATATATAATCTTGTATGGGACAATAAAACAAATCACATGAAATTAAATGGAAGTTCCCGGGGGTCACCCCACCCCGTTCAATTTGAGAATGTGCTATTATCTTGTAAACGGTCCAGATCCCCACCCCTAAACCATATATATTCTTGTAGGGGACAATAAAACAAATCAAATGAAATGTAGGTAAATTCCCTGGTGGGTCACCACCACCCCTCCTGTTTAAATACTTGTAAATGGTGGAGATCCCTACTTGTAAGCCATATATATTCTTGTATGGGACAAAAAATCAAATCAAATGAACATAGGACCATATGAATGGCAAGTTATGGGAGCTTTGTTTGGGAGACTTCGTAACAGCATCCTGTTACAATTACTTCTTGTTTTGTTTGATTTTGTTTATTTTTGTTTTAGTAAAATATTATTTTTTACTTGTGTTTCTGTGAATGTTGGCCAACTGACAATCCGATTATCCTACGTCTTTACACCCGTAAAACACGTCTTATTATATTTTATAAAAGTATTCACGGCCTCATTGCCAATGATTGCCATACCATCTGAGATTTTAATACCAACAGACAGTAGAACAAGACATACCATCGAAATACTTATAAACATATATGAACCACAAAGGAAACATATAAGTGGGCATTTTTCCCACACATCATCCTACAAGGGAACATGCTACCTATAGCCACAGTACAGTCAACCACAGTTGACAGTTTCAGAGCACACCTTCCACATGGTGTTCTCTGTTAACTGATTTAATCAAGACAATACATTTTTGTATATACTATTTTAATCACTTGTTTTTTGTAATATGATGCATGCACAAATTAATTGTCAAATTTTTATATGTATTTTTTTCATTGGCATTTATAAGAAAATTAAAGTGTTGCCACGCATGCACATGGCTTCTCAATCCTTCTAGTCGTTTTCTGTGCTTTATTGAACCTTAACTTTTCATTATCTTTGTGTAAATCTATTTTTGTAATACCAATAACTGGAAACTTCTTTCGTTCTAAAAATAGAGCGTTCCATCAAATAGTTGCCCTGTCAAAATTGTCTGCATGCTCAAAAAGGTTCAATTACATATGGTACAAAATGGAACCAGGTGCTCCGCAGGGCGCAGCTTTATACGACCGCAGAGGTCGAACCCCGAACAGTTGGGGCAAGTATGGACAAAACATTCAAGCGTGATACAGCTCTGAACTTGGATTGTGATCAAATTTTTGACATTACATGGTGTTTTTTTTACACAAAACAAATGTCAAGATTTTACAAATCAATTAAAGATTTCTTCTTCAAACTTTTTAAATCTAAAATTAAATAGTTGACACAGCATAGGTTTCTGACACAGAATGAATGTGGTCTAATGAACTTAAAAGTTTTTTTTTTGCCTTTGAGCAATTCACTATGCTGTTGAATATTAATCCTCTCAAAAAAATGTTTGAAGAAATTTTCTTTTTATTTATGAAATCTGAAAAGAGAAAAATTTAAACCCCCCCCCTTTTTTTCACATCCCCGTTTCCCTTTTTTCAAAACTGATATCAATTCAAATTTCTAATGGAGTTTGCAACAATAACTACTCTTTTAAATACATCATAAAATATTAAAATGTAAAATAAAGTGCTTGTTATCACTGAATGGTAAAGATTGGTTGGTAGTAAAAGTGAATATACATTGTTTATTGTATAAAACAATAAAAAAAACTTCATCAAAAAAGTTTTATATTGGCAAATTTCCAATGAAGTTATTTACATAAAGTTATTGTCAAATAAAAATAGAAAATGACATCATAGTCATGTCTGGCAAATGTCCAACATACATTATCTAAAAACATTTTAGATAAGATAAGGAAAAAAAGCTTCATCAGCAACATTTTTTATTGGCAAATTTCCAATGAAGTTATTTACATAAAGTTATTGGCAAATAAAAATAGAAAATGACATCATAGTCATGTCTGGCAAATTTCCAACATATATTATCAACTACTATTCTATACAAAGAAAGATAAATCCAAATGAAAATTAATTGCTATTGCACAATATTGTGCAATTAGATATTTCTTGCTATTGTGCAATACTGTGCAATTGAAAATTTCTTGCTATTGCACAATACTTGATATGGAATCCTGATTTGGACCAACTTGAAAACTGGGCCCATAATCAAAAATCAAAGTACATATTTAGATAAAGCATATCAAATAAGCCCAAGAATTTAATTTTTGTTAAAATCAAACTTAGTTTAATTTTGGACCCTTTGGACCTTAATGTAGACCAATTTGAAAACTGGACCAACAATTAAGAATCTACATACACAGTTAGATTTGGCATATCAAAGAACCCATTTATTCAATTTTTGATGAAATCAAACAAAGTTTAATTTTGGACCCCATTTGGACCAACTTGAAAACTAGGCCAATAATTAAAAATCTAAGTACATTTTTAAATTCAGCATATCAAAGAACCCCAAGGATTCAATTTTTGTTAAAATAAAACTAAGTTTAATTTTGGACCCATTGGACCTTAATGTAGACCAATTTGAAAACGGGACCAAAAATTAAGAATCTATATACATAGTTAGATTCGACATATTAAAGAACCCCAATTATTGAATTTTTGATGAAATCACACAAAGTTCAATTTTGGACCCTTTGGGCCCCTTATTCCTAAACTGTTAGGACCAAAACTCCCAAAATCAAACCCAACCTTCCTTTAGTGGTCATGAACCTTGTGTTTAAATTTCATTGATTTATATTCACTTATACTAAAGTTATTTTGCGAAAACCAAAAATAATGCTTATTTGGGCCCCTTTTTGGCCCCAAATTCATAAACTGTTGTGACCTCAACTCCAAAAATCAATCCCAACCTTTCTTTTGTGGTCATCAACCTTGTGTCAAAATTTCATAGATTTCTATTCACCTAAACTAAAGTTATTGTGCGAAAACCAAGAATAATGCTTATTTGGGCCCTTTTTGGCCCCTAATTCCTAAAATGTTGGGACCAAAACTCCCAAAATCAATCCCAACCTTCCTTTTGTGGTCATAAACCTTGTGTTAAAATTTCATTGATTTCTATTCACTTTTACTAAAGTTAGAGTGCGAAAACTAAAAGTATTCGGACGACGACGACGACGACGACGACGACGCCAACGTGATAGCAATATACGACCAAAAAATTAAAATTTTTGCGGTCGTATAAAAAAGTTAATGATTATTGCAAATAATTCGGGTTTCTTCGTGTGCAAAAGGTAACAAGCTTCGTTTTCGACAGATTTATTTTTAATTTCCCGGTTGTAGACAATACATTTCAAACGCTGATAGAGCTTCTTTGAAGAGATCTTTCCAGTGTTTAGCACATCTAGGCAACATAATAGGAACAGTTGACTTATATATGTGCATTGACTATACCATCGTACCCTGCAGTTTTGTTATTTTCAAGATTTTTAATCACTTTTTACATCACGATTACTTTGAGGTCATTTCGATTTATTGCTATCGCCTAAATTCCCATTAATGCATAAATTATGCAAATTAGTTTTGGGATTTTAACCGATCTATAAACGTGATAAATACGCGCACATATAGTGCAAAATAACATTCCTTATCGTTTGATATAATTACATCTCTTCAATGAATACTGATAAAAATATTTTTGTTAATCAATAATATGAAAATGTTTTGTAGTATATATATAAATATAAGTAAAACATCATTGATTATATCAATGCACACGAACCAATAGTCTGGGAATCTGTCTCAATATTCCCAATATCGTAAGCGGACTTCCGGTTCGAATAAATATAATTTGCGGGAAAATATGAATGGTTACTCGTATCCAAACTTTTAGAAAAATCGATTTTTTACAGAAAAGAGTCCACCATGTACTTGCATTGCACTATCATTAGTAGATAGTTATCAAATGTACCAGGATTATAATTTAGTACGCCAGACGTGCGTTTCGTCTTTACTGATAAGACTCATCAGTGACGCTCATATCAAAATATTTATCAAGCCAAACAAGTACGAAGTTGAAGAGCATTGGGGATCCAAAATTCCCAAAAGTTGTGCCAAATACGACTAAAAGGTAATCTATTCCTGCGATGAGAAAATCCTTAGTTTTTCGAAAAATTCAAATTTTTGTAAACAGGAAATTAATAAAAATGACCACATAATTGATATTCATGTCAACATCGAAGTGCTGACTACTGGGCTTGTGATACCCTCGGGGACGAAACGTCCACCAGCAGTGGCATTGACCCAGTGGTGTAAATAGTTATCAAAGGTACCAGGATAGTAGAATAGAATGATATACAAATGGATGGATATCATATATGAGTCATATATACATGTAACTGTTATTTTAATATAATATATAACAACACATCAGTGTATATCACTACAACATAATAGTTAAAAAGTTGAATTTCCTATCATTTATTCGTCATCCACACACGAATTTTTCTCAGAAAAAAAAATTCTCTGTACATTAATTTCAGTTTCAGGTAAAGAAATATGAGATTTTTTTCTGAGACAAGTGCTTTTGACCATCCACAAGAACTTGACTTTGGTCATCCGATGTTCAGTACTTCAGTACTTTGATTAAATTCTTCTTCCGTCATAACATAATTTAGAATTCGATCAATAATCTCTGGAAACTTTTATTATTAAAATCAATACCAGGATAGTCTCCCTCCTCATCAGACAAATCTAATTTTTCAAAATATTCAAGAAATTGTTCAATACCTACTAGTTTTTAGGGTCATATTTTGACTTTTCGTTCAAGTCATTTGCAATATTCTCGTGGAATGTACGATATGAGCCTCAGAGAATTTATTGCTTTTTAATATAAAATACTAGCTTCTTTAATGAATTTTTATTTGAAAATTTGTATCTGTGTTTTGCTTGATGAAATAAGTTTCTTTTATTAATATTAAATATTTTGTTCTATGCTCCTGTCTTATAAATTTTTTAAAGTAAGTTTTTTTATCAGAAAGAATCAAAAGCCTTTTTTAAATCTACAAAGTAGGAATATATAGTTTATTTTCATTTTTATTTAAGTTTTTTTATTTTTATTAAAGTATTTGTTTATGAAATATGAAAGAATGAAGCACAAACATACATAAATAAGGCCGTTAGTTTTCTCGTTTGAATCAATTTAATCAATCTTTCGTACAGCATTGGTAACTCTAGTGAGCAACTTATCAGGGATATTCATATGTAATTATTAGGATCCCTTTTTATACTCCACCTACGATAGTAAAGGGGCATTGTGTTTTCTGATCCGTGCGTCTGTTCGTCCGTTCGTTTATTCGTCCGTTTGTTTGTCCGTCCGTTTGTCCCGCTTAAGGTTAAAATTCTTAGTCAAGGTATTTTTTTTGATGAAGTTGAAGTCCATTCAACTTGAAACTTTTTTTTTTACACATGTTCCCTGTGATATGATCTTTCTAATTTCAATGCCAAATCAGATTTTTTATCCCAATTTTTCGGTCTACTGAACATAGAAACTATGCCCCACCTACGATAGTAGAGGGACATTATGTTTTCTGGTCGGTGCGTCTGTTCATCCATCCGTCTGTCCGTCTGTTCATCCTAAGTCTGTCCTGCTTCAGGTTAAAGTTTTACGTCAAGGTAATTTTTGATGAATTTGTTCCCTATGATATGATCTTTCTAATTTAAATGCTAAATCAGATATTTTACCCCCAATTCCATGGTCAACAGAACATAGAAATTATGCCCACCTACGAAAGAAAATGATACTGCGAGTTTCAGGTTACAGTTTTTAATTACAAAATTTGGTCAAAGTAGTTTTTGATAAAGTTGGAAGTCTAATCAATTTGAAAGTTGGTACATTTTCCCTATGATATTATCTTTCAAATTTAAATTCCAAATTATATTTTAAACACTTAAGAGATTTATCCTGTTGAACTAACATTAAATAAAGCTAATGCTAACAATGAACACTGTCCTTTCCTGGATCTTGATATTTGTATCATTAACGGAAAGCTTAATACAAAAATTTATGATAAAAGAGATGAACTTTCATTTCCTATTGTTAATTATCCATTTATAGATGTTGACGTTCCTTTGTTACCATTGTATGGTGTTTATATATCTCAGCTTGTACTATTCGCTCTGGTATGTTTTAGATTTTAGAGAAACAAATCTATGTTATTACACTAGGGTTTTCGATATCACAAACTAATGGACGTCAAGTTGGTTACCTATTCCATATTCCCTATTCCCTATTCGTTGCCTATTCGTTACCTATTCCCTATTCGTTACCTATTCGTTACCTATTCCCTATTCCATATTCGTTACCTATTCGTTACTTATTACATATTCGTTACCTATTCGTTACATAAAATTATTCCTTATTACCTATTCGTTACTTATTACTTATTCCTTATTCGTTACTTATTCGATTTTTGATATCCTTCCCCCTTTTTAATTGTTTATTTAAGAATTGAATGCTTCTTTTTGTAACTTTATTAGGTTGTAAAAGCGTTGACCGAAGTACATTTTGTATGTGCATTCTAAAAATGTGCGCACGGTCAACGCTTCTACAACCCTATGAAGTTACAAAAAGAAGCATTCAATACTTATAATTCTTATAATTACATTTTTTTTTTTTTTTTTTTTTTTTTTTTTTTTTTTTTTTTTTTTTTTAAATTATACATACTTTATTGAAAACTTTCACATTTGTTAGTTTGATACAGAAAGTACCGGTACCTTATCCCGGCCTCGTTAAACATTAGATTGTATATTTAGAAAAATTGTTAGTAATTGTTAGTACTCAAAATTACAAAATATATATACAGTATATTATTGTGTATCAATTATTTCAATATTGATCAATAAAGTGAGAATTTTATTTAAGAGAGAATGTGAGAAGAGAAGAGAAAATAATAAATAATTAAAACACAAATACAAAACAAAAAACAAAAAATAAAAACTAGAGAAAAAAAAATAAAAATAAAAAATAGAAAGTCCTTGAAATTTGGAATTTGGCAGCAGTATTTTTTTTTTTGGCAACATTAAATAGATTTGGCAAAGTTGGTTTTCCATTGTAAATAATTCATACAAACACAAAATAGATATTAGAGAATGTATATGCATTTTAGGCACAAAACAAGAACAAAAGACAATAAACAATAAACAATATATAACAGTATATTAAATAAAAACATATATGATGGTGTGAAAAGGCTAAAATAAAATGCACAATAACATTACATAGGGTAATGCTAATTAAGTTGCTTAAGTGTAAATTATTCTAATAATGGAAGCCAGGAGTCCCAGTAGAGGTTGGCAATGTGAAGAGGCTTTGTTTTAAAAAATATATTCTTTTCTAGTATTAGATTTTCTTTTAGATAGTTTTTCAGCCCTGCAAAATTTACTTGATTTTCACACAGTTTTGTTCTATAGATAAAGAATTTTGATAAAAGTATTATTAAGTTTTTTATTTTATTATTTTCTGTTTTTCCTAAATTTCCAAATAAAATTATATCCATGTTAAATGGAATAATTATTTGTGTTTGGTTATAAATCCAGTCCATGAGTCTTATCCACAGATCTGCTATTTTATGGCATGTCCAAAATATGTGTTCAATATCTTCAGTAACTTCACTGCAGAAAGTACATTTATCGCTTGGTTTTATTTTTATCTGAAATAAAAATTTATTTGTGCCCAATATTCTGTGTATTATTCTATATTGGAACCAGTGGAGTTTTGAGCTTTTTGTGGAGTAAAAAGACATATTATGCACAGTTTTCCAATCAAAATTTTTGTTGAGTGTTAAGGACCATTTTTCTTCACATCTAAGTTTAGTACTGCTTTTTTCAAATAAAACATTATACATATCTTTCGAGCCTTTTCTTGATAAAAAAAATATTCTTATATTATTTGGCATAATTGGTCCTAGTGTTTTATAACAATTGTTTATAGATATATAGTTTTTTAAAGCCTTTTTATATGATTTTATTGATGAAATGACCCCATTATAAGTAAGAAAGTTTGACTTAATTTTATAAATGTTTTGGAATTGTTGAAAAGTCATTAGTTTTCCCTCATCGTTTAATAAATCATTTATCAAAAAGATCCCTTTATCTATCCAGTCTTTATAGAAAATGGATGTTGTTCCTATTTTTATGTTTTCATTATTCCAGAGCGAATCTGATAAAAACTCCTCTTCATTTTTTGGTATGAATTTATTTTGTAAATCTGTCCAAGCTTTAAAAACTTCTTCCCAAAAAGGGTTTTTACATCTTTTTGTTGGGCCTAAATAAACAAGGTTTTCAATACTAATTTTTTCAGTACTTTCTAATAGCTTATTTAGTTTTGGGTTGTTTTTCAACAACCGTCTTATCCAAGTTAGTTTCAATCCTTTTATATATTTGTCAATATCTATCATTTTCAGCCCTCCTAATTTGTGTTCAGAACATTATATTTCTCTTTTTATCTTGTCAGGTTTGTTTTCCCAAATAAATGAATAAATTTTGTCAGTTAGTTGTTTTAAAGTATTTTTGCATGGTGCTTGTAATGTTAAAAACAGATGGTTCAATTTTGAAATAATTAGTGTCTTAATGATAGTTATTTTTCCAACTGGTGTTAATGTTTGTTTAGACCAAATTTTTATTATATTTTCAATTTCTTTAATTCTTGGACCATAATTCAACAGTTCCATTTCATGCAAATTGACAGAAAAGTTTATTCCTAGTAATGTAAACCTACTGGAACCCCATTCCAATCTCATTTTACACACATTGTGTCTTGACTATATTTTTTTTTGCCTATCCACACCACCTTTGTTTTGTCCAAGTTCATATGGAGACCAGACATTTCAGCATATTTTTGGAGTAAGCGAAGAGATGCATCTAGAGATTCAGGTGTACCGTCAAGTATTATTGATGTGTCATCTGCGTATTGGGAGATAAGATATTCTGTGTCATCAATTTTAATTCCTTTAATTTCTTTGTTTTTTCTGATTAAAATTCCTAGAATTTCAGCACATAAAAGAAAAATATAAGGTGATAAAGGATCCCCTTGTCTACAGCCTCTTTGAATCTGAAAGAAATCTGATAAAAAAACAGTTTTGGGATACTGATGAGCTTATTTTGTGTAAAAAGTCTTTATCCAAAGTTTTATAGAGGGTCCAAAATTGAAAAAGTCTAATACTTCATTTATGAATTTCCATGATACCGAATCAAAAGCTTTTTCAAAATCTATGAGAAGGAGAAGACCTGGCAAATCATTTACCTCTGTATAGAATAAAATATCATATATGAGACGAGTGTTTTCTCCAATATATCTTCCAGGAATAAAACCTGTCTGATCATTGCTAATAATAATGGGTAGAACAGATTTCATACGCTCTGCTATACAACTTGATGCTAGTTTATATGTTGTATTCAAAAGACTTATTGGTCGCCAATTTTTCATAAACTGTCTAGGTTTATCACCTTTTGGTAAACAAGTAATAATACCCTGTTTTTGAGTTATTGATAATTCCCCCCTTTTGTAACCATAAATTATAGATCTGAAAACAAATTTTCTTACATTTATCCAAAAGAATTTAAAGAACTCATTTGTAAAGCCATCTGACCCTGGACTTTTCTCATTTTTCATTCTACGCATAGCTGTTGTCAATTCATTATAAGTTATCTCCCCCTCTAAAGATTCTTTTAAAGTATCATTTAATTTTTTAATATCAGAATCAGGTATTTCACTATTAAGATTTACTTCACTCAAGCTTTCTGTTTTAGTATACAGTTTTTTATAGTAATTTTTGGCCTCTTCTAATATTTTATCTTGTTTACAAATTGTCTCCCCTTTTTCATTAACTAGTTAGGGGATGGTTTTATTTATAAAATGTTTAGTTTCCATATTCAAAAAAAAACTAGATGGCTTTTCCCCTTCTTCAATCCATTGCATTTTTGACCTGATATAGTATCCCCTCATTTTTTCTTTCCTTATTATTCTAAGATCAGATTTATGGTGTTCAATTTCATTTAATATTTCCTCTGTTAAGATGCTTTCCTCTAATTTCTGAATTTTTTCTGATAATATTTTTTCCTCTTTATCTCGTTCCTTCTTTTTATAAGATGCATAGGAAATAGTTTTTCCTCTGATTTCTGTAAGTAATATTTCTAAAAAAAGTTGGTCATTTATTGTAAAGTGGATGTCTAAATCATTAATTTCTTCTAACGTTTCTCTATTATATACTAATGATGCATATTGGTCTTTTACTTTAAGTATAGTGTCTTTTATAGTTTTGGAGTATTCAATATCATGTAAAAGTGAGTTGTTAAATTTCCATAATCCTTTTCCAAGTATGAAATCATTCATCTTCAGATTTAATATTATTGGGGAGTGATCTGATCTATAGCTGTTGTGATTTTGTACATCAACTACATTTTGATTAAGGTCTTGGGATATTAAAAAGAAGTCTAATCTTGCTTGTTTTATGGGATTAGCTTTTCTCCATGTGAACTGTTTTAAATCTGGATTAATTTCCCTAAAGGGGTCTGTTAAATTATAAAGATCTTTTAAGTCTAGAACTTTCTCCTTAGCTTTTGGGTTATTAATATTTTGATAATTATATGTATCAAGACTTTGGTTTTGTACTAAATTATAGTCTCCAGTTATAACAACTGATGGATTGTTTAAAGTTTCTATCATTCCACTCAGTTTTATATAAAAATCTGGTGTATCTTTGTTTGGACCATATAAGGTTATTAGGGTCATTCTCTTTCCTTCGATTTCCATATCAATTCCTAACAAATTTCCTTGATCATCTTTTTTTACTTTATGTATTTTATACTCAAAGTTTGTTGTCAATAAAATTGCTACCCCTCTTTGATTTGTAGCAAATGAATTAAATATGCACTCTCCTCCCCATAGATTTTTTATTGATATTTCATCATTTTCTGAAAAATGTGTATCCTGTAAGCAATATATATTACAGTTTTTTGATTTAAGATAATCAAAAACATCTCTTCGCTTCTCTATTGAATTAAGACCTTGACAGTTGTATGAGAGAAATTTTATACTATTATTACTCATTTTCAAATGATATTTCTATTTTAAAAAACAAAAATATGTATTTTGTTAAATGCATAAAAGAAAACCAAGAAAAAACCCATACAGCTGTGTACTTAAAGTGTGTGAATGTGAAAATATCTTTGAGATGTCTGATCTCACCTGCCATGTCTGAGAAGAATTCAAATTGTAACCAGAATACACCAACAATGCTGCATAATATATTATACATTACTGTGCCAATAACATGAAACAGAGAAAAAAGACATACAATTTGTAAAATGTAAAAATAGAAAGAAGAAAAAAATGAGATCATATATAATCAAAAAGAGACAAAGCAAGAAAATCAAATGGTTAAAAACAAATTATGTTGTTCAAAAAGCAACATATCCACTTTAATTACATTTTTTTAGCTAGGATCATGAAAACACGATTTACATCAAGATTTTATTTAATTTACCTGTGCACTTTATTATGGGACCTCGTGTCATCATGAATGATAAGTTGTATTGTGTGATACAACTGATTAAGGAATAACACGTGATGTGCTGTTAGCCAATCAGAATAACGTATTATAATGAAACATACATCTAATGTAATTATATTTTTATGTCTGGTTATAGTTCTAAATTTGTTGAGGTAAAATGACCTTTTATGACCTATTTATATGTGTTTGTGCTTAACCGATCCTGTTGCTCTATGTTAGATACTTATTTGTTTCTTCTTTGATTTTTATACGTTCTACCTTTTAAATGTTTTATATTCGTATGTTTGAAGATCTAGTTCTTGGTTAGAAGAGCTAAAATCACCTTTTAGCGCTTGTATAACAATGTAGATGTGGTATGATCGCCAATGAGACAACTCACCACAAAAGACTAAAATGACACAGAAATTAACAACTACAGGTCACGATATGGCCTTCAACAATAAGCAAAGCCCATACCGCATGGTCAGCTATAAAACATGTTAGCGGGGTGTACATCGTTTCGGAGCTTGACTAATACACGGCCGACACTCGGCTAACCGAGAGATTGGTCGGTTAATCTGTATTGAGTATGCGGCTATATCGGCGGTTGGTCTGTTAATCGGGTTGGCTAAAGTCTGTTAATCAGGTGTTATCGAGAAAATCATTGAAAGTTCAGCATGTTTCATTGTATAACTTTCTAAATATATTTTCATCATAAAAAGTATTCATGTCTAACAAAATAATTCAATGTACTGAATTCAGTGGTGTAATTATTATTTTTCTAGCTTTGATGTACGATCTATAAAATGAAAAGGCGGGTTACTCATCAATAAATTTATACACATTTTACACACATAAAATGTACACAAAATGACACATTGGTTAAATTTACTTGCATTCAATATTTTGAACATCAAAAAAAGAAAGGCATTATTTTTGTTAACCGTATTGATATCATTGTGTGAAAAATCTACACCAAAATCTGTATTTTGGTACACCAAAATCTGTATTTTGATGACATAATTCAATCTTTATTTAAAACTTGGTCTGTTAATGGGTCGGATGTATAAAACCCGGTCTGTTAATTGGTCTGTTAAGAGTTATGAATGGCAATACAAGTATAATTTTATTGCTATATGGGGTGTTATCGGATCAAATGAGTAGGCTCAAGACGAGCGGCTAAAATATACGAAAACAACACATGAGCAATGAAACAGAACATATACGGAAACAACACATGAAATTGAAAATTGATAAAAATGGTTTCAAAAAGTGTAATATTAAAGTAATATTAATTTCATCCAAGAATGATCGCATATATCATGTTGATTCTGTTTAATTGTCATGAATGACACAAATTTGTCATCTACATTGGTAACCAGTATATAAATCAGAGATAAACGTCGTAATGTAACTAAACATCAGTAAGTAAAATATATTGGGATGACAAAATATGAAAAATAAAGAAAGAATAATGAGTAAGACAAAATAAAATGTAGAAAAAAATGACATAATAATTTAAAGAATACAGAAATAAACAATTATATAAGAATTATATACCCCCAATCCGGACCCTCATGGTATACACGAGAATCTGGATGGAAACGCAGAATATAGAATATTATATAAGGACAGTAGAGAGTGATGCATTGCTAAAAACGAAAGAACAATAATACTTGTTTAAGAATACATACATGAAACACCGATGACTGTTGAAACAGTAACGGATTGCGATGTACTTATATTGGTGACAAATTCTAGAAATTTACATGCGGACAACTATGGTGGCAGGTTAATTCCATTTTTCGCTTTTTCGCTTTAGCGTTTTCGCCTTTCATATTCTATATGGCGAAAACGCGAAATTGCGAAGTCGAAAACGCGAAAACTCGAAACCGATTTCTCGTTTTCGACTTCGCGTTTTTGACTTCGCGATTTTGCGTTTCGCCCCATAGAATATCGAAAACGCGAAATGTAATTTACCGGCCACCATAGACAACTTTAGTTCTCTTCTGCACTTATGTAGAAAGGAACTAAACGGAATAAAATGAATTGAAACTTAAAATAACCAAATGTAGCTGCATTCGTTCCTTTCCGTTTACTTCTTTAGAGTGATTTGTAAACAACATATGATTAAGTAATAGAAGAAAAGAACCAATTGGAGGATGCTGACGAATTAGGATTTAACGTCCAGTGACAAATATCATATAAAAAAGAAGATGTGGTATGATTGCCAATGAAACAACTATCCACAAAAGACCAAAATGACACAGACATTAACAACTATGGGTCACCGTACGGCGTTCAACAATGAGCAAAGCCCATACCGCATAGTGAGCTATAAAAGGCCCCGATAAGACAATGTAAAACAATCCAAACGAGAAAACTAACGGCCTTATTTATGTAAAAAAATTAACGAAAAACAAATATGTAACACATAAACAAACGAAAACCACTGAATTACAGGCTCCTGACTTGGGACAGGCACATACATAAATAATGTGGCGGGGTTAAACATGTCAGCGGGATCTATAAAAATCAGTTGAAAAAGGCTTAACTCATCAGATGGACAAAAATACAAGTGGACGTGGCCCGGTACTTATACATCCCGACACAAAAAGACACAATGAACAAATCTGAGAGTACTCGCAGTTATCTGACAGCTAGTTCAAAGCCACTAACAACTAATAAAAATATCATGCAATTAAGACTAAACTATCAATCCGTAAACATGTTCATATGTGAACGAGCACACGTTATATGTACCTTGTGTTGTAATAGAAAGACACTTTCAGTCGGAATAAAGAACGTGCTACTTCGAACAGACGCAAAAATTAAGGCTGATTGAAAACGTCAATTAAAAAATCATGCATATTCCAGAGGCCAATCCACATCACGCTATATTGAAGTGATACACCCTTCAATAAAATGCAAAGAAAGTCAAACTAAAAATGCTCTGTCTAGGATTCTGTGGCACCGAATTGTCAGTTTAGTTCACTCAGGAACATCTCATTCTTAAATTTTCAAGGGGAAAATATAAAGGTAGCAAAATTATTGTCGTGGCTAAATAACTCTTAACTGACACAATTTCAATTGACCAACCCATTAACAGACTTTATTCCCATAATTTTCACTAAAACGTGGTATTATTCACGTTATTTTACAATTATGAAATATTTACTAATGTCAATTTATTTTTTAGAACACCAGTACTATTTTTTGTCCTTTAAATAATATCTAAATTTGTTTGTTTCGCCTTTTATTAAAAAAAATGCTATGCGTATAAGCATAAATACTACATACTTGCGCGACGCCTTTTAGTTTTACTGAAAACTGCGCAGACTAAGAAATGTTTTTACAAGTGCAAAATTTTCTATGATAGATATCATTTTGTCAGACACTTTTCTTTTTTTGATTTGGTTCTTATAACATGCCAAAAATCTGTATATTTAATAGAGTTTAACATTAAATTAAGCGTTTTACTCTTAACAGACGTATAACCAACCCGATTAACAGACCAATCGCCCATATAGCCACATACTCAATATAGATTAACCGACCAATCTCTCGGTTAGCCGAGTGTCGGCCGTGTAATACCTTGTTTATAACACGCGTATTATACGTTGCACCTTTTAGAAAATGATTTTCATTTGTGTTCTTGTCTCTGGCGGTAACTATGTGTTCTTAGAGATGAAATCACCCTATTAGCACGTATCTGTACCCGTACCAGCGTTCGGTTTATATCCTGTTACTTATTCGTTCCTTAATCGCTTTTAATACGCGTGGTATACGTTGCACCTTTTAAAAAAAGGATTTCAAATTGTTTTCTTGCTTCTAGTGGTAGATTGCGTTTCTAAGAGGTGATATAACCCTATCAGCGCGTATGTAGCAGTTTTAGCGCTCGACTAATACCCTGTTACTTATTCGTTCCTTATTCGCGTATAATACGTGTGTTATACATTGCACATTTAAAAAAAAATATTTTCAATTGTTTTCTTGTCACTGGTGGTAAATTTGGGTTCTAAGGGGTGATTTAACCCTATAAGCGCGTATGTACCTGTTTCAGCGCTCGACTGTTTCCCTGTTACTTATTCGTTTCTTATTCGCGTCTCATACGTTTGTTATACGTTGCACCTTTTAGAAAATGATTTTCAATTGTTTTCTTGTTACTGGTGGTACCTATGCTTTCTAAGAGGGGGAAACCCTATAAGGGCCTATATGTAACCGTTTCAGCTCTACACTGTTATCTGTTACTAGTCTTATTCGTTCCTTTTTTCGTCTCATACGTTTGTTATACGTTGCACCTTTTAGAAAATGATTTTCAATTGTTTTCTTGTCTCTGGTGGTACCTATGTGTTCTAAGAGGGGGAAAAAACCTATTAGCGCCTATGTACCCGTTTCAGCTCTACACTGTTATCCTGTTACTTATTCGTTCCTCATTCGCTTATAAAACGTGTGTTATACGTTTCAATTTTAAAAAGAAATATTTTCGTGTCTCTGGTGGTTACTGCCGGTTCTTAGAGGTGAAATAACCCTAATAGAACATATGTACCCGTTTCAGCGCTCGACTGATACCCTGTTACTTATTCGTTCCTTATTCGCTTTTAATACGCGTGCATGGTATACGTTGCACCTTGAAAAAAATCGATTATCGATTGGTTTCATGTCTCTGGTGGTAATTACGTGTTCTCTGAGGTGAAAAGAAACCTATTAGCGCATATGTACCCGTTTCACCGCTACACTGATACCCTGTTACTTATTCGTTCCTTTTCGCTTTTAATACCCGTGGTATAAGTTGCACCTTAAAAAAAAATCGATTATCCATTGTTTTCATGTCTCTGGCGGTAATTACGTGTTCTCTGAGGTGAAAAAAAACTATTAGCGCATATGTACCCGTTTCACCGCTACACTGATACCCTGTTACTTATTCGTTCCTTTTTCGATTTTAATACGCGTGGTATACGTTGCACCTTAAAATAAATCAATAATCAATTGTTTTCATGTCTCTGGCGGTAATTATGTGTTCTCCGAGTTGAAATAATCCGTCTGCCAAAACAAATCTCAATTTTTCGGAAAACATTTGAAATACTCTGTAGAGCCTCCAGGATTTTCTGGATGATTACTTGGACATGTCTTCCCATTTGAAAATTTCTGTATTCCGTCCTGTCTTTCATGTATTGTCAAAATATTAATTTACACGTATATATATAAGAATTGCACTTCCAATTTTCATCAGGACGTAAAAATGAGCCAACTTGACCGTTCTGTGTTGAAGGCCGTATTGTAAAATAATACTGCTTACTTTAACTTCATTGTCTTGGATGGAGAGTTGTCTCATTGGCACTCGTACCACATCTTCTTATTTGTGTACTAGTGTTTTACTCATGTTGTTTTTGTATCAGGGTTATGTGTTCTACTAACCTCTAGTTTTCATCATTATTATTATTTATTACAACTGTCACATAAATAAAACATTTACCAAGAAAACTTAACATTGACCAATGCACCATGCCAGACAGACAGACATGTACAGCAAACAATTCTTCCGTACAACAAATATAGTTGACCTATTACTTATAAATTAAGAAAAACAGACCAAAACACAAAAACTTAACACTGAGCAATGAACCGTGAAAATGAGGTCATGGGCAAATAATTTAATTTAATTTAAACCTGCGCGACGGACATCATATCACGTCACGACAGATCATAAAATATTTCCATACACCAAATATAGTTGACCTATTGCATATAGTATAAGAAAAAAAGACCAAAACTCCAAAACTTAAGTTTGACCACTGAACCATGAGAATGAGGTCAAGGTCTAGACATGTAAACTTTACAATTATTCCATACATGAAATATAGCAGTCCTATTGCATACAGTATAAGAAAAATAGACCAAAACACGAAAACTTTACTATAACCACTGAACCATGAAAACGAGGCCAAGGTCAGATGACACCTGCCAGCTGGACATGTACACCTTACAGTCCATCCATAAACCGAATATAACTAGACCTATTGCTTATGGTACCTGAGATATGCAATTGACCACTAAAACTTAACCTTGTTCACTGATCCATGAAATGAGGTCGAGGTCAAGTGAAAACTGTCTGACGGGCATGAGGACATTGCAAGGTACTCTACACACATACCAAATATATTATCCTATTACTTATAATAAGAGAGAATTTAACATTACAAAAAATCTTAACTTTTTTTCAAGTACTGATCTAGTCACTGAACCATGAAAATGAGATCAAGGACATTTGGCATGTGACTGACGGAAACTTCGTAACATGAGGCATCTATATACAAAGTATGAAGCAGAAGGTCTTCCACCCTCTAAAATATAAAGCTTTTAAGAAGTTAGCTAACGCCGACGCCGGATCACTATCCATGCCTATGTAGAGCTTTCTGCTACAAAAGTCGCAGGCTCGACAAAAAGTAAGAGAAGGAAAGTTGTTTATTTATCTTTATTCTTATTTATGAAACAAATTCATGAGGTAGTCCAAAAGAACAACTAATACAATCGAAATGTCCTAACAGTAACTTTATGTTTTTAAACATGTAAAAATCCCACGGAATGCAACTTATCTATGTGAGACTCTGTGAGGTTTACTCTTTCTGGAACAGTAACCGAACCAGGACAGAAACTTGAGTGAATAAGTTTTACACACTGAATGTTTACATGATAGTATGCATTTGCCATTTTCCCATCCTTTCGTATGTACCATTCATTGTTTTCCTTATTGTAAGATGGTCTGAGTTCGAGATGACGTATGACAACATCGTTAGGTTTTTGTTTGTCTGTAGCAGTAAAACTTTTTTCACAGCCGTAACATTTGGATATTAAACCTTGCAGGGATGTAAATTCATATATTTTATGTTCTGTGACACATGCTGTTGACACTTTTAAGTCTCTACAAGTGTTCCCTTGTGAAGAAGATGGTTGAAGGTTCATAGGTTGATTGTTGTTTGTCTGCCAGTCACAAAGTTTTTTTATAATTTTTCGGACTTCAAAAACTGTAAAGCTATACTGCAATAAAATTTCATCTTCTGATGAAAATCCGATAGCCAAAAGAACAAAAAGCCTGTGCTTTACATGGAACTTTTCCTTGCCTTACTTGAGCTTGTATTTCAGAAAATGGACATGAGCGATTGTTTTTTTTGTCAAAATCAATGCTATAAAATTTGCAATTACTAGTTTTGATTGTAATATATGCTTGACTCGGAGAATCTATGATTTTAAATACGTTTGGTTCGTTTGCTTTTTGCAGAGACACAGCGTAATTAGCACTGTGGTATGTTCTGCGCCTGCCACTTGGACGTGTGTTGTCTTCTGGTCCCTTTCAGCTCTATGTGCATCTCTTTCATTTGATTTAAAGGAAGACGTTGATGGTTGTCATGGAGCAGTGCCTCCTTTGTACTGTTGGTCTAACTCTTTCATTAATTGTTCAGCATTTTTTGCTTCCTTTTCTCTCCATTTGCCTTGTCGTGAATGCTTTGATGGACCTCCGCCCGATTTGGTAAACCCAAAACAGTATCCTTCAACACTTTTCTCAAATTTAAAACATTCGGAAATATCGAAAATTGCAGTTTGTAAAATGTTTAATCCTGTACCACCTGTAAGCGACATAGACGCATGGGATAAATTGCCTCTGCCAAATTGGTAGATGGTGCATATGTATCTGAATGCCTTCATTACATGGTTTCTCCGATTATCCCACCATATCAACCACCTTTTTAACTGTTGTTTTCTTGATGTTTCAATAAATTTTTCCATCTGCGAGTACGCAGCATTGTACATCAGTGGTGTTTCAGCGTTTATTAATTTATTCATGTGCTTTATAAAAGCAGTAACAGCTGTATCTTTACACCTCTCCCAAATAAATGCACTTGCTGCATGACGGTTTCCACAGGTTCGTAAATGAAACTGGCAGGTCACAATTTTTTCATCATAATATTGTTTGCCATATCGTTTCTCAAGTGACGCGTGCATCCCCCCTCCTTCATCTTACATTATGCCTGAATATGGTCGGAATTCTGGGGTTTTATTTTCACTGAATGATTGTAACATTTAATCAACTACAGACATGGCAAGGTCTACAGTCTTTTTATTTTCATTTTCACAGTCAATACGAACAAGCCATGTGACATTTTTAAGTAGGGTATGATAAACACTTAATCCAAAACATTTCAAGTTTCCCCCTCGTTGATTATGACCCTATTAACTTTAAAATCAATGAAAGCCTACCCTTCTCCTAAAAAATGGTCTTTGTTTGTCATGTTTACTAATGTCTCCAATTTTTTTTTTGATGACTTTATTATATAAGTTTGGAAGTCTTCTGGAGTTTTTGTTTCTGTTATTTTTTTTACAATGGTGTTGCCTTCCACTGTGGAATGATAAATAAACCACTTGTCTCCATGTTCTTCTTTGATCTGATATTCAAAAAGAAGAAAAGGGTCATTGTATTGATGAAGACATTTCTCCTGCAGTTTTGATAATTTTTCTGACAGAGGATCTTTATTGAAAATTTGATTTTTCAAATTTCTAGTTTTCCTTGGATCCGATAAACTTTCGGCAATGTCCTCTACCTCTTCTCTGAAAGTTGATGTCTCTATAGTTTTCATAATGAGTCTGTTTGTCAGTTCTCTGGGTTTTAAATTTGGCATAATATCAAAAGTTTCTTTTATTTTTTCTTTAGGTAGTTTTGGTCTTTTCATTGGGAAGCATGCATGAGATCCATGGTGATGAACAGTAACATACTCAGTACACTTTTTAAATTCCCATATTTTGACAGCTTTGCAAGGGATGAAATCCATTAAGTTATTACACTCCTCACAAAAGACTTTCCCATCTCTGTTAACTATACATGGATACTACTTGCCTTTCCAAAATACTCTTTAAATGGACACGTATTGACATTGGAAAGAACCTTTACAATTTGATCTCAGTCTTAGACCTAT
Organism: Mytilus galloprovincialis; assembly: GCF_965363235.1. Lineage (NCBI taxonomy): Eukaryota > Metazoa > Mollusca > Bivalvia > Mytilida > Mytilidae > Mytilus > Mytilus galloprovincialis. The sequence continues at coordinate 90,536,517 of NC_134839.1, forward strand.
TGTTTTAGGGAATTCTTTGGTGAATGAGTTGTTATAACGTGTCCAATTTCTGCCATCTTTTGTTGACTTCATTCTCTGACCTTCATTTTTACTGTATGATACTCTATATTTGCAATTCCCATCAATGTTCCATGGAATTTCTTCCTCTATTTCAATTTCGCTGTCTGATGAATCCAACATCCTGGAGTAAGGTCGTTTTCTTTTTCCCAAAGAATATGTTCTCTTCCCATTTTCAGAAGTATCTTGTGTACTTGAATCGCTTAATTCTACAAATTTTCTTCTCCTTTTTGTTGTCAAGACAGGCATGTGATCTTGGTCATCATCAGACGAGCTAGATATACATCTGTATTTATTTGGGGGTGAATGTAGTGGACTTGATGTTATTTCAATGACATTGCTGCTGATTTTTTCTGGAGAATCAGATATGACAATAGGGTTTTCAGAGCTTATTTCTTTTGGGATGGAGTTTTCAATTTCTTCAAGTTCAGGCAACTCATACTCAACTATATTCAGGTTGACAATAGATGAATTTTTATAAACATCTTCCAATTTTCTATTGGCAACTTCAAATGATAAGGATACAAACTTGCTTTCTAGAAAAATGTCATCTCTCCCAATGAATTCAAAAAGGGCCGTTGCCTTAGTTTTCTTCTGAAAGTAGGAACCATCTATAACTTTTCCATTTTCGAAAAACTTCACAAATATCAGTGTATCCCTGAAACAAAATAACAGAATATTAAATATTGTTTTTCATGTGTGCATATTTTGTCCTTTTGTTCGTAAGTCTATCAGTTGTTAGGACTATTTTGGTGGTTCGTGATTTAGTTGATTATTCGTTTGAAGATAACTTCTGAAAGTTTCTAAAATTTAGTCTTTACTATTTTTATTCATCATCCCAAAATTTAGTAGTTGAACCTCCTTATTTAAGTTCAAAGACTTGAGTATGGAACGCCATAGCTGTCTTCCGTTGTTCATATTTAGTATATGCTGTGATCATTTAATAATTATTTTCAGCGGTTTTTTCTCGATTATGAGTGCCCTTTTCATTATGTTCAGTAGTATAACAATTATGTTGAGTAGTAACATCATAATGATCAGTAGAATAATCATTATATTGTGCAGATCTGGTATTATTTTCAGCACTTTCATCAATATACTTAGCAGTTTTGGCTTTATGTTCAGTAGGTAAATTATTCTATTGAGTAGATTTGTCTTTATATCCAGTACTTTTGAAAATATCTTCTGTCAACATATTTTTATATTATGTAGATTTCCCATTATGTTGACTACAGAAACCGAAATATTCAGTGGTCAAACACACTTTATAATCAGTACTGTTATCATTATGTTGAGTGAAATAAATATTATGTTCTGTAGACTGATCATTACTATACTATATATAAAAATATTAATTTTCGCGAACCATTTAGGTCACGGAAATTCCAAAATATGGCATAGTAAGGAGAGTTGTACAAACAATGTAAATACACAGAACCCCATCCAAACTTGCTTTAGCTAATAGTATTCATCTTTTTCTATTTTATATGTACAAACAACATTCCATTTTTCTAGAATTTCGATTAAAAAATTCCAAAATCTGAGTTAAAATAGGTCGAATGCCCCAATAAACGTTGTCTGATTGGTTGAAGTACTGTGGCGTCGATGATAATGCCCGCGTCACACTGTCCCGATTTTTATATACGATGGACACCCGAATGCGAAAATTGTAAGTTCGTACGAAGTTGGTCCCGATCTCGTTAAAATACCAAAAAGTGACCGAAGCAAGTACGATCAATAACGAAGTCTATACGATGGTGCCGAAATTATATACGATAGCAAAAGATGGACATACGAAGGTTAACCAAAGACGGGTATTTAAGCTTCATATTTCAGCCGAAGCCTACACGATGGATCACGAAGGCTACACGATGGATTACGAAGGCTACACGATGGATTACGATGATGGCGCGATGGCCATACGATGTCTAAAAGACGTCGTGTACAGCTTACGATGCATTTAAATTATATGCCGAAGGCATCACGCGTTTTATGAGACGAACAGAATTTCGACAACATATCGTTTCTGTGTAAGTCTGCCATGCATGGCGGGAAATCGATCTTTTTGTCTAATTCTTATAAAACTTAGTTTATTATCCCCTCGCCTACTACATGTAAATTGCGTGTAGATAAAATTGTTATGGACACTCTAGAACCAAAATGCTGAAAACTTGGTATGGTTTCGTACTCGTTAAGAATATCTTAAGCGCTATTGACTTTAAAGTTCAAAGGTCAAGGTCACAGTGGCAGTTGTAATACAAGGCAATATCACCCTTGTGGACACTCTAAAACCAATATGCTTCAAAAGATTTTAACCACATTTGGTATATTGTTCCTCCTTGTAATGATCTGACATTTTGTACGTTCAAGGCCAAAGGTCAAGGTCATGCAGATGGACTTGTTTTTTCTCCTTGAAATAGCATAATACACAGGAAATTGGTTGCTCATTTTTTTACCTACTGGTTCTAAAGACAATATTAAAGGTATTTCCAGTTACTGAATGTTTTGGTTGATTTCTAAAAAAATAGTTTATGTATTAAATATGCAACATTCAATTTACCATTTTCTGCATGTGTCATATACAAATATAGTGTCCATATTTGTCCCCAATATGTTACATACGAGGGGATGCCACGCTCGGCATTGCCTTGTTTGAACTGTAAAATGTGTGGACTAGTCTGAATAATCACCCATAATTATGCCCATGTTTACATGGGGGGTGCAACGGGATCAACATATAATGAAAACTGTGTAAACAAAATTTTGGAATTCTGTGAAAACCAACTGAAAATAGAAAACGCAAAAGACAAGATAACCTTGGAAAAAGCGTATCGCTTAGGAAAAAGGAAAGATGGAGCAGCCAAACCAAGACCAATTGTGGTGAAATTTAGAAAATTCGAGGATCGTGAAATGATCCGCAGTGTCTCAAACCGTTTAAAAAACACCAATTATGGTATAAGCCCACAGTATCCCAAAGAGGTTCTAGAAAGACGGAAAAAACTGGTACCCATCATGCTCAAAGAAAGGAAAAAAAACAAAAAAGCTTATATTGCTGGAGACAAATTGTATGTTAATGGTGAGCTATGGAAGGAATAGGAGGTAGCGGAGAATGATTGTGCTAAAAATAGTGGTTCCTTGAAAATTTGCTCTTGGAACATATCAAAAGGGTTGATCCGGAAATTGTCAGATAGAAATTTCTTGAATTTAGTAAATAAATATGATATATTGTGTCTAAATGAATGCTGGCTTAAATGTCCCGATGAATTTGAAATGAAAGGCTACGAAAAAGAATTTGTGTATAGAGAAAAATGTAAAGGAGGAGGTGTAGTTATTTTTTATAAGAAATGGTTAACTCCCTATACTACTGTATTGAATTGTTGTGCAGATAGTATGATCTGGTTAAAAATTGACAAAAATGTATGTTTAAATGGTTTAGATTTGTATATTTGTGCTATTTATATTCCGCCTGATAAAAATGTATTTTACCGTAAATATTATATAGATGTTTTCGATATACTGCAAGAAAATATTGAACATTATAGTACATTAGGAAATGTGGCTGTGATAGGCGACTTGAATGGACGAGTAGGTCTAAAAGCGGACAATATAGTTAATGATACATTGGATAAAGAACTGATTAACAGTATTTCTTTTATTGACTATGTAAATGTTAGTTATATTTGTAATAGAAAATCTGAAGACATTAAACCTCCAAATAGTTTTGGTCAGCGTATATTGCAGTTATGCCAGTCGTCCGGTCTACGTATATGTAACGGCAGATTTGGAACAGATAGTGGGAAAATAACATTTAATAATAAAAACGGTAGTAGCGTTATTGATTATTTATTGTTTACACAAAGTGAAATGTTTAAATGTTTAAAATCTTTTTATGTTGAACCATTTAATATGTATTCATGTCATGCTCCAATAGTAGTTGAATTGTACCTTAAGGGTAATAATCAGTCTTACGGTCAATGTCATTGTAATAAAACTAAGTTCAATATATTTAACTGGAATGAAGGGTCAGAAGATGATATCAGAAGTAAATTGATACTCAACACACAAAAGTTTGATGATCTACTGGTAAATTTTGACGAAAACAGCGATATAGATACGTGTGTAGAAAGACTTAATAATCTTTTAACTGATATATATGAACAGTATACAAAATCTGAAGTAACATACAAAGAACAGTGTGATCAATCAATCAAATACCGCTCGGATGAAAACAGAATTAACTTTAACCTTTCAAAGCAAAAGTATAAGTGCTGCGAAACAAGACTTAAAAGACATTATAAGAACCAACGAGGAAATATGCTGTCGTCACTAAGGAAGAAAAATCCGAAACGTTTCTATAAGAATTTTAAAAAACGTAAAAAGCGCATTAAAAATAACATTTCATTGGACCAATTCGAGGAACATTTTAAAAAACTTATGTCTAAACCGCCCGAAGTGAATGTTGGAACGAGTAATACTCCGGAAACAGTTTTTGAGCAACTTGATCTTCCGTTTACAGAAAAAGAACTGGATTCGTGCATCAAAAAACTAAAAAGAGACAAGTCGACTGGTTATGATGATATAATGAATGAGTATATACTGTTTGGTAAAACTTTATTGAAACCTGTACTTTGCAAACTGTTCAACAATATTTTATGTGCTGGAAATTTTCCTGAAATATGGGTGAAATGTATTTTAATTCCAATTTTTAAGAAAGGAAATCCTGACGATCCTGGAAACTACAGAGGTATTTCGTTGGTGTCCCATTTAGGAAAACTATTTACGTCGTTGATTAATTCAAGACTTATAACATGGTGCAAGATTAACAACACTCTGACAGATGCACAATTTGGATTCCGTCCTGGATACGGCACTTCTGATGCCATCTTCTGTCTTCCTTCCCTGATTTCTAAGTCATTAAGAAAAGGTAAACGCTTATATTGCTGTTTTATCGATTATATTAAAGCGTTTGATAGTGTTTTTCATGTAAAATTGTGGTTGAGATTAGTTAGATGTGGCGTTACTGGTAAACTTCTTACTGTAATTAAATCTATGTATTCTAAATTGAAAACTAGTATAAAGTGTAATGGAAAAATTTCAGATTTTTTTAATTGTAATACTGGCTTGATGCAAGGGGAATCTTTATCCCCTTTATTATACTCGTTGTATGTCAATGATATGGAAGTAGAGCTAATCAGTAATGGCTGTCAGTCATAAGAATTGAAATCCTTAAATTTATTTTTACTTATGTATGCAGACGACACAGTTTTATTTAGTGAGAACATAGATGATCTGCAAAATATGATAAATACTGTAAACTCTTCTGCAGAGGAATATGGTTTATATATTAATATGTCTAAAACTAAAGTGGTCGTGTTTAGAAATAGAGGTAGTGTAAAAAGTCAAGAAAAATGGTTTTTGAATAACAACCAAATAGATATATGTGATAGTTTTGTATATTTGGGTATTCTTTTTAACTATAATGGCAGTTTTTTACATACACAAAAAATGTTAGCCAATCAAGGAAGAAAAGCTGTTTTTGCTTTATGTAGTAAAATTGTAGATGAATATTATAACTGTGAAACGTTACTGTCCTTATTTGATACTTATGTATCTAGTATACTTAATTATAGCTGTGAAGTGTGGGGTAATCATAAAGCTGATGATATAGAGAAAGTACATTTATATTTTTTAAAACGAATTCTAAAGGTTAGAAAAACTGCTGTAAATAACATGGTTTACTGTGAATTGGGACGTTATCCAATGTATTATGAAAGACAAAGAAGACTGATTCAGTTTTGGTTTAAATTATTAAATACTGATAACTGTATACTTAAAGCATGTTATGAAGATATGTTGGAGAGTTCATTTAAAAAACCCAATGACAAATCGAATTGGGCATGTTCAGTCAAAGATATTTTATGTAGATATGGTTTTCATGATGTATGGCTAAAACAAAGCGTAAATAATGTTGATATATTCATACATGAGTTAAAACAAAGAATGAAAGATACCTTTATTGCTGATGCTAATGCTTTTTTTTAATAATTCATCAAAATGTATACTTTATAGATATATATATGACACAGATATACTGCAATTTTATTTAGATAGACCTGTTAATCAAATATATAAACCTTTTATATGTAAATATCGTATATCCGCCCATAGCCTCAACATAGAAACAGGCAGATATTACAATGTAGATAGAGAAAATAGATTATGTATTATGTGCAATAACAATATTGTAGAAGATGAATACCATGTTGTTCTAGAATGTAATAGATATAGTGATGTAAGAAAACTATACATCAAGAAATATTATTGGCAATATCCATCCACTTTTAAACTTATACAGTTGTTATCAGTTCACAATGTGAAAGAACTTAATAATTTAGGTAAATTTTTGTTTAATATTGAAAAAATTCGTAATATGTAGTTGTATTAATTATTTATCATATGAATTTATTTTCATTCTCCGCCATACATATATTGTGTATAATTATTGTATTTATATTTCACTGATACAAAATATTGTAAAATTGTATATTCTATAAGCTGTATTGCTTCTGAATAAAGTATTATTATTGTACTGATCTATCTTAAAGGTAAGGTAATGGGTTCGTTGATCCCTTTTATTCAAAAAGAGCTCTTTCCAGGAGAATATCATAATAATATAGACAAAAGGAAGGATGTGGGGAAAGCAACAAATGCGGCAAGATATGACATATAGAAAACAAAATGGTTATGGAGTAAACATTCGTGTGACAACAACTCAGACGATACATAAAAAATCAGAATAATGAAGAAAATGTCTGTTTCCCTCTTATATACGTGTACCTGCAGTGTTGGTGTATGAGGCGCGTTTATGATTTTCATTATGTTACTTGATATGAAAAATTGACAAAAAATAATATTTCACTTGTAAAAGTAAATCCTGAGCCTGTAATAGCTGCTCTTTTTGTTCCATTTGAATTAATAGAAACAACGCTGTCGCCTTTTTTGTTCTCATAGAATCATATGATATGAGCTCCATATTTTGTGAACGTCTTTCTTAACTGTCGTATTAGACTGACCAGTGCATATCGCGCATGGCACTTTAAATGTATTTTAGCGCGAAAATTAACTTACATTTAGCTGGATTTATTGCCGTCGTAGTTCCATCTTGTCGCCTTCGTACTTTTATTCGATGGCAACACGACGGGATTACGAGGTCTTCACGAAGTCGTGTTGCCATCGTAAAACCTTCGGGTAGCTTCGTGATTCATCGTGTAGACATCGTAATGTCAAAACTGCCCGATGAAAACGATGGTAACACGAATGCAATACGATGCTCAAAGATGCATTCCCGGTGACATTACGATGGTGAGGATGGTGATACGAACTCAATACGAACCCTCAACATCGGACGCACCTTCGGAGATTTTTTAACATGTTAAAAAATTTAGAACCCTTCCCGAAGTTGTCCCCGAAGGCTAGAAAAAGTGGCCAATGGTTCTACGATGGTTAAAGATGGCACTACGAACAGCCCGATCTGGATACGATCAGTCCCGATTTTGAAAATTTCCATAATCGTGTTGCCATCGACGTAAAAATCGGGACAGTGTGACGCGGGCATAAGCATAGAAAGCCTCGATGTAAAGCACACGCTTCACATGAATAAGGAGAGTTTTACAAACACAGATCCTCCATCCTATTTATGTTTTGCTGAAAATGTTGCAGTGTTCATCGTTTCTGTTTTGATTCTGCTAACAACATTCCATTTTTTCTATAATTCCGATTTAAAGATGTGGAAACCCGTAATAAAAATAAATGGCCTCAATGATTTAAAAGCAACGCAAAAAATTCCGTTAATACGACCCTGAGTTCAACCGGGGTTATATAAACCGATTCACAAATAGATCTCCTTGCGCTCAAATGTATTCTCTCTGAGGTAATTCACGGTGGGTATGGTTGTCCTGCGAAAGAACGTTCTGTGCTGGTGATTCGGTCCTGACGGGTGCTGGTGATCAATGAAAAAATGTAAACAAAGACGAAAATGATGTTTTTTGACGTTTTCACTCATAAAAAATGGAAGAAAACAGTTGAGATTTTTCACTTTTGTTTCTTATGGGTTCATATGTAAACCATTAACAAGTTGACCCTCTAAACTGTGTCGGTAAGCGTAACACAAAAATGCTCATTTTCAGAAAATCTAGAACTGAAAAAATAAAACAAAAATGCTCATAGAGTCCACTTTCTATACCGCAATCCACACGACAAAACTATTTTGTGAAAAACATTGCAATTTATTAAAATTTAGCATTTTCTCAATTTATTCATGTCCTGATACTGTGCTGGTGGGTCCTGTCATTGTGCTGGTGGGTCCTGATACGGTGCTGGTGATTTTGGATAAGAAGTTTGTCATATTTGAAACAAATGTTACAAAATCAATAAAATTGGGCAGATAATTGTTGTCAATAGGATCTATGACTCCTATTTTAGTCTTGTGCATCCATTTGGCTGTTTAATATGGGTTTTCAAATGATCGTAACTTGTATTACATTATTACATAAAAGGGCAACATCTTTCGTCCAATATCAGATAACAATATATAGAATCTAAAATAAGAATAGTTTTATTAAGATATTAAATGCCCCTTACATTGATGCTTCGACAATGATCAAAGCCCATGCCGCATACCCCTCCCCACTTCCACCCAACCAACCCTCCTCATTTCCTCCTTCATTGTTACAGTGGTGTACCAACACAATTTATCACATAAAATAATAACAAAAAGACACACATTATTGAACAACGAATGCTCGCAGGTACTGAAAACTAGTTCAAAGCCGCATTTTCAACTAATAGATAAACCATGTTCTCATATACAAAAATCCCAATCGTGTCGATTAAAAAAGGTTCAAAACTTAAGTTCACATTTTAATGTTTGATGAAGCAGAACTTTAAAAGGGTGCAGTGAATCTTGTGCTCACAACAGTTATTGTCATTATTATGTTTAAATAAGACTTAATAAAGATCAATAAAGGAATTAAGAAGGTACCAAGAAATATTTTACAGTTCAATTTAATGATCATGAAAGGAAGGAAATGGTATGGAAGTTTACATAGGACAAAAAGAAATTGATAGTATTTTTTGGAGAAAGACTTAAACGCTTCTTTGCATTATATAGTAAAGCTCTTTATAAAAGCATGCAAAAAAAAACTTTGATTGACTTGCTAGCTATGTTTGCTTGGATGTTTTTAAACAATAGGTAGGCGGAGTTTCAATACATACTGGGATTTGATTGGACAAATACAAACTGACAGGAATTGAAGTTAATGTTTATTGTCCAAACAAATTCTAGTATATAGTAAACAGACTACTTACCTGTCGTTTACAAACATCCAAACAATCATAGCAAGCAATTTGATCAATGGTTTGCTTTGCATATATTTATAGAAGAGCTGAAAATTCTAAAAAAAAAATTCTTGCTGTAGTAGATGGTTAAATCATCAACAAAATCTCAATAACTTTGTTGGAACGAATAAAGGTTTTAAATTAAATTTTCGTGGACTTTTAAGCTTCCACCCTGGAGAGACATGTTAGCTGTTCGTATGGTGTTGCACCTGACGCACGGAAACTTTCACATTTCCATCTTCTTTTCTGAAATATTTTACCCAGCTCATACTTGACAGGATTGTTATCCTAGTAAAAGATTAACCAATGAATTGAACACAAGTTAAAAATTCCACAATACTATATAATTCATTTTATGTGTCAATATGTTCGAAAAAAGTCGAAAAGAAGAGAGTTTTTTTAATGTCATGATTATCTGTCGCTTTCTAGATCTATGATTAGCATTTATTTCAGATGACATGGACTCCTCACCCTTGTGACCCTGCTGCCTTTCATAACTTTATCCATATCTATACTATTAAACGAGAAGACCTCATTTTTGGTGTCGCTTCTCCTCCTTTCACAATAAATTAATCATCATGCCTCTGTGTCCTATAGGTAACATGTATAGTCGCATTTGTCATCCATTCTTATGATCATTAAGTTTGGGTTATTTTGGGATAAAAAACGAAAAAGAATGCGTCCGGATATTTTCCCGTCATTGGACAAAACTTTAAGTCAGATTAGACTTCCGGTTTGTGTTTTTCTGTACTTCGAACATACAAAGACTATTTAATAAAGTATTTGAATTTGCTTTCTGCTATCATTTTGAGTTCTAGCATGTATCATCCTTGCTTAACGTGTTTCAGTTTGGGTTATTTTGGGAGGAAAACGAAAATGAATAATATTTGCTATTTACTATCAATTAGTTTACAGTGGCGGATCCAGAACTTTTCATGAGGTAGGGGGGCGTTGACTGACCTAAAGGGGGGGGCATTACTCTCATGCTTCCCCATATAATCAACAATTTTTTTTCAACGAAATGGGGGACAGGCCCCGCAGCCCCGCCTGGGATCCGCCTATGGTTTACTATTAACGGCGGTCACTGCGGATATATTTCTATATACTTACATACATTTACTATGAATTACTGTATTTGTTATAATTTACTATAAATTCCAATGGTTATCTTTGGGGGGGGGACTCTTTACTATTCATGGCGTTCACTGATGTATATATATACGTATATATAAGTACCTTTGACTTTTGATACCTCTCCTGAAATTCTCTGTATTGAGTAATTAAAGTATATATTCATGTTCATAGAGTACAGAAAAACAGAAGGTATAAAAATCTGTATTTGGAAAATAGGAGGAGGGCAAAAAAATGTGCCCAGTCCCTAAGTACCTTTGAATTTTGATACCTCTCTTGAAATTCTCCAGTCAGTATATTTTTTTTTTTACAGTTTACATACGCTCTATTTCCCCGCAATTTCGCGGGTGTGTTCTAGTATATATTAATAGATAAACAAAAGGCTGCAACTGGTATTTTTGTATTTAACATGATTCGTTGTAACGAGAATATTTGTGGTGAATGGAAACTGTGAGGGTCAAAATCTTAAATTGCTTATAAATGTTGATGGACCCAGTTTCGTTATCTGATCTGAATTTTCTGAAATGTGAAAGGTAGATAGACATTGGCCTTTTGATTTTTTTTACTCGGTAAGATTTGCCCTAATTGCTTGAACTTTTTCAATATTAAAGCCGATTGCAATTAGTGTGTAGACAAAGGGAATATCTTTGGTTATCTTGCTTGCTGAACAGAAAAGTCATTGTTAGGTTATGTAAACTGCCCTACTTTAAGAGTAGACTAGTCCGACAAATGACACATCTTTCTGTCTGTAGGACCAGGCTACTTCGGAAGGAGGGTAGTATACCTTACCTAACAATGACTTCACGGTTTATTTAGATAACAAGCAAGCTAACCAAAGATATTACATTTGCCTACATACTCAATGGAATCGGCTGTAACTAAAAACTCGAATACATTTTAACAGACAGTGGTCATGTTTGTTGATGAATATTGTTTTTCCTAGATTCACTCTTGAAAAATCATTTGGTAACATTTGGTCAAGTTATTTCAGAAAAGATCTTTTTGTAATTGCGGACGCCAAGACAATACATGAACCTCACACGACCCATCGACACAAGTGAGCTTATATATGATCTTATAGCGAATCGGGTTGATAACCAGTTGAAATTAAGCCAGTTTTTTGTGTGTGTAGATTTGTATTGTTTTAAACTGTTATGACCTTTTAAAGTTAAATGTAGGTGTTTAATCTAAGAATTTCTTTTAAACTTATATACTGGTTTTATACTCAATTGGTAGTATGAAGCTACGAGATATTTTTAATTTTGAAATTGACATATTCTAGTCTGCCCTTTCATAAAATAGTGAATTTGTTTTTAGTGTTCTATCGAACTTTGGAAAAAAAAAATACCTGATAACCGTTCAGTCCAAAAAATTATGTTGAAAAAATCTTACAGATACAGCAAGTGATTCTTAATAGCTATAAGATACATTTTTCTTTTAAAATACAATTTTTAAATCTTACGGGAAACTATTCCAAGCTTAAAACTTTCACTGTAACCTCGCTCTAACTTACCCCCCCCCCCAAAAAAAAAACCCCAAACAAACAAACCCTCAATACTATTGTCATTCTTATAGTCAGCACTAAATTGTTCACAAACAAATGTGTTTTAAGCTGCTAAAGACATATGATTCAAACGCTCAGAAAGTCCTTTGTTCTATATTTTTGCTCTCCATTTTTATGCAAAACCTTTTACATTTTTATTTTATGGGTTATTGTTGAAGGTCGTACGATGATGTATGGTTGTTAACATATACTTCCTTTGGTTTCTAATGGAATTTTGTCCATTGACAACAAACATACCACATCATCTACTTTACATAAGTATTGTATAAATTACAACGTATTTTGGCAAGGATTTGTATAGTCTCACTATACAAATCCTTGATTTTGGTGATCTTGCAAAATGATCGTTATCCCGAAAATCGTAAACATATTTTCTTATTTTAAAAGGGGGCAAGAAGGGTTCCATTAACAGGCAAATAAATAAGATTACAGTTAATTAAAAAAATTAAAATTAAAAAATAGGGGTATTTTTTCTCTCATAATAACAGTAAACAGATTCACAACAATGTCAATTTCAAGAAAGCAGACAACAGTTAATTAGTCAATAACAGTACAGCATCAATGATCTTGAATATATGCCACTTTTAACTAAAATATAAAGGCACAGAACCAGGACATAGGAGCACAGAACCAGGACCGTTTTTCTTATCACCAGCACAGCGTCAGGACAATTCCGTTTAACGAACTTGCACGGCTTTTGCAATATAATATTGTTGTAATATACTTTGCATGGTACTTATGACGCATCAGAGAAAAATTAAGCAACAAAGCAGTCGTTTTATTGCCGTTCTAATACAATGTAAACAAACCCACCAGCACAGAATCAGGACCCACCAGCACCTGACAGGACCAAATCACCAGCACAGAACGTTCTCTCGCAGGACAACCATACCCACCGTGTAATTCTTAGTGAAGTATACGGGTAAATTCGTTTACGGAAATTTATACACACTTTATCATTAATATATGTAAAAGGAGATTTCTGGACAGTCAAATAATAACAAGTCCATTTCATCTTAGTCTAGGGTTCTTTATGATGTAATCATATAATTAATATAAACCCTACAAAATATAACAAGATACATATTAAACACATTAATCTAAAAATACTATATCATACTCACAGTGTAGATACTATTCTGTACGCTATCCGGAAGTCGCGATTTTCGAAGCGATGATTTCCAACTGGCTAACAGGACGGTTTTGCCTACGGTAACTTTTCTCATCATTTGTTACCTCCTATATCTACAAAGTGCTTTTAACATCTTCAAGGTATATATAGCATCATAAATATGAGTAACTGTAACAAAAACATGCATTAGAATATAAAATATACATGTGCATCACATCAACTTGGTAGAAAAAAATGAAATCGATGGACAATTTTGCTCTCGTAGTACAAAGCAAGTAATCTTTTATTGCAAATATTTGCATCAGTTTACAGTTAAATATATACTGTTTCAATATTCTTTTCGTATTTAAGTAGAATATTCGTATTTCCCATAAAAAAAATATGTTTTCCTTGAGGATCCCAAAATAAATTACTGTACGATCAGTCTAGAACTGACTGTATTCTAGAAGCGATTTCAGATTTTTTGACTGTATGACCAGTCGTGATTTTGAAGAAAAAACAACAGCAATTTGAAGGTATATACGTGTCTATGTGATATTATGAACTATCTAGGGAATTATAACGTGTAATTATTTTCATCAGACAATACAAATATATTTGAATTTCTGATGAATTTTTTAGTTATGTTCTGTAAAATAAATATTTACTATACTATATATAGAAATATTAATTTTCGCGAACCATTTAGGTCACGGAAATTCCAAAATATGGCATCAGTAAGGAGAGTTGTACAAACAATGTAAATACACAGAACCCCATCCAAACTTGCTTTAACTAATAGTATTCATCTTTTTCTATTTTATATGTACTAACAACATTCCATTTTTCTATAATTTCGATTAAAAAATTCCAAAATCTGAGTTAAAACAGGTCGAATGCCCCAAATAAACGTTGTCTGATTGGTTGAAGTACTGTGGCGTCGATGATAAGCATAGAAAGCCTCGATGTAAAGCACAAGCCTCGATGTAAAGCACACGCTTCACAGGAATAAGGAGAGTTTTACAAATAATGTGAATACACAGATCCTCCATCCTATTTATGTTTTGCTGAAAATGTTGCAGTGTTCATCATTTCTGTTTTGATTCTGCTAACAACATTCCATTTGTTCTATAATTCCGATTTAAAGATGTGGAAACCCGTAATAAAAATAGATGGCCTCAATGATTTAAAAGCAACAGCGCAAAAAAATTCCGTTAATATAAACATGTTGAACTTCGACCCTGAGTTAATAAACCGATTCACAATAAAGATCTCCTTGCGCTCAAATGTAATTCTTAGTGAAGTATACGGGTAAATTCGTTTACAGAAATTTATACACACTTTTATCATTAATATATTACCAGGCTTTTGCATATTCACGTTTTTTATGTTCAACTTTAGTCAAATTCAATTCTATACATTTTTTTTACGTAAAGCAATAGGAGTAAGAATATTATTTCGCGCCAATTTAACCAGCCATCACCACCATCATCAAAATTATTTACCGTTATCTTTGTGAAATTTCAGTTATATAGTTTATTAATTAGAGAAATTTTGGTAAGTATTACTTATTAATGTTAAGGTTCTACTGATGTGCTTCTCTAGACCTTTTTGACGGTCAGTTTTATCCCATTTATCTCAATATTATCCCCGATGACAGAAATGTCAACCCGACCTATTCGTGTCAAAAGTGAAAATCGATCTATTTGATGAACTAATTTCTTCATAAACTGTGCATGCATTATTTCTGTATTATTTGATAACCAATCACATTCACGTTGCATGTTTGCATGATATTGGGTTATGTATAATTAGTGGATTGTAAGGGCGATGCAACATGTGAGGTCTGCGCGATCACGTGACATTATTATTTGTAAACAAACATGCTCCCCGTGTAACACGTGTCTGAATTATCCTTTCAAAGTGTTATGAATCTTTCAATCACTATTTTATGATGTATTTTTCTGTTTTTAGTTTTGCATATCAGTAGTCAAAGTGAATTAGACATAGTTCTGAGTATTTTTTTTTTAAATTAGTGGGTAAGTCTACATATAACTTCATAAGTCATTATTTAACTGAAGTCTAATTAGTCCTATAACATATGACCTCGGGGGCATTATTTACTATTTCTATTTACTGTTCTGATTTTTTTTTTTACTATCAATGTGCCGGTTTTTAATTAAATTGGTATTTTCATACATATAATATTAATGTGTGACCTGCAACCTGCAAGCAAACTTCAACCCACAACCTGCAACTTGCAACCTGCAACTTGCAACCTGCAACCTGCAACCCGCAACCTGCAACCCGCAACCCCAAACCTGCAAAATAGCACTTCCCTGAGTCCTTGACATCAAGAATAAAAATAGACGCTCCAATACTTTGCATAATCATAAGAGATTTTTGTAATCTACCTTTTATTAAAATGAATATTTTTGAAACCCTCTTTATAATCACAATAAGAGCTATAGACATGACTTTTTTTGTTTTTTTGTATATTTGATCGTGTACCTGTGTGGTCCATACTGTCTAAACGGCACCTCCTCTGTATCTATATTTTTGTCCTTAGCTCGGCAATCTCTGGCCCAGTCCTCGAAGTTATTATATGAATAGCACATATCTCCGGCCTTAGCTTGTCTACTCGCTCCAGCTTGATCTCGGCTGATACGAAAGGGCTTTTGTGCAGAAATAGTAGGAATAAAGCTCTAGTCGTTATGGCGGGTCTTGTACGGCCTTGTTTTTTCTTTCCGTATTTGCCGACTAGATCATTTTGCTTGTTCAATATAAACTATAAAGCAAAATGTTTTGTTTTATTTTACATGTTTTATGCCCAATTCAACATTAATTTATTCTATTGCCACTGGCGGATCTAGAAATTTTCATAAGTGGGGGCCCAGTGACTGCCGAAGAGGGGGCCCGCTCCAGTCACGCTTCAGTGATACCCTTTATAAGCAACCAAATGTTTTCATAATGCCCCCCCCCCCCTAAAATCCGCCACTGATTGCAGTTTCATATTAAGCGATAAGGTCTATCATTCTCTATTCTGTAATTGATTCAAAAGACGGAAAATCAATTTACAGGTATTTTTCTTTTCCTGACAAGTGCACTTGAGCGAAATCAGGTAACTTCATTGGCGGAAGGTTTTTTAAATAGCCAAGATTTGGTATTTAGTCGGATTACAAATGGCGGCCTACAGGCGTGCAAAACTATTAGAATTTGATTGTGCAACACATTATAACATGGCCTTATAGTTGTTATACCATTCGTTTAAAGAATGGTAAGTGGAGTTCCTTGTGATGATATCGAGAACAAATAATGTGTGCATAACAGTGTGCTTAACATTCGATCATTCTACACATGAAACAATTTTAAAAGTTTGAAAGCGAAAGTTAAAATTTGAAAGGATGGCAGGACTGCGACCAATCTTTGATAAATACAGTCCAGAACTTCGAGAAAATATTAAAGTGGAAGATATTCTTACCCAACTTGAAGTATATTTTCCGGAAATAAATCGCTTTCGAAATTCAGACAAGAAGGAAGACATTAATATCTTAATAGAAGTAATTGGAAGAATCGATGATAATGGCAATAATGATTTGAGTTGTTCTGTAAGCTTTTTGAAATGTCTACAAATGTCGAAAGCTTCATGTATACGTTTAATTGCAGAGCAAATAATATCTGAAGCCGAGAAAGTTTTTCCTGATATCAGACTACGATTTTTACCACCATCATTATCCTTAGCGGAATCGGGAACCAAAATACACGAAACTCCATGCAGTTATCTCAGAGGTGACGTAGCAAACGTCAAACCGCGAAGTTCTACACAAAGTTCGGATATTGGAATTCCTTCTACACGTGGTGATTTGGTACGTAATCTTTAACGGAACAAATACATACATGACATACATGTATATATATAACATAATTTTGTTATGTTTGATACTTTTATTTTTATAATGTGAGTTATCCTACTGGTAGATGTATATATGCACAATGCATCCTAAATTGGTATAGTACTATATTTTTGGCATTGTGCACTTATAAATAAACATTGGATTTTATTGTGTTTAAATTAAACTCTATTTCTGTATTTTGGATTTTTTTCTTCTAAAAATAGAATAATGTATATAACTGCATAGAACGTATGATTAATGAAATTGATTCTTTAAAATTGCTTCTTTGTTTATTATGTTATACTTTTAGAGTTGTAGCACAATACAAAGATTTTATAACTCCAACTCCCAAGTTTTAAAATGCTGTAACTTTCTTATATTATATAAATAAATTATGCTAGAAAATTTATAAAAGTGGTATAAAAGCTAACAGATTACTCTTTCAAATTAATGCTGCAATGTTAGTATTATGTTAGTATTATGCAACAATTATGTAACAAATTATAATGTTAACTGTGTCTAAAATATTTTTCACCAAATTTCCACTTTCAAATAAAATTAGCTTCTGCATAGGTATCCCTAGAGGGTTGATTTTATTATATGTTGTTCCTATGGCCATATTCTACAAAAGAGTGTCTAAGATTTCAGATAGAATGTATAGAACAAATTTTACACCTAATTCAACATTATCTTCTTTTAGGAAATACGAAATATTTTATTAAAGAAAGCTCAATTATGAACATAATCATTAATAGCATAGATACAACAAAAAATAACATTTAAACAATCTTAACTAAAACTGATCCTACACAAGTATCAAGGTATGTGTGTTCCAAGGGGAGTACCTCTAGTGTAAAAAATATAAGTAATCATTTTACATATTATAAGCAGCAAACAAAAATTTCACACTTATATTCTAAGTAAAAAACATGTTTATGTACTTAGCTATACTTTTACATACATCAGTGTCTTCATTACTTAACAACCACATAAACTGAGAATCAATATTTGTGGAATTAGTAATGTTTTTATTTAAACAGTTGTAGATTAACTCCTTCCTTAAATGAGAAAATTTTTGACAACTTAATAAAAAATGTAACTCATCTTCAACCAAATTTATATTACAGTTCTTACAGATCCTGTTATCTATAGGAGTTTTTGGTATAGTGTATCTACCAAATTCAATATGAAGTTTATGACTGCTGGTTCTGAACCTTGTCATACTTACTCTATCATTATCATTATTTACAACAGATAAATATTTTTCAAATTTAAAAATATTCTTGAATAATCTATATGTTCTCAACTTATCACTAGTTTGTAATTGCTGAGACCACTGTTTTTCAAATTTACACTTAAGACACTTTCTTAATACTAACAAAAAAATATTTTTAATAGATTTTGGATTCTTATAAAAGTGTGACAATCCACATTCATTCAAAATACATTTAATACAACTAAGCCAACACTGTTGGTTATTATCTATCATATTAATATTTTCAGCTAGTAAAGCATCTTTAGGTTTATCATTATATAATCTAATCCAGCACTTAACCATTGACATAATAATATCAATATATAATGGAAAACGGCCTAGCTCACCATACAATATTCCAGTTAAAATACAGCTTTTAATATGATAAAAAGAAATTGTTTAATATTTACATGAAATTTTTTACACATCGTCATGCCTTACCTACTACTCCCGACATTTGAACCTGTCATTAAAGATCTTGACCGATTTTTATCTGCTTTTGAAAAGAAAACAATATACCGATTTTCCTGGACCCAAAGACTAGGTTGGTAAAGTAATAGATCGTCTTATACTGAAGACCAAAGTTATGGTATGTTGACCCTACCCCTTAAACTTTTAATTCATAAAAAAATCTCTTTGATAAAGCTTTTGTCCACACTAGGTACAAGTTATATTTAAAGGCAATTGCCTAAAGTTGTTTGGACATAAAGACCCAGGTGGGTAAGTTACGGATCATGTACAATTGATGTTCGAAGTATGGTTATGGTGATCCTAACCCTCCCATTTTTAATTCTTTATGAAGTCCCTACGGCAAAGCTTTTGTCAACACAAGGTTATATTGAAAGGCAATTGCTTAAGGTTGCCAGGACCTAAAGACCAAGGTGGGTAAGTTACGGATCGTCTACAATTGAGGTCCAAAGTTAGGGCATGGTAACACCACTATTCCCATTTTTAATTCTTTATAAAGTCACTACGGCAAAGCTTTTGTCCACACTAGGAACAGCTTGTAGGCAATTGCTTAAAGTTGTCTGGACCAAAAAAGCCGGGTGGCTTTAGTTACGATCGTCTACAACTACAAGGGTACACACTTTATGCTCTTCCGAATCAGCAAGGGCATAACAACACTTAGTAAATGAAACTTGATAATTTATATGTCAAACAGACATTTTTTTTTCTAAACAAGAGAAGAAGTTGTCAACTTTTCTGTCGGACAAAAAGCAATCTTTGTATAGTTTTATGGCCTAGCAAGCGGTGAGGCATTGATGTTTACAGTTTTCCCTTTTAATTAGATTCCTATAACATCTAGAATTTGAAAACCAGATTTAATTACAGATCGTATCATGCTTTTATTAGGTTTGTTTATTTTGTTTCAAACGATTTTTTATACGACCGCAAAATTTGAAAAATTTTTCGTCGTATATTGCTATCACGTTGGCGTCGTCGTCGTCGTCGTCGTCGTCGTCGTCGTCCGAATACTTTTAGTTTTCGCACTCTTACTTTAGTAAAAGTAAATGGAAATCTATGAAATTTTAACACAAGGTTTATGACCACAAAAGGAAGGTTGGTATTGATTTTGGGAGTTTTGGTCCCAATATTTT
This sequence comes from Mytilus galloprovincialis, assembly GCF_965363235.1. Taxonomy (NCBI): domain Eukaryota; kingdom Metazoa; phylum Mollusca; class Bivalvia; order Mytilida; family Mytilidae; genus Mytilus; species Mytilus galloprovincialis. The sequence goes on from NC_134839.1 coordinate 90,556,522, forward strand.
AGGAATTAGGGGCCAAAAAGGGCCCAAATAAGCATTTTCTTTGTTTTCGCACTATAACTTTAGTTTAAGTTAATAGAAATCTATGAAATTTTGACACAAGGTTTATGACCACAAAAGAACGGTTGGGATTGATTTTGGGAGTTTTGGTTTCAACAGTTTAGGAATTAGGGGCCAAAAAGGGCCCAAATACGCATTATTCTTGGTTTTCGCACAATAACTTTAGTTTAAGTAAATAGAAATCAATGAAATTTAAACACAATGTTAATGACTACAAAAGGAAGGTTGGTATTGATTTTGGGAGTTTAGGTCCCAACAGTTTAGGAATTAGGGGCCAAAAAGGGACCCAAATAAGCATTTTTCTTGGTTTTCGCACCATAACGTTAGTAAAAGTAAATAGAAATCTATGAAATTTAAACACAAGGTTTATGACCATAAAAGGAAGGTTGGTATTGATTTTGGGAGTTTTTGTCCCAACAGAATAAGGGGCCCAAAGGGTCCAAAATTAAACTTTGTTTGATTTCATCAAAATTGAATAATTAGGGTTCTTTGTTATGCAGAATCTAACTGTCATGACTGTGTATGTAGATTCTTAACTTTTGGTCCCGTTTTCAAATTGGTCTACATTAAGGTCAAAAGGGTCCAAAATTAAACTTAGTTTGATTTTGACAAAAAATGAATCAGTTAGGTTCTTTGATATGCTGAATCTAAAAATGTACTTAGATTCTTGATTATTGGCCCAGTTTTCAAGTTGGTCCAAATCGGGGTCCAAAATTAAATTTTGTTTGATTTCATCAAAAATTGAATAAATGGGGTTCTTTGATATACCAAATCTAACTGTGTGTGTAGATTCTTCATTTTGGGTCCTGTTTTCAAATTGGTCTGCACTAAAGTCCATAGGGTCCAAAATTAAACTTAGTCTGATTTTAACAAAAATTGAAATCTTGGGGTTCTTTGATATGCTGAATCCAAAAATGTACTTAGATTTTTTATTATGGGCCCAGTTTTCAAGTTGGTCCAAATCAGGATCTAAAATTATTATATTAAGTATTGTGCAATAGCAAGTCTTTTCAATTGCACAGTATTGCGCAATGGCAAGAAATATCTAATTGCACAATATTGTGAAATAGCAATTTTTTTTAAATTAGAGTTATCTTTCTTTGTCCAGAATAGTAAGCAAGAAATATCTAATTGCAAAATATTGTGCAATAGCAAGATTTTTTTTAATTGGAGTTATCTTTCTTTGTCCAGAATCAACTTAAATCTTTGTTATATACAATATACAATGTATATTCACTTTTTACTACCAACTGATAAATTAAAATAATCTTTACCATTCAGTGATAACAAGCAGGTTTTTTTACATCTTAATATTTTATGATGTATTTAAATGCGTAGTTATTGTTGCAAACTCCATTAGAAATTTTAATTGAGATTAGTTTTGGAATAAGGGAAAGGGGGATGTGATTAAAAAAATTGGGTTCAATTTTTCTCATTTGAAATTTCATAAATAAAAAAGAAAATTTCTTCAAACATTTTTTTGAGAGGATTAATATTCAACAGCATAGTGAATTGCTCTAAGAGAAAACAAAAATTTTAAGTTCATTAGAACACATTCATTCTGTGACAGAAACCTATGCTGTGTCAACTATTTAATCACAATCCAAATTTAGAGCTGAATCCAGCTTGAATGTTGTGTCCATACTTGCCCCAACCGTTCAGGGTTCAACCTCTGCGGTCGTATAAAGCTGCGCCCTGCGGAGCATCTGGTTTTTTTTTGCGCAGCACTTTTAATTTATTAATTTATTGTGATGATATTACATTATTTAAGATATTTTGTAGAAATTTCTAGCGGCGAAACAACAGTCTCATGGCCAAAACAGCAGAAATAATGTAACGCTGTCTCAATATGAAATTGGCCGTTTTTGTGCTGGTACGTGGGTAATTATAAATACTACAATATCGTTGTTAATTCACAGCAAACACTCTGACATTGACGTAACTGTGCAGCTGGCATCATTACTCATCACTACTTGCACATTATGTTTGATTTACTTTTGATTTTGGTATGTTGTATTTTCACCAATAGCAGCATCGAAATTGAAATAAACTACAGGGAGGTTTTTTCAGGGCAAAACAATCTCCAGAGCGTATTGTCTCACACTGCAATAATATGAATATTGAATTATTTGTTCTTAGTTCTTAGTGCCCTTGGTATATCAAGGTCTAATGAATAGTAGCAACCCGTCTGAACTAAACGATCTGTGCAAACTTATAAGAATTATTATTAAGGTTCATGTGGACCCTATGGCTAAAATGGCCGTATTTTCACCTCAAAATTTTCTCTGAGTACAGGCAAACCTGTGCATCTGGAAAAGTTTTAAGGCATGGCATGCCCTAGATAAATAGAATTCAAATGCATTGTATGATTTAGAAAATTCATAACTTAACTGGATTTTGCCGTACACTTTTTTTCGTCTCTGCAGAAGATGATAAAATTAACAAACAGTTGAGTTTACCTTGATATGGTCCACTCATGTACACAGTTTAAATAACCAATTATTGTCAGGTATCTATTGTCCGTCTAATGTCCATGTCAATTAAAAATGCTCACTTTAATTTTTACCTGTGGGGAAGTTCTCAAACCTGTTTCCCAACTTAGTTTATTTTGGCACCTTCTGGAGGAATGAAAAAAAGTGCACGGCAAAATCCTGGTAAGTTTTTATTTTTCTAAAACATCAAACATACTTAAAATAGGTTGATCTAGGGCATGCTATGCCAGAAATTTTTTACAGATGCGCAGGTTTGTCTGTACTCAGAGTAAATTTTTAGGTGAAAATACGGCAATTTTAGCCATAGGGTCCACATGAACCTTAAAGTCATATGAAACGAGTGACCGGTGAAAAATAATGTTAATCCAATTATTGAACCAATGCATACATGTATCATAAACTTAGTCTTCTGTGCACGATTTTACTTTTTTTCGCATAAATTTCGTATAATCGTCATTTTTTTTCAATCGGTCAGTGTTGTGTAAATATAGCAGGTAATTAAAGTTCGTGTTTTGAAGCCGAAGTTTAACGATTGTCACCGGTTTGTAAACAATCAACAAAGAAGGATGAATATTGAGCACGTGTTTAACATGTGCAATCAGATAAAAGTCTATTTCAATGACAGATCCATGCGTATTGCGATCACCGTACTTTTACGAGAGGGTCACTAGTCTATGGAACGCTATGACTGCCTTATGTTAATGATCAGCATTATATGCAATGCTCACAAAATTATATGCAGTGCTCACAACATTATATGAAGTGCTCACAACATTATACGCAGTGGTCCAAAACAGTATATGCAGTGGTCACAACATTATATGAAGTGCTCACGACTTTATATGAAGTGCTCACAACATTATATGAAGTGCTCACAACATTATACGTTTTTTGTTGATGAAGGTGATGATCGGTGATGTTGATGATGATGTTTGATGTATGATGAGATTGATGTATGATGAGATGATTCGGTAAACTTCGGGTTTGTTTTAGCGGAAAATTACCGAATCCATAATTCGTTATGCCCAGCAAACAAATTTAAACAGTTATTAAAGTCATGGCATGCAGTATACAATATTTAAAACTGATTGAAATAAGGAAATTAAGAAGTGTGATCAATTTACCACAAATTTATTCCACACCAGGACAATTTAAACTTATTTCGATTATCATTTTTATCACATTCACAACTTTATATGTATATACTTTAAGTGTTTAATAAATTGCTTCGCCGAACGCAGCTGGATACGACCGCAGAGGTCCAACCCTGAACCGTTGGGACAAAAATGGACACACTATTCACGCTTGATACAGGTCTGAATTTGGAATGTAATTAAATATTTGACACATAATAGGTTTCTGACACAGAATAATTGAGTCGAAGAACTTAAAACTGATTATATAATTTGAATTATACTTATTTTTTTGGTTTTGCACTTCGCTGTTGCGAATTGCCCCATACCCCTCGAAAAATTTACAAAAAATTACCCCCCTTTCTTTTGTTGATTTTGTGCGATACACTATGCTGTTGCATATTGACCCCGAACCGAAAAAAAAGAAAATGTATCCCCCACTTTTTTGGCCCAAAAAAGATATGAAGAAATTTTCTTTATAATTTTCTGAAATCTGATATGAGAAAAAAATTTCTTTACACATAATTTAAAAGCAGTGTCAGAGAGGTAATCAAACATGTTTGGATTACCTCAATATATTTGGATTACCTTCCTTACACTGGTTTCAAATTGTCTTAATTGGCCATTAACCAAGAAACCCTTGTTTCCCCCTCTTTTTGGCCTCTAATTCCTAAACGTTTTGAGCCATAACACCTCCCCTCCACCCACCTTAACAAGCAAAATTAATCATAACCATCCCTTTGTGGTATGGAAACTTGTGGTATAATTTCAGAGAGATTTATACACTTAAGGACTGGAAACTACAAAAATGTTCTAATATCTGTTAGAAGTATACTGTTCATTTTTTTTTTATTAATCTTGGTCAGCGATGTTATTCGAAATAGAATTTTACTTTAAAATTTAATCTTATTTTAAAAAGGCATGACACAGCAATGTTAAGTGCAAAATAACTAGTTAGTAAATTTAAATCCTTTTAAGTATATAATTCGGACTTTGCTATACATAAAAGTCAAATTAGTTTCGACAATTTCCAATTTTTACCCCGTGAGTGATCCATATACAGGAGAAAGAATCCCCACAGAAACAATCAAGATCCATCGTCAAAAGTAACTTTCGAGATAACGAAAAATATTCAAATATGAAATTTTCAACCTCTTACATTGATCCAAAAATGGGATATGGAAAAAAAAAATGTTAGCAAAAATAACAGAAATCCCCAGACTATAGACAAGCTTGTTTGTGAGAAGAATTAGAACGCCAATAACAACAACGAGAAGAATTCACAGTAAAACAATACTAGTAGTTCTCCATTAATATAATTATATTACAATTATATTGACATAATAACGAGTATCGGTTTTTTTGTGTGCTTCTGTAACAAAATTTTGTGTGGACCTTCAATAAAATCAAAGAAGTGCTCAGTAACAAAATAGCATTCCTCTTTTATGTGTTGTTGCTATCATCTGGACCTTAAGGTGGTACCTAACACTACAGGGAGATAACTCTGTAAAATCAGCTTAACGTTTTAATTACGTTGTGTTGTTAAGGTAATATTAAGCTTCTCAATGATCAAAATTAGTGTTTGTCAAACTGCTATATAAACAGTGTAATTTTTCTGACAAAACGGTTGGTTCAAAGTTTTTGAAATTTTTATATTCTTGTTAAAGGGTCAAAGTAAATACTTTGTTAAAATTTTATGAAAATTAAACGAGCCAAATTTATTTTAGTGAAAGTGTTGGGTACCACCTTAACACACATTAATGTATCTTAACCAGAATTAATTTAGGTCAAGTGACTCTTTTTTCATGGACAATCGTTACTATCCAATAATAGTAAATCATTCTTTTTTACTCACAGTTTGTTTCAATCTTTACCTAAATGCAAAACTTAGATGTTGATTTTTAAATTTTTTATTACTGTGAAAGTACTTTTATTCGTGGGGTACCAATTTTAGTGGTTTTCGTGGATGACTTTATCCACGAATTTAAGTGTCCAACGAAATAAAATAACCATTGTCTAAATCAAGACCTGGAATGATCCCAATCGGTAGGTTTGACTACTGATATGACATGTATGATCTAGTCTAAGAGAAGATATTGAATAGCACCAACTCTGAGAATACTTTAATAGCAGTCACAGAACTATAACCGCATGCAGGATCATACCCATTTAATCTTTAATAACCTAAAATGTACAACTTTTGTTTTTGATCAATGAAAGTCAGATTTCCGGTATTGATATGCTAGTATGATAAAGTGTTCATTTTATATCCTCATAGTTCTCGTACATCTAAGAAATAAAAAATTTATGCTGGTCTTGATTTTGCTAAGAATTATTTGGCAATTCATAGCATTTTTTTATGTTACTGTTTTCTTTAGGTGACATGTTAATGGCCTAATTAACACCTTTGATGGTCTTTAATCTGTTGATCACTTTATCATGGGTTAATTAGTGTTATCACTACGATTTACACGGGTCAATGTTTACTTTGCAATTTCCTTCAATCTAGACTATTTGTAACCCTAGTTTCTAAAGGCTTCAATTTTTCAATTTTTTTTTTTTTAGAAAACTAAAATCCACGAATTTAAAAACCCACGAAGATGTAAATATTGCTCAAACCACGAAAATTGATACCCACGAATTAAAGTACTTTCACAGTAGTTGTTAGTTGTTAGTGGCTTTGAACTAGCTGTCAGTAACTGCGAGTACTCTCAGATCAGTACTTAGTGTCTTTTTGTTGTTGGGATATACAAGTTCCCGGCCACGTTCACTCTGTTTTTTGTTAGATGTATTTATATTTGTATCCATCTGATGAGTTAAGCCTTTTTTCAACTGATTTTCATAGTTCGTTCTTATGTTGTTCTGTTACACCACTGTCCCAGGTTAGAGGGAGGGTTTGGATCCCGCTAACATGTTAAAAACCCGCCACATTCTGTATATATGTGTCTGTCCAAAGTCAGGAGCCTGTATTTCAGTGGTTGTCGTTTGTTAATGTGTTACATGTTCGTTTTTCGTTCGTTTGTTTGTACATTAATTAGGCCGTTGGTTTTCTCGTTTGGAATGTTTTACATTTATCATTTCGGGGCCTTCTATAGCAAAGCTGACTATGCGGTGTGGGCTTTGCTCATTCTTCAAGGCCGTACTGTGGCCTATAGTTGTTAATTTCTGTGTCATTTGGTCTCTTGTGGAAAGTTGTTTCATTGACAAGCATACCACTTTTTTTTTCATATATTAACCGTGCAGACTGACGAACAAATGTAGTAAACGTCCCCCCTCCCCCCCCACAAACTCAGTTTTCATAAGAGATGATACCTATAAATGAAAATGTTAAACTGGGTCTTAAAAAGGTAATTTTTTTCTTGTGAAAGTTTATTTCTCTATACAAATATTTAGAAGACAAACTGCTTGGCGAGCTACAACGCTTGTTAAAAATTGGAATAATTGATGTAAAGTTATGTTAAACACCTACAATGAAATGCTTTAAACTGCATTTTCCATATCTGTTAGATACTTATTATGTAAAAATGCCAAATTCTGAAAATTGATGCCAATAATGACTCTATCATGACATATATAAGCTAGCGTAATATGGCACTTAGTTGTTATAGAAAGCTGACTATTTTATTTAAAAGGTAATTAAGCTTTTTAAAACTGAGAACTGACTATAAAGTGGCACCTTGCTAAAGTTCTTCAGAAGAAAATGAACTCGAGGCATATATCATACAAATTTTCCTTCGATATTTAATTAACTAAAATTTTCATTATTTAACTTGCATATGCCATGCGTATTTCTTACGATGAACATAACTAGTTCATTCATTCACCTCTTAGTTTCATATTTTCCTCAGAATGAACTTCCAATAAATTAATAAAATTATATCTGTCCAATTGCAGACAATAGCAGGCGTTATTTTTTTTTTCTGATATAGTTTTCAATCGAATTGCCTTGATAACAAGACTTCAATAACTGTTTCAATTTATTTGCGGGGCACTATCAATTATGACTATTCGGTAATTTCCGCTAAAAAAAACCCGAAGTTTGCCGAATCATCTCATCATACATCAATCTCATCATACATCAAACATCATCATCACCATCACCGATCATCACCTTCATCAACAAAAAACGCATAATGTTGTGAGCACTTCATATAATGTTGTGAGCACTTCATATAATGTCGTGAGCACTTCATATAATGTTGTGAGCACTGCATATAATGTTGTGACCACTGCATATAATGTTTGGACCACTGCGTATAATGCTCACAACACTGCATATAATGTTGTGAGCACTGCATATAATGTTTGGACCACTGCGTATAATGCTCACAACACTTCATATAATGTTGTGAGCACTTCATATAATGTTGTGAGCACTGCATATAATGCTGTGAGCACTGCATATAATGTTGTGAGCACTGCGTATAATGTTGTGAGCACTGCATAGAATATTGTGAGCACTGCATAGAATGCTGATCATTAATATAAGGCAGTCATGGCGTTCCATAGAATGTTGTGTGACTCTTTTATCTACTGATCATAGATTATAAGATAAGATCACTAACGCATTGACAATAAATGGTTATGGCAACAAATTAAAGACAAACTACAATAACATATATACAATGAAGGAGTGACAGTGAATAATTCTGAGAGAAATATATAAAAATAAAAGAGAAGCATATACATTACTAATCAAGTACCTTTTAATAATGAGTTTCTCAACAACAAGCATTCATTCAAATAGTTGACAACAATTTTTAAAATTGTTTGGGAATTACTATTTAAAATTGATATACTTAGTATATATATATATATAAGCAAGTTCTATGATAAAGAAGGTAATTTGTTGTTCAATAGAACATTATTTATTTTTTTAATGAGGTTATCTCTCACATAGTTATAGGAGGAACATTTTAAAAGAAAGTCTCCATTGTTGCAGCAAAGACATACCCTACTCTGCTTTGGTATTTTTATATATCGCCCTCTTTCAATAGATAAAGTATGAGCACTTAACCTCAATCTACACAATGTTGATCTATCACATTTGGATTTGCATTGATCAACATTCGAGGGTCTTTTATTTGGTTTTTATAGTATAAATATATAGTACAAACCGGAAGTAGCCAATTATTTCCCCTTCTACATACAATATTTTATAGAAACTATGTATTTTTGGAATCAGTATGAAGTAAGCTATCATATGAGACCGGAAGTGACATTCATTTCACCGGAAGTAGCATATTATCTCCCTTTTATCACTCAATTCAATTCTTTATTACTTTAAGCACATTATGCTTATCAGTGCAATAAATACAAATACATTTCTATAACACAACATGACATAATACATCAGAGAAGCAAATAAATATCAAGTATTGACCAATAACAGTTTGGTCCTATGATTAAGTGCATTAAACAAGAATTTACACAAATTACGCAGATCTTTTACATTTTCAGTGCTGAGAAGTTGCACTAATTTGAACGACGATGGACGTCTATAATAATAAGGTTTAATAAACTGTCTCCTCAAGTCTCTATAGCTTTCACATTGTAAAACAAAATGGAATTCATCTTCAGTGATATTCAAAGTACAAAGAGTACACTTTCTATCTAACCTATTTACCCCATGATAACGGCCTACTTCAACAAACAAATTATGAGATGACAATCTAAGGCGAGTTAAATACACTCTAAAATTCATATGTTTAGTTAGATAATTCTGTAAACATACATTATTGACAATATATTTATATAAATAACACTTGGATGAAACGTTCAGTTGATCATTCAAAGTCTGTTTTGCTTGATCATATATCCTTGTTTTTACAAATAATAATAAATTTGTATCAATAATTAAATTGTCTTGGTTATACCAGATCTCATTTAAACCTAAGTTAAATAATAATTGTTGTAGTTGATAAATCCAACTGCTTCTAATATTACAGAAATTAAACAGTTGTTCCCTGTAGCAGTTTTTAAGAATACAGTTGCTTGTGGATAACAATTTTAACCAGTACTTCACTATTTTGTACATTCTAAAATATATCAAAGGATATCTACCCAATTCAAAATAAACCATAACATTTGTTGTACATTGTTTGACACCTAATATGTTTTTGCAAAAATCAAGTTGTATTTTTTCAATATTTGGAGCTTTATGGAAGCCCCATATTTCACAACCATAACATAAAATACTGCTAATGTAAGTATCAAATAAATTCAAATATGTAAAAACATTCAAATACAATGACGAAACCTTCGACTTTAAACCAAAAACAGCTTTTCTACTTTGCTCAGCTAAATGTTTTTGAGCTTTAACAAATTTACCGTTAAAATTTAACAGTACACCAAGGTAACAAAATTCATCCACTATGTCAATAGCATTGCCATCATAATACCAAATTTCTTCGTCTTTTACAAAACCTCCGTTTCTAAATACCATAATTTTTGTTTTGGCAATATTTACAGTCAAACCCCATTTACAAGTATATAATAATAATGTGTCTAACATATCTTGCAAGCCAATAACTGAATCAGAAAATAAAATCATATCATCAGCATACATAAGTAAAAATAATGACAAGTCTTGCACTTCATATGGTATATTACTATTACGTAGAAATTCCATTTCAAAGTCATTTACATATAACGAAAAAAGTATAGGAGAAAGAACTTCCCCTTGCATAAGACCAACTGAACTTGTAAACTGCTCAGAATAAAAACCATCTACTTTTACACATACTTTTACTGTAGAATACATTGATTTTAAAACAGACAGTAATTTGCCTGTTATACCAACTCTTGACAGTTTCAACCATAAGTTAAGTCTGGTTACGGAGTCAAATGCTTGTTTGTAGTCAACGAAACAGCAATATAAACGTAAATTTTAAAACATAATTAAACCATTATTTATCTCATCAGAATGAAAAAACTATCTTCTTATCAAAATTTCTTTGGTGTGGAAAGACTTTCAATTGTTCTCTGAACAATTGGGTTTTAATTTCTTTTGTCATTGTAGGAAATTGACATTTTGATCACAGTTCACCAGCAGTGCATGTTTTGGATTTAATTGTTCCGGTGTAACTTTAATACACATTTAACGATTATTTTCTTAAAATGTACATTTTTCAGCACCAGTTTGTAACACAGATTAGTATTTTAATCTAGGAGCGGACATTTTATTGTAGGATGTCACTGAGATTTACGGACCTAGCAAGCGATTTTTACGGCATTGCCATTTTTTTTCTCTAGGAAAAGTCTTGAGAGATATCCGCACCAAGTTTTTTTTATGAACCTTTAGTACATGTATGCCCTGCTGCCTGCAAAGTTTCAGAATACATGTGAATTTTTTTTTCTTGAAACAAGCGAAAAAACTCAAATGAGAACTTGGACCCCGTATTAAACACACATAACGGAAGCATACGTACAATGATTGATTGGTTGGTTGGTTGGTTGGTTGGTTGGTTGATTGATTGATTGATTATTTGGTTGGTTGATTAAACACGTTGGATAGGGTCAATTTAAACAGCGAAAAAGAAACAAAAAAGATCTTGATTAAACACATGAGACAGAAAATTGCATACACTGATTGATTGATAGATTGATTGATTGGTTGGTTGGTTGGTTGATTGATTGATTGATTGATTGATTAATTAAACACGTTAGATATGGCAATTAAAACAGCGAAATAGAAACAAAAAAGATCTTGATTAAACACATGAGACAGAAACATTCATGCACTGATTGATTGATTGATTGATTGATTGATTAAACACGTTAGATAGGGCAATTGAAACAGCGAAATAGAAACAAAAAAGATCTTGATTAAACACATGAGACAGAAACATTCATGCACTGATTGATTGATTGATTGGTTGGTTGGTTGGTTGGTTGGAATTCAAACACACAGAAAACTCGTTGAATAGTGCCAAAAATCACAAAATTTGCCTCTTAGTACATGACCTTGACCTTGTGACCTTCGTCAAGGTCATTGCTCTACAATGTCATTGCAAAAGACCGTATGGGCCAAGGACCTTTTGTTTAAGAGTTTTGTCTAATAATGGCTTTTTATAAACCATCAATGGGGGTTATGTCCCTTACATAATGGTAAAACCAATACAATCATAATGTAACAAAGTTGCCCCTTGAAATACTAAGCATTTTTCCCTGCTTAAATTTTCTGTATCTATAACCATTCAGGAATTATAGGGAAATCAAAGACATATGAAAATCTTTTTATTTCTTTTTAGGTGGGGACTTTGAACAGACAACATGTTTAGAGATGGAATGTACACAATGTAATTTCTTTTGTCATTGTAGGAAATTGACATCTTGATGACAGTTCACGGGCAGTGCATGTTTTGGATTTAATTGAGCCGGTGTAACTTTAAAACACATTTATTGATTATTTTCTGATATTGTACATTTTTCAGCACCTGTTTGTAACACAGATTAGTATTTCAATCTCGGAGCGGACATTTTATTGTAGGTTTTTACTGAGATTTACGGACCCAGCAAGCGATTTTTACGGCATTGCCATTTCTTTTCTCTAGGAAAAGCTTTGAGAGATATCTGCACCAAGTTTTTTTATAAACTTTTAGTACATGTATGCCCTTCTGACTGCAAATTTTCAGGTCGATTGGACTTGTAGTTTCAGAGTACATGTGGATTTTTTTTTTTTGCAGAAGTGACGCAAGAACAATATTAAATTTCAATTTTTCCTGAAACATGATTGATTGATCATGATCATGATTGATTGATTACTAGATTGATCATGATCATGATTGATTGATTGATTACTTGATTGATTGATTAGTTGGTTGGTTGGTTGGTTGGTTAAACACGTTGGATAGGGTCAATTGAAACAGCGAAAACGAAACAAAATAGATCTTGGACCGTATATTAAACACATGAGACGGATACATGATTGATTGATCATGATTGATTGATTGATTGATTGATTGATTAGTTGGTTGGTTGGTTGGTTAAACACGTTGGATAGGGTCAATTGAAACAGCGAAAAAGAAACAGATCTTGGACCCTATATTAAACACATGAGACGGAAACATGATTGATTGATTGATCATGATCATTATTGGTTGATTGATCATGTTCATGATTGATTGGTTGGTTGGTTGGCAGACAAACACACATAAAACTCTTCAAGAAGGGCCCCAAATCACATATGTACATGACCTTGACCTTTGACCTTGTGACCTTTGTCAAGGTCATTGTTTCACAATGTCATTGCAAAAGACCCTATGGGTCAAGGTCATTTTGTTTAAGAGTTTCGTCTAATAATGGCTTTATATAAACCATCAACGGGGATTATGTCCCTTACACAATGGTGAAACCAATATAGTCATAATGTAACAAAGTTGCCCCTTGAAGTACTCAACATTTTTCACTGCTTAAATTTTCTGTATCTATAACCATTCAAGAATTATAGGGAAATCAAAGACATATGAAAATCTAAAATATGACCTTGACCTTTGACCTTGACCTACTTTTCTAAGTTAGGAATCAGGGGACTCAAATAAAAACATTCCAGGGTTATACGTCCAATGGTTTATGAGTTAAAAAAACATACCGACAAATTTATTCCGTAAAGATAGATAACTCCTATAAAATTTCATCGAATCGCTTCGATCCAAATTAGCCAAAAATTCCTGAGGATGTAACGAACAATTTATAAAAAGAATTTTGTCGATATCTTTTTTTGTTACGAAGGAGATGCACACACATGATAAACAGTGAATAGGGAGATAACTCTTACAAAGAAAATTGTTCGTCTTAGCAGGGTGAAATTTAAAAGCGCATAAACTATACGATACAATATGAGAAATATCTAAGCGACATATTGCGAAACAAACATTTATCTCAAGAACAAAATTTGGCGGGAAAAAAAAAAAAAATAATTAAAAACCAATTGTTCAAAGAACAATTGAAAGTCTTTCCATATCAAAGAAATTTTGATAAGAAGAGTTCCTTCATACAGATGCGATAAATAATAGTCTAACTATATTTTTGAGTGATATAAGGGAGATAATATGCTACTTCCGGGAAAAATGAATGTCACTTCCGGTGTAATATGATAGCTTCTTTTACACTGATTCCAAAAATATATAGTTTCTATATACTTTTGTATGTAAAAGGGGAGATAATTGGCCACTTCCGGTTTGTTGGAAGTCATTTTTAGTCTTCATTAATCAGTTAATGTATCTACATGACAAACTATATGGATTCTATGTACTTTTTATATGAAAAAATTGCAAAAAAAGCTACTTCTGGTTTACTCATGGTCACTTCCGGTAGTCATTTTTCAAGGTCATTTGTCACCGAACCTTTTGTACAAGGTCAAATGTCTTTATAATGTACTTAGTTGAAGTTAAATTCAAATAATGTCATATTAAGACATTTCAGGGGCACTAACTCCTATAAAATACCATTAAATTGTATAAGACTGAATGTAGCATATCTTTATTACAATAAAGCAAACATTTTGCACTTGTTCTTCAAAGTATATCTTTGAAAGTGTCGGAGAAAATCTCAAAACAAGGCAAAATAAAAATTTAGAACTTGACCTTTGACCTTGACCTCATTTTCTAAGTTAGGACCTAGGGGACTCAAATTAAAACATTCCAGGGTTATACGGTTAATTGTTTATGAGTTAAAAAAACATACCGACAAATTTATTTTGTAAAGGTAGATAACTCCTATAAAATTTCATCGAATCGCTTCCATTCAAATTAGCCAAATATTCCTGAGGATGTAACGAACAAGTTAGAAAAAGAAATTTGTCGATATCTTTTTTTGTTACAGAGGAGATGCACACAGATGATAAACAGTGAATAGGGAGATAACTCTTACAAAGATAAAGGTTCGGATTAGCAGGGTGAAATTTAAAAGCGCATAAACTATACAATACAATATGAAAAATATCTAAGCGACATATTGCGAAACAAACATTTATAGCAAGAACAAAATTTGGCGGAAAAAAAAAATAATAATCAGAAGAAAAACAATTAAAAACCAATTGTTCAGAGAACAATTGAAAGTCTTTCCACAGCAAAGAAATTTGGATAAGAAGGTAGTTTCTTCATACTGATGCGATGTGTAATGGTTTAATTATATTAATGAGTGATATAAGGGAGATAATATGCTACTTCCGGTGAAATGAATGTCACTTCCGGTCTCATATGATAGCTTCTTTCACACTGATTCCAAAAATATATAGTTTCTATGAAATATTGTATGTAGAAGGGGAAATAATTGGCTACTTCCGGTTTGTACTATATATTTATACTATAAAAACCAAATAAAAGACCCTCGAATGTTGATCAATGCAAATCCAAATGTGATAGATCAACATTGTGTAGATTGAGGTTAAGTGCTCATACTTTATCTATTGAAAGAGGGCGATATATAAAAATACCAAAGCAGAGTAGGGTATGTCTTTGCTGCAACAATGGAGACTTTCTTTTAAAATGTTCCTCCTATAACTATGTGAGAGATAACCTCATTAAAAAAATAAATAATGTTCTATTGAACAACAAATTACCTTCTTTATCATAGAACTTGCTTATTTTAGTCTTCAGTAATCAGTTTCTGTATCCATATGACAAAATATATGGATTCTGAGTTCTTTTATGTGAAAAAATTGCAAAAAAAACTACTTCCGATTTCCTCAAGGTCACTTCCGGTAGCCATTTTTCAAGGTCATTTGTCACTTAACCTTTTGTATAAGGTCAAATGTCTTTATAATGAACTTAAGGTTCATCATAACAAACGGACAAATATGGCTGTATTTACATGCCAACAATTACTCTGAGTACAGACTTACCTGTAAAGTTTGAAAAGTTTTAATGCCTAGCATCCACTAGATATAATAAAGTTAAATGCATTTTGTGTTTCAGAAAGATAAAATCTCTCTTGGATTTTGATGGGCATTTTTTTTCCTTCATGCAAAAGGTGTGAAAATTGACTAAGTTGTGATACAACTAGGAGATGCTCCCTCAGGTAAAAAACCGGTTTGTATTGTTTTCATTGTCCTTAATTGACATGGACACCAGGTATCTTCACAACTATAGGTGAGTTAAAGAGTTTATCTGAGTCAGTGAGTGGACAGTATCAAAGTAATTCAGGTGTTTGTTTATTTTTGCACCTTCTGAAGAAAGGAAAAAAAATGCCCATCAAAAACCAAGAAAGATTTTATCGTTCTTAAACACAAAATGCATATAACTTTTATATATCTAGTGGATGCTAGGCATTAAAACTTTTCATATAGCACAGGTTAGTCTGTACACAGAGTAGTTTTTGAGGTGAAAATACGGCCATATTTGTCCATTTGTTATGATGAACCTTAATTGAAGTTATAATCAAATAACCTCATATCAAGACATTTCAAGGGCACCAACTCCTTTAAGATGCCATTTAATTGTATAAGACTAAATGTAGCATATCTTCATTACAATAAAGCAGACATTTTGCACTTGTTCTTTTATATGTATCTCTCACAGTGTTGGAGAAAATGCAAAAACAAGCAAAAGTCACAATTGAGAACTCGACCTTGACCTTTGACCTTGACCTCATTTTCTTAGTTAGGACCTAGGGGCCTCAGATAAAAACATTCCAGGGTTATACGGTTAACTGTTTATGAGTTAAAAAAACATACCGACAAATTTATTTTGTAAAGGTAGATAACTCCTATAAAATTTCATCGAATCGCTTCGATCCAAATGAGCCAAAAATTCCTGAGGATGTAACGAACAATTTATAAAAGGAATTTTGTCGCTATCTTTTTTCGTTACGAAGGAGATGCACACAGATCATAAACAGTGAATAGGGAGATAACTCTTACAAAGAAAATGGTTCAACTTCGCAGGGTGAAATTTAAAAGCGCATAAATTATACGATACCATATGAGAAATATCTAAGCGACACATTGCGAAACAAACATTTATCGCAAGAACAAAATTTGGCGGAAAAAAAAAATAATAATAATAATCAGAAGAAAAACAATAAGTCTTTCCACAGAAAAGTGGAAAGACTTAATAATAATAATCAGAAGAAAAACAATAAGTCTTTCCACAGAAAAGTGGAAAGACTTAATAATCAGAAGATAAACAATAAGTCTTTCCACAGAAAAGTGGAAAGACTTAATAATCAGAACAAATACAATAAGTCTTTCCACAGAAAAGTGGAAAGACTTAATAAGAATAAGAATATTTATTATTCCAATGAAGGGCCCTTGTGATGGGCAGCATAACATGTACACATAGAACAATACATCATGATTTGTAACAGAAAAAAAATTTATACAATAAAATGAAACATTATAAAAGTTTAGACAGATGTTATTATCTTCATTCTATAAAAATCATATACATTGATCTACATTTAATTCCAG
Source organism: Mytilus galloprovincialis (assembly GCF_965363235.1). Taxonomy (NCBI): domain Eukaryota; kingdom Metazoa; phylum Mollusca; class Bivalvia; order Mytilida; family Mytilidae; genus Mytilus; species Mytilus galloprovincialis. The sequence goes on from NC_134839.1 coordinate 90,573,615, forward strand.
GCAGGATCAGAACCATAAAATTATTACAATTATCATTGTTATTATATACATACATTAATTAACATTTCGTCTAACATCTAGACATGTAATAATATAGCTCCCTAAATATTTAAGTACAGACAAAGAGGTAAGGCCAATATGCCGAGGATTTTTTTCACAGAAGGGCCAATTTAAAAAAGTGTCGACAGAATGAAATTTACTATAAAAACAAAAAATAAAAATGCTTTTTGATCAATATCTCGATTTACATATATTATGATACGTGTGATCAATAGTTAATGTAACCCTCAAAAAGGATAAAAGTCCAATATGCGGATTTTCGGGTGTGTTTAGATAGGAAAAACAGGGAATCCCCCCTGAAGGACATTTTAAACCAAAAAAAAGTTCTTCTTTTTATGACTGTTGTTATTCATACTATATTTTCCTTTAAAAATGAAATTGGTTTAGTGTGTCCTTATTACATAAAAAACAACTTTTTAAAGAAAAAGTTGTAACATCGATAAATTGTACCGATATAGCCTCTTAATAAAAGACTAAGGTATAAGCATTGCCGTAGCTCAATCAGTAGAGCACAGAACTACTAATATATGATGACTTTGAAGTAAGGGTTCAAATCTCGCTCAATATATTTGCATTTTTTGTGTTGTTATATTAACTTTTAATGTTTCTATCATATTTTTTCGGATGTTTGCTTATTTCATAGAGTCTTTCTGGTTCATTTTTGACAATATAGTTTACTGGTATATCATTCAACATGTATCAAAGAAAAAAATAATGTATCGCTTATTGTGTGCATTCCTATGACTGTCCATACTCTTGACGTACTTTCTATTTATGTGTTTACATTTATTACATATATTCAAGGAACAACTGCCGTTAAACTGATGTAGGTACCTGTACATAACCAATAACACGGTTGCGAGTGCAATATACACATAACTTCAAATAAGGCCATTGTATACAAGTTTCAAAACAACACAAACAATTTTTCGAAACCTTTTTTGAACATGGCATTATATGTAACAAATGCAGCCAACAACAATTTTCTCGCCAATTCACAAACTATATAGATACTAGTATTGAATTTTTTACCACCGTCCCTACACCGGTACCTAAGTCATCGAGAAAACACAACATATCAAATCAATTACACTACAAATAGTGATTGTAGGTAAAACATCAAGAAGCTGTTGCATCTGTATCACAACAAAGGGCCGATTTGTTAAAATGACAGAAAAGATATAGCATGTGTTAGTAACATGGGGTGATCTATGACCAACTGATGTAAGATGTTCTCCGGTTATAAAATATACATGTAATATCTTACCTTATCTTATAGACGATAAAACATTAAAAGACCAGGACAAATACAGATATACATATATTCAGAATGAGAAAATCACGATTTAAAATTGTTCAATATTATTTGGCTCTTTGACAAGTTACGTGGTACATTGTATGGCACCTTGCATAAAGGATGTTTATAATAAAAAAGAATATTAAAAAATCAATAGTCTTGGCCTTGTTATTGTAGGAATACCTGTTCAAGGTATGGAAATAGATGATGTGACGTATTTTCATGTAATATAATTAACATCTATCGGGCTATTTAAAACATGAATTACCTATCTTATCGAATGAAACAAATCCTCGGCAAATCGGCTCTACCTCTTTTCATTAGATTATTATGATACGATTTTGACACGCATACCGTAGCTAATGAATATAGAAAAGAACAGCACGTTTAGCCATAGACTGGGAGTTGTAGATTTGTAGTTTTGAGAATAGAAAATAGTTACAAAAATATAGTTATTGATAATTATTTTCCGAGAAATTAAAACACGGATCTATCAATTTGTATTTAAAATTTATACATATATGTTAATCTATTTTGTAAATATATCTGTACCATTGTACTTTGGTTTACGAGAATAAAGATATATATAACGACAAATTGTAAATTACGGTATTTAATTTTATTTTAATAATGTCGGTTGGTTTGTTATTTTTATAATAATTATCGACAGGGAAAGGCCGTGCCTGTGCTTTTATTGCTCTCTATGTGTCTTTAAGTTTTCACTTTTATCAAGAAGAATAATCCGAGCAATCGTGTTAATATTCACTAGATTGTGAAGGATATTATATAACAAATTCAGCCAATAGTAGTGTTTTACTTGATATTAAACCAACATTTATATTGCATTACAGATACAAAAATAGAAGATATCCCAAATGGGCTGTTCTTGCAGTTAGTCGAGGAACTAAACGAAGACAAACATTGGGAAAAAATTGGTAACAAAATGGGGTTAGCAAGAAAAGAAATGAGAGAATTCGGTATGGAATGTAATTATTTAGTTATTAAAATATGACGTATTAAATCCGGAGTGGCTATTTGTTGCGGCTAGCCGGACGAATAGTGCCAGGGCTATTTGTCCGGCCATTGCAATGCGCATGTCATCATATAATGTGCGTTCGGAAGTGCGTGTAATATTATCTGCAGTAGAGCACCAAGGGGACGCGTGTATTTATGATCACTGATTTTCAATTTTAAGATCATGGCTGAAAACGGTGATAAATTTTGCAGTTTTCGCAATTTGACAATGGAACACGATATTATGAACTTCCAAGAATGATATAATCTTATAAAGGGGTCTCCAAAAAATTGAAATCACAAGGAAAATGGGAAATAAAAGATAATTGATCGGAGAACTATTATAGTTTTACAAAATTATCCGACTCGCTACAGCTGTGTAAATGGTGGAAAAGATGTTCAAACAAGAGTAGTTGGGGAAAGGCCTTTACAATTGCATGTCTAACTGAATAAAATTTAGCTTAGTTAAAATTCAAGAAATAATCTTGCAAGTAGCCTTCGAATTGGTATATTTAGGGGGGGGGGGAGTTGAGGCTACAAACTTGAGGTGGGGATGTTGGAAATAGGATTATAAAAAATGGAGTAATGAAATACATTGGGACAACAAATATGGGGTCAGGAGAAAAAAAGAAAAGAGAAATTTGGGAAAAGGAGCACACCGTGTCACCTCGACAACAATTTCAATTAAACCAGTAACAAGATTAACCAGGCAGAAGCTAGCGAACAATAGCAGTTAGCGAACAATAAGCCAGCGGACAATAAGGCGATATATCGAGAAACCAAAAAAAACCAGAATAAAACAACAACGGCCGTTAAATAAAAAAATATTCAAAAAGGCAGAAAATCCGTTAAAATATAGCAATTTTAACTCAATTTTGAAATGATTTTTATCACATCTATTGATAAAACAAGACACATCTCTTTTTAGGCTAATATTCAGTACCACAATAACTGCATCTATCAACGGATTATTTGTAGGTGTAGGGCTACCAATGCACCCTAAAAGTAGTCCTACCCTGATAAATATAACACCATTGATGTCATTGTTTAATTAAACTAAAATACACATATGAACAAACAGGATCGGCCTATTCCAGCGCTTCTAGATAAAAATAATGAGGGGTGTCACGGGGTATGACTATATAGGTCTTGTAGAGGATAAACAGACGCTTCTTTTGCGCAAGGTATCGAAAGGCGCTATCTTAAATAATCTGAAACTAGAGCTCAAAATTTGAAAAAAATAGCAAAAAAACATGGGGTCGGCCTATTCTAGGGCTACTAGTGAAAAATAATGAGGGGTGTCACGGGGTATGACTTTTTAGGTCTTGAAGAGGAGAAACAGGCGCTTCTTTTGCGCCAGGTATCGAAGGGCGCTTTGTACAAAAATCTGAAACTAGAGCTCAAAATTTGAAAAAAATGGCAAATAAACAGGGGGTCGGCCTATTCTAGGGCTACTAGTGAAAAATAATGAGGGGTGTCACGGGGTATGACTATATAGGTCTTGAAGAGGAGACACCGGCGCTTCTTTTGCGCCAGGTATCGAAGGGCGCTATGTTAAAAAATCTGAAACTAGAGCTCAAAATCTGAAAAAAATGGCAAAAAAATAGGGGGGTCGGCCTATTCCAGGGCTTCTAGATAAAAAAAAATGAGGGGTGTCACAGGGTATGACTATATATGTCTTGTAAAGGAGAAACAGGCACTTCTTTTGCGCAAGGTATCGAAAGGCGCTATGTTCAAAAATCTGAAACTAGAGCTCAAAATTTGAAAAAAAATGGCAAAAAAACAGGGGGTCGGCCTATTCTAGGGCTACTAGTGAAAAATAACGAGGGGTGTCACGGGGTATGACTATATAGGTATTGTAGAGGAGAAACAGGCGCTTCTTTTTCGCAAGGTACCAAAAGGCGCTATGTTCAAAAATCTGAAACTAGAGCTCACAATCTAGTAGCCATTTATGCTTGAAACTGCAAAATTCAGCATAGAAAGCAATGGGGCTATGAATTAGTGGTTTTATACCCATTAAATCTGCCAAAAATTGCAAAGCCCTCGTGAAATATGAATTTTCTTTGGTGAACAAATCTTCTTATTTTCTCAACCACGGTAAATATTTTTTTATTATAAACATCCTTTTATGTAAAGCGTTTGCAAAAATTACCCTTAAGCGTTTTAGAAAACATCACGTAGTGTTCAATAGCGTAAAAAAAGCGTTTGATGGTAACAAAGCGGTAAGACTCAGACCAGCATGAAGTTTTCACCACCTGGAAGGTTAGGGCCGAACATATGTCACGGTGAATGTGTTTTTGAGTCCTACTACTATTTTGTTTAATCAGCACCAATTCATCAAAACATCCCAAAGATCTTACTGTAAGTGTCATTTCCCGAAGAAGAACAATGGCATTGATGAGTGATGTGGTACATTTACCTATATCGGATATCAGGTCGCTTAAGTGATTTGTAAGAACCTCTTCCTCAGTGCGTTTTGCAGGAGTAGATAGGTCGGTGAAGAGATTTTCCAAACTATCGTAACATAAACACATAACAGCGTCGGCTTATGGCTTATGGCAGTCTGGAGTGTAAATAAATATACAAAGACAACAGCTGTTTCCAATTTACGACTAGCGAGGGACGACGACGGAGGGGTGGATCGAGGATATTCCACTTTATAAGTACCACCAGTGGATGTTCCAACGGAAGCTGTGTATTCCTTATCAAATATACCTTTTTTTTTTGTGATTTGTCACCCAAGCTTTGCAAATGAGCAGTCGATGCTCAACATAAGAATACAACGACTCGCAACTATGTGAGTTAAAGGAAAACGTATTGTTAACTGTGCACTATATAAAATCCAACAATGAGAAAGAAGACGGAACGCGACATCGTTTGAAACCTCATCTTCTCAAAAGTACAAATCGGTCTGGGCGTCTCAATAGAAAAGTTTGTTGAACGGATAAAACATTTCGACGTAAATTCGAGAAACGATGCTTGATCGTTGTTCGTTTGAGTGAAACTTGGATTACTGTAACAGTTCTATTTCAACAGAATAAAGAATTCACGTTCATTCTTCGCATCATTTATGTTTTAATTGCCAATATGACTAAGTGCCAAGAAGTTGTGACGATCCATGTTGGTTTTTTTTTTATATCATATTCAAGTCAAGCATTTTCATAAAACTATGGAAGGAAAAGGTTACCGAATTCAACTACAAAGAGATCAAAGTACTTTGCATTAAACACGACGTTGATGTCTACTCTATCGATCCCGCACGAATGGAGGAAACCCGAGTTTTTTCGACCACTTAGACCTTACCATGATGGGGAAGATGATCAAATACTTTAAAGCCAAATATATGCGCACACGCGTGATTGGAGAACCATTCCACTTGCACGTAAAAGACAACCTGGTAGCTTCCAAAATATAGCAGGCTAATATGCCGCTACAAGGCAGCACTTGCACAATAAAAGAAGAGAGGGTATGATTAATTTAAGTTACAATAACTTGTTTCCAAATCCACTTAAAATAACTATGTTTAAACTAACCTCTCTAGAAGGTCTATATTCTTGATGATTCTCGAAGACTGTAAAGGTTTTGAGAATGTAAAGGTAATTACTAGTAACCAATGGTTCAGCGGTTTTCTCTGATAAAGCAGGGTAACTAGTATGAATCTATGCTGCATTCTATTGAACAAGAGATGTCGACGTGCATCAATTGAATTGGCGTGCGGGTGCTATTGAGAGGAGTCACTTGCGGGTACACTATTGTCTGTAGGTGGAATTATGATATGTATGGGTGTATTAGAGGCAAGCTTGAAAAACGATAGTATTGACGGGTAAATTATGACTAGATGATTGTGAGGATTGAATAAAAAAAATAATAATTTGACGGATTTCTTCATCTTAAAGAACGTACATGTATACTGATCTGTTTGCTGAATCTCTTCCAACACCTTTTCATCCGAGCAAGCTTCTGCAATTTTATCATTAAGACCAATCTAAATATCACTTTTCTGTGACACGGAATCTAAAATACCTGTGACTTCCTCAATTTCTATATCGAAACTATCAAGTTATGTATCCAAATTTCTTCCAAAGTCTTGTAAGTGCTCGTTTATTTCCGGAACAAATGGCTTTTAGCTTTGTATTACTTTTCCTTTCTTAAAATAGAAATAAAGGACTTCTTAACTATGTGATATATGTATTAGTCATAGAAAGATGTCAAAGTGGCGTGACATTAAATTGAGTGCGGCACATAGTAAACGCCACGTGTGTGGTATTTACGAGAGGTATGAGTATGATGCAACGTATTACCCTCAATATGTAAGGTTTCGATATCTACTATAGTTTGTCTCAATACATCACACTTCGTAAATCTATTGAATTTCAGTTTCTCGTTCTTTTTGTTTTTCTTAACAAACATTCATGACCTGGATCTCTGCCGTTTTTTCTCTCTCGTGAAGTTAACAAATCAATGGTTCTGCATGTTTAAGTTTGTGGTCATACTTGTCCAGCTTGTCCATTATTTTTTTCTCATGTTCTTTGCATCATATTCTATCTTCATCCATTTTATATCCGTTTAAATCTGGTCGCACGAGGTTTCACACGTGCTTTTTAATGAACCAACATTTCATTACAGCATCCGAACTAGCCCACGAAGCTTTCAGGATGGTGATATTGTTGTCATTCATGTTCCAGTATCTGAAGAAACCACCCTTGATCATCCCTCTTTATCAATGACCCTTTGTGTTGTTTTATTCCCTGAAAAGTGCTATTCGAGTTGGGCGATCGTTTCCGATGGATTTGTGCTCTTTCTGATGTATCGTCCAAGTCCGTCCCAAAGATGTCTTATGGCGATAATCTGAAGACATTACTGGCCACGGCAACACTCAAATGCGATTATTCTCCAAAAACTCATTAAAATGTGTTCACAACGGGCGTTGTTCTGCTGAAAAACGTAGTTTAACGATGCCTTCGGAGAAACGGGAGAACGAGTGGAGCCAGAATTTCGTTCCTATACCTTTTTGCATTTAGGTTTTCTTCAATAATTGTTAGATCGGTTCGTTCCTGGTAGGTTATTCCGTCCCAAACCTTAAATTCGCCACCCTTAAGCCAATCTGTTTCCTGTACGCACGAATCAGAAAATCGTGACTTGCACCTGCGGAAGACCATGGCTCTGCCGTCGATAAATGTCCAGTTGAATTTCGATTCATCGGTAAAAAGGATTTGTTTCCATGTTATTCTGTTTCATCGAATCTATACCCTATCCATTTAACTCGCAACATCCTTCGATACTGCATAAGGATAGGTCACTTTAACGAACGTCGAGCTCTTAAGCTGACTAGATGAATTCGGTTACAAACTGTTTGGGCATATAGCCTATTTTTGTTTTTTCCATGAGTTCGTTTAAATCGATTCCAGTGATGGATAATGTGGATGTGCCAATTTTGAAACAATTTCGTTTCACGTGTCTGCAACCTCGGGGACGAAAATATGTCGTACCAGTATCTCTAAGACGAGTCTTAAGCGCCTTTCAATCGTCATTCTAGAGACATTGAGATGATTTGCACCCTGTAATAGAGAAATTTTTGCTGCTAACATCCCAATAGGTCGTCTCTCTCACTATGACGTAGACGTAGCATTGCCTTTCAATTTTTTTTATACGACAGTAGTTCTCGACACTTTTAATGATCAAAAGGACAACGGAATTCCATCTCTTCAAAGGTGAATGATTGAAAAATGCGTATTTGTTTGAAATCGAAAAATAGCGTAACGCTATCTTCGAAATTTAAACAAATTATTAAATGATCATAAATAAATTATTCAGGTCATTAGTTTTAATCTTGAAAATATTACAAATTAATATATTTACTTAAAAAGCAAAATAACGTTTCTTTTTATGCCCCACCTACGATAGTAAAGGGGCATTATGTTTTCTGGTCTGTGCGTCCGTCCGTCTGTCTGTTTGTCTGTTCGTCCGTCCGTCTGTCCCGCTTCAGGTTACAGTTTTTGGTCGAGGTAGTTTTTGATGAAGTTGAAGTCCAATCGACTTCAAACTTGGTACACATGTTCCCTATGATATGATCTTTCTAATTTTAATGCCAAATTAGAGATTTTACCCCAATTTCACGGTCCACTGAACATAGAAAATGATAGTGCGAGTGGGTCATTCGTGTACTGAGGACACATTCTTGTTTTATATATATATATAATAGGCAACAACAAAAAAGAAACGTTACATGCTTTTTTTTTTAATTGAGTGCTCCTTTCATAGCTTTATCTTTAACTTACATTTTTGACAGAATAATATATACAAGTACATCACCCAGTGTTCTAAAGAATGCAATAGTAACCACTGTTTTTTTTAAAGCTGGGAAAAAATTCATGGCAACAAATTGTTGACCAATTTTCTGTACTTCCTGTTTTATCTAAATTTCTAAAAATGCATGTTTTAAAACATTTGTATGACTATCTAAAAAGTTTAGATCTTTTACACCCGCACAGTCTGGGTTTCGACAAGAACACTCTTGCCCTTATCGATATCATAGATAAATGGGTATATATATATACAGGATATGAATGGTGGTAATATCAACTTAGCAGTCCTGTTGGATTTTAAGAAAGCTTTTGATGTAGTAGATCATGATATTGTCTGTAAAAAACTTTGATAATGCTGCTGTCTCTTTTTTAAATCTTATTTGAATGAAAGAATCCAACAAGTACAAATTGGTAATGCTCATTCCGAAAAAAAAATTATGTTAAGTATGGTGTCCCCAATTAGAATCAACTAAAGATTCAAAAATATCCGAAAAGTTAAGAAGAAGTTATAACTTTCTTTGAAAATAAAAATATAATAAAATTAAGCTTCTTACCTGGGAAAGAATAAAGAATTATAAATACATTTTCATAATATTTATTTTACATGTGGTATGTCGGCTTATCAGCAATATAATGATAAAACCCGATGCATCTCGTAGGATACACATGATACCGTAAATCACCTAAACAACTGTATTGAAATTATAACTATAATAATATCATAAAAAATAGGGGTCCCTACTTTTTACAAAACTTCACTGTCTCACACATACTGATACATGTTATCGAGTTCGTTAATCGTAAATTGTTTATTTTATACTTTTTTGTACGTACAAAATACGTTTAGTATGTTATAAATCAAAGATGAGAATTTAGATCAAAATCGGTGAACACGAATTTGACAGCTTATGCCCTTTACAGCAATGTAATAAGATTAAGAACACTAAACTTTATGATATTTTCATTAACAGTTATTAAGTAATCTGTTGATTCAAAAGAGAGGCGAAAGAAGACCAAATGAGCATAAAATAAATATTCACACTCATAAATCGAAAATAAACTTACATCACCATGGCTATAAAAAAAAAGACAAACAGATTAACTACAGTTCACTAAATACAACATAGAGAACCAAAGACTGAGCTACACGAAAAAAATGGGAGTGATTGCAGATGCTCCGGAAGGGTAATATTTTCTTTTAAAATCAGCTATAACAATTTAACTTCCAGCATACGCATGTTTTCATTCTACCATCAAAGCTTTCCCACTCGTATTTGTGCTATGCTGCGGTCGAATTTCTAACGAGAGGTCTCGTGGTTAAGGTCATTGCAGTCGGAGAAAAATCGGCGAATTAGGGTAATGGAGAACAGTAATTCAATAGCAGTATATTTCTGAAGATTTCTATGATATAAAAGACTATCTTTTACAAAATAGTCATCTTGCACCAGTTTATAGTGATACTTACCTATTCAACTTAGTCATGGTATATTGACTTTGAAACTTTTGCTTAGTTTTCATGTATTAGTTTGTGTCTAGGTCGGTTTATGGAGAACTACTAGTGATAGGTCAATTATATTTGGTATGCAGTTGTATTAGCATTGGCATATCTCATTACCCTGGATATTATTTGACCCGCCCCCTCAGTTATGGTTTATTGACTTTGAAATTTTGCTTAGTTTAAAATTATAAGCTTGTGTTTAGGTTTGTTTAAAGAGACTACTTATAATAAGTCAATGGTATTTGGTATGCAGTTGTAATAGCATTGGCACATCTTATTTCAATGGAGATTGTTTAGCCATATACCTTCAGTCATGTTTCATTGCATGTTAAATGTTGCTATTCTAATTTCAACATTTTACACAAGCATCAGCCTTTCAAAAAGGGCTAGTCGACTCTTAGCTGATGAAAATGGAAAGTGTAGATTAATTCATTTACTAGAATAGCCAAGTGCATCAATCAACAAATTTTACCACACACGTAAGGTCACACGTTATGAAGTAGTATATCGCTTAACGTTGTTGTTTACGAAACTCCAGAAGATTCGACTATTTATAGATAAAAGTTACCTGTGTACCAATATCATGAATATGCATGATTAATGACTAGGCAAAATCTAATTGCTGAAATAAAGAGGACAAATCCGATACTCTACGGGATTGAAGGACATTTACTAGGTTTGGATTGTCCTAACCAATCAATAAACTTTGATTATTCACGTCTCGTAATATCTTCCAATCAGGTAGCAAGAAAAATTCACGCACTGACTGTCCATCGTTCAATTCTAAATATCTACTCCTCGGAGTCGATAATTATCGAAATTACAAAGAAGCGAGACATATCTTTGTGATAACAGTTTATATGATTTTAAACATTAGATTTTTCTAAATTAATTTACGTACTTCCGGTATTTGACACTTGGAATCCTTGAATTCCATTATGTATATTTTGTTGAAATCCTAGCACATTTCTCATGAGTTTTAATTTAAAAAAAAAAACACAATAAAATGTATACGGTATAAACCATATATTTCCCATTTTAATGCCGCAAATTTGACACCCGAAATCTATTTAGAATACTATTAGCATATCAAATCTTTTGCAACAAGAAATATCACATGTGAAACGGTAAGGCAGGTTGCACATTTCAAAGTGTTTTGTAGAATTAAGAGCTACTTTACTCTGTATACCTTAACAGAGTTATTTTCTTAAAAAAAAAGAGGTCTTTTTTTTATCAACCCTGAAGATAACCAAATTTAATGACATTTGCTTCAAGGCATAACATAATGATTTGTGTAAGGTCTTTTTTTGCGTTTAAGATTTTTGGCTAAATATTATTGTTCTTGGCCTAATATGTCAAAATGTTTATCACTCATTCAAACATGTTCAAGAACTTTGGTATTAAAACTTTGTTGTTTGTTAATGAAAACTGGAAACTACGGTCACAACTGATAAAGTAGATTATATATAATGGTACAATAACTCTCACAATAACTATTAGTTTAATATGTTTGTTTGTTTTTTTGTTGTTTTTTTTTTTGCTATTATTTTGCTTTCTGTTTTCATTTATATTATGTCGCTTACTATATTATATATGTTGTTGATGCTAAAGCAGTATGTTATATGCTGATTTGCAATAAACTTATTACAATTACAATTACCCTGATTAAAAATGCAAACTCTAATATTCTTAAATTGGCATACACCACGACAGGCGGAAACCCAGTTGAAATATACACATGGAAAAAAGTATTGCAACACCAAATTGAAATTGAAATTAAAAAAACACTCTTTGTTTTTATTTTGTGATATAATTTGATAAAATAGAACTAGTTTAAAATTATTTAAGTATCACCTGAGTTTAATCAATAAATATCGACTCGATAAGTTTTTATCTGCACATGCAGCTACTGTACCCGTAAACAGCAAAACAGATGTTTTTATCCTCGTTGTTTTCAACACTTTAAATAACAAAGTTTTTAAAGTTATGGGATTAACACCTTGTAATGGGTCCTTGACAACTCTTAACTGCAGCAAGATGGTAGATTATCAGCATAAGAGAAGCGGGGATGTCGCTGTAACAACTGCACGTATTGTTGGTCATCACCATTCCGCTATAAGTCGTTTTGAGAATAAAAATCAGGAAATAAACGCTATTAAAGACCTTCCGAGATAATAAAGACCCCCTATACCATTTGCTAGAGAAAATCAAGCATAATGAAGGTTGGTCAGAAGGAAACCCATTGCATACAATACAATCCTTAAAAGAGAGTGGTGGCCAGACAGGAGCCTTTTAACAAGAACTGTTCGAGATCAACTCATCGCTACTGGTTGTCGTGCGATAAGACCATTTCGGAGACCTTTGCTGACGAACAGACACACAGTTTTCCGTATCCAATGTAGTGCATAGCTCGCCAAAGTTGGAAATTAGCATCGTAGAGGTAGATCCAATGTTCAAATGGAATTTGGTTCAACTTCCTTGACCCGATCGTAGCCTGGCTTTGAACCATATCGAGCATATATTGCAAACTATTGGGCGGAAAGTGTGCGAAAGGACACCCCAGTTCAAACACATCATGAAATAAACATCCGAAATGGTTGCTGCTACATTAGCAACAAATAAGTCGATTTATGGCAGGAAGCAGAAGACGTTAAGATGCGGTTATCCGTTTGAATGGAAGCTGCACACAAAGTACTAATTCTTTGGCGTATAACGATCAACCATAATGTGAACAGTAATATGAAGATTAATTTTTAAATGTCTGACATTGTAAAGTTCGACTACAGTAAAAGTTGTAAAAAGCATTTCATTTTGTTATTAAAATTGTGGTTCTAAAATCATTTTTTTTAAACATTTTTTGTTCGTTTCAATGCCAATGTTATCATAAACTATGTTTCAATATTATTATACACACATTTTATTATATTTCATCCATAAAAAGAGGCTGATTTTTTCAAGTTTTTAAAAATCAAGGTGTTGCAATACTTTTTTCCATGTGTATAGAACAAAAGAATCGAAACTCTTTGTTAGAGAAGGCGATAAATGCTTACTGTAATATTTACTATAGTAACTAAAATTTTAAAAGTTGATAGAAACAAATAAAACGACAATTTTCTTCTCAATTACGAAGTGTTATATTTTAAAAACACCATTTGCATAAGTTTTCAATTTATCTTAGCAGAACAATTAGATATTATTAATAAGTCGACGACAAAAGTTACATGTGTATCTATCAAGTTGGATGTAGAAAATGCATAACCTCCGATTTTTTTTTCAAATTACCACGGACGGAGAACATATAAATCTATTAGTTCAGTAATTTTCGTGTCTGCCCTTCCATTGTGTGACTGGGCGCATTTCATTTGCGCCAATTTTTAAAAGATCAAACCTTTCATTTGCGCCACAAGGTTATATATCATTTGCGCCAAAAAAAAACAACCTTCATTTGCGCCATTTTACAGGTATGACAGGTAATATAACGGAAAAGTTAAATATTATTTACGATTTAATTTGTTTTTTGTTTGAACATAACTCCCCCTGGATATATGTGTGAATGCATACTCATTTCTAATACAAAACTGAGAGTTACTAAGATTATAATTATATATATAGTGTTCACATGACCAGTCCAGTGTGAGGTGTCAAGATGGACATAGTCAAATCTGAGACAAAAAAAAATATGTGAGGTGTTGGTAGTGCTAACAAATGTCTCAATAATGTACTCCAGTGTATAGTGCTTTCTTTTCTGTTTTTATCAAGGTTTTAACATTACTTTCATGATTTTACCAAGGTTTTATTCAGGTTTTAACATTACTTGGATGATTTTAGCATAACTTGTGTGATTTTATGATAACTGATTTCTGAGGAATATGTTTCTTCATTATTAAAAGATTTTTTGAAAAAAATATGTTTTATACTATTATTACCTGTATTTCTGAGGAATATGTTTCTTCATCATTAAAAGACTTTTTGAAGTTTTTTATGTTTTATACTATTATTACCTGTATTTACCTGTATTTACCTGTATTTACCTGTACTTACCTGTAATATTGGCGCAAATGAAAGATTTAATTTTTGGCGCAAATGAAATATGGTTTGTGGCGCAAATGAAAGATTTTTTTGGCGCAAATGAAATGCCAATTGGCGCAAATGAAAAGCACCGGTGTGACTCAAGGAAAAAAAAAAAAAAAAGGTAACAATTGTATTGAAAAGAGAAAATCGAGTGCACCTTTTTATGTTAGGGCGTATTTGATGTGTATATTTTGTCTTTAAAACGTACAAAGCAAGAATATTTGATATAATTATCATCTCGCTTCCTTCTCTATCATTTTTATATATACATCAAAGCTACAGGTTGACTGTATAACATAAAAAAAATCACAGTACGAAAAGATGAAATATATTGGTCAAGTGAAATACATATCTAAGGAATGAAAAAACCCAGAGTAGGTGTGTTCGAATAGCTATTTTTTTTTACTGAAAGTACTTGACGACAGTCTTTTAAGTTGGATGATGAGAATGCATATCTTCGGGAAAAAAAATATTTTTGTGTCATAACTAGGGTTTATAATCTTCAACCACTGATTTTTAGTCTGCCCTTCCACGAAATTTTTAATTAGAATTTTTTTTAAATGTTTAAGAATGTTTCGAAAATTCCTCTTGACAACCGACCAGACAATAGTTTTAAGTTGAATCAATGCAGACAAGATCATTAACTGATGCTCATTAGCTAGTAGATACATTTGTCTTTTAAAATACAACTGACATATAAGGATCGTAATGGTGCTATGTGGATAAATTTATCGGTTTTCAAGAGCAAAATTGGCAGCGCATCATCCCTACAATGGCTTCCATTTCTACGATTGTGAAAATGAACTGGCGTAATGGGGAGACAATTTTGACGAAGTAGAATCTTGACTTACGAGATATATATCTAAAAGTAAAATAGGCTTATGTGTTGTTCAATTATCGTTGAAAGTCATCTAGTCCAATAACGATTCGTTCTTAGTAGCTAGTTTGTTTCAATTTTGTCAAAATAAGCTAAGAAACATCGTTGATAAATCATTCACTTGTAAGTGAATAATTCTACCTAATTGAATCTTTATTCATGTGAAACCCCTTAGCTAGAGATGGATTACGGGAAAAAATGACAAATTCAGATAAATGTCAGCCTTGAAGGTGAAGCAAGGATAAATAAAGGCAACAGTAGTATACCGCTTTTCAAAAGTCATAAATCGATTAAGCGAAAACAAATACGGGTCATATACCAAAACCGAGAGAAACTATTTAAAAAAACCACCCATAGTTTAATAAAAAGGTAAGATATTAATGCACAACTGTTAAACATTTTAAAAACATATTACAATTAAAATTCTATTGTTTACATGTATATTATTTCTTTCATTACCAATTTTCTTGTTAAAATAAAGGACTTGGACGTTTTTACCTATGCCTATAAATGACTTGGACATGAATTCCTTGGAAAATCAGTCTAGGCACATTTATATAAGGAGATTAATGCAAATCTGTCAATCATGATTTAAAAATTCCATTGTCACATGAAAATGATTTTTATTATTTAATATTTTCCTACTAAAATAAAGGACAAGGAGGTTTTAACCTAGGAATATTGATGACATGAATATTAGTTCATTTTAGTAAATTTGGCAGGGGGGAGGGGATTTAATAACTGACAATTGGACGTAATGTACTAGTAAATTATATAACCATGGACTTTTTATGTTCGTTATATTTGTCCGCCCGTACACATTTTACGAGGACTAATTATCTCTTACAATTTTGAGTCAAATTGGTAAACACGAATTTGACGACTGAATGAATGATTGTATTCCAGTTACAGAAAAAATTACAGTTCATATATAATAAATATTGTGTTTCGCATGTGTGAAAATTAATAGCAATATAATAGTATTATAGATTCTCTTATCAGGAGGACAGACTTTCAATGATATGTATCGTATAAATCTACACATTTTTTCTAGTTCTACAAAATTTTCAGATGAGAATACATTTTTAATTTTAATAATGTTAGCGTTGTGTTTTTTTTTTTACAATAATGCGTTAATTTTTGTTCTCTTTCTGTGTTAAAAAATAAGCATGACATAATGTTATGAAATTCATCGCCAATATTTCAGGAGCTGAAGAGATGACAAGACCGATCTCGAAATAGTTTACCACCTTCCCGTCTCCACTGGCAAACGATGATTTCCGCATCTAAATTCACACAAAGTATATAAAACATTAAAAGGCAAAATCGATGAATACTTTTCAAATTTAAATTCAGTCTTGAAAATTCTATTACATAAACTTTGATGATTGAGGATTGATGCACTCTTGTCGAAATTGGTCTTTAAGACTAATTTTATCCATTTTTTGGTTAAAATAATCTTGGCAATGCCATACATTTGACATGCCACAATCATCAAATATTTTCTTAATACATAACATCCATTTTTTTCAATTCCATAATTGATATAATTAATGTATAATAATTTATAAAGTATACAGGATAATTTATCTTCATTCGTATTATCAAGAAGGTGACATCAAAAGTTGATCATTCCTAGTTAAGCATGTAAAGAAATGGGTATCTCCCAAGTTCTCTATAAATCATAAAATTTTGTAGTCGAGTTTAAATTTTAAAATGTGCTTACAGAATTTCAAATGCACTCGCTCAAAAATATCAAAATGTTCGTATCCCCAAATTTCAGCCTCTTATAGAAGAATGGATACAACAGTTTTATCAAACATTTCTAGTTGGCATGCAATTGATAAGGTATTCAATCTACTCTTCTTGATAACACTATACATAGCTTTAGTTGCATGATCTCGTAAATATTTCCTAGTTTCAAAAAAGATGCATTTCTAGAGAAAATAAGACCAAGCACGGTATTTATAATGTTTAACTATCTCTATTTTTTCATTTTCAATACAAAATATCAAATTATTGGATATTCTTCCTTTTGTAAAAAACGACTTTTTTAACCATCACTTTGGTTTTGCTAACATTGATTCTTAATTTCCAATTATTACAATACTATGAAAAATTATTTAAAAGTAACTGTAAATCTAAACTTGATTCAGCAAGTAAAATAGTATCATCCGCATATAATAATACAAACAATTTTAGGTATAATTTAGTTCATTTTTAATATCTAATGTTAAATATTGTACACCACTTAATTTAACATTTTCTAAATACTGCTGTAAATCGTTCAAATATAGAGCGAATAACAGAGGATAAAGACGTTCATCGTGTCTAACACCAATTTCATTAGCAAACATGTCAGATAAATTATTATAATTTACAAAACGTGATTAAACATCATCATACATATTTTAACAAACTTTCCTTTTACATTATTCAAAAGGAGTTTATATAATAAAGAATTAAGGTGTACAAAATCAAACGCCTTTTCAAAATCTACAAAATCGCAAAAAAAGCTTTTTCTTTTTAACGCATTTTATTAGAAAACAAAGAATACTTAATATTGGTTCAAAATTGTTACCAAGAAACCTCCTATTGTATTTGATGTATATAAAATGTTAGTTAGTGAAGCTGAGAATGGTAAAACAAACTGGGCATCAAATGTTCGTACCTTGTTAAATGATCTTGGTTATAATTTTTTTATGGTAAAACCAAGAAAATGTATTTTTTTTTCATATTATGTTTTAATACTAGTACGCCTTTATGATCAGTTTATTCAAAGCTGGAGTTCTAGTATGTTGGATTGTGAAAAATTGGATATTTAGAAAATGTTCAAAATTGGCTTTTGTTTGGAAAAATATTTTCTTCTTGATGTCAATGTTAGACTATTCACACAACTTAGATGTGGTTCACTTTAACTTTTTTGTCATTTTAACCCTCACTATCACTCGGGCAAAAATAATCACGAATATAATGCCTACCCATGTCACGGGTAGTAAGGTCGTCATATCGAGGAGCGTTTAGTACAGTGATTTTGTTATAGTTTGGTTAAGTTTGTCATGGATAAGTTATGTTACTTTCCCAAAACGATTGCCTCAGTTCTTTTAAAATGAGCAAATAAAAAGCAAAATCTACACTGTATATTGTAAGTCGAACGATCTTAATTGAAATTGTTGTTTTAAGAAATTAACGCAGGATAACCAAATATCAAAATTGGTATGGTTTGGTTAAGCGATTGACATGAGTCAAGATATCAAAATTGGTATGGTTTGGTTAAGCGATTGACATGGTTCAATTAAGAGTAGAAATTCGTCATGATTTTGGTTACATTTGTCATGGTTTAGATACAAATAAATACATATTTGTGCCACCTTAATATTGAGTTTGTTTGAAGTCCATTGTGAAATATTAAAGTAACACAATTAACTAATTAACTAAAGAGAAAAAAAAGCCTTTTGAGTAAACGACACAATCGTACATTGATATATGTTTGTACCAGGCGTAACGCATTGCGACGTCATTGGAAATATCGGGCGTTTGTCCTTCCGTCTGTCCGTATGTCTGAGCGTTCTTACGTCCGGTCTCACAAGACAATTTATGCCAGATTCTTTTATGTAATTTATATCCTACGTTTTTTAGCAATATATTGGGCTAGTTCAATATTCAGTGATGATCATTTACTTTTAAAAGGGTTACGCCCCTTGGATGCATTAGTTGCATTGTTTACATTCTCATATGTACAGTTCTTGCCCGAATTTTATAAAACTTACATAGGATGTTTATATTAGCAATGTCGAAGACGAATTAAAGAATAAGTGCCAATCAGTTAATTTTAAAAGAGTTATGTCCCTTGGAAATATAATTATATGGAGAACTGCATTGTAAGCGCTCTCATATCATATGTACAATTTATACCCGAATTTATGAAATTTAAATCATAGGTTGAAATCAGCAATGGTTAGGACTGATTTGAAAATTAATACCGATCAATTATTTATAAACGAGTTTTTTATTTGGAAAATTGCCATATGAGCGCTATAATGTGTACAACTCGAAGGTTTATATCAGCAGTGTATTTGACACTTTTGAAAATAAATTTTGGTATAAAATATAAATTATTATGGAATTCACATTGCATTGGCTCTTCAGCCTTCATTTCTGTAAAGATATTTTCAAAAAGCTTTTAAAAGAACAGAACGGACTTTTGTTTAGTTATTGCCCTTTGTTCTTTAGATAAATACGATATGTGCAGCCGTGAGGAAATTAGAACTCAGTTCTTTTGTTCTTTTTGGTGTGTTCCTAACATATAGATGTGATATACGATAAGATAAGATAAGAACTTTATTAATCTATTCAAGAACCCATAAAGGGCATCATTTTACAACAATATTATGCCCAATATGATTGGAAAAAAACAAAACAGAAACCCAATACCATACTATATGGACAGGATCAGAGTCTAACACTACATGTGTCTTACATAACTATTACATCAGATTTATTTCATTTATTTTGTTTAAATCTGTAGCCCTTTTCACAAAAAAACTTAAGTGTAAAATTTATCTTAAGTCTTAAATATTCCTTATCAATTCAACTTAATATTTTTATCGTAAGATTTTTTTTATACTTAAGATTTTTTGTGAAAAGGGCTACTGGATCTTATTTCTGAACCTTTTATAATGTAATTTCCTGGGCACATGAGAGTTGGTAAATGCTCATTTGTGAACAGCCAGAAACATTTCTTATCCTTAGGTAGTTCTTTAAAATTAGTTCAAAAAGAGTTTTACTTTATCAAATAATAATTTCCTCTGTTTATTGTATAAAGGACAATCAACTGTAAGATGAGTCTCATCTTCAATAGAATTTGATCCATGTGATAAGCAGTGATGACATAGACGTTGAGTTCTCTCTATATCTATCTTTCTCAATTCTAAGATCATGAGCACTTATCCTCATTTTACAAATAGCTCTTCTTATATTGAAATCTTAAATTGACAAATAAGCCACCTTAACGAAGTCAGTCTTGAGGTTGAAATAATTTTCTAATTTACTATTATCTTGTGATAAGGTATCAGATCTTTTGACCAACCAAAATGATATATATGTAACACTCAGAAACGTGTCCTTCCCCCCAAACGTGTCCGATTCCCCCAAACGTGTCCACATCGACGTCACTGAACTGCAAACACATGTCTAGTCGTCAAAGGGCGCCAAAGCGTGTCATTTGTATAAACGCTCAAACGTGTCCATTTTTTGGAAAGTTTGCTATAGCTTGCTATTGCTACTTTCCTTAGGCGTCGGCCTCAACTTCCGGTGAGACAGACTATCCCAATGTTCTGCTCCAAGATAATGTAGTACTAGTGTTCGACTTCTGATTCTTGGATACTTTGAGTTGCTACTCTTTTGAAAAGATTACAGCTTGAATAAAAAAGGAATGAATGTTCAACGACAATTCAGATGAATTTAGCTTCATATTGAAAATAAGTATCACAAACACTACTTTGCGGATCGGCCATTGGCTGAAGAGAAAATCAAAGAAATCTACGCGAGACAGCGTTTCATTCATGAATATTTCATGAATGAACATTTTCCCGCACTATTTTTTACTATGTACGATATTTACAACTGTTTACTATTGAATAAGTAAAAGCCCGAGTGCATCGAAAGAGTCCGGTATGTGAGAACAAGTTGATATTTGACAAAATTGTCGGATAATTGACAAGTGATAATGGTTTGATTTATTTTAACAATACACAGGTGATAGAATATAAAATAATCGATAATTATATGGCTTATGTCTCACGCCAAGGACGATTAAAGGTAAATACCGGCTTATAGAAATAAATAGAAAAGTGCATTGTTTTTGTCAAACCGACATCGATCTGAAAGTTTTGATGCCAAAAATCATTTGAAAACTTTTAATTCGTTAAGTACTAGCTGTTTCACATTCCAATGTGGATATAAGGACCTTCACTCGTTCAGCATGTTCAAGTGGATCAAACTGACAACAGAAAAAACATTGTCTTAATGACAATTAGTATCATAGCATCCGTATAATTTAAAAGCAACTGAGTCATCAACTACTTCTAAAAATATTATAGTTCAGTGTATCAAGACCGAGATCAAGCTAAAGACAAGTGCTGTAGAAGTAGTGTCATAATGACAATTCTGCCGCAAGACCATTTTCCATGCAGAAATCCTACATCAGACCCCAAATTTGGGCCCCCGGGATGCAAATGGGTCTTGAGTGAGTCGGGGATGCTGAAAAAGTGCTTGGAGGTAAGCTATTTGGGTGTGGAGGGTCTTTTTTCGACGGGGAAATACCTCGTCGGAAAAGATTATTTTCTTGCGTAATTATTAGTGAATTATCTCCCCTGATTTTCGGGAAAAAAATTGCGTTCTTTGCAGATATTTTCGCACCAGAGACCAAGGAAAGGAGAAAGAACCTACCAGAATCCCTAAAATATGCTTCTGATGAGATTTCAGTAATTTTTGTTGGGGTCCAAAGGTATGCAGGGGGAAATTTTGCAAATTATTTTGGTGATATGCAAATTTTCTCTACCTTCTGCAAGGAAATCCTTGGAACAACGTAGTATAAATACCAATCGAAATCATATAGTAATAATACTATGCACAAGCTTGGTGATTTAGAAAAGTCACCATCTCATCTTAAAAAATTAAAAAATTTTAATAGTATAAATAAAATCATGTCATCCAAGATTATAATGGATCGTCTTGGAGATTCCGTCTGCGAAGATAGCAGACCAACTTCATCTCCCGAAATGCAGAAATTCTGCAATACCCCATTGAAAAGGAAGAAGGAGCAACTTTGCAAAGGCAAACCGGGGAAAGATGGACTTTGCTGGAGGCACTCCCCGCGGCAAGACGATACATTTCAACCGATCGGAGGGAAATTTCGGGTGACCGAGACCATGGGGGAACTTAGGAAAATTGCTAAGGAGGAAGGGGTGAGGGGATATAGTAGGAAAAATAAGATGGATTTGGTGCGGCTCATTGAGTCGGCGACCGACCGAAAATTCAAGCGTCGGGAAGTACTCACTAGGAAGCAGCTCAAGGCGATAGCAAGGCGCAGGGGGATCACCAATTTCTCCCGGCTGAAGAAAGATCAGCTGGCTGAGAAGGTGAAGCAGAGCATTGAAGAAGCCGCCGACCAGATCGAGATTGCGGATAAGCGGGAGGCTGTGGGAGGGATATTTGGCACGGTGGACATCAAGCCAAAGACGCAGCTGGACGTGGAGACTTTCATAAGGCTAAGCTGGGGGAAAATCCGAAGCACGATTTCGGAGGGGCTGGTGGAAAAGAAAGGGTTGAAAGTGGAAATACTACTCCACGTGGAGATGGTAAGGATTATCCCAGCGACCAGTGAAAATAACTACGCCAATCCAATATTCCGATCGGCCTCGAGGGTAATCCTCGAGTCGTCAGATTTGGACGAAGAGATAGCGCAGATGGAGGATAAGATCAAGGAAAGCATGGAGGCTTTCAATGCTAAAGGGAGTGGATGGACCTTTGGACACATCGAGAAGCTGGAGATTCAGTTGAATGAGCACAAGCCCCTGAAGGGAAGCTCATATATACCACTTCCTAAGAAGCTTGCTGCCAAAAAGGCAATAGTCAACGTGAAAAATGAGGATCAGCAGTGCTTCAAATGGGCGATCCTCTCAGCCCTCCATCACGAGGAGGTGGATCAGAAGAGCAGCCACCGGGTCAAGCAGTACGAAAAGTGGACGGACGAGCTCAGGTTCGACGGCATCGACTTCCCGGTCTCATTCCGGGGAATCGATAGGTTCGAGAAGTTCAATGAGGGGATCAAGGTCAACGTATATGGATTCGATATGGGGAAGGAGGGAGGGGTCTACCCTATGAGGATATCTGAAAAGGAGGATGCCGGGGCAAAGCACGTGGATCTAATGCTAGTGGCTAATGATGAGACGCGACACTACTGCTGGGTGAAGAATCTCTCTCGGCTCTTGACGGCGCAGGTAAGCGATCACGACGGGGAAGCTTACTTCTGCCGCCGATGCCTGAACCACTTCACTCGGCAAGAAAAGCTTGACCAGCACATCGAATATTGCGGTCAGAAGAAGGCAGTGAAAATCGAGATGCCGAGCGAAGGGAGCTACATTAGCTTCCAAAATCACATCCGATCGATGAAGGTGCCATTCGTCGTATACGCAGATTTCGAGTGCTTCACGACCAAGGTCCAGCCTGAACCAGCGAAGTCGGGCGTAGACAGAATCATGCAGATGCTGGAGCACTTTCTGGAGCTTATCAAGCAGAAGGTAGAAGGGGGCGAACCGTCCGAACCTCATACCAAGATCCTCCAGAAGCACGTACCATCGGGATTCTGCTACCATATCAAGTGCTTCGATGAAACGGTATACGCCAAGGAGCCGGTGATCTATACCACGCAGCAAGAAGGGGAGGACGTGGGGCAGATCTTCGTGGATCGGCTCACAAAAGACATCCGGGAAATCTATCAGCAAAACGATTTCAAGAAGCCCATGACGATGACGGAGGAAGATAAGATTGCCTTTGCGGAAGCTACCAAGTGCTTCATCTGCGACCAGGAGCTTGGGGAAGATAGGGTGAGGGACCATTGCCACTTCACAGGAAAATTCAGGGGGGCCGCGCACAATGATTGCAATCTGAACTATCGGGCGCCGAAATTCATTCCGGTCATCTTCCATAATCTGGCCGGCTACGATGCCCATCTCTTCATCAAGGCGCTGGGGGCCACCGAGGGCAAGATCGATTGCATCCCCAACACGGAGGAGCGCTACATCTCATTCACCAAGAGCGTGGCGGTTGGCTCGTACAAGGATAAGAAGGGGAAAATGAAGACGCTCTATCAGCACCTGCGCTTCATCGATAGCTTCAAGTTCATGGGGGCAAGCCTGCAGAAGCTGGTAGAATCCACGCCGGCCGATGCCTTTACCAATATGAGGCGAGAATTTGGGGCCAAGCCGATGGATCCGGGACTCTTCAAGATTGGACACTTTGAGTCGGAGAATGGGCGAAGCATTACCTTGCGTGAAGTGATCGACCGGGAAAAGCTGAAGCATATCGTGACGCATCCGGAGGACTACGAGCTGGGGAGTAGATATATCAAGGGGGAGAAGGTGGATAAGGATGCTCAGCTGACGCTCTTGCAGGATTACTTGGTCCGCACCAACGCCCTGGGTGAGTGCCCGATGCGATATTACCAGCGCCATGGCTTCGGGAGGTATTGGACGGGCGAGAAGATCGGCCTTCAGAATATCAGCCGTCGCATCCGGCATACCCTATGCGCAGATCATATGATCGATATCGATATGAAGAATGCGCATCCGACTCTGCTCTCCTGGTATTGTCATGAAAATGGCATTGAGTGCATGGGGCTCGACGCATATATCAGCGACCGAGAAGGGTTAATTGCAGACCTGATGGCCTATGAGGGAATCAACCGGGACGATGCGAAAACCTATCTGCTCGCCATCATCAATGGGAAGATCGCCAAACTCGAGCATGACGCACCAACCTGGCTCCGGGACTATTATGAGGGGATGAGGCAGATCATGGATGAAGTGATCAAGCTGAACCCTGACCTACATAAGCTTGCTCGCGAATCCAAGGAGAAGAGGGGGACGAACTACAATATCGAGGGCACAACCGTGAATTACGTCATGTGCTCCCTGGAAAATAAGGCTCTGATGGCGGCCTTTGACTACCTGACCGAGCAGGAGATCGAGGTGGGGTCGCTCGTATTCGATGGACTGATGATTCATAAGAAGGGGGTTCCGCGAACCAGGCTACCCGAGATTCTCCAAGGCTGCTCTCAGAGGGTGAAGGAAGTCGTTGGGGCGGATATTACCTTCACGGTCAAGGAGATGGATGAAGGGTATGATATCCCCACCGCGGAGATCGGGCAGAAAAGCCATAACTTAGATCTGCTTCTGCGCAAAGGAGTCTACCCCTACGACTATATGGATAGCTTCGAAAGGCTCCAGGAGACCCAGCTCCCACCCAAGGAAGCCTTCTTCAGCACGCTCACCGGTGAGCATATCAGCGATGAAGATTACGCTCACGCTCAGAAGGTCTGGGAGGCATTCGGATGCAAGACCATGCGCGATTATCACGACCTCTATCTCGAAACCGACGTGGTCTTACTCACCGACGTCTTCGAGAATTTCCGCAAAATCTGCATGGAGCAATATAGTCTCGATCCGGTGCACTACTACACAGCGCCAGGGTTAGCTTACGACGCCGCACTCAAGTTTAGCAATATCAAGCTTGAGCTTCTCACCGACCCCGATATGATGCTCATGGTCGAGAAGGGGATTCGCGGGGGTCTGACCATGGCGTCTCAGAGATATGCTCGGGCGAATAATCCCTACGTGCAAGATTTCGATCCAAGCAAGCCGACCAACTATTTGATGTATCTGGACGCAAATAATCTTTACGGATGGGCGATGAGTCGGGCCCTACCCACCGGAGGTTTCAAGTGGATTAACCTCTCGGAAGTCCCAGACCTCAGCACGCTTGGCGAAGAGGATGAGCAGGGATATATCTTGGAAGTGGATCTCGAATACCCCAGGGAGCTCCACGATCGTCACAACGATTATCCCCTCGCACCGGAATCCATGGTGATCAATGGAGTTAGGAAGCTGGTGGCCAACCTCCACGACAAGGAGAAATATGTGGTTCACTACGTGAATCTCAAGAAGTATCTTGCCCGGGGGCTGAAGCTGAAGAAGATCCACCGAGTCCTCAAATTCACCCAGAGCCCATGGCTGAGGGCTTACGTGGAGAAGAATACGGCTTGCAGGACTGCAGCATCCACAGACTTCGAGAAGGACTTCTTCAAGCTCATGGTCAACTCGGTATTCGGGAAGACCATGGAAAATATCCGGAATAGGGTGGACGTGCGACTGGTCAATAGCGAGAAGATCGCCCTGAAGCTAGTGGCCAAGCCCAACTTCAAGCGTAGGACGGTCTTCAGCAAGAATCTGGCCGCCGTCCATCTGCATCGCACCAAACTGGTCTTCGATAAGCCCATCTACTTAGGATTCTCCATCCTTGATATATCAAAGACCCTGATGGCTGACTTCGTCTACGATTACCTCAAGCCTCGGTATGGCGACCGACTCAGCATCTGCTATACGGATACGGATAGCCTGATCTGCGATATTCAGACGGAAGACGTATATAAGGATATGGCGGAGAGCGTGCAGCAGTGCTTCGATACGTCTAACTATGCCCCAGACCATGCGTCCGGGATCCAAGTCGGCGTAAATAAGAAAGTGCTTGGCAAATTCAAGGATGAGTGCGCCGGCCACCCGATGACCGAGTACGTAGGTCTCCGGCCGAAAGCATATGCCTTCAAGGTGGATCGCGAGGAGTGCAAGAGGGCTAAGGGTGTGAAGAAGAGCGTGGTCGAGACCAATCTGACCTTCGCTGACTATAAGGAGTGCCTGGATACGGGCAAGGAGAAGTATCGCTCGATGAAAATCATCCGCAGTCGGCTCCACCAGGTCCTCACCCTAGAATCCTGCAAGAAATCCCTCTCCTCCAACGACGATAAGCGGTATATCCTGCCGGATGGGATCCATACCCTAGCGCATGGTCACTACTGGATCTAATAATAAATGAGCAACATACGAGTGCATGGAATCCTCCTCCCCCATAAGCCCCTTTCGAACGTAGAGCTCGAGGAAGCTGCATCTGCCCTAGGAATCCCCCGCTTCAGAGGCGTATTTATGCGCGACGCCCTGCCACCCACCCCCAATCCCATCGAATGCGGCATCCTCAATCACGACGATCGCGATGGCCCCGGCACGCACTGGACTTGCTGGTATAAGCGCCGAGGGCTCAAAGTCTACTTCGACTCTTACGGCCTACCTCCGCCCGATGAGATGGTCGATTATCTACGGCCGGAGATTCGATATAATACCGATGAGCTGCAGCGACGTGGGGACGTGGTCTGCGGGCATTTCTGCTTGCACGTGCTGAAGCTGCTGGCGGACGGCTGGGCCTTCGACGACGTAGTATTCTCACTGTAAATAAATGGACAAATTTGGATCAAGTAGACGAGCCCCAGCTCGCTCCATGCTCCAAGATCTCGATATGAAGGACTATCGCATCACCGGGTTGGGAGAGCCGAAAGACGACGCGGATGCCGTGACGAAGGAATGGGTGGACGATCAACTGAAAAGAATCTTGAAAGACCTCGAAGCCCTACAATCAGAATGCAACCAATTGAAGATGGATCTGAAGCGGATGACCAGGGAAATCAACGATTCAATCAAGACATCCACCAGAGACAAGGTAGACAGGACAGAGTGCGTATCGACCAATGGTGGTAAGATGAGCATCGACTTGGATATGCAAGGGCATGCGATCCGCAATCTGCCAGAGGGAAGCCGGTCAGATGAGCCGGTCACCAAGGGATGGTATGCTAAGAATTGGCAGGAGCTGGTGGCAAGCATGCAGTCCAGGATAAACGACCTAGAAAAGAAGATCAAGTCTAGTAGGTCCAAACGACGGGTGAGCGAAATTGATGATCATGATCGTTCCATTGACTCAATCAAGACAACGCTTGAAGGTTGGCACGCCTCCAACCGGGGCTGATCTCCCCATAGCCTTTCTGGTCTCTCTCAAGGGACCGGAAAGATTACTGATAGGAGGCTTATTCCAGGTCGGATTGCTTGATCCAAGAGTTGAATTCCTTGGGATATCCTTTCCACTTTACGAAGGCCTCTTTCACCCCACCTCGGGTTCGTCGTCGCAAAATCTTCTCGATCCGATAAACGTCCTGGTCGGTGCGCTGGAGCTCCGGCTCGTAGAAGGATCCCTGGATCTCCTCGTCGTTGAAATCCTTGAGGCGATAGGTGGGTGGCTGCGTCCCTAGAGCCTGGGAAATGGTGAAGACTTCTTCTGTCCAGCGAGGTGTATAGCCTTTCTCGAAAGTGCCCTTCTTCTTGGTGATCCGGACTTTATCGCCAACGTTGAATCGCTGAGGCTGCATGGGTGGGAGATCGCCGTAGAGATTCCAGAAGACCTTGACCTCGTGCTGCTTCTGGCTGGCAGCGGTGGGAGTCATCTTGATAGATCGATGCTTGGTGGTATTATACTGGCGGACGAGATCGTCCAAGACGGGGAGGTAGGCGCGCGTCGAATTGGCTGAGAAATATTTGAACATTTTCTCCTTCATGGTGCGATTCCAGCGCTCGACGACGCTCGACTTTTCCTCATTCTCAGTGGAGTAGAGCTCGACGTCGTGCTTCTGGAGCAGATCCTTCACCTCACGATTATAAAATTCCGTGCCCTTATCGGTCCATAGCTTCTTCGGCGTGCGATCCTTGAAGACGGTCCGAAAGGCATCCCGAACCGTGGATCCTTTCTTATCCTTGAGCGGCACCAGCCATCCGTACTTGGAGAAGACGTCGATGATGCTCAAGAGATATTTGAAGCCTCGATTATCGCGGGAGAAGGCGCTCATATCTACGAGATCGGCGGCCCAGGTCTTGTCCACTCCGCCCACCACCACGCGACGCTTCTGGAATTTGCGTCGGACTGGCTTATGCAGCTCTTCGGCTAGCTCGTCCGACCAACGCACTTTTTTTTTTCCTACTCCCAATCCAAATCGTGCCTTGGTGCCAATGATGGGTCTGACGATGCTTCGATCCGTACGTTCCCGTGCAGTGGGATTAGGCATGGCGTCGAGCGAGGTTAGCATCGTCTTATCGCAGATGGAATTGCGAGCGGCCGTATCCTTATGCTTGGCATAGCAGAGATCGTGGTGGTAGGCTGCTTGATCGACTCGATTGATGGGTCTCGACCAGGCCTTGGGAGTGCCATCAGCATTCAAGCGCTTGCTCAGGTTGGTCCCCGGGCCGGTGAAATTATGCCCTGGCAGATGCATTTCGACGGGCATTCGATTGATCAGCTTATTCATGAGTCCAGCCCCCTTAGCCGCCACGAACTGCGACTTCCTAGCCCCGCAGACGGTGCAGGTCCCCACCTTCCGCCGCCGCCCATTGCTGGTTATCACCTCTTCCAATCCTACCGTATCCGTCTTCCTACGGCATTTCACGCAGTAGATCATTATTTTATATAAATGGACATCGAAGATATCTCTTATAGCGATAGTGCTCCCACGAGGACCAATCACTTCCTCCTCCCCAATCGATCGATCCGGGGCCTCATCATCGGGAAGTCCGACTGCGGCAAGACGACGCTGCTGAATAACCTCCTCCTGCGCGACGGATGGCTCGACTACGATCGACTTTACGTCTTTGGGAAGTCTCTTCACCAGCCCATCTACCAACTGCTGCAACGGGCGTTGGCGAAAGGGTTCTCGAAGGAAGATATCCGCACGCTCATCTCCATCAAGGAGAAGTGTCCCCACTCACTGATCGATGCGCTTGAAACGTTGAAGCCATCGACTCGGTCGGTCAGCATCGAGCCGTTCTTCTTCGAGCAAGGGAATGATGTGCCCGACCCTCGCCAGCTCGATCCCAACCGTAAGAATCTCATGGTCTTCGACGACTTGATGCTGAGCAAGCAAAGCAAGTGCGAGGACTACTACGTGCGCGGCCGCCATAATAACGTCGACTGCTTCTACCTCTGCCAAAACTACTTCAAGCTACCCCGACAATCGATCCGGGAGAATGCCAACTTCATCTGCCTCTTCAAGCAGGACGATAAGAATCGAGATCATCTGCGTCGGGATCATTGCAACGATCTCACTAAGGAGCAGTTCGATGAGCTATGCAACCATTGCTGGTCAAAACCCTACGGCTTCTTGACCATCGATCTCTCGAGTCCCAAGGCGGCGGGAAAATATCGATGCAATTTAGATGAATTCTACGTAGTCTAATATATATAGAATGATGGAAGAATTTTTTCTGGAGAATCAAGAAGAT
The DNA here is from genome assembly GCF_965363235.1 of Mytilus galloprovincialis. Lineage (NCBI taxonomy): Eukaryota > Metazoa > Mollusca > Bivalvia > Mytilida > Mytilidae > Mytilus > Mytilus galloprovincialis. The sequence continues at coordinate 90,603,664 of NC_134839.1, forward strand.
TTGGATGCTTTAGATCCTCCACCACCACCCCCGGCCCCAACCCCTGAGTGCGAGCATGAGTGGTATGACGTATTTATTGGCTATACGGGTATCCCAGGTTTCCTCTGCTGCAGATGCGGTGCTGAAAAATTCGCGCAACGTATGGATCCTGAAGATTTTGCAGGAAGGAATTATAATCACTTCTCTCGCCGCCGGAGACGTCCACGAGAACCGCAACCGCAGTGCACCATCAAAACTGTTCGTGGCAGTCAGTGCATGCATCCATGCCACCCGGGTAAAGACCAATGCACGAGGCATCTCAATCATCCCCCAAGGTCCCCACAACCACTCTGCCATACCAAGATGAAGAAAGGTATCGAGTGCAAGCATCCATGCAGACCGGGTGAAGACCGATGCGGGAGGCACCAAACGCTTAGGGGCGTTCGTTCAAACGCTTAGGGGCGTTCGGAGGCGTTCGGCGCAAGAAAATTTCCAGAGATTTTTTTTTCTCCGGAAATTTATTCCCCATCACCATTCTGGGTTCGTCACGACCAAACCTCCAAATGCTGCTATAAATAAATGACGTTCATCAAGATCACTGATCCAAAGCAGCGCGAGGCGCTCGCTAAAGAGCTGCAGGATACGAAGCGGGCTATTCAAGCGAGCAACCTGCAGCATCGTCTCAGCAATATCGACCTGGACCGAGATCTCACCAAGGTCTTCAAGCCCGTGGTAGAGGCTCAGAAGGCAGCAGCTTCCCAGATCACTCAAAAGATCGAAGAACTACCTGCACCAGTGCCAGCCCTACCCCCACCTCCCGAACCACTTCCCATCGAACCACCCATGAATACTATCCTCGGACCTCGGGCTCAGAAGTTTCTCAAGCTCAGCATGACTCCGAACGCCGACTACACGTTTGGGCTGAGAGTGGAAGGCAATACGATCATGATCGGGGGCTTACCCGTCAACTTCGAAGGTGATGATATTTTAGTGGATGGGGTGCGCTACAAAGGGACCCCCGGCCTATGGGAGCTGATGGTGATGAAGCGTCCCGAATCGTATGATCCCGAAGATCTGATGACCTATGGCGAGATCTTGCGAGCATCGGGTGCCATGTATCAAGGAAATTCCATCCTATCGAGGACCCCAAAAGCGAACAGAAGCTACAAATGGAAGGAGATCGTATCGCACATCTATAAGCAAGATAAATTTGGCAGCGGTATGCCGGCCGTATTTCTCCCCAACGACTTCGACCCTTTGCTAGATCGTCTGGATCTGTGCGCCGCTGCCTATCGAGCTGGGAACAATGGAGTACGCAACGAGATGGTGGCCATCCTCGACGCCATGAAGCGTCTGGGGCACGTCGACCATGGCGAGTACGTTCAGCTGCATCGTCAGCTCCTATAAATAAATTATGCCTCTATTGATTAATCAAGGATATCGTCGGAAGTATGTGGTGGGTGGTCGAGGACTATTCGACGTCGCCACGAAGCTTCTCGGGCGCGTATTTACCTCCTCCACCGCTAAGACCTTAGGAAGCAAAGCCATGAGCGCTGCCACCAATGCTGCTATCAAGGGAGTCGAGAAGGGAGCTTCCAAGGCCGTCGACCACGTCGTAGAGAAAGTATCGCGCCGCAGCAAGATCCCAAAGCAACACGCCCCCAGCAAGATCCCGAAGCAAAGGACCTCGCAGCAGCAAGCCCGCCTGAATAATCTCATCTCAGGCGCTGGCATCGCCACCATCCACGACTTCGTCCAGCGCTATAAATAAATACGCAATGGCTGAAATTCTCTCCATCACTGAAGAACTAACCTTCGATGAAAGTCTCCAGGAGTATCAGGTCCACGAATATGAGCCCCAAGCCGGCGCCCAGCTCAATAATGCCGGTGCCGAAATCCGCATTAATATCGAGACCCAGGACGAGTTTCTCCATCCCGCCGAGAGCTACCTCTTAGTCGAAGGCAAGCTTCAGAAAAACGACGGGACCGCCTACGTCAACGGTGATCTCGTATCGCTCGCTCATAATGGAGTGATGTTTCTCTTCCGCAGCATCAGCTACCGACTCTCCGGCCAGCAGATCGAGCATCTCAACGATCCAGGCGTCGCCACCACCATGCTGGGGATGCTCACCTACCCCGACGACTTCTCCAAATCCCAGGGACTCAACCAGCTATGGTTCAAGGATTCCACTGCCGATGCCGAAGCGGAAAATACCGGATTCGCAGCTCGGCATGGATATATCATCACCAAACCCCTTTCCAAGGGGTCATTCTCCTTCGCTATTCCCCTTAAGCATATCTTTGGATTTGCCGCCGACTACGAAAAGATCGTTTATGGATTCAAGCACGAGCTCTCTCTGGTGCGCGATTCGGATGCCAATGCAGTGCTAAGAGCTGCTGCCGTCAACGACGTAGCCAAAGTAGTCTTGAGCAAGGTATCGTGGTTCGTCCCCCACGTCACCCCCTCCGATCAAGACAAGCTGCGGCTCTATAAGACCATCCAGAGTAAGTCCAAGATCGACTGCGGATTTCGCATGAGGCAGTGCGATTCCATAGCCGTGCCCCAGACCACTCAATTCAACTGGCGCCTGGCTGCCAAAAGCGGACGCGAGAAACCTCGATGGATCATCGTCGCCTTCCAGACGGATAGGAGCAATGATCAGACGCATAATGCCGCCGTTTTCGATCACTGCCGATTGCGAAATATCCACGTGACCCTCAATGCAGAGCGCTATCCCGCCGTGGATTACGATGCCAGCTTCACCCAGAATAAGGTCGCCAGAGTCTTCAAGCAGGCTGCTGATTTCCGCAAGCATTTCCATAGCATGGAAAGTCTGCTCAGCAATGGTGGCGTCAATCCCTCCGACTTCATCGATCTCTACCCTCTCTTCGTGATCGACGTGAGTCATCAGTCCGAGCGCTTGAAGGAATCCACCGTGGATATCCAGATCCGAGCCGAATTTGAGCGCAACGTACCTGCCGCCACCGAAGCCTTCGCCCTGATCATCTCCGATCGAATCCTCCAGTTCGAATCCGATGGCCGGAAGATGAACGTCGTCTTCTGAGGATGATTATATAAATGAACGCTTCACTTTTGCAGAAAATCGCCACCAATACCGAGCCCAAGCAGGGGTTCTCCTTCATTGTATCCGGTACCGGTAGCCGAATCCTGACCCGGCTCAATCCACCCCTGCAGCTACGTGAAGACAAGGACTACGAGATGGCTTTGGTGAATCTGGAGACGTACTACTCCATCCCCAACATTCATGAAGCCAATAATTCCCTACGCTACTCCCCCAATAACGGCCGTCGCTGGTTTCCCATCACCCTGAGCACCGGCTCCTATGGCATCAACAACATCAATGAGGAGATTCAGCGCCAGATGCTGCTCAACAAGCACAAGAAAAAGATCATCATCGATGCAAATCGCGCGACCCTGAGAGCAACGCTCACCCAGGCCACGACCTATCAAGTGGATTTCGACGTCGACAATAGCATCGCTGACGTGCTGGGGTTTGATCGTAAGATGTATGCTCACGACAGATCCACGAATGGCTACAGAGAGGGTGAGCGCATCGTCAATATCATCAGCATCAATAGCATCATGGTGAATAGTGATATCATCCATGGTAGCTTCGTCAATGGCTCCCAGCAGTCCACCATCTATAGCTTCTTCCCAGGCGTCGACCCCGGCATGAAGATCCTCCAAAATCCAAAAAACCTAGTCTACCTACCCGTGACTCTGAGGACGATCAATCGTATGCAGACTTATCTCACCGATCAAGACGGTCGCCCCATCGATCTACGCGGTGAGCATCTCACTATACGCTTTCATCTTCGCGAAGTATAGATAAATGACTTACCAAGAATATGGTTTGAACTTAACGAAAGGTCAAGCTGATAAGCTGCAAAGGGCAGCCAAGAAGGGTTGCCCCGTCACCATCCGCCTATCCCATGCAAATCTTCGAGGGGAGCACGCGATGCTTCTCACCACCCGTCAAATCCAAAAGATTACCAAGCTTCTCCAGAAAGGCTCCGGCGGTATGAATCTGGAGCTGAGTGCCACCCAACTGAAGGAGAATATGCAGAAAGTAGGTGGTTTCCTCCCCATGCTGGCCGGACTGGCTATGAGAGCCCTTCCCATGGTAGCCAAGACCATTTTACCTGCCCTCGGAGTGGGTGCTTTGAGTGGTTTGGGTAGCACTGCTATCTCCAAAGCCATCGGCTCTGGGTTGTATTTGAAGCGTGGTGGATGTGTGTGCATGGTGAAACCTAGCGGCAAAGGTCTCTACCTCAAACCGTCCAATGCCCGCATTATCCAAGGTGACGGCCTCTACCTAAAGCGGGGTCAGCAATTCCACGATGGTTCCGGCCTGATCTTAGGTCCTAATAGCCCCTTCAAGAACGTACCCCTGCTCGGCATGCTCCTATAAATAAATGGATGATGAAGTAGATGGCAGACTCGAGGATTTCCTAGAATCCGAGGTCCAGAAATATTCCCGCATGCTTCGGATCTATAAGCGACTTGATAAGGTAGTCTCCATCGTCCTGGCTGCGGCCTCGATCAGCAGTCTATTGCTCACCAGCGGCACCATGGGATCGGCCTTGACCGGGGTTGGTGTCGCGGCGTCCCTCCCCCTTGGATCCCTCGCATGCTTGAGTGCTACGACCACTCTAGTGCTCTCGCTGATCACCAAGCGAATCGCCAAGAAGAAGAAGAAGCATCGCGATACTCTCCGCTTGGCCAGATCCTATCAGTCTCAGCTCCCGGGTGAAGATGGTACCTTTGCCGTCTGTCTGAAGAATTACTACGATGGAAAGGATCGACTACGCCAGCCATCGCCCCCATTCAGCGAAAGTCTAGCCAAGCATTCCCAAGACCCTCGCTGATCCCAGTCCTCAAGTATCTTTTTCCGATGGGTTTCCCCATCAGAAAAGGATTCTCCCACGCCCCCTCTCAAATTACCACTTCGAAGTCAAAGTAGTCATACTTGCTCTTCTTTGACTTCTTCATCCCATAATTATCAATCTTGAGCAGGTGCCACTTTTGCTGCGATATTCGCCGCAATTCCCAGATCATCCTGCTGCACGCCCAGACTTTGGTCTTTACCTCTTTCCTCTCCAACGTCAGAATCATACCCTCCCCGCACTGGCTTTTCGTCTCCTTGACCTCCACGACTTGGAATATTTCCCAAGACAGGTCGCGCCACCTCAGAATCGGCTCGCGTCTGGCCTCCCTTTGAGCTTGTGCCCTCTTTCTCACTTCCTCGTCGCTCTCTTCCCGCACGGGACCTAGCAATCGGATATGTTGATCCATCTTTTGAAAAGATTCAGAATTCATGATTTATTGGATTTCCAAATTTTTTAATCTATTTTGGTGAATTATTACCTCCAAGCACTTTTTCAGCATCCCCGACTCACTCAAGACCCATTTGCATCCCGGGGGCCCAAATTTGGGGTCTGATGTAGGATTTCTGCATGGAAAATGGTCTTGCGGCAGAATTGTCATTATGACACTACTTGTAGAAATTATTAAAATGATTTAATAACATTTGTTCATGTACTAGCAAAATGACTTTCTTAGTGCTTAACAATGCAGTGGCGGATCCAGAACTTTTTATCCTCACTTTATTCCTGGGGCAGTATGATTTTTTAAGATTGACCTATAATTAATAATGTGTCCCCACAGAGGCAATGATTAAATAAATGGCTTAAAACAAGAATCTCAAATGTCATTGCCTCAATGGCAATTACGCAGCAGCAACTAAAATGTGTTACAGGACATGTATAAGCACCTCAGATCAACATTGTATGAATCTAGTGTATATAAACTTTTTATACGACCGCAAAATTTGAAAAAAATTTCGTCGTATATTGCTATCACGTTGGCGTCGTCGTCGTCGTCCGAATACTTTTAGTTTTCGCACTCTAACTTTAGTAAAAGTGAATGGAAATCTATGAAATTTTAACACAAGGTTTATGACCACAAAAGGAAGGTTGGTATTGATTTTGGGAGTTTAGGTCCCAACAGTTTAGGAATTAGGGGCCAAAAAGGGACCCAAATAAGCATTTTTCTTGGTTTTCGCACCATAACGTTAGTATAAGTAAATAGAAATCTATGAAATTTAAACACAAGGTTTATGACCATAAAAGGAAGGTTGGTATTGATTTTGGGAGTTTTGGTCCCAACAGAATAAGGGGCCCAAAGGGGCCAAAATTAAACTTTGTTTGATTTCATCAAAATTGAATAATTGGGGTTCTTTGATATGCGGAATCTAACTGTCATGACTGTGTGTGTAGATTCTTAACTTTTGGTCCCGTTTTCAAATTGGTCTACATTAAGGTCCAAAGGGTCCAAAATTAAACTTAGTTTGATTTTGACAAAAAATGAATCAGTTAGGTTCTTTGATATGCTGAATCTAAAAATGTACTTAGATTCTTGATTATTGGCCCAGTTTTCAAGTTGGTCCAAATCGGGGTCCAAAATTAAACTTTGTTTGATTTCATCAAAAAATGAATAAATGGGGTTCTTTGATATACCAAATCTAACTGTGTATGTAGATTCTTCATTTTTGGTCCTGTTTTCAAATTGGTCTACACTAAAGTCCAAAGGGTCCAAAATTAAACTTAGTCTGATTTTAACAAAAATTGAAATCTTGGGGTTCTTTGATATGCTGAATCCAAAAATGTACTTAGATTTTTTATTATGGGCCCAGTTTTCAAGTTGGTCCAAATCAGGATCTAAAATTATTATATTAAGTATTGTGCAATAGCAAGTCTTTTCAATTGCACAGTATTGCGCAATGGCAAGAAATATCTAATTGCACAATATTGTGAAATAGCAAATTTTTTTTTAATTAGAGTTATCTTTCTTTGTCCAGAATAGTAAGCAAGAAATATCTAATTGCAAAATATTGTGCAATAGCAAGATTTTTTTTAATTGGAGTTATCTTTCTTTGTCCAGAATCAACTTAAATCTTTGTTATATACAATATACAATGTATATTCACTTTTTACTACCAACTGATAAATTAAAATAATCTTTACCATTCAGTGATAACAAGCAGTTTTTTTACATCTTAATATTTTATGATGTATTTAAATGAGTAGTTATTGTTGCAAACTCCATTAGAAATTTTAATTGAGATTAGTTTTGGAATAAGGGAAAGGGGGATGTGATTAAAAATATTGGGTTCAATTTTTCTCATTTGAAATTTCATAAATAAAAAAGAAAATTTCTTCAAACATTTTTTTGAGAGGATTAATATTCAACAGCATAGTGAATTGCTCTAAGAGAAAACAAAAATTTTAAGTTCATTAGAACACATTCATTCTGTGTCAGAAACCTATGCTGTGTCAACTATTTAATCACAATCCAAATTTAGAGCTGAATCCAGCTTGAATGTTGTGTCCATACTTGCCCCAACCGTTCAGGGTTCAACCTCTGCGGTCGTATAAAGCTACGCCCTGCGGAGCATCTGGTTTATTCCTGAGGTCATACCACTATTGTTATGCCCCCACCATATTGAGTTTTATCCTTGTTTTTTCTGTAAGTATGTACGTCCCTTACTTATACGTACGTCCATACATCCCAAAATTGATTTCTGTTCTCTTACTTTAGTTTGCCTGAACCAAATTTTATGAAACTTATACGCAACCACAAGACACAAGTCAAGTTTGAATTTTGTCGGCGTCACTTTTACCATTCTAGATGTAAAGGGGTGAAATTTTCAGTATACCCTATCAAGTATATATACCTTTATATATAAAACATAAACATAAAAACGGTCTTTAGATTTAGAAGTATAGATATATAAGAATGTGTCCCCAGTACACGCATGCCCCATCTGCACTATCATTTTCTATGTTCAGTGGACAGTGAAAATGGAGTAAAAACTCTAATTTGGCATTAAAATTAGAAAGATTATATCATAGGGAACAACTATAATACTAAAATGACGAGGTCCAATTTATCAGCCGTCATGGGGTAAAAACGACAAATCAAAGAATTCAATTTTATATATATCCAATATAGGACAATGGTATTGATTAAAAATTAACAGCACTCTTCCACATAATTAATATTCACCTGTTACCTCAGTGGCGGATCCAGGGGGGGGGGTTCCGGGGGTGCGCACCCCCCTTTATTTTTGCCGATCAATGCATTTGTATCGGGACATAATATGTTTTGCACCCCCCCCCCCTTTGCCCTGGGTGCCCTGGGTTAGCACCCCCCTTTCGAAAATTCCTGCATCCGCCCCTTTACCTATTACCTTATCGGTACGTTTCTCATCTGACAGGCGCACCACCAAACAGTGTATTTCGGATTTTGCCATGTACACGGGTCATAGTCACAGGGTTGACACTACTTAATTCAATTATTGTCAAATTGTTCCCTATTGTAGTATTTTATGCAGTAAGACTTTCTAAGATGACAATACGAGTACTTAAAATAAGGCGTATAGGTACAGTTTTCAATTTGTTAGCGGGCATGACATAAAACAGCGAATCAAAGAATTCAACTTTATTTATAACTAAATTAATAAATATAGGACAATGCTGTTGATTAAAAAATACTCCATTCCAGGACCTTTTGTTTTCAATTAATATTACCAATAATTGATAAGTTCCTGGTCGATGGGTTCAAACAGACAGATTTTGAAAGCAGAGAACACTGTGCATCTTATAATCGGCATGACTTTATCAGATGGCAATCCCAATACTAAAATAAGGCGTAGGCATAGTTATATACTTTAATTCAGTCACAGACCCGCGATATCACGGGTGTGTTCTAGTGTGTACTAAGTTTCAAATTGATTGGACTTCAACTTCATCAAAAGCTACCTTGACCAAAAACTTTAACCTGAATGGGACAGACGAACGGACGGAAGGACGGATGGACGAAGGGACGCACGGACCAGAAAACATAATGCCCATAAATGGGGCATAAAAAGTGATTTTTGTTTTTGGAAATTGCTGGCGAGACAATGGTTTAGTTTAAAAAATCAAAACAGTGATTTAAATACATATTTAAAATAATACACGTCAATAACCTATTTGAAATAATACACATATACAGTTGCAAACTTTCCAGAGGTGCTATCCAGCACTTTGATTTAATAAACCCCCAATCGTGTCCAATCCCCCAAACGTGTGCATATCAAGCTTTTTATTTTACTGGAACTATCATTCGTGTTCATATTATACAAACGTAGGTTATTTGTGTGGTTTTTTTTTTTATTATTATTATTGTATAATTATTTTACGATCTTTTACTTTTACTTAAATTCTTTTTCTATGCGCATTAAAATGTTTGTAGCATTTCACCCTTTATAATGTGCCATAAGTTGTATTTTGGAAGGCAACATTTTTTTTAAATTTCAGCAACTTTTATTTGAAACGGCCTCTATATTACATAAGAGACATTGAAGTAGTTTCTTACTGAAGTCATTAACAAATCGGTCTTTACTCGCATTTATTTTTTTAGATTAAAATCCCAACTAGTGGTCATCCCAAATAACCGTAAAAATTAATGCCCAATTTTAAATTCCCGGTTTGATAATTAGACAATATACGTATAGTGTCTTGAAATATGAAATTTATTTGTTTGAGGCTTAGAAACGGGGGAAATGCGAGGTTCTCGTAACCTATAATTTATTAAAAATTAGAACTGTTAAAAAAAATATGGGAGGTAAATTCGACTGAAAGCCCACCGTGCAATATTCTGATTAATATAAAAGGCATCATCGGAGTTAAATAGTATAAAACAATTTACAAAGTAAACGATTAATTCAACTGTACTAGAATTATTTGTATGTTCGCTTTAAATGAGCATGAAATACTTGCAACCGGACAATAAGCAAATTCAGTCAAAAGTTAATGCATATGTTACATATTAAATTTTCAGTAATGATAATCATTAACAACCGGCATTGAACAAATTAATGCTAATAAATTACCACTTCATCAACTGTGTCCCCATCATAGAACTGCCGTGAACGTTATTCAATTGATGTCGCGTTTAGGACATGTATTAGCGCTAAAAGACGCGAGACGTTCTGGCGTTTAACCCTCTTGCTGCCAAAGGGACATTTATGGCTTCTACACACAAATCTTGTTGATTGTGTAGAACGTCAAAGGTCCATTGTAACGTCACAATACTCAGGGGCACTGACAACGTCAAAATACGGCGTCAAAAGGGCGATTTTGGCGGGAATGAAGCAAACTGAATAAAATGCTTTAAAAGTATACTTTAAACAGATGTCAAGAAATGATACAGGATCATAAGCTTGTTAGTACTGTAATACAAACTTATTTAACGTGTTTACTAATTATCTAGTTCGTCATTTTCATGTAAAATGTTGCATTCTTTCGAGAAATTTGTTTTACGTTTTTTTTCTCGTACATCTATCAATCAGAATATCTCATATAAATCAAAAATCTTATCCCTGATAAATAATCATAAAAAAGGTAACTGTTATACTTGATTACGTTAAATATTAATATTCATTTACAATACACCATACACGCTTTATTTAAAAGACCTGGATAATTTATTTAGGGCTCAAAAACCACGATTGAAAACTCCGCTAGGATTTTTTTTTTGTAAAAGTACACACATGTTTTAAACCGATGTACTTGTATTGCCATACGATATTTCAATACATTTTAAACCTGTTTCATCATGGAAGCACTGTCTTAAAAATGTTTATTTTCATTCGAAATGGGGATGTTAAATTAGTAGTATAGACACAATGATTTCTATTCCTATCATATATATCATAGATATCCTTTCCCAGTGGCAACCTCTTTTTTTCTGGCATTCACACAGATCTTTTACTTTGTAGGACTCATTGAGCAATAGATTTATTGTATATTGAATTTCAGACGTCCTTAATATTGCATGAAATATTTGCCACTGAACGTTAAGAAGAGAATAATTTATCAATTAACAGATTTAAAGATATTTCGTGTATGTCAATTACAGTGTGTACTTTATCATAGTAAATGAACATTATTTATTATTGATAATGATTCAGGTTCACTTGTAGACAATAGAAATTCATTTTAGAGAATTTCTTTCCTCGTTTTTACTATGTTTTATTTTAATTCGTATTCTCTAAAATTTTGAGCAATCAGTGGTCAACAAAATTATAATAAACATGATTAAAAAATAAGCAAAATGAATATGGATAATAATTTTGATATAAAAAATATTTCCTCGCCTGCCTAAACAAGGATTGAAATCATGATAATTTTAATCTGACACGTTTGATACTTTACAACAAGAAGTAGTTCATAGAATCATAGAACAGCTGCTCGGAGATTTTATTTATTTTTATGAATTTGTACACGATTTTGTTTTTATTTTCATTTTCATTGAGTGCCGTTGTTTTGCCGTTTATATAATGATTTGAGAGATTTTTTACAGTATTTATTCCAATTACCTAATAAAAAAAACGAGAATAAATATTTTACTATTTTATAGGTGGTTAAGAATCATTTATGCATTTCACTTGACAAAGATAAAACAAAGTCGCCCTTAAAGCTAGTATAGCAATTGGTATATTATTTTCACTTTATTTTAAGACAAGAAAGATAAAAAAAATATCTATTCCAAGGTTAAAAGTTGTATTTGTAAATAATCTTGTATTAAAAACATCGTTTATGACAATCTTAGAGCATATTTAACTTCCGTAAAATTACTTATACATCGTTTTCATAATTACGGCTACATTGACGCGGGAAAAATTATGGACGGCGGGAAAGCGCAGTTCTACAGATAGGCACAAGTTTTGAAACGTCACAGATAAGAAACGTCAAGATGCTTTTGGCGCGACAAAGCAAGAAAAAAACTCGGCAGCAAGAGGGTTAAAAGTGGACACGTTTGGGCGAATAACAATAGTATCGGGCACGTTTGGGGGTTTTGAAATCGGACACGTTTGGGGAATATTGAATATTATGGACACGTTTGGGGAGAATAGACACATTTGGGGGATTCGGACAAATCGGACACGTTTGGGGGGAAGGACACGTTTGGGAGTGTTACATATATAACCACTACTTTTATTAACTAGCTTTCGAATTAGAAATAGGTCCATAATGTATGCCATAAAATTCTGATGATATCAGAAAATATTTATTTAGTATGAATAAATGTGATCGAAAAACATAATTGAAAAAATACACGTATTATTGTGCTTAGTACAAGTACATTCAAACTGTGTACGGCCTAATTTTTGACCCGACAAGACGAGAAATCACAGACAAGATGAATATTGGTAGCAGTATTCTATTTAAAAAAAAAAAAAAAAAAACACTTTTTGTTTAATTTAAGATTTATTTTATTAGTTGCTATTGGCTTGGAATATATTCACAGATCAGTTCTTTCTTCTGTGTTTTTGTTACTTGATTCCTTTGCTTTGTATCGATCTGTATAGTTTGTTTTGCTGTTACATGTATGCCCAGGTTAAGACAAGGGGGTGGTTTGGAGCCCGCAAACATTTAAACCACGCCATATTATGTCTGACCTGCTATAAAGTCTACAGTCAGTAATGCACTGGTTATCATTTCCCCTGTATATCATATTTGTTTTTTTGCTTATTGTTTTGAACCTAAGTCGGACTGTTAATTTTCTTATTTGAATTGCTTTACCTTTAATTTTGTCGGAACTTTTAATTACTTGCTAAGAGGTACGAGTTTTGTTAACTGTCGAAGGTTGTCTCATTGGAAGTCATACTGCATTTACTAATTGTATATTACCATGTGCTTCATATCAGGGACTATTATAGTATATAATAATGCCAGGTCATATTGTAATTCGGATACAACTACTTTTAAAGAAAATTAAATGTAGCTCTTCTTCTGGCGTAAATATAAAATTTTAATCCTGGTAACTATGATGAGTTTGTGAATATGTGAAACTCAGATCTACTCGTATGGGAACAAAACAACAACATAAGAAAGTACCGACCCTACATTGCCTCAAAATAGGATAGAATGGGTTAAAAATCGAAAAAAGTATCAGCGAAAATTTTGTTTAACAATATTTTTATATTTGTACACAAAGTCTTTTTATTTTGATAGTGACATTTCCATCATTCACGACAGGAATCACATAACTGAACCATGTTGAACTTAAACTAAACTATGACACTAATGAACCAAACCATGACACCAAATTTTCTGCAATCTTAAATTGTGTGCAAATGTAGGGGTTTTAAGGAATATTTGATGGCAGATGTATACCATAACGAAATATGTGATATAACAGACAGTAAAGAAATCACTGTACTTTATGCATGAGAACCGAACAACAACTTATAAATTTAACATACGCAAGCACTATTCTTTGTCAAATTATAACTATATGATTAAAACTTGTGTGTACTAACATACTAACTATAAACAAAGATACTGACCCGCTTGAATTATAATCAGAGGTTACTTAAGTGAAAAATCCGCATGTTTATATTGTATCATTGTTTGTCAATAAAAAAGACATACTGTAAGAAATGGATAAAACGGGAAAAAGCTGACAAAAAATCTTTGGACTCTTTTTTTAATTCAGTAATGAAGATAGTTGATATACGTATTCAACATTTTAAAGAACATTTTACTATTAACAATAACAACAATAAACCTATTTCTCGTATCAAACATAAACTAAAAGAACTAGCCAAGAAATTTGTTTTTGTAATATTATTATTGTTGGTCGATGCCACTGCTGGTGGACGTTTCGTCCCCGAGGGTATCACCAGCCCAGTAGTCAACACTTCGGTGTTGACATGAATATCAATAATGTGGTCATTCTTATAAATTTCTTGTTTACAAAACTTTGAATTATTGGTAAAAGTAAGGATTTTCTTATCCCAGACATAGATTACCTTAGCCGTATTTGGCACAACTTTTTGGAATTTTGGATCCTCAATGCTCTTCAACTTTGTACTTGTTTGACTTTATAAATATTTTGATATGAGCGTCACTGATGAGTCTTATATATATGTAGACGAAACGCGCGTCTGGCGTACTAAATTATAATCCTGGTACTTTTGATAACTATTGACGTAAATTTTAGATTGAGGTTCTGAAAAAAGAAATCACCAATTCACCAACATTCCAACTGACTCCATTTTCAGAAAACGACATCTGTAAAAAACATAAACTTTTAGTTACCGCTTTACAAGCAGAGCCAAATACAATGAAAGTCCCAACTATGTATTGGCTTCCGAAGCTTCACAAAACACCTAACAAATATAGATTTATTTCGTCTTCAAGCCATTTACCCACTACTAAATTGTCTATTCTTCTTACCAGCACACTTGGTACAATTGAAAACCTGATAATAAATTGTTCAAATATGGCCTTCGAAAATAGTCGAATTAATTACTTTTGGAGTTTCAAGAACTCGTTGGAAGTACTTTCAAGAACTCGTTGGATAAATTGCATGCTTATATTGGTGATTTTGAATCTGTTCAAAGTTTTGATTTTTCTACCCTGTATACCACATTGCCTCACATTCTCATTAAGAAAAAATTCACACACCTAATAAAATGGGCATTTAAAAAATCAGAATGTGAATATATATGTTCAAACTCTTTTATGTCATTTTTTAGTAGCAATAAACAAAAAAACTATGTCAATTGGACATGCTTTGATACTATATATGCCCTTGAATTTTTACTAGATAACATTTTTGTTCGTTTTGGGGATTCCGTATATCGTCAGATTATCGGAATTCCAATGGGGACTAACTGTGCACCACTTATTGCGGACCTGTTTTTGTATTGCTATGAATTACAATTTATGACAAAAATAAGCAAAGACCCATCGAAACAACATCTGATAAACAAATTTAATAATACTTTTAGATATTTGGATGATATTTTGGCTCTCAATAATGACGACTTCAGTATGTATATTAAAGAAATTTATCCTGTTGAACTTACTTTAAATAAAGCTAATACTAACAATGACCACTGCCCTTTCCTCGATCTTGATATCTATATCACTAACGGAAAGCTGAATACTAAAATTTATGATAAAAGAGATGATTTTTCATTTCCTATAGTTAATTATCCATTTGTAGATGGTGGCGTTCCCTTGTCACCATCTTACGGTGTTTATATATCTCAACTTGTACGATTCGCTCGTGTATGTAACAATGTTTTAGATTTTAACGAGAGAAATTTATGTATTACTGAAAAATTATTACACCAGGGTTTTCGATATCACAAACTAGTCAAAACATTTACTAAATTTTATCATCGGTATAAGGACATCATTCGTAAATATAGCTCAACATGCAGACTTCTTATACGTTCAGGTATTTCACATCCAACTTTTTATGGAAATATTCTTTATAAAGCACAAAGGTTTCAGTATTCACCTCAAAAACTAACAAAACCTTTGAATAGACTTATTAAGAAGGGATATAGTTACGATACTGTTGTCAGGTCATGAAAGATTGCATATTTTGGCGTTAATATTGATTCACTTATATGGGTCTTTGCATCGGAACTAAACACATTTATTCAAAAACCAGTTGTTGGCATGGCACGGGTTATGTTCTTCTCATATATGTTATGGTGGTATGATACTAAACCCCTAAAGGGAAGGATTGTGCCTGATGTTCATATGATGAAATCATAATCTTTCAGTCAGTTTATTTGAAGTCTGGAGCTGGCATGTCAGTTAACTGATAGTAGTCTGTTGTTATTTATGTATTATTGTCATTTTGTTTATTTTCTTTGGTTACTTCTTCTGACATCAGACTCGGACTTGTCTTGAACTGAATTTTAATGTACGTATTGTTATACGTTTACTTTTCTACATTGGCTAGAGGTATAGGGGGAGGGTTGAGATCTCACAAACATGTTTAACCCCGCCGCATTTTTGCGCCTGTCCCAAGTCAGGAGCCTCTGGCCTTTGTTAGTCTTGTATTATTTTAATTTTAGTTTCTTGTGTACAATTTGGAAATTAGTATGGCGTTCATTATCACTGAACTAGTATATCTTTGTTTAGGGGCCAGCTGAAGGACGCCTCCGGGTGCGGGAATTTCTCGCTACATTGAAGACCTGTTGGTGACCTTCTGCTGTTGTTTTTTTCTATGATCGGGTTGTTGTCTCTTTGTCACATTCCCCATTTCCATTCTCAATTTTATAACACAACCATGTCTAACTTATCCAAACTATGACAAAATCACTGTACTAAACACTTCTCGATATGACGACCTTACTTCTCATGCATTATAAAACTACAGTAAAGTATAGCTTGTATCAAATATTTCTTAAATCTTCTATTTACGAAATTCAAACCTTGCTCAACATCATCAACTCTTTAGGACACCTTTTCTAAAGTTTTAAATTAATTTTGGACGGTTCTGTCAAATGTAGAAATCTTTTTTGAAAGTCCATCAAGTGTTGACATTTTGTCACATATCATATTAACTTTTTGAGTAACATCGTCTAGTTTACAATTTCCGTCTAAATAAGGATTCACCATTGGCTGTATAACAGAGTTTATATTCTAGTGTAAAAACCAAAGACCGGGAAATTTGGAGACTGTTGTGTAAAATTTGGATTCTGAACTGGTTGCGTCAATGAGTAAGTTTGAAATTGCTGTCTTTTTTGCAGAGGCGGATTTAGGGGGGGGGGGGGCAGGGGGCCCGGGCCTCCCCTTTTTGGGAAAATATTTGGTTGCTTATATAGGGAATCATTGAAGCGTGACTGGAGCGGGCCCCCTCTTAGGTCAGTCAGTGGGCCCCCACTTATGTAAATTTCTGGATCCGCCACTGTTTTGTGTAACTCGGGTATCGTAGATGGGAACATTAAAAGTTGCCATATTTACAGTATTGGTTGAGTAATTTCATTTGTCTTGTTTTATTTAGTTTTTGTCGAGCCTGCAACTTTTGTTGCAGAAAGCTCGACATAGGGATAGTGATCCGGCGGCGGCGGCTACGGCGGCTACGGCGGCGGCGGCGGCGGTGTTAGCTCACTTCTTAAAAGCTATATATTTTAGAAGGTGGAAGACCTGGATGCTTCATATTTTGTATATAAATGCCTCATGTTACGAAGTTTCTGTCAGTCACATGTCCAATGCCCTTGACCTCATTTTCATGGTTCAGTGACCACTTGAAAAAAAAAGTTCAGAATTTTTGTAACGTTGAATTCTCTCTTATTATAAGTAATAGGATAACTATATTTGGTATGTGCGTACCTTGCAAGGTCCTCATGCCCGTCAGACAGTTTTCACTTGACCTTGACCTCATTTCATGGATCAGTGAACAAGGTTAAGTTTTGGTGGTCAAGTCCATATCTCAGATACTATAAACAATAGGGCTAGTATATTTGGTGTATGGAAGGATTGGAAGGTGTACATGTCCAACTGGCAGGTGTCATCTGACCTTGACCTCATTTTCATGGTTCAGTGGTTATAGTTAAGTTTTTGTGTTTTGGTCTGTTTTTCTCATACTTTATGCAATAGGTCTACTATATTTGTTGTATGGAATGATTGTAAGGTGTACATGTCTAGCGGGCAGATGTCATCTGACCTTGACCTCATTTTCATGGTTCAGTGGTCAAAGTTAAGTTTTTAAGTTTTGATCTTTTTATCTAATATTATATGCCAAAGGTCAACTATATTTGGTGTATGGAAATATATTATAATCTATATGTCAGTCCCGCAGGTTTTATTTGACCATGACCTAAATTGCACGGTTCATTGGACAGTGTTAAGTTTTTTGTGTTTTGGTCTATTTTTCTTAAACTATAAGTAATAGGTCAACTATATTTGTTGTATGGAAGCATTGTTAGCTGTACATGTCTGCCTGGCATGGTTCATCTGACCTTGACCTCATTTTCATGGTTCATTGGTCTTTGTTTAACTATCTTGTTTAATGTTAAGTTTATGTGACAGTTGTAACAACGCTTTATACTTAGGACTATCAACATAATATCAATGATTAGTAAAGAAGGCGAGACATTTCAGTGTGTGCACTCTTGTGTTTACGTTTGATGGGACTTTTGAGTATTAATCACTGCCTTTTTGATTGGATCTCATCACTCAATTCTTTGTACTTTATTTTCTTTTAATTTACCTTTTTTTCTCCTTTTTATACGAGCACAAGAAATTTTTGCGGTCGTATATTGGTATGACGTTGTCGTCGTCGTCGTCGTCGTCATCGTCGTCCGAAGACACATTGGTTTTCGCACTATAACTTTAGTTTAAATAAATAGAAATCTATGAAATTCAAACACAAGATTTATGACCACAAAAGGGATTGGTGTTGGGAGTTTTGGTCCCAACAGTTTAGGAATTTAGGAATCTAACTGTGTATGTAAATTCTTAATTTTTTGGTCCCGTTTCCAAGTTGGTCTACATTAAGGTCCAAAGGGTCCAAAATTAAACTTAGTTTGATTTTAACAAAAATTGAATTCTTGGAGTTCTTTGATATGCTGAATATAAACATGTACTTAGATTTTTTATTATGGGCCCAGTTTTCAAGTTGGTCCAAATCGGGGTCCAAAATTAAACTTTGTTTTATTTCACCAAAAATTGAATTATTGGGTTCTTTGATATGTTGAATCTAAAAATGTACTTTGATTTTTGATTATGGGCCTAGTTTTTAAGTTGGTCCAAATCGGGGTCCAAAATTAAACTTTGTTTAATTAAAAAAAAAAATGAATATATGGGGTTCTTTGATATGCTGAATCTAACCATGTATTTCAATAATTTAGATTTTTTATATTTGGGCCCTTTTATCAAATTGGTCCACATTGAGTTCTAAAGGGTCCAAAATGTATAGATTATAACATGCCCTTTTCCATATTGGCCCTGGTATCATCCCGAAACTCCCATATCGGCTTCGAGGCTTTAGCCAAGGGACGATATGGGTCGATGGATGATACCAGAGCCATTATGGAAAAGACATGTTATAACCTATTTATCACATATTTAAGTTCAATTATAAAAATTTAATGAAACATAGGTAAATCTTTAAAAAAAATCCACAAAAGTTTTATCACATTTTTAAATTTAGTTTTTATCATTTACTCCATAGAAATTTATTGTCATATTTCCACTTAATTTTGGAATATGGCAATACACAAACGCGAGAATTTGACATAATTGGGGATGATCCTTCGTATCTCCTTCCTCCACTGCGATGAAACGAAGTCACGTCATTTGAAATCAGGGCACAATAACCAATATACTCTTTTTTGTCCCGGGTAATTTTGAGGTTATTGTGTATGCAAAACCCAACGTATTCGTTACAAATATGTGACAAAGAACTTTATTTGATTTCATAAAAAAATGAATTCTTGGGGTCCTTTGAAATGCTGAATCTAACCATTATTAAGATTGGATATTGGACCATAAAAGGTAAATGACCAATTTACCAATTTTTAGTTCTTCGACCACATTCCTTCTGTGTTAGAAACCTATTATGTGTCAACTTTTTAATCACAATCCAAATTCAGAGCTGTATCAAGCTTGAATGATGTGTCAATACTTGCCCAACTGTTCAGGGTTCCACCTCTGTGGTCGTATAAAACTGTGCCCTGCGGATCATCTGGTGGGTAGTTAATTTTTTGTGTTATATATGCTCACTGACTATTTCATTAAGTTTTGTTTTGAAATCTAGACAGAGTTTATCAATAATGTTTGTATTAACCTTTTCTTTTATAGTATATTGTAGTTTATTTTTATTATTTTTATTATTGTTTACCAGTTTGCCTGGCTGTAATCTACTCATTCCTCCGTGTTTTGCTTTAACTTAGATTGTGTTATTTTTAATTTCATAGGGACTTTGTCATGATCTGAAATTGTGGACATGGGTTCGATTCGTGGTACCTAGTTTGGTTTTGTGATCATAAGATCTAATATATTGTCCTTCCTTGTTGGATGTTCTATTTATTGTACCAAATAAACTCATCATAGATACCAGGACTAAATTTTATATATACGCCAGACGCAAGGCAGTATCATCCAATGTTTTTCCAAAATTATTACGTAAACTTTGGTTTAAGTTATTTGTTTTTCCATCCCACCCTGCGAGAATAAAATCTCCTCCAATCAATATCGCTGCACTATTTTTTTAAAAGCTTTCTTAACTGATTTGTCAAACCACTTAAGGTTTTGTCACATGATGTTTTCGGTAGTAAAAGGATGATATAGAAAGCATATGTATTGGCACATATTTTTTTAATATAGATTGTTAGGCTCTTTATCTTCAGTAATGGTTCATTGACTTTGACTATATTGCCTAATTTACATGTTGAAATGTTGCTTTTTATTTCAGCATTCGCTTTTTAGTCCCATACCGACGAAGTCGAAGGGGACTTTAGGTTTGCACTTCGTCCGTCCGTTTGTCTGTCTGTCTGTCTGTCTGTCTGTCTGTCTGTCCATCCATCCGTCATTCCGGGAAATAAGATTTCCAGACTTTTTTTTCATGCTAGAAGATATTGTTTTGATATTTTGTTTTATCATGACAAGTTAAGTGCAATTTTCACTTTTTTAGCTTTTCTCCTTGTTCAGTTTTGCCCTAACCTTAGAATTAATTTGTTGATGAAATACTTATCAATTACTAGATTTCTGATAAAAACAATTAACTCATTTTTAAAAGATTTTTATTCAAAACATTATATTAATGATAAATGACCTTTTTTCCTTTCCTTGGGTAAATTGTTGAAAGAATTTAGTGGTAGGTTGGTTTGCTAATCTGTAAAAACTAATTGTCTGAATACTATATATTTCTTTTTTGGATGAAGTGAACTCTTTTATTTAGATGATAATCTATTTTGATAAAGGATATATTTCATTTAAGAAATAATTCTTGGAAATTTAAACATGGCCTGGGCCATGATATTCAAATTTTATGCTAAGTGTTATATTAACGAGGGATAAAATTAACGAATATCACCGGCCGGGCCATGGGTATACGTACAACAAATATATGGCTGCCATGAATTATTTTAATTCTAATAGAAAAAAACCGGTAATTAATAGACTGAAGTGAAGATGGGTATGCCGTGTGTGTGACTGTTCTTTTTTAGTCTCCTACTGTCGAAGTCGAAAGGGACTTTAGGTTTGCACTCCGTCCGTCGTTCATCCGTCATTTCAGAAGATCAGTTTTCCAGATGTTTTACCTTCATGCTTGAAGATATTGATTTGATATTTGGTGTATTGTTTTATCGTGACAAGTTACATATCAAGTTCGAATTTTCTTCCAGTCTGATGATTTTGTGTGTAGAGATACGGTCCTTTGACTTCACAAATTCACTAAAATAATCAGTTTTCCAACTTTTAAAAAAAACTATCTCTGTGTAAACAGTTTATTTAATATTGTAATTGGGTGGTGATATATATATATATGCCAATGGCAGTCAGCAGGGTTAAAGAACATCAGTTGTTCGACCTGTTAGTCAAATGCGTTTAGTTTAAATATACTTCTTCACTTTTTTGGTCTTTTGGAAAATTTTGTTTGTGCTTTATTTAGACCCTTCTACATCGAAATTTGTTTTACATGCACACGTATGATATTTCACTCCGGTTTATATGATCCGTTCATACTATATTGATTCAAGAGTCTATCTAAAAATGAGGGTACATTTCATATGGCCTTCCAAATACCGTTTCGATCCCTAACATCACTGAAGAGACATTTATTGTCGAAATCCGGATCTGGTGTACTATAAAAATATTGACACCGTATGTTTGTGGCATAACATCGTGGCCACAAGTTAAAAAAAAATTCTGTTTAGTATTAAATTTATATTAAGATCCATTTTGTTAAATCTTGTGATCAATTTTATTTGGCAATCGCCAATGGCAGTCAGCAGGGTTAAAGAACATCAGTTGTTCGACCTTTTAGTCAAATGCGTTTTGTTTAAATATACTTTTTTGGTCTTTTGGAAAATGTTGTTTATATATGTATATATCTATACACAAGAACATTTATTATAGTGATCTTTATATATATATATATATATATATATAAATGTCTAAGAATATAACTAAAACACACTAATTGATATATTAAAAAGTTCTATTAGATGTTAAATAGAAATACGCAATATTTCGCTAAACAAATTAGCTTCATCAGGCGTGTGCATCTCTCAAGGTGAAATCGGATGCATGACAGAAAAATATTTTTGTAGCTTAATCTATACAAGATTTGAGGGATGGGTGTAACATATTAATTCGGTCATAAAATATGTTTGTAGCTACAACTACATGAAGTTGGAATAAAAGTTTAACACATTTATAGATGTTCGATTAATTGTATGAATTTTTATAAATTAATTTGTATGATTTCAAGATAACTATGGTTTTGATTTGCTTTGAAATCTTTTTTCGTCTCTCTCATTGAGTCCATCAGGTTCAAGAGTTCGTAACTGGCGCAACTCTTGAACCTGATGGACTCAATGAGAGAGACGAAAAAAGATTTCAAAGCAAATCAAAACCATAGTTATCTTGAAATCATACAAATTAATTTATAAAAATTCATACAATTAATCGAACATCTATAAATGTGTTAAACTTTTATTCCAACTTCATGTAGTTGTAGCTACAAACATATTTTATGACCGAATTAATATGTTACACCCATCCCTCAAATCTTGTATAGATTAAGCTACAAAAATATTTTTCTGTCATGCATCCGATTTCACCTTGAGAGATGCACACGCCTGATGAAGCTAATTTGTTTAGCGAAATATTGCTTATTTCTATTTAACATCTAATAGAACTTTTTAATATATCAATTAGTGTGTTTTAGTTATATTCTTAGACATTTATATAATTTTAATTCAGTAACTGTATCAGTTTATTTTCACAAACTGATCCACGCTTAATTAGATTGAATGTTGATTGTTGCTATTTTTAGACATTATATATATATATATATATATATATATATATATATATATATATATATATATATATATATATATCTCGTCTAAACATCAACCCAACAATGTTAAATCTGTAAATTTGCATTCGCAAATTTTTTGTTCTTCCCTCGCCGGGATTCGAACCCATGCTACTGAGATATCGCGACACCAAATCGCCTGCAAAAAGCAAATTTACAGATTTAACATTGTTGGGTTGATGTTTAGACGAGTTGTATATACTTTATGTACACAGCCTTGTATCACCATCATTGATGGCGATCCGATGGATACATCTGTTGATCTGTATATATATAGAGAGAGCCCAGGTGGTCGTGTGGTCTAGCGGGACGGCTGCAGTGCAGGCGATTTGGTGTCACGATATCACAGTAGCATGGGTTCGAATCCCGGCGAGGGAAGAACCAAAAATTTGCGAAAGCAAATTTACAAATCTAACATTGTTGGGTTGATGTTTAGACGAGTTATATATATATATATATATATAACTCGTCTAAACATCAACCCAACAATCTGTAGATCTGTAAATTTGCTTTCGCAAATTTTTGGTTCTTCCCTCGTCGGGATTCGAATCCATGCTACTTGCCTTATATATCATCCCAATTTTTTTAAAGTTTAATCGGTATAAAAGGAAGCAGCTCCTATTAATCCTTGCAGAAAAAGCGCATGTTTATAACTGTATATAATTCAGATAATGCATATTTTAATGGTTTTGTTTATCGTAAAACGTGTTAGACTTTCAAAAGAAAAGACAATTGGCAGTTCATTTGATTAATCCTGACACCACTCGGTGTGTTATTCGACTAGAAAAAAAATATAAACTATGCATTATCTATAACGTATTTAAAAGTGTCCTCCGTCCCCTCTAGTGTTATCTGTGTTTTATTTTTCAGAAAAATCGGAAAACCCATCCAAAACGCTTTTAGATCACGTTGGCGATAGAAGGCTGAGAGAACTTGCTTATACCTGTCAGGCTGCAGGAATCACTGAATTACTGCACGGGCTAAGCATATCTTTAATTGAAGAACAAACTGGTTAGTCTTTGTTATCCAATCATGCTACAAAGTATATCAACCTTTAACAATTGCTTGTTATAAATGGGCTTCAAAATAACAAGACAGTATTTTTGCACTGAAACAAATAAAATGTAGGCACTGGCTACGGTTACATGGAAATGTAACAAGGATAAAATATTAGTGTTATATTGGAGACTAATTTCCGGATTGCATAGTTGGATAAGGAATCGATTAATTACGAATGTAACAATGATTATTGAGGCTACGCGTACGGTTACATTGCGTTATTGTTACATGATACGCTAGATTTATTGAACTTAAATCTTCTATGGTTTTGTTGCTTTAAAATTCTTTCATATGTACTAAATAATACTTGTAATAATTATAAATAATAAATATTTTTATTCAACAAATTGGGTTTAAATAGTCTTGCGTTTAAATGGGTTTGATGTTCTTAAAGATACTATACTTCAGATAAGTAGTACCAAAGGCGAAAAATATAGTTTCAATAAAAATTAATCAATAACATAAAAAAAATGTGGTGCACACGGAATAACCCGCGTGTTAACCGGAGTAAAACATGAAAAAATGTTGATGACTTCAGGGTCACATGACAAAATTATGTCTATGAGCTGATAAACATAACAACGTCAGCCAACCAGAAGACGCATTACATCCAAAATTAAATTATTAACATATTTCATTTGCAAAACATTCAATGCACGTGATATTGAATAAACCAATCTGAAGATATAGTTTTATGTAAAATTCCTGCAATTTACAAATTAAACCAAACAAAGTAATCCATATGACATTGTGCAATGCCATGTTTGGACATAACATGTAACAGTACATATATAAAATCTATATTTAAGTACTGACGAGAGAAAAAAATCAGTACTGAAAGATGACAAACTTAACCGTTCTGAAAAAATGACCAAATGTTACATTACTTAAATATTACATAAATAGCAGTACTACAAAATAAAAAAAGACAACAGTAGTATACCGCTGTTTTAAGGTCATAAATCGAGTGAGAGAAAACCGGGCTACAAACGAAAACCGAGGGAATCACATCAAATATGTGGGCGTGCTCACAAAGCTTCTTTAATTGCAAGAATGATTACCCAAGAAATTGAGTTAATTCTCACTAGATTGTCAGGGATATATAACGGATCAAGTTAAAAGTAAAAGTTAAACAGTGTTTTATTTGATTTATTTCAACATTTTTTATTTCATTGCAGATACAAAAATAAAGGATATCCCACATGAGCTGTTCTTGCAATTAGTCAAAGAACTGAACGCAGACAACCAATTGGAAATAATTGGGAACAAACTGGGTTTAGCCGGAAAAGAAATGAGAGAATTCGGTATGAAATGTAGTTATTTGGTAGCATTGGTTTCATTTAGTGTCAGGTGGTATACATTGGTGCACATATGAATGTGTATCAGCATATGTTTCCCAAATAACTATAGTTGTTATCTCTTTGACACATTCCCCATTTCCATTCTCAAATTTATCGTATTGAAACTTGAGCTTATGCAGTCAACATGATGACATGCAGGCACACACTGTAGGACTTTCAAACATTGGCAATACTTAAATAAAGAAATGTAGTTTGATTGCCTATGAGACATTATTATATATAATACAAAGTTATGAAGATATCAAATACAGGTAGACAGAAACACGCGATAACCACTGGAATACTAGTTTCTGACTCCGAATAGGCGCATAAAAATGTGGCGTGATTTATTTATTACATGTGTGTGATCGTTTAACCATTCTATAATATTGAATGGTGGTGTATCAACACATCATTATTGTAAATATCAGTTGGAAGGGCGTGAAGATTGATAACGAACACAGTAAAAAAAAACAAGTGAGACAAAAGACACTACTCATTTACACTGAATGCTAGTTTAAAGCCAAATTTCAAAAAATAGATGAACCATATTTTCCCCGAATGAAAAGTCAAACATTACACCTACATTTAATTTAATTATAAAGACGTCACTAGCATTCTAAGAGTATTATGGCCGTGTGATAGATTTATAACTAAGTTCCTACAAAACCGACTATGTAGGACTATACGTGTCAATACATGGATAGCAGTTTATGTTTTAAAATAATTAAGTTCAATTAATGTTTGAACCAAAAGAGACATTGTCTTCATGAACGAACTCATTAAACATCAAAATCATATAAATTAAAATGTGATATTACTTGTGTTGCTTGGTGTAAGTTTGTTAGGTGACAATTTAATATGTCTTCAGTTAAATAAATTTAAAACACTTCAGGAAATAATTTCCTCATTCGGGTTTCGAATTCAAATAACGATGGCAAATATATCGATGGTTTGAATTTGCTGTAAATAAAAGCAACAGTAGTATAACGCTGTTCAAAAGTCATAAATTGATTGAGAGAAAACAAATCCGGGTTACAAACTAAAACCGAGGGGAAACACATCTTAACCATAAGCCGAAACCGAAATCGCAAGACCAAGAATAGTTAAAATGGTTTAAAGTGTCCTCGATTCATTTATATTGATCTAATAAAATTTAGAATGGAAATGGGGAAAGAGTAAAACAAGAACTATCTTTGAAAAAGCGTATTTAAATTTGAGTATATGTTTAAAACTATCATTTCGACAACCTTCAGAAGCACAAAGATACCATTCAAATAACGTTTTCTCTGTTCAAGTTGTGTTCAGTATTCTCGGTCCTCGTATCTTTCTGTTTACATCCACCAAAACCCCGCGGAAATCTCACATGCGTAGGTGCGTTCTAAAAGTCATGTACGTTCGTACAACAAAGTTTACATTAACAATTATATAATTGTCCCGAATAAACAGCTGTCACAGATGCAAAGAGCTATTGGAGAAACAATTAATTAAAAAAAATATAAATCTTTGTAAGATCAAGTTCAAAAACCGGAGTTACAGCCCTTGACTAAGGTAGCGGGTTGTTTTAAGACAAGAGAAAAATTGTAAAATTCGAAGCAGATTACAGATTAACTGCAACATATTGATGTGTAAGGTTTACCAAAATCATTTCTTTTGACAATTTGCACGATCTTAATATACCAGAATATTCTTAAACTCTTGAAAAATGGCAAAATCTAATGAGGAGAGCCAGGGTGAAGAAAAAATGGCGTCGTATGCTGACGTAACCAAAACTGATCCAAAGACAATAACCTCTTCAACAATGACTGGAGTCAAACCAGTCTTCGTTCAAGAAATAGATGTATTTGGTTCACTAACAGATCGAGTCACAACAAAAACACTGTACCTTACAAATGTTGAAATGTACCAAACCCTAGGTTATTCAGTTGAGGCACGTTCCATCATAGGACTTCAAAGAATAAGAGGCCTCTGGCGAATATACCTCGATTGTGATTCCGCTAGAGACCACCTTATCTGTAAGAGAGTGGACATTCGGGGTAAAAAAATCAACATTTACTCAAGAAACCCTCGGGAAACCATACATGAGAACATAGACACTGTAAGATTGAGAGTGAAAGATGTTCCACTCTCTGCCGATGACGGCCAAATATTAAGAGCTCTAGAAGAACAGAGCTGTGTAATAATGAACCACTTTAGAGAACGTCTTAGGTATGAGAATGAGATCACAAACTGTCTCACTGGTGATAGAATCATCATATGTCAGGGTCCTTTATCCCAAGACATTCCTCGATCTATTACTATAGGCAAATACAGAGCCACAGTCATGTACCGTGATCAACCATCTACAAGCAATCGTCCCAAAAAGTGCTCGAAATGTCTAGCTGATGGGCATAATTTTAGAAATTGCCCTAATGACTGGGTTAGCAAATCATGTGGTAAGGAAGGTCATAAACAAATTGACTGTACAGAAAATGAGCTCCCTGATAACACTCAACATCCTAATGAACATCAAAGCACAAATGAAAACACAAATGATGCTGAGGACACTACTGTAGAAAATGATACAACACAACCAAATCACACAGATGATCCATCTACAAATAGCGAACATGAATCAACGAGTGTATATGAAGAAGACATTGATATGTCCCAATCAGAAATATCTCTGGAGGCAGAAAAAAGAAAGAAAGAAAGAAAAACAACACAAACTCAAATTACCTCATTTGTATCGGAACAACAGTAGTCTGTATCAACTCCGGCTAAACAAAAAAACAACTGAAACGTGGAGCGGTCTCCAGTTACCCCGACCCATGTTTTGCATGAAAAAGAAGGTGATACCACAGCCAAACGGTCAAAAACTTTGGCAACTTAATAACAACCACTGAAACGAAATGGCATTTATCAGTACTGTATACGTACCAACAAACAGTTTACAGAACATTTATATGAAAACAAATAAAAGTAAAACTAGTTTATTATTATACTGTAATACATGTTCAGTGATATTTATTTTGTGTATAATCATGATGACATGTGTAACAAAACTCATTCACAGTAGAGTTGAAATTAGTACCACTCCATATACATGCAGTCATAGGTACACTCATATTTCACAATATATATCTTTGGTGAATTGCATATTTTATATAAAGTTTACACTTTTCTCACTACAGTTCCAATTAATCCAGATGTGCCTCAAAATTCTTCTTCTTAGATCACAAAATGAACACGCATATCTTTTATTAATTCTGTACACAAATATGCAACAGACACACTTTTGCACACAAAAATTTATAAGTAAATTGACAACAGATGTTCCCATACAGAATCACACTTATAGCTCCATATATGCTCATACTTCGTATCTAAATTATATGCAAAGCTTTGAGTCCAAACTGGTAAACAGATATAATCCACTTCATAATGCAAACCATTACATATATCTCCTGGAAAAAATAATAAATTTTTTAGCATTCAACAGCTATAAAAATCAATTTAGCAAATTAAAAGCAAAGAAGCATGAGAATAATAAAACATTACAATTAAGACCTGACAAAAGAAACACATATAGTACTGATAAAAAAAAATGTACATATTTACATAAAGAACTCATTATCTTTATCTACTGTAAACTATTTAAATATATCTTTTGTATAATATATTCATGTAAATATTTTTCTCTACAGAATTATTGTAATATTTATAATATCTTTGTATTGAGTAAAATTTATTTCTCAATTATTGTCTTCACAAACTGTGTGTGGTATATGATTGTCACAGCTCAGTTTGTAAACAAAGTCACGTTGTTGACCCAAATAATGACCCGTAAGGCGAGGTCATCATGTGTAAAAACTGTATGTATTGTCAATTTGAAAACAACATTGTGTAATATTCTTTTACATAATACCGTAAAGTTAAACATTATTGATACTGTGTATCTAATTATTGTGATTAAATTTGATCACTATTTAATATGTTTTTATGTAGGATCACTTCTTATAGTAAAACAATGTGAACTTTGTAGAAAGTATAAAGAATGTAATGCTACAAGTACAGCAAAACTGCCGATAATTATTCACTTCAGGGGCGGATGCAGGAATTTTCGAAAGGGGGGGTGCTAACCCAGGGCACCCAGGGCAAAGGGGGGGTGCAAAACATATGTCCCGATACAAATGCATTGATCGGCAAAAATAAAGGGGGGGGGGGGTGCGCACCCCCGGAACCACCCAAACCCCCCTGGATCCGCCACTGCACCTGTTGAATAAAGTAAATACTCGTGAACTGGTAACAGAAAGAATAAAATCGATAATTGATACTATAAATAGATGGGGGTTCCCCAAACATAAACTTACCTTTTACATTAACAATTATGGCTGATCAAAAACTTCACATCTGTACAGTTAATGCTAAGGGATTACAGCAATCTGAAAAAAGAAAAAGACTAATTGAATGGACAAAACAACAAAAATGTGATATTCTCCTAATACAAGAAACACACTTTACTGACAACTTAGAAGAATCTTTAAAAAAAAGAGTTTGAAGGTGAATTATTCTTCAGTAATGGTCAGAGCAATGCTAGAGGGGTATCTATATGGTTAAAAAGTAGGCTCAACTACAAATTTATTGACTTTTATAAAGATAAAGATGGAAGACTTCTTCTCGTAAATATAGAAATTGACGAAAGCATACTTACAATTGCAAACGTTTATGCACCAAATAATACTAAGCTAAGAAACACTTTTTTTAAAACAGTTAAAACTTTTATAGATAAATATAGTCTTGGACAACTAATAATAGGAGGAGACTTTAACGATATTTTATCTGAAAAAGATACTAAAAATAAAAATAAAAGAATAAAATTTGATAAACCAGTCTGCGGACTTAAAACTTTAATTAAATCTTTAAAATTAACAGATATATGGCGTGAAAAAAAAACAGAGATAAAACTCACTTCACATGGTGTAAAAGAAATAAAACAGAAGCCACTAGAATTGATTACTTCCTTGTTAGTACTGAAATTAAAAAAAAATTGCTCCTCTTGTGATATTAGACCAATTGTTATTCAATACACTGACTATAATAGTGTATCTTTAAAATTACAAATATCAAGAAATAATAAAGGACGCGGATACTGGAAATTAAATAGTAGCGTTTTAAACGACGAAATCTACCTAAAAATAATATACAATCTAATTAACAACTATAAAATTAAAGCAAATGATTCAATAAATCTAGCTACTTTATGGGACACTTTTAAAATAGAGGTTCGAGATTGTACAATTCAATTCTGTAAATTAAAAGCCCTCAACAAAAAAGATTCAATCAATGTGTTAGAAAATCAACTTAAGCAACTTAATAATGAAATTCATACAACTAACATCAGAGTTAATGATTATGAAACAAATACCTCCCTGATTGAAAAAATAGAGAAAGTAGAACAAGAGTTAGGAAATCTATATAATGAAAAAATTAAAGGCAATCAAATAAGATCAAGGGTGAAATGGATTGAAGAAGGAGAAAAAAATACTTCCTACTTCTTAGGTCTTGAAAAAGCCAGGCAGTGCAAAAAAACCATTACTAGATTGTATGATGTAAACAATAATATAATTACTGATCAAGAAAAAATACTTAACCTTGAAGTTAACTATTATAAAACATTATATTCCTCAACTAAGCCTGATGTGGAAGATACTAAAAAGTAATTTAACAATATTAAAAAATGTCCAAAATTAAGTGATAGTGAAAGTGATTTATGTGAAGGAAAAATAACAGTGCAGGAATGCACAGATGCAATATTCAAAATGAAACTAAATAAAGCCCCAGGTCTAGATGGACTTAATGTTGAATTTTACAGAAAATTTTGGGAAAAAATAAAAGATTTAATTGTATCAGTATTTAATTTTTGCTATAAAAAAGGAGAATTATCAACTTCACAAAAAATTGGAGCAATATCATTAATATATAAAAATGAAGATCCACTTTCTTTAAATAATTATCGTCCAATAACTCTGTTAAATTATGATGTAAAATTGTTGGCTTATGCACTTGCTCAAAGATTAAAACAAGTATTACCAAAAATAATTCATACTGATCAAAAAGGCTATATAAAAAATAGATACATAGGCTTCAATATAAGGCAAATACAAGATATTATTGATTACTCAGAGAACTTTAAAGTAGATGGTGCTATACTTTTTGTTGATTTCTCTAGGGCATTTGACTCCCTTGAATGGAACTTTATGTCAGAAACCTTGGTAAAATTTGGCTTTAAAAGTAGTTTTATAAGATGGATTCAAACAATGTACACAGACATAAAAGGTTGTATACTCAACAACGGTTGGGTGTCCAGCAGTTTTAACATTTTTCGTGGAATTCGACAAGGATGTCCAATTTCTTCGTTAGCCTTTGTATTAGTAGTTGAAATTATGGCAATTAAACTAAGAGAAGATAATAATCTCAAAGGTTTAGAGGTGAAACTAGATGGTAGAAATTGCTCACTTAAAATATGTCAACTTGCAGATGATACAACACTATTTCTTAAATCACCAAAAGATGTTAGTTTAGCAATGAATATAATTGAAACTTTTGGAAGTTTATCAGGATTACAACTAAACAGAAATAAAACAGAGGGATTTGGGTTGGGAAAACTTAAACATAGCAGAGACAAATTTGAAAACATAAATTGGAAAACAGATAATATTAAAAGTCTTGGCTTTTACTTTGGTTATAACAATCAAGACTGTCAAAAACTAAACACTGATAAACAGCTTAAAAAATGTGAAAAAATTATATCAAACTGGATGAAAAGAAATTTAACATTAATAGGTAAAATAATAGTAGTAAAATCACTAATTCTTCCAAATTTAACTTATATCGCATCAAATATGTACATATCAAAAGAAATAATACAAAAGTTTAAAACTCTAGTATATAATTTCATATGGAATGGGAAAAAAGATAAAGTTAAACGTGCAACTCTTTGTAAAAACTATCTAGAAGGTGGGTTAAAAATGATCGACATAGACTTATATCTCAAAGCTCTTCAATTACGGTGGATTTTAAAACTTAAACAAAATTCTGGTGATAATTGGTCAATCATACCCCAAGCTTACTTAAACAAATTTGGTAAAAACCTCTTGATATTTCGAATGAATATTAAAAATGTTAATATGTTAGACAAAAAAATATTTAAATCCCTTCCCCAGTTCTATCAGCAATTGATTAAAACTTGGATTAATGTTAAGGGAGGACAGACAAAGATCCCACAATCGTTTCTAGACATAAGAAAGCAGATTTTAAGGGGCAATCATAACATACAAACAAAAGGAAAACACTTATTATTTACTAAATGGATTGAACATAATATTCTGTATGTAAATGACATACTTGATGAAAGAGGTCATATATTAGAAAATAAAATATTACTTAAATTAAAAGATAAACGGGATTGGATTAGAGAATTATCATTATTAAAGAAAGCTATTCCAAAACATTGGCAGAATATTTTAAAGCAAGAAAGCTCATTTAAAACAAAAGAAAATATAAAGAAAACAAAACATCTGCAAATACTACTCAATCATAACATCTATCCAGAAATGGGTAATAAAGAAATATATTCAATACTAATTGCCCCTTATAAGCAAGAAAAACCTGTAGGTATTCTGAAGTGGGAAAGAATTTTTGAAGAAAATTTAAATATGAAATTTAAAAGCACTCTTAATTTTTGTCGAGCCTTCGACTTTAGTCGAAAAAGCGAGACTAAGCGATCCTACATTCCGTCGTCGTCGGTGTCGTCGGCGGTGTCAACAAATATTCACTCTGTGGTTAAAGTTTTTGAAATTTTAATAACTTTCTTAAACTATACTGGATTTCTACCAAACTTTGACAGAAGCTTGTTTATGATCATAAGATAGTATCCAGAAGTAAATTTTGTAAAAATAAAATTCTATATTTTCCGTATTTTACTTTTAAATAGACTTAGTTTTTTCTGTGGGGAAACATTACATTCACTTTGGTTAAAGTTTTAAGAATTTTAATAACTTTCTTAAACTATCCTGGGTTTGTACCAAACTTGGACAGAAGCTTGTTTATGATCATAAGATAGTATCCAGAAGTAAATTTTGTAAAAATATAAATCCATTTTTTTCCATATTTTACTTTTAAATGGACTTAGTTTTTCTGCGGGGAAACATTATATTCACTCTGTGGTAAAAGTTTTTAAAATTTTAATAACTTTCTTAAACTATCCTAGGTGTGTACCAAACTTGGACAGAAGCTTATTTATGATCATAAAATAGTATCCAGAAGTAAATTTTGTAAAAAAATAACTCCATTTTTTCTGTATTTTTTTTTTAAATGGACTTAGATTTTCTTTAAGTTTAAACTTACATGTACATACAGTTTGCAGTTAAAGTTTTCAAAACATTCATTAGATTTATTAACTATCCTAGATTTTTACCAAACTTAGACAGAAGCTTCTTACAATCATAAGATGGTATCAAGAGGAAAATTTTTTATTGATTTTTTTCCTCATTTTTGTTGAGCCTGCGATTTACAGCAAAAGTAGGCGAGACACTGGGTTCCGCGGAACCCTTACAAATTTTATATTTAATTACCTAGAAAACAACAAATTTAAAATGTTTAAATGGAAATTACTCAACTTTATTCTTCCATGCAACGACTAATTAGCACAGTGGAAAGTATTAGATAACAATTCTTGCAATTTTTGCAAAGAAATTGACAATTATAAACATTTTTTTATTACATGCCCTTATAATAATACTTACTGGCAAGAAATATACAAGTTATTACTTTATCTTCAAATAGATAGACATATTTTAAGGCTAGAAAATTTAATAACTGGCTATAAAATGGCAGATGCAAAATATTTTGATATAAACACCCTGATAACAGTTATATTCTTCTCAATATATAAGGCACATTTTGTTTCAAACAAAAAAGAAACAAAGATAGAAATCTTTAAAATCTTCAAAAAGGAAATATATGACATTATAAGATTAAATGCGATAAGAAATATAGAAACCGGGAATATGTTATTAAAGACATCAGCATATTGTAACCTGTAAGTAAAGGTATAGTTTGTTTTTAACAAATAAACATATGCTAACTTCCCTTGGCCTTGTATAAATATTTTACCACGTGGGGCCAAAATAAACACGCATATCAAATAACCTTTTGATTTGAATTTAAAATAATTTTATAAATTACCTAGTTATGTTTTACACTAGCATAGTCAAGCAAATAAGCTTAGACAAAATAAATCCTTCAAAACATAAAAGAATATGAAAGTAACTCCAATACACAGACTACACAGGTCTGAGACACAGGTAACCTGTGAGGGAAAGTAAACATACATAATAATTACAAAACGAAACGGTGTAGATCCTTTATTTTCCCGATTTGTAAGCAGACAAATTTTTTTTTCATTATTAATGACTGAATCAATGTATATTGATGTGAATTTAATTTAATTTATGTATTATGTCTAATTGTATAATACTAACATTTATATAATATTTTATTATATATTCTCCCTGGATGTATAATAACTGATATACAGGGATACTTAGCTTAATGCTGTAAGCTAGGTAAATTGTTAAACAGCATTTAGTGCAATAAAGATGATTTAATTGTTTCAAAAAAAAAAAAAAAAAAAAAAAAAAAAAAAGTTCAAATATTTATAGTTTTTCACTTGCTTTCCATCACGATATAATTAACGAGACGTTTTTTAAAACACAACCAAATCACCCACCATGACAGCATTTTGTCCAATCACAGAAAGGATTTTCGAGCATGCGTATTCTGTTGCCATAGTTAAGCGTCCTTAAGTTCAAAGGGCACAAACCGAATCTATACCGACTACGTCGGAAAAAGACATCAATTCGACCGAAAAGCAGATAAAGGCCAAATGACACCAATGTCCCTTCAACACAACGAGATGTGACAGTATGTACCCTAATAAAAACTGTACTAGTTCAATGAAAATGGAAAATGGTTGTAAATTTTATAGTATCATAGTGATGATTTTTATGCCCCCACCGTAGCGGAGGGGGCATTGAGTTTAACCCTTATCTGTCTGACCGACCGGTCGTACGTCACAAAATTGGTGTCCGTTCTCTTTCTTTAGTTTGCCTCGACCAAATGTTATGAAAATTATACACAATGCTTATTAGCACAAAACACAGACCAAGTTCGAATTTTGTTATCGTCACTTATATTGTTCTAAAGTTATGGCCTTTACAAATGGAAAAAAATGCTGTTTTTTTTTTTCATTTTCGTTCTCTAACTTAAGTTTGCCCCTTACAAATTTTATGAAACTTATTATTTACCACAAAACTCAGAATATGTACAAATTTGGGAAGCGTCACTTTTACGGTTCGTCAGTTATGTCTATTCATAATTAGTTCTTTCCACTTTTCTGTGGAGCCTATTGTATTTTTCCTGATAATTGTGTTTCGTCTTCAGCTATATTTGTTATACTGCTGTTCAAAAGTCATAAAACAATTCCGGGTTACAAACTAAAACTGAGGAAAACACATTAACTATAAGAGGAAACCAGTGAAACAAAAGAAACGCAACAAAATCAAATGACATGCAACATACATAGAAACGAACTATTAGATAACAACTGCCATCTACCTGACTTGGTACAGGACATTTTAAGAAAAAAGGTGGGTTGAACCAGGTTTTGTTGCTAGCTAAACCTCGCACTTTTATGGTAATGTTGAAGATACCGCTAAAATAACAATATTACATGAAAGAATACAGTACAAATAAATGTAAGAATACCCAGGACAGAGAAATACATAAATTAATAATATAATATTACATTTCGACATGTTAACCACATAATAACAACAAATACGTAAAATATTTAGGACAGTACACAAAATCAGCATAATAGAATTACGAACTGTCTGCCACAAAAAGTGACGTCACAGGTTAATTTCTAAAAACTGGATAGAAATCAATAACTTGTATATAAGTGTTTTGATTACTATGATATTGTACCACATGGTTCTATATCACAAGTAGAAGGTTGAGATTCATTTTAGGGTAATTGCCAAATCCGTTAAGGAACTAGGGGCAAAATATCTAGTTTCAAGCCAATTACTAGAGTTGGAGTGTATTGATGTCTTTTGTAATGTACCACATTATATAAAGGCTTTTTTTCAAATGTAATATGGTTTGTAAAGGTGGGGGGAGATTAAAGAAATTAAAAAGATTTTGTTTCGAATATTGTTTTTTTAAAAAGGGGTCAACATTTTTTTGTTTTGAGGGAACCCCCCCCCCTCCCTGAAGATTTAAGAAATTAGGAAAATTTCTTCATAATTATTTTTTTGAAGGGGGAGGGATCGTTTTTCTCAATATTTTAGAAATTGTTAATTTTCCCATAAAAAAATTGGGGGTCACAATTTTTGGCTAACTCTTTGTATACAATCTGAAACAAGTTTTGCTACAAAGAATTAGGCAACAGCACAGTATATTGCACAAAACCTTCAATTGAATATGAATTCAAACTGAAAGCGTCATTATATTTCGCGGAATTTCAAATGCAGCTACGGGATTAGCTGATTTTGGAAATACCGCGGGAGTTACGACGTCGCGTTCTTCCTGTTGTATCTATGGTTGCAGGACGTAGCATTAGTGTTATTTTATGAAGTATACGTTTAACTGCATAGTTGGGTTTCTGCTTTTTGTATAACGATATCCCGAAAAAGACAATATACAAGAAAAGGCGGGGGTAAATCAACTATCGTCGTAACTCCCGCGGTATTTCCAAAATCAGCTAATCCCGTAGCTGCATTTGAAATTCCGCGAAATATAACGACGCTTTAAGTCAAATAGTTTCATCGAGGTTCAATGGAGACTATTGACCGGTCCAATAGTTCAACACTTGCAATTTAAAAAACAGTCAAAATATTGTGAACTTGTTTTATATAGTAAGAAATTGATAACTGAGGTATAATAATTATTAATATTCTCTATAAATTTCATTAACTTCAGTCAAAAATTTATAATTGAACAAGAGGGATGGAAATTGTTTATAAATATTCTGAAAAACTAGAATTTGAGTCTTGTTTGTATTAACACTCAACTGCCATTTAATGCAATATTCATATAGTTTGTCTAACGCATTTTGAAGCCCCTGGTGTGTCTCAGACAGTAACACTAAATCATCTTCGTAACTGAGAGTTTGGATAATTGAAGTATCAAGAACTGGAGGGTTACAAGTTTCACCAAAACTGAATGCAAATCATTAATATAACAATTAAAACTAGAGGCTCTCAAGAGCCGGTGTCGTTCACCTGACTCTTCTTGGTTGATGGAAAGCATATGAAAAAAAGATTTAAATCATAACAGATAGTTATAATAATGTAACTGTTTGAGACCAAATTTGGTTTAATATTGCTATCTTTGCTTTCATTCCATTCAATGATTTTCTAAAAGAAGACATTTGTATGCATTTCCCATAGGGTCCTATGTTAAACTACCCCCACCCCGGCTGGCGACCATCTTGAATGATAGATCGGCTACAAATTAACAACACTTGGTCAGTACCTCATACGGAACATTCATGCCATATTTGGTTCCATTCCATTCAGTGGTTTTCTAGAAGTTCAAAATGTGAAAAGTTAACGAAGACGACGATCGACGGACGCCAAGTGATGAAAATAGCGCACTTGGTTCTAGGGCCAGGTGAGCTAAAAGGTAGGACTTAAACTGTCCTCTTGTCTTACGCTTCTAATGATTGAAAAAAAGAGTGTTGAGTAATAATCTTCAGTGCGGACTGTAATAAAAGAGGGACCGAGGGGAAACACATCTTAACCATAAGCCGAAACCGAAATCGCAAGACCAAGAATAGTTAAAATGGTTTAAAGTGTCCTCGATTCATTTATATTGATCTAATAAAATTTAGAATGGAAATGGGGAAAGAGTAAAACAAGAACTATCTTTGAAAAAGCGTATTTAAATTTGAGTATATGTTTAAAACTATCATTTCGACAACCTTCAGAAGCACAAAGATACCATTCAAATAACGTTTTCTCTGTTCAAGTTGTGTTCAGTATTCTCGGTCCTCGTATCTTTCTGTTTACATCCACCAAAACCCCGCGGAAATCTCACATGCGTAGGTGCGTTCTAAAAGTCATGTACGTTCGTACAACAAAGTTTACATTAACAATTATATAATTGTCCCGAATAAACAGCTGTCACAGATGCAAAGAGCTATTGGAGAAACAATTAATTAAAAAAAATATAAATCTTTGTAAGATCAAGTTCAAAAACCGGAGTTACAGCCCTTGACTAAGGTAGCGGGTTGTTTTAAGACAAGAGAAAAATTGTAAAATTCGAAGCAGATTACAGATTAACTGCAACATATTGATGTGTAAGGTTTACCAAAATCATTTCTTTTGACAATTTGCACGATCTTAATATACCAGAATATTCTTAAACTCTTGAAAAATGGCAAAATCTAATGAGGAGAGCCAGGGTGAAGAAAAAATGGCGTCGTATGCTGACGTAACCAAAACTGATCCAAAGACAATAACCTC
This sequence comes from Mytilus galloprovincialis, assembly GCF_965363235.1. Taxonomy (NCBI): domain Eukaryota; kingdom Metazoa; phylum Mollusca; class Bivalvia; order Mytilida; family Mytilidae; genus Mytilus; species Mytilus galloprovincialis. The sequence goes on from NC_134839.1 coordinate 90,642,549, forward strand.
TTCAACAATGAATGGAGTCAAACCAGTCTTCGTTCAAGAAATAGATGTATTTGGTTCACTAACAGATCGAGTCACAACAAAAACACTGTACCTTACAAATGTTGAAATGTACCAAACCCTAGGTTATTCAGTTGAGGCACGTTCCATCATAGGACTTCAAAGAATAAGAGGCCTCTGGCGAATATACCTCGATTGTGATTCCGCTAGAGACCACCTTATCTGTAAGAGAGTGGACATTCGGGGTAAAAAAATCAACATTTACTCAAGAAACCCTCGGGAAACCATACATGAGAACATAGACACTGTAAGATTGAGAGTGAAAGATGTTCCACTCTCTGCCGATGACGGCCAAATATTAAGAGCTCTAGAAGAACAGAGCTGTGTAATAATGAACCACTTTAGAGAACGTCTTAGGTATGAGAATGAGATCACAAACTGTCTCACTGGTGATAGAATCATCATATGTCAGGGTCCTTTATCCCAAGACATTCCTCGATCTATTACTATAGGCAAATACAGAGCCACAGTCATGTACCGTGATCAACCATCTACAAGCAATCGTCCCAAAAAGTGCTCGAAATGTCTAGCTGATGGGCATAATTTTAGAAATTGCCCTAATGACTGGGTTTGCAAATCATGTGGTAAGGAAGGTCATAAACAAATTGACTGTACAGAAAATGAGCTCCCTGATAACACTCAACATCCTAATGAACATCAAAGCACAAATGAAAACACAAATGATGCTGAGGACACTACTGTAGAAAATGATACAACACAACCAAATCACACAGATGATCCATCTACAAATAGCGAACATGAATCAACGAGTGTATATGAAGAAGACATTGATATGTCCCAATCAGAAATATCTCTGGAGGCAGAAAAAAGAAAGAAAGAAAGAAAAACAACACAAACTCAAATTACCTCATTTGTATCGGAACAACAGTAGTCTGTATCAACTCCGGCTAAACAAAAAAACAACTGAAACGTGGAGCGGTCTCCAGTTACCCCGACCCATGTTTTGCATGAAAAAGAAGGTGATACCACAGCCAAACGGTCAAAAACTTTGGCAACTTAATAACAACCACTGAAACGAAATGGCATTTATCAGTACTGTATACGTACCAACAAACAGTTTACAGAACATTTATATGAAAACAAATAAAAGTAAAACTAGTTTATTATTATACTGTAATACATGTTCAGTGATATTTATTTTGTGTATAATCATGATGACATGTGTAACAAAACTCATTCACAGTAGAGTTGAAATTAGTACCACTCCATATACATGCAGTCATAGGTACACTCATATTTCACAATATATATCTTTGGTGAATTGCATATTTTATATAAAGTTTACACTTTTCTCACTACAGTTCCAATTAATCCAGATGTGCCTCAAAATTCTTCTTCTTAGATCACAAAATGAACACGCATATCTTTTATTAATTCTGTACACAAATATGCAACAGACACACTTTTGCACACAAAAATTTATAAGTAAATTGACAACAGATGTTCCCATACAGAATCACACTTATAGCTCCATATATGCTCATACTTCGTATCTAAATTATATGCAAAGCTTTGAGTCCAAACTGGTAAACAGATATAATCCACTTCATAATGCAAACCATTACATATATCTCCTGGAAAAAATAATAAATTTTTTAGCATTCAACAGCTATAAAAATCAATTTAGCAAATTAAAAGCAAAGAAGCATGAGAATAATAAAACATTACAATTAAGACCTGACAAAAGAAACACATATAGTACTGATAAAAAAAAATGTACATATTTACATAAAGAACTCATTATCTTTATCTACTGTAAACTATTTAAATATATCTTTTGTATAATATATTCATGTAAATATTTTTCTCTACAGAATTATTGTAATATTTATAATATCTTTGTATTGAGTAAAATTTATTTCTCAATTATTGTCTTCACAAACTGTGTGTGGTATATGATTGTCACAGCTCAGTTTGTAAACAAAGTCACGTTGTTGACCCAAATAATGACCCGTAAGGCGAGGTCATCATGTGTAAAAACTGTATGTATTGTCAATTTGAAAACAACATTGTGTAATATTCTTTTACATAATACCGTAAAGTTAAACATTATTGATACTGTGTATCTAATTATTGTGATTAAATTTGATCACTATTTAATATGTTTTTATGTAGGATCACTTCTTATAGTAAAACAATGTGAACTTTGTAGAAAGTATAAAGAATGTAATGCTACAAGTACAGCAAAACTGCCGATATTATTCACTTCAGGGGCGGATGCAGGAATTTTCGAAAGGGGGGGTGCTAACCCAGGGCACCCAGGGCAAAGGGGGGGTGCAAAACATATGTCCCGATACAAATGCATTGATCGGCAAAAATAAAGGGGGGGGGGTGCGCACCCCCGGAACCACCCAAACCCCCCTGGATCCGCCACTGCACCTGTTGAATAAAGTAAATACTCGTGAACTGGTAACAGAAAGAATAAAATCGATAATTGATACTATAAATAGATGGGGGTTCCCCAAACATAAACTTACCTTTTACATTAACAATTATGGCTGATCAAAAACTTCACATCTGTACAGTTAATGCTAAGGGATTACAGCAATCTGAAAAAAGAAAAAGACTAATTGAATGGACAAAACAACAAAAATGTGATATTCTCCTAATACAAGAAACACACTTTACTGACAACTTAGAAGAATCTTTAAAAAAAAGAGTTTGAAGGTGAATTATTCTTCAGTAATGGTCAGAGCAATGCTAGAGGGGTATCTATATGGTTAAAAAGTAGGCTCAACTACAAATTTATTGACTTTTATAAAGATAAAGATGGAAGACTTCTTCTCGTAAATATAGAAATTGACGAAAGCATACTTACAATTGCAAACGTTTATGCACCAAATAATACTAAGCTAAGAAACACTTTTTTTAAAACAGTTAAAACTTTTATAGATAAATATAGTCTTGGACAACTAATAATAGGAGGAGACTTTAACGATATTTTATCTGAAAAAGATACTAAAAATAAAAATAAAAGAATACAATTTGATAAACCAGTCTGCGGACTTAAAACTTTAATTAAATCTTTAAAATTAACAGATATATGGCGTGAAAAAAAAACAGAGATAAAACTCACTTCACATGGTGTAAAAGAAATAAAACAGAAGCCACTAGAATTGATTACTTCCTTGTTAGTACTGAAATTAAAAAAAAATTGCTCCTCTTGTGATATTAGACCAATTGTTATTCAATACACTGACTATAATAGTGTATCTTTAAAATTACAAATATCAAGAAATAATAAAGGACGCGGATACTGGAAATTAAATAGTAGCGTTTTAAACGACGAAATCTACCTAAAAATAATATACAATCTAATTAACAACTATAAAATTAAAGCAAATGATTCAATAAATCTAGCTACTTTATGGGACACTTTTAAAATAGAGGTTCGAGATTGTACAATTCAATTCTGTAAATTAAAAGCCCTCAACAAAAAAGATTCAATCAATGTGTTAGAAAATCAACTTAAGCAACTTAATAATGAAATTCATACAACTAACATCAGAGTTAATGATTATGAAACAAATACCTCCCTGATTGAAAAAATAGAGAAAGTAGAACAAGAGTTAGGAAATCTATATAATGAAAAAATTAAAGGCAATCAAATAAGATCAAGGGTGAAATGGATTGAAGAAGGAGAAAAAAATACTTCCTACTTCTTAGGTCTTGAAAAAGCCAGGCAGTGCAAAAAAACCATTACTAGATTGTATGATGTAAACAATAATATAATTACTGATCAAGAAAAAATACTTAACCTTGAAGTTAACTATTATAAAACATTATATTCCTCAACTAAGCCTGATGTGGAAGATACTAAAAAGTAATTTAACAATATTAAAAAATGTCCAAAATTAAGTGATAGTGAAAGTGATTTATGTGAAGGAAAAATAACAGTGCAGGAATGCACAGATGCAATATTCAAAATGAAACTAAATAAAGCCCCAGGTCTAGATGGACTTAATGTTGAATTTTACAGAAAATTTTGGGAAAAAATAAAAGATTTAATTGTATCAGTATTTAATTTTTGCTATAAAAAAGGAGAATTATCAACTTCACAAAAAATTGGAGCAATATCATTAATATATAAAAATGAAGATCCACTTTCTTTAAATAATTATCGTCCAATAACTCTGTTAAATTATGATGTAAAATTGTTGGCTTATGCACTTGCTCAAAGATTAAAACAAGTATTACCAAAAATAATTCATACTGATCAAAAAGGCTATATAAAAAATAGATACATAGGCTTCAATATAAGGCAAATACAAGATATTATTGATTACTCAGAGAACTTTAAAGTAGATGGTGCTATACTTTTTGTTGATTTCTCTAGGGCATTTGACTCCCTTGAATGGAACTTTATGTCAGAAACCTTGGTAAAATTTGGCTTTAAAAGTAGTTTTATAAGATGGATTCAAACAATGTACACAGACATAAAAGGTTGTATACTCAACAACGGTTGGGTGTCCAGCAGTTTTAACATTTTTCGTGGAATTCGACAAGGATGTCCAATTTCTTCGTTAGCCTTTGTATTAGTAGTTGAAATTATGGCAATTAAACTAAGAGAAGATAATAATCTCAAAGGTTTAGAGGTGAAACTAGATGGTAGAAATTGCTCACTTAAAATATGTCAACTTGCAGATGATACAACACTATTTCTTAAATCACCAAAAGATGTTAGTTTAGCAATGAATATAATTGAAACTTTTGGAAGTTTATCAGGATTACAACTAAACAGAAATAAAACAGAGGGATTTGGGTTGGGAAAACTTAAACATAGCAGAGACAAATTTGAAAACATAAATTGGAAAACAGATAATATTAAAAGTCTTGGCTTTTACTTTGGTTATAACAATCAAGACTGTCAAAAACTAAACACTGATAAACAGCTTAAAAAATGTGAAAAAATTATATCAAACTGGATGAAAAGAAATTTAACATTAATAGGTAAAATAATAGTAGTAAAATCACTAATTCTTCCAAATTTAACTTATATCGCATCAAATATGTACATATCAAAAGAAATAATACAAAAGTTTAAAACTCTAGTATATAATTTCATATGGAATGGGAAAAAAGATAAAGTTAAACGTGCAACTCTTTGTAAAAACTATCTAGAAGGTGGGTTAAAAATGATCGACATAGACTTATATCTCAAAGCTCTTCAATTACGGTGGATTTTAAAACTTAAACAAAATTCTGGTGATAATTGGTCAATCATACCCCAAGCTTACTTAAACAAATTTGGTAAAAACCTCTTGATATTTCGAATGAATATTAAAAATGTTAATATGTTAGACAAAAAAATATTTAAATCCCTTCCCCAGTTCTATCAGCAATTGATTAAAACTTGGATTAATGTTAAGGGAGGACAGACAAAGATCCCACAATCATTTCTAGACATAAGAAAGCAGATTTTAAGGGGCAATCATAACATACAAACAAAAGGAAAACACTTATTATTTACTAAATGGATTGAACATAATATTCTGTATGTAAATGACATACTTGATGAAAGAGGTCATATATTAGAAAATAAAATATTACTTAAATTAAAAGATAAACGGGATTGGATTAGAGAATTATCATTATTAAAGAAAGCTATTCCAAAACATTGGCAGAATATTTTAAAGCAAGAAAGCTCATTTAAAACAAAAGAAAATATAAAGAAAACAAAACATCTGCAAATACTACTCAATCATAACATCTATCCAGAAATGGGTAATAAAGAAATATATTCAATACTTATTGCCCCTTATAAGCAAGAAAAACCTGTAGGTATTCTGAAGTGGGAAAGAATTTTTGAAGAAAATTTAAATATGAAATTTAAAAGCACTCTTAATTTTTGTCGAGCCTTCGACTTTAGTCGAAAAAGCGAGACTAAGCGATCCTACATTCCGTCGTCGTCGGTGTCGTCGGCGGTGTCAACAAATATTCACTCTGTGGTTAAAGTTTTTGAAATTTTAATAACTTTCTTAAACTATACTGGATTTCTACCAAACTTTGACAGAAGCTTGTTTATGATCATAAGATAGTATCCAGAAGTAAATTTTGTAAAAATAAAATTCTATATTTTCCGTATTTTACTTTTAAATAGACTTAGTTTTTTCTGTGGGGAAACATTACATTCACTTTGGTTAAAGTTTTAAGAATTTTAATAACTTTCTTAAACTATCCTGGGTTTGTACCAAACTTGGACAGAAGCTTGTTTATGATCATAAGATAGTATCCAGAAGTAAATTTTGTAAAAATATAAATCCATTTTTTTCCATATTTTACTTTTAAATGGACTTAGTTTTTCTGCGGGGAAACATTATATTCACTCTGTGGTAAAAGTTTTTAAAATTTTAATAACTTTCTTAAACTATCCTAGGTGTGTACCAAACTTGGACAGAAGCTTATTTATGATCATAAAATAGTATCCAGAAGTAAATTTTGTAAAAAAATAACTCCATTTTTTCTGTATTTTTTTTTTAAATGGACTTAGATTTTCTTTAAGTTTAAACTTACATGTACATACAGTTTGCAGTTAAAGTTTTCAAAACATTCATTAGATTTATTAACTATCCTAGATTTTTACCAAACTTAGACAGAAGCTTCTTACAATCATAAGATGGTATCAAGAGGAAAATTTTTTATTGATTTTTTTCCTCATTTTTGTTGAGCCTGCGATTTACAGCAAAAGTAGGCGAGACACTGGGTTCCGCGGAACCCTTACAAATTTTATATTTAATTACCTAGAAAACAACAAATTTAAAATGTTTAAATGGAAATTACTCAACTTTATTCTTCCATGCAACGACTAATTAGCACAGTGGAAAGTATTAGATAACAATTCTTGCAATTTTTGCAAAGAAATTGACAATTATAAACATTTTTTTATTACATGCCCTTATAATAATACTTACTGGCAAGAAATATACAAGTTATTACTTTATCTTCAAATAGATAGACATATTTTAAGGCTAGAAAATTTAATAACTGGCTATAAAATGGCAGATGCAAAATATTTTGATATAAACACCCTGATAACAGTTACATTCTTCTCAATATATAAGGCACATTTTGTTTCAAACAAAAAAGAAACAAAGATAGAAATCTTTAAAATCTTCAAAAAGGAAATATATGACATTATAAGATTAAATGCGATAAGAAATATAGAAACCGGGAATATGTTATTAAAGACATCAGCATATTGTAACCTGTAAGTAAAGGTATAGTTTGTTTTTAACAAATAAACATATGCTAACTTCCCTTGGCCTTGTATAAATATTTTACCACGTGGGGCCAAAATAAACACGCATATCAAATAACCTTTTGATTTGAATTTAAAATAATTTTATAAATTACCTAGTTATGTTTTACACTAGCATAGTCAAGCAAATAAGCTTAGACAAAATAAATCCTTCAAAACATAAAAGAATATGAAAGTAACTCCAATACACAGACTACACAGGTCTGAGACACAGGTAACCTGTGAGGGAAAGTAAACATACATAATAATTACAAAACGAAACGGTGTAGATCCTTTATTTTCCCGATTTGTAAGCAGACAAATTTTTTTTTCATTATTAATGACTGAATCAATGTATATTGATGTGAATTTAATTTAATTTATGTATTATGTCTAATTGTATAATACTAACATTTATATAATATTTTATTATATATTCTCCCTGGATGTATAATAACTGATATACAGGGATACTTAGCTTAATGCTGTAAGCTAGGTAAATTGTTAAACAGCATTTAGTGCAATAAAGATGATTTAATTGTTTCAAAAAAAAAAAAAAAAAAAAAAAAAAAAAGTTCAAATATTTATAGTTTTTCACTTGCTTTCCATCACGATATAATTAACGAGACGTTTTTTAAAACACAACCAAATCACCCACCATGACAGCATTTTGTCCAATCACAGAAAGGATTTTCGAGCATGCGTATTCTGTTGCCATAGTTAAGCGTCCTTAAGTTCAAAGGGCACAAACCGAATCTATACCGACTACGTCGGAAAAAGACATCAATTCGACCGAAAAGCAGATAAAGGCCAAATGACACCAATGTCCCTTCAACACAACGAGATGTGACAGTATGTACCCTAATAAAAACTGTACTAGTTCAATGAAAATGGAAAATGGTTGTAAATTTTATAGTATCATAGTGATGATTTTTATGCCCCCACCGTAGCGGAGGGGGCATTGAGTTTAACCCTTATCTGTCTGACCGACCGGTCGTACGTCACAAAATTGGTGTCCGTTCTCTTTCTTTAGTTTGCCTCGACCAAATGTTATGAAAATTATACACAATGCTTATTAGCACAAAACACAGACCAAGTTCGAATTTTGTTATCGTCACTTATATTGTTCTAAAGTTATGGCCTTTACAAATGGAAAAAAATGCTGTTTTTTTTTTCATTTTCGTTCTCTAACTTAAGTTTGCCCCTAACAAATTTTATGAAACTTATTATTTACCACAAAACTCAGAATATGTACAAATTTGGGAAGCGTCACTTTTACGGTTCGTCAGTTATGTCTATTCATAATTAGTTCTTTCCACTTTTCTGTGGAGCCTATTGTATTTTTCCTGATAATTGTGTTTCGTCTTCAGCTATATTTGTTATACTGCTGTTCAAAAGTCATAAAACAATTCCGGGTTACAAACTAAAACTGAGGAAAACACATTAACTATAAGAGGAAACCAGTGAAACAAAAGAAACGCAACAAAATCAAATGACATGCAACATACATAGAAACGAACTATTAGATAACAACTGCCATCTACCTGACTTGGTACAGGACATTTTAAGAAAAAAGGTGGGTTGAACCAGGTTTTGTTGCTAGCTAAACCTCGCACTTTTATGGTAATGTTGAAGATACCGCTAAAATAACAATATTACATGAAAGAATACAGTACAAATAAATGTAAGAATACCCAGGACAGAGAAATACATAAATTAATAATATAATATTACATTTCGACATGTTAACCACATAATAACAACAAATACGTAAAATATTTAGGACAGTACACAAAATCAGCATAATAGAATTACGAACTGTCTGCCACAAAAAGTGACGTCACAGGTTAATTTCTAAAAACTGGATAGAAATCAATAACTTGTATATAAGTGTTTTGATTACTATGATATTGTACCACATGGTTCTATATCACAAGTAGAAGGTTGAGATTCATTTTAGGGTAATTGCCAAATCCGTTAAGGAACTAGGGGCAAAATATCTAGTTTCAAGCCAATTACTAGAGTTGGAGTGTATTGATGTCTTTTGTAATGTACCACATTATATAAAGGCTTTTTTTCAAATGTAATATGGTTTGTAAAGGTGGGGGGAGATTAAAGAAATTAAAAAGATTTTGTTTCGAATATTGTTTTTTTAAAAAGGGGTCAACATTTTTTTGTTTTGAGGGAACCCCCCCCCCCTCCCTGAAGATTTAAGAAATTAGGAAAATTTCTTCATAATTATTTTTTTGAAGGGGGAGGGATCGTTTTTCTCAATATTTTAGAAATTGTTAATTTTCCCATAAAAAAATTGGGGGTCACAATTTTTGGCTAACTCTTTGTATACAATCTGAAACAAGTTTTGCTACAAAGAATTAGGCAACAGCACAGTATATTGCACAAAACCTTCAATTGAATATGAATTCAAACTGAAAGCGTCATTATATTTCGCGGAATTTCAAATGCAGCTACGGGATTAGCTGATTTTGGAAATACCGCGGGAGTTACGACGTCGCGTTCTTCCTGTTGTATCTATGGTTGCAGGACGTAGCATTAGTGTTATTTTATGAAGTATACGTTTAACTGCATAGTTGGGTTTCTGCTTTTTGTATAACGATATCCCGAAAAAGACAATATACAAGAAAAGGCGGGGGTAAATCAACTATCGTCGTAACTCCCGCGGTATTTCCAAAATCAGCTAATCCCGTAGCTGCATTTGAAATTCCGCGAAATATAACGACGCTTTAAGTCAAATAGTTTCATCGAGGTTCAATGGAGACTATTGACCGGTCCAATAGTTCAACACTTGCAATTTAAAAAACAGTCAAAATATTGTGAACTTGTTTTATATAGTAAGAAATTGATAACTGAGGTATAATAATTATTAATATTCTCTATAAATTTCATTAACTTCAGTCAAAAATTTATAATTGAACAAGAGGGATGGAAATTGTTTATAAATATTCTGAAAAACTAGAATTTGAGTCTTGTTTGTATTAACACTCAACTGCCATTTAATGCAATATTCATATAGTTTGTCTAACGCATTTTGAAGCCCCTGGTGTGTCTCAGACAGTAACACTAAATCATCTTCGTAACTGAGAGTTTGGATAATTGAAGTATCAAGAACTGGAGGGTTACAAGTTTCACCAAAACTGAATGCAAATCATTAATATAACAATTAAAACTAGAGGCTCTCAAGAGCCGGTGTCGTTCACCTGACTCTTCTTGGTTGATGGAAAGCATATGAAAAAAAGATTAAAATCATAACAGATAGTTATAATAATGTAACTGTTTGAGACCAAATTTGGTTTAATATTGCTATCTTTGCTTTCATTCCATTCAATGATTTTCTAAAAGAAGACATTTGTATGCATTTCCCATAGGGTCCTATGTTAAACTACCCCCACCCCGGCTGGCGACCATCTTGAATGATAGATCGGCTACAAATTAACAACACTTGGTCAGTACCTCATACGGAACATTCATGCCATATTTGGTTCCATTCCATTCAGTGGTTTTCTAGAAGTTCAAAATGTGAAAAGTTAACGAAGACGACGATCGACGGACGCCAAGTGATGAAAATAGCGCACTTGGTTCTAGGGCCAGGTGAGCTAAAAGGTAGGACTTAAACTGTCCTCTTGTCTTACGCTTCTAATGATTGAAAAAAAGAGTGTTGAGTAATAATCTTCAGTGCGGACTGTAATAAAAGAGGGACGAAAGATACCAGAGGGACAGTCAAACTCATCAATCGACAATAAACTGACAACGCCATGGCTAAAAATGAAAAGGACAAACAGACAAACAATAGTACACATAACACAACATAGAAAACTAAGCCATACATATTGTTCAAAATAGTATGAAATTTCACACCAGCACCATTATTTATCAATTTATACAAGTGGCCATTATTCCAAACAGAGCCAAAAGCACCACTCAAATCTACAATACAAGCTTTGTCTTATTTTTTTCCAAGTACATGGTGACAAGAGTTTTCAAAATAAATATGCTACCAGACGTTCTATGATTTGAACGAAATCCAAATTGATGACTGGAGAACTTATATTCATAATGCTTTATTTTACAAGTCTTTTATTTAAATAGAGGTATATAATTTTGAAAGACAGTTTAAAATAGAAATACCTCTATAATTGCATGTCTTCTTTATCGCCAGACTTATGGATTAAAACAATAAAAGTTTTCCTCCAGCTGGTGGGATAAATATCAGCTGATAAAATAAGTTTACAAAATTATCTTCCGTTTCGCACTTAACATGTACCCCTCTCTTCACCCATTTTTAGTTTTATACGACCGCAAAAATTGAAAAATGTTTGGTCGTATATTGGTATGACGTTGGCGTCGTCTTCGTCGTCGTCCGAATACTTTTAGTTTTCGCACTCTAACTTTAGTAAAAGTGAATAGAAATCTATGAAATTTTAACACAAGGTTTATGACCACAAAAGGAAGGTTGGGATTGATTTTGGAAGTTTTGGTCCCAACATTTTAGGAATTAGGGGCCAAAAAGGGCCAAATAAGCATTTTCTTGGTTTTCGCACTATACCTTTAGTAAAAGTGAATAGAAATCTATGAAATTTTAACACAAGGTTTATGACCACAAAAGGAAGGTTGGGATTGATTTAGGAGTTTTGGTCCCAACATTTTAGGAATTAGGGGCCAAAAAGGGCCCAAATAACATTTTCTTGGTTTTCGCACTATAACTTTAGTTTAAGTAAATAGAAATCTATGAAATTTTGACACAAGGTTTATGACCACAAAAGGAAGGTTGGGATTGATTTTGGGAGTTTTAGTTCCAACAGTTTAGGAATTAGGGGCCAAAAAAGGACCCAAATAAGCATTATTCTTGGTTTTCGCAAAATAACTTGAAAATTGAACTTTGTTTGATTTAATCAAAAATTGAATAATTGGGGTTCTTTGATATGCGGAATCTTACTTTTTATGTAGATTCTTAATTTTTGGTCCCGTTTTTAAATTGGTCTACATTAAGATCCAAAGGGTCCAGAATTAAACTTAGTTTGATTTTAACTAAAATTGAATCCTTGGGGTTCTTTGATATGCTGAATCTAAAAATGTACTTAGATTTTTGATTATTGGCCCAGTTTTCAAGTTGGTCCAAATCGGTGTCTAAAATTAAACTTTGTTTGATTTCATCAAAAATTGAATAATTGGGGTTCTTTGATAAGCCAAATCTAACTGTGTATGCAGATTCTTAATTTTTAGTCCCGTTTTCAAATTGGTCTACATTAAAGTTCAAAGGGTCCAAAATTAAACTAAGTTTGATTTTAACAAAAATTGAATTCTTGGGCTTTTATGATATGCTGAATCTTAACATGTACTTAGATTTTTGATTATGGGCCCAGTTTTCAAGTTGATTCAAATCAGTATCTAAAATTATTATATTAAGTATTGTGCAATAGCAAGAAATTTTCAATTGGACAGTATTCAGCAATAGCAAGAAATCTTCAATTGGACAGTATTGTGCAATAGCAAATATTTCAATTGTACAGTATTGCGCAATAGCAAGAAATATCTAATTGCACAATATTGTGCAATAGCAAGAAATTTTCAATCGATTGGAGTTATCTTTCTTTGTCCAGAATAGTAGTTGAATCAACTTAAATCATTGTTTTATACAATATACAATGTATATTCACTTTTACTACCAACTGATAAATTAAAACAATCTTTACCATTCAGTGATAATAGGCACCTTTTGTTACATTTTAATATTTTATGATGTATTTAAATGAGTAGTTATTGTTGCAAACTCCATTAGAAATTTGAATTGAGATCAGTTTTGGAAAAAGGGAAAGGGGGATGTGAAAAAAAATGGGGGGGGGGTTAAATTTTTCTCATTTCAGATTTCATTAATAAAAAGAAAATTTCTTCAAACATTTTTTTGAGAGGATTAATATTCAACAGCATAGTGAATTGCTCAAAGGCAAAAAATATTTTAAGTTCATTAGACCACATTCATTTTGTGTCCGAAACCTATGCTGTGTCAACTATTTAATCACAATCCAAATTTAGAGCTGAATCCAGCTTGAATGTTGTGTTCATACTTGCCCCGACCGTTCAGGTACAACCTCTGCGGTCGTATAAAGCTGCGCCCTGTGGAGCATCTGTTTATTTTTTGGTGAAAACAGCTTCACATAAATATATAATATTATATATTTATATAATAAAGGATACGTTTAAAACTATTGACAAACCTTATTCGGTCCAATACATTAAAAGAAAAATGGAATTTTTATATTTTAAAACTTTAATCAAAATAAAAAAAAACATATATTTGAAAACTTTTTAAAGTTTTGAATTCATAAGTGTTACACGGACCTAAATTCTTTATAACACGTTGTATGTAAAAAAATGAATTTCATAAATATATCATATAATATATTCATTTATCATATGTTTAGTAGTAATTACAGTAGTTTTGCATATTTGATAAATAGTCTGCCGTTTAATCCATATCGCGCAACTTTGATGCGCACTCTTTATCGCATACCCTTTATCACACCCCTACTTTCTTTTTTTCTTTTTTTTTATACATAAAGTCAGTTTCTTTTTTTTTTTTGCTTATGAAAATTTTTCCTCAAAATAGGTCTAATAGAACGGTCATTCGGGCGTGACGCAATTTATTGAATGACGTCATTGTTTGGTATGTGACTTCACGAACGTCAAGTTTTCATATATTTTGGCACACTAAATGGAACTATAAAAAATACAAAACACACAAAAAAATACAATAATAAACATAATATTTTTAAAACAACAGCACGCAAATTGTAAGGTAACCTAGATGCTTCGGATAAGTAATTGAGCAGTTCTTTTAAGGCCTTTGAAACAAGACAAAAGTAGAATATAATATAATACTCTTCTGTTGAAATATATGATAAAGCGTATAAAATCCGTATCACATGCAGTATCACCCTCGACCAATATCATCCCTCGGGTCTAAAGGCCCTTGGGCTGATAATGGTGTCTCGGGATGATACGACATATGATACCGATTTTGCCATGTATTATTCTCTATATAATAAAAAAAAACACGTTTGAAACTCTTGACTTGCTTGATTCAGTCCTATTCAATAAAAAGTTACGACCATCACAATTTTACGTTACGACCATTCTCAACATTTTTAGCTCACCTGGCCCGAAGGGCCAAGTAGGATTTTCTCATCACTTGGCGTCCGTCGTCGTCGTCCGTCGTCGTCGTCCGTCGTCGTCGTTAACTTTTTACATTTTTTACTTCTTCTTGAGAACCACTGAATGGATGTGTAGAGTATGAAGACTAGGGTACATGTATTTTATTGTGACGTGTTATAGACATGTAAGTCTAGTATATAGACATGCAAGATATTTTTGATGTATGATTTAAATTGGTATTAATAAAGCATATTGTTTAATATTCTGTATTTTTCATGAAAATATTATGTAGGAAACATTAACTGTGTGAAATAACTTGTATTATACCTCTTGTAATGCTTGTAGTCTGAAACATATTCATAATTGAAGCAAATAAGTTTTAATTAACATTTAATTAAGCAAAGTTAGAACAATTAAAAACCAATTCTTCAGAGAACAATTGAAGATTCTTTCCACCTCGATAATAAGAATGAAATTTAAAAAACGATGTTAGAAAATGTCACTCCGTGTTGATGTAATGTGGTAAATCAAACTGATATAAAAAAATATAAGATTAATAGGTTTATGCAGAAGACTTAATTGTTTTATAATGAACCAGAAAGAATTTTTAGCAAAGGTCAATTTCTTTGACCTTGACCTCAATTTTGAGGTCATAGGTCAGTGATCTCAAATCAAAAGACCCCAGGTCAATCACTTGTATGGTTGTGGTGAAATACTGCTTTCAAATACAAAAGGGGAAAATTCAAAATGTATTACATGACCTTGACCTGTGACCTCAATTTCCTTCAAATGGACCAAGGACTCCATATCAAAAGACTGTAGACCTCTACGACTTGTAACGTATGAATTTATCCAACAAACTGCATATCTTTAATTTTCAAAGAGAAATAACACCCCTAAGATGTCTTTCGATCACTCAAGTCAGAATTAACCAAATCATTCTTAAGAGTAGACGAACAATTTGGTGAAAACAGTTTGCTAAAATCTTTTACGGTTTTAGAGATATAGCGATAACAAGAAAAAGGGGACGCAGGGAGATAACTCCTTTAAGAATAAGTGTTTGGTCACACAGGGTGAGTTTTGAAACCCCCATAACTGTACCACACCATTGGCCAAAAATCCATTCGATATGTTGTAAGACAAAAAAGCATCTCAGACGGCAGAAAAAGAAAAAAAAAGGTCTTTTCACGAAAAGTGGAAAGACCTAATAAAAATATTATGATTTTTCTAGAAATATTGAATTACTGTCATTTGTATATTTGATAAAACCAGTTGAAGTTTATGTTATAAATTACCAGTTCATAGTAATAATCCACTGAATAATCCTGAGGAATAATCAAACTGAATGTCTTGTATTTTTGTGAAGATCCATGTGTAGCAACTGTAGTAGATCGTAGTAAATCCACGCACCTGTGCTTGAAATTTATGAATGAAATGTATTGACATGCGCAGTGGAACACATGGCCGATTGTTCAATAAAAACACTATTTTAACGTGTTGGCAACTGTTTTCACATTCTCCTTGTAATTCCTTTTAGTATTTGTAGTCAACGTCTTCAGTGTTTTCCAGATGTTGATGCTCACTATCCTTGATATTTATCATTTGATCCGCCGGTGACACATATAACTTTTCGCAATGTTGTTTACGTATTGTGACTTCCGGTGGCGTTGTATTGTTGTATTTTTAGTTACCATAGAAATTTGTTTAGTACCATGCAAAATGTGTTTATTATATAACGCGGTTACTAAAATTGTATATGATTATGATTTTTGTAATTTATTGGAGAATTCAAATCTTTAGATGGACAGCAAGCACGCGATCCAACAATGCATTTTCCAACTTTGCCAACAATCCAACATTGACGTAATTTCGACGCATGTTCGTCAGTTCTGCTAAAACTTTTGGTTAGTTAGTATTTTATTTGCTCGTTATTTATTTTGGTCAAAATGGTTAATTATTCTTAGAAACTTCATTTTTTTAAAGGTTAAATTGTAAAGGAAAATAGTAAAGTTAGCGTTTTCAAAGTTTAAAATGAATATTTCATTTTAGCGGACTCTTTGGAGCCGGACTCCTTAATTTTGATCATTTGCTGAAAGTATTTTATTCTTTTGGTAAATTTATGATAGTTCTTTGAAATTGTTTTAGAATACTATTGTATTGTTGCTGGCAAAGCTTTATTTATAGTTTATCTTTTAAAGTTAGGATTATTGAAATTGTTCATTGTACAAAATGTTGTAGTTCATGTTTACTGTTAACGTTGTCTTTTTCTAATTAATTAAAATAGAATTAAATAAGGAAAACATTAGGCAAGTAAGGGATAATTTCCTAAAGGTATGGAAATTATAATAAACAAAACAGTTTATTTAAGGTATAAACTGTATTTCATTGTTAGTTGTTATTCAAGAAAGGTTCTGAATATAACTAATAATAATAAACATTTTTTTATGTAACTGGTGAGGTATCAGTTATTACTTTTTACAAAATAGTCAGAAAGATGTATTCTGACTAAATTCACTTGAAGTTAGGATTTTCTCTTAGGGTAATTTATTTTCTTAGTAAGATAGCAGGACTCGGTCTTTTTATGTTTTTTCTGACACACCAACATATTATCTCTTGAGTGTAGAGATCAATTAACATATTATCTCTTGAGTGTAGAGATAAATTAATAAATATCTCTTGAGTGTAGAGATAAATTATTACATGTATTATACTGACTAGATTCTTGTCATATCATCTAAGTCTATAATTTAAGTATATTACTAGTTACAATTGTTGTTTTTCTTGAATATAAATGAAAATATATGATTCTTGAAATAAATAAAATATAGAAACTTATTTACGTGACTTTTAGCAAATGCCTATATTATACTGACCAGCTCATATCTTGTCATACTGACTTTGTTATTTACGAAATATTTATAAAATTTGAGAAAAAAAACTTTTGGGTCGAAGCATTTCAAGCCCCTGCCCGCTACACATGGCATGAATGTTCCTAATAAGGTGCTGACCAAAGGTTGTTACTTTGTAGCCGATCCATCATCCAAGATGGCCGCCAGCGGGGGGCTTAGTTGAACATAGGACCCTGTGGGAAATGCATATAAAATTACTTCTTTTAGAGAACCACTGAATGGAATGAAACCAAACATAGCATGCATGTTCCTTATGAGGTGCTGGCCAAGTGGTGTTACTTTGTAGGCAATCCATCTTCTAAGATGGCCGCCAACTGGGAACTCAGTTTAACATAGGACCCTATGAAAAATACATACAAATTTCTTCTTTTAGAAAACAACTGAATTGAATAAAACCAAACATGTTTGTTTCTTTCCTTTTGAGGTGCTGGCAAAGTGTTGTTTCTTTGTAGCCAAATTTTATCTTTTTTTATATGATTTCAAAAACCCAAGTAAAGTAAGGTGAGCGATACAGGCTCTTGAGAGCCTCTAGTTGTTGTTTTAGTTACAACCATCATGCTCGAATTTTTGAATGACTATTTCATGACAATTGGAATGTTATTATGTATCAAATTTGGTTTCAATATCAACGCACTCACGATTAGTATGTATGAGACGAGCGGTTTAGCTCAAGTGAACCTTTTACTGCACGAAAATCGGAGAGAGAAAAAACTGACATCCAGAGTTGTCTCCCATTTTCGGATGGTCGTAACTTTAAGTTTGAATTGTGTGTATTGAACTCTTTTGTTTTTTTAGATATGTATGCTGAATCTTATCGGGTATTTTTAATTTGGATTTTGTGTACTCTCTTTAAATTATTATACATGAAGGTTCAAAGGATCCCAAACTTTTGTTTGATTTTATAAAAAATGAATAATTGGTGTTATTTGATATGCTGAATCCAACCGTGTATCTAAATCTTTAATTTTAGAGGCCTGTTTTCAAATTGGTCCACATTAAGTTCCAAATGGTCCAAATCTCAAGTTCGTTAATTTAAAAAAAAAATGCTTGTTTGTTTTAGCTTTTTCCGGATCCTAATTATATATATGTAATCGTGCTAAAATGTGTGCACTTTTAACCTTGAATTTTAGAAGTGAAAAAAAAAATTTACATTAAAAAGCAATATTTTTGTACATAAAAACACGTGTAGCATCCTAGTGTACACAATAGGGCTAATGGAAATATATAACTTTGCCTTTGTTGTAATGCAGAATACAAGTGTCTTACAAAAATATAATAGTCTTATCTTATTGCTGAAGTATTAATATGGCATATTTTGTCTAGTGAACGAGAACCCATCTTCTTGGCACCTCCCCTTAACTTTTTATATTTTTTTTTTCAGAAAAGAAAAGTAACCCAGCGATAGCTTTTTTTAATGACCATCAGTATTTGACCATAGAGAAGTTGTGTAACCTGATGCAAGGTTTACACTTTGATCCTGCTTCTGAAAATCCAACATCATCAGGTAAATGGAGTTTTACAGCATTTCGTGATAAATATATGAACCGCTCAATCCGAAAAAGTACAAGAGTGCTTCATATGTGTTACATTTTAATGTTGTGTCGTTGTTCTCCTCTTATATTTAATGCGTTTCCCACAGTCAGTTTTAGTTTGTTACCCCGATTTTGTTTTTTGTCCATGGATTTATGAGTTTTGAACAGCGGTATACTACTGTTGCCTTTATTTATAGGTGTTGGATATCAGAACTTCTAGTCCGTCTAATGCGTCCTGCGTAGGCGTCAAAATTATAAAGTGTGTGCCCCCTATTAAAATTTCTTGACATCTTGCCTTTGAAAAATCACAACTTTAATTGACCCACACTATTTTTTAGTTTCAACATTACAAAATATTGTAAAAATTATCAAGCTTCAGTTACAAAATCATAGTATCATCGGCATATAAAATCAAAAATTATTTAAACACATACTGTTAGCCACGTTTCATTTTTATACGACCGCAGTGGACTTATATTGGTATCACGTTGGCGTCGTCCGTCGTCGTCGTCCGAAGACTTTTGTTTTTTGCACTATAACTTTAGTATAAGTGAATAGAAATCTATGAAATTTAAACACAAGGTTTATGAACACAAAAGGAAGGTTGGGATTGATTTTGGGAGTTGAGGTCCCAACAGTTTAGGAATTAAGGGCCAAAAAGGGGCCCAAATAAGCATTTTTCTTAGTTTTCGCACCATCACTTAAGTATAAGTAAATAGAAATCTATGAAATTTAAACACAAGGTTTATGACCAGAAAAGGAAGGTTGGGATTGATTTTGTGAGTGTTGGTCACAACAGTTTAGGAATAAGGGCCCAAAGGGTCCAAAATTAAACTTTGATATGCCGAATCTAACTGTGTATATCTGTGTCGTCGTCCGAAGACGCATTTACTTTCCGGACAATAACTTTAGTTTAAGTGAATGGATGTCTATAGATTTTTAGCAGAAGGTTCAAAACCACCAAAGCAAGGTTGGAATTAATTTTGGGGATGATGGTCCCAACCGTTTAGGTCCAAAATAAGCATTTTTCTCATTTTAGGACAATAACTTGTGTATAAGTATTTCAATTGCTCTGAAGTTGTACCACAATGTTTAATACCACAAATAGAAGGTTTTGAGACATTTTGGGGGTTATGGTGCCAACAGTTTAGGAACAAAACAAAGTTTCTTATCTTAAAAGGGAGGCTGAGTTTGAGTTGCACAGTATAGTACGTATTGCACAATAGATCTGTAAGATGTTGACATTTGTTTTGTGTCCGAAATCTATATTTTGTAAAAAAATTTGATCACAATCCAAATTAAGATAGTATCAATCTTTAATATTGCTTGGTATCAGGCTGCCCTCATCTAAGCATTTTATTGTAGTTTCCAGTCAATATCTTCTGTTTTAGTGTATAAATCTCTCTGAAGTTAAACCACAAGTTTCCATACTACAAAGGGATGGTTATGGGGGCTGTGGCTCAAATCATTTAACAAATAAGGGCAAATAAGGGAGGAAAACATGTTTTTCTGGTTAAAGTACAATTTAGACAATTGAAAAGCAGTGTAAGGGAGGTAGTCCAATTCCATTTAAAGAAAACTGTTATGTATATGTTTGATTACCTCCCTTACACTGCTTGAAAATTATGTATTAAGAAATGATGATTGTCTTGAGATGATTAGCTGTAAAAAACAAATAAGAAATTACTATTAATTATGATTAATTTTAACCATGACATTTTTTTACGACTAATGTTATCATGTCGTCGTCGTTGTCGTCCGAAGACGTGTTTAGTTTCCGGACAACAACTTTAGTTTTGATGAATGGATCTCTATAAATTTTTACCAGAAGGTCCAATACCACTAAAGGAAGGTTGGGATTGTTTTTGGGGATTATGGTCCCAATAGTTTAGGAATTAGGGGGCCAAAAAGGGTCCCCAAGATAAGCATTTTTGTAGTTTACAAATACTAACTTGTGTTTAAATGTATGAATCTCTCTGAAAATGTACTTGAAGTTTCCATACCATGAAGGGATGGTAAGTATTAACTCTTGGGTTTATGGCTCAAAATGTTTTGGAATTAGAAAAAAAATGAACAATTAAGACAATTTAAAAGCAGTGTAAGGGAGTTAATTTAGAAACATTTAACTACAATTTTAGGTATTTTCGGATTTACCTCCCTTACACTACTTGTAAATTATGTATAATAAAATGTCAGGTTTTGGACTGATTGCAAAAAAGGGTGTGGTAGTAGTTTTCAAATTTTATTTTTCAAATTTCTCAAATTCCCAATTTTTGAAAAGTTTGAAGAAGAAATCCTAAATTGCACAATATTTCACAATAGATTTGTAAGATCTTGACATTTGTTTTGTGTCAGAAACCCATGTTATGTCAAAAATTTGATTACAATCCAAATTCAGAGCTGTATCAATCTTGAATATTGTGTCCATACTTGCCCCAACTGTTCATGGTTCGACCTCTGCGGTCGTATAAAGCTGCGCCCTGTGGAGCACCTGGTATATTTGAATATTTTATGACGTATTTAAATGAGCAGTTATTGTTGTAAACTCCATTAGAATTTTTAATTGAGATTATTTTTGGAATAAGGGAAAGGGGGAGGTAAAAACAATTGGGGGGATAAGAATTTGCCGGGGGTGGTACAATTTTTCTCATTTCAGATTTTAGAAATTAAAAAGAAAATTTCTTCAAATATTTTTTTTGAGGCGATTAAATATTCAACAGCAAAAAAAAATGTTAAGTTCATTAGACCACATTCATTCTGTGTCAGAAACCTGTGCTGTGTCAACTATTTAATCACAGTTCAAATTAAGAGCTGTATCCAGCTTGATTGTTGTGTCCATACTTGCCCCAACTGTTCAGGTTTCGACCTCCGCGGTCGTATAAAGCTGCGCCCTGTTGAGCATCTGGTTGTATCTGATTATTTATATTAAAATAGTGTCCAAATCTAATGAAATGTCAAAACAAAATTGTGTGGGGTGAGGGAGCGGACAGACCCTCCACTGCAGGCATTTGATAATTTTAACTGATATCATAGTGTCACTTCCTGAGAAATTGCCGGCTTAGCTTGTGATTTTTATTTTTGATTGTTTTACAGACTCTTTAACCACGCAAAGATATAACGAAAATAACGTACATGAAGAAATTACAGCACAAGATGTGAAACAGTTTCCACCAAATACAGAAGAGAGTAGAATTGAAAACACACATGACAATAACAACAGTAATACACTTACTCCGCCCATGGATCTATCAAGTTTTTCGTCAACAAGAAGATTTAGTATTAGTTCAAATGCATCAAGAGAAGGTTCATCAAGAGAAAATAGCCTTACACATCTTAAAAATTGTGCTAGTCATGAACAAATGGAGTCATCAGCACCGAATATAGATGCGTTGCCTTTCGACGATCCGTCTAATTTAGATTTGGATAAAAGTATGAGTGAAAATACCGAAATCACTCCAGTAAGTGACAACTTGGATAATGACCTATATATGTCACGAGTGCTAGTAAATTTAACTAGCGATAAGCCTATTGTTACATGTCCGGAAATTGAAACGCAGTCTGAAAAGAACCCTGAAACAGCTGCTACCGCTTTGTTGAATGATGCCTATGCTCAGTATGATGCAGGAGAATTTAGAGATATACAAAACAGCATTCCATGTTCATCTGAAAACAATTGTTCAAGAGTTGCTAATCCTGTAATCGAAGTCGAAAATTACAATTCCTCAGAACAGGCAGCAACAAATTGTGAGTTCCTCGAAAGAGAATACAACACAACTACCAATCCAGCCACTAACATCAGCTCGCCTACCAATACGTATGATTCCGAAGAGAAGAATCCAGAACAAGAATGTGATGCGTTGATTAATGACGGCACTGCGCAAGTCATGGGAACAGAGTACAGGGACATACAAAACAGTTTACCAGACATTGATGAGATGGAAGAAAGTTGAAAATAAATCCTTTAAGATTTCACGTTTTGAAGTACTTTTGTTGAAGATTGTATATACATTGGGATTATAAAAATGCAGTATTTACTATTTTCACCAAACAATTTGGTATTGTGCTGACCTAAGCTTTTATTCACAAAGAACGAAAAGTAAATCCATGTTTGATACTAAGTTTAACATTTTGCAAACCAGACTCGCGTTCCGGCCACAAAAAAAAACCCAAATTCACCAGTGAAGCTTGAATCAAAAAAGAAAAAAAAAAGAAAAAAATTAGGTAATGAAATTGAAGAGCATTGAGGACCGGAAATTTCGAAAGATTTTGCCAAATACAGCTTAGATAATATACTCCTACAAATTGAGACTGAAGGTTTATGTAACGTGGCACTCATAGTTTTATATGAATGATCATGAATGGATCTATGTTTCGAGGATGTGAAGATGTCGAAATTATGCATTACCCGGGTCCAAAAATGCACATTGCAAATAGGAACTTTCATATGAGTGTTCAGAATTTTGTACTTTTCAGATTTTCCACATTTTAAAGTGTGCTTTATTGGTTGATAACTCTTTGATTTATAGTATTTGTTTAGTGTGATTTATTTTTAATGTTGCAAAAAAGGAAACAAATAACAGGTACAAACAGGTACATATATAACGTGTTGACTAAGTGATAGTCCTTATTTTGTGTGTAACATATGAAAATAGTGTATTCTGGAAATTGTTCTTTTTGTTTATTTAACATTGTATTTTGTAAGATTTTTAAAGGGGCACTAGCTACGATATATATAAAAAAATAAAGTATGCAATTTTGCGCCTGTCCCAAGTCAGGAGCCTCTGGCCTTTGTTAGTCTTGTATGATTTTAAATTTTGGTTTCTTGTGTATAATTCGGAGTTTAGTATGGCGTCCATTGTCACTGTACTATTATGCATATTTTAGGGGCCGGCTGAGGGACACCTACGGGTGCGGGAATTCTCGCTGCATTGAAGACCCATTGGTTGCCTTCGGCTGTTGTTTGCTCTATGGTCGGGTGGTTGTCGCTTTGACATATTCACCATTTCCTTTCTCAATTTTATGATTTTTTTTAGATCAATCATTAATCAAATTGGAATAATGAAATAATAATTTGCTTTTAGCAATCAATTTCCTTTAATTTTGTTGAAATAAGCGATTAAACATAATTTTTGACTGATTCACTTGCAAGTGAAAACGTCATCATCATTCTAACCGGTATTCATGTGAACTTCAAGTTAACCCCTAGCTAGAGATTGACAACGCATGCATTGTACGTGTACTGGTTATTTAAAGAAAAAGAATGTCAACAATGAAAGTGAAACTACGGTAAATCATTTGATTACCAATTCGATGCACATAAAATCATTCTTATATGGTTAAAAACAATGAGAAACATCTATTTTTAATCTATAAAATAAAATCAAACAGACCTATAAAAATGCAATTGCACGTGTTGGTTTAATCTATTCGTATCTTTATTTTTGTTTACATCGCTTATATGGTCATCTGAGGTCAAATCGATAGTTAATTCGATGGCGTCTGGACTAAAATACACACGAAACGAACCTATATATTATCTACCCCATGCTCTGTAAACTGTTTATTTTAGACTTTTGATAGTTTGGATAAATGTTTTACATTGTTATAAACCAAATATGAGAATTTGAGTCAAATCGGTTACAATGAATTTGACAGCTAGTGCCCCTTTAAGATTGACAGTCAATATATAGATATAAATATATGTTACATGCATTTTCTGAATTAATGCATGCATTTTGTAAAATGCCTGCAAGTTTCAGGCATTTTACATAATGACTTAATTATTCTACCCATTTTATAAATTGGCTGGAAAATATCGAAGGCATTTTATAAAATGACAAAAAATATTTAAAGAATGTTATTTCAGATAGTTACTTAATGTTAAAGCATGCAATTTAAGAGATTTAATAATCAAGAATATTATATTTTGAATTATTCCAAATTCACACAAGTACAGGACTCTACAATTATTTGGTACTTCATAAAAATATTTAGATGACAAAACTGTTACAGAATATTTGTCCTTATTATTTTCTTATACATTGTTTGGCATGTAATTTGGTTTTAGCACTTCGACTCGACCACATTTGGAGAAACCTAGATTATGACACCATTTAGCTCTTCCATTACCTTTTCTGATAAAACACTTAACGTTCGTCAACATTGGATTTGGCAATAAGCACACATGTAACACATGAATATTTATTTTTCAAATGTTACCAAAGTTTGAAAGTACATTGTCATGATTACTTTGACATGTATCTTTCGGCTTAACTTTAAACCACATGCAGTTTACTACTGTCTCATTGATTTATCAGATTGCATAGACCCAGGAATTTCTTTGAAACAATGAAGACGAAGATACTCATATCTATGCATTACAACCAAACACGGCCTTGTATAGCGAAATTTATGCTAGTGAGGGGGATTTGTTTATGAATTTTGGCCAGCGAAACGAATGAGAATTTACATGATTTGATTGACTAATGTTTACACAATAGACCTTTTATCTATGTGAGAAGGCATTAAATTTCACTTCATTGCTTAATGTAACTTTGAACTTGTTCAACAATGAATTTGTTTAAGTCAATAGTATTGTACTGCACAACGGCTTATCATAACGATGTCCTCTTCACAGTGATTACTTCCAATTTCCCCCTTTAAGACTGAACCTATCAGACTAAAACCCCTTCTAATTCATTGCCTTTTCGCTTCTATGATAAATGTACAAGACATTATTTCAAGCATTACTGCTATTAAGTCATAGGTTTATAAAAGGGTAACAGACATTCAGGTCAAAACTATACCCTCCCCTTTTCTTGCTTGTGCTGAACACCCATTTAATTGCAAACTAGTTCCTGGAAGTTTGGTAACAATAAAGGGCATTTCTGGTCTGAGTAACAGACTAACTATGTCTTAAAATTTCAATATTGAATATTATAAATTGTTTCTATTTCGATTAAACATATGTTTGAGAGACTTTTTTCAACATTATATATTATTTTTCTTTTTTGGAAGATTTAACTTATGATATTGCATCTTAAAACAAGTTTTATATAGATTCGTTGTGTATCTAAGGATACACGTATGTCGCAGATTTTAGCCGACAATAAAGTTCCATGAACATGAATGTAAAATGTATTTTACAACTGAAAAGGGACTATGCAGAAACATATTTTTACTGTGAGATTTTTCTCATGCATTTCGCACACATTTCCAAATTTTATGATTTTAGCTCACCTGACCTGAAAGGTCAAGTGAGCTTTTCTCATCACTTGGCGTCCGTCGTTCGTCGCCCGTCGTCCGTAAACATTTACAAAAATCTTCTCCTCTGAAACTACTGGGCCAAATTTAACTAAACTTGTCCACAATCATCATTGGGATATCTAGTTTAAAAAATGTGACCCTGCCAACCAACCAAGATGGCCACCATGGCTAAAAATAGAACATTGGGGTAAAATGTAGATTTAAGCTTATAACTCTAAAATCAAAGCATTTAGAGCAAATCTGACCAGGGGTAAAATTGTCTATTAGGTCAAGATCTATCTGCCCTGAAATTATCTTGAATATTATTATAGAAAGAGATAAACTGTAACCAGCAATAATGTCCAGTAAACTAAGATCTACAAATAAGTCAACATGACCAAAATTGTCAGTTGACCCATTAAGGAATTATTGCCCTTTATAGTCAATTTTTAACCATTTTTCTAAAATTTTAGTATTCTTTTAAAAGATCTTCTCCTCTGAAACTACTTGGCTAAATTTAACCAAACTTGGCCACAATCATCATTTGGGTATCTAGTTTTATAAATGTGTGGCGTGACCCTGCCAACCAACCAAGATGGCCGCCATGGCTAAGAATAGTACATAGGGGCGAAATGTAGATTTTGGCTTATATCTCTGACAGGGTTAGATTGTTTATCAGGTGAAGATCTATCTGCTCTGAAATTTTCAGACAAAACAGAAAACCTGTTGTTGGGTTGCTGCCCCAGAATTAGTAATTTTAATGAAATTTTGCAGTTTTTGGTTATTATCTTGAATATTATTATAGATAGAGATAAACTGTAAACAGCAATAATGTTTAGCAAAGTAAGATCTACAAATAAGCCAACATGACCAAAATTGTCAGTTTACCCCTTAAGGAGTT
The DNA here is from genome assembly GCF_965363235.1 of Mytilus galloprovincialis. Lineage (NCBI taxonomy): Eukaryota > Metazoa > Mollusca > Bivalvia > Mytilida > Mytilidae > Mytilus > Mytilus galloprovincialis. The sequence goes on from NC_134839.1 coordinate 90,669,618, forward strand.
ATTGCCCTTTATAGTCATTTTTTGACAATTTTCATAAATTTTGGTAAATTATTTAGAAAATATTTTCCACTGTAATTACTGGGCCAAGTTCATTATAGATAGAGATGATTGTAGCAAGAAGAATTCAGTAAAGTAAGATCTACAAACACATCATGATCACCAAAACACAATTTTGTCATGAATTTATCTGTGTCCATTGTTTAATATGCACATAGACCAAGGTGAGCGACACAGGCTCTTGAGAGCCTCTAGTTTGTTGTTGTGAACCTTGTCTAGTTTCTATACAACTATTATAGTGATACATTTGTTTCAATGTGTATGTTGTAGTTACTAGTAATTGAACAATAATGTTGGTTTATTTTATTGAATTGTTTGTTTGTTTATTTTAAAGATATATACAGTATTCGACAAACCACATATTTTCATTATAAAATTATCTTCATATTTCGAATCATATTGTTTTCATCTACTTCAATGAGTTCGTATTTCATTTGTTATAGACACATGTATGCATTAGGTAGACTAGATATGATAACTTTCTTAACAAATTGTTTTGCAGTATTCTTGGTATTTGTCATATTTGATAATTGTTTGTGTGTATGCCTTAACATTTGAAATATTTGAATATTGAATGAGATAAACGTTAGATATTGAATGAGAAATATACTTTATAAGCAAGTAAATGCAAAGTTTGCTAGTGTTATACCTAGCGTTTTGAATAAAGCAATTGGTAGTCTTGTTGTGATGACAGAAACATGTGACGAGAAGGGGGTAATTATGAAAATTATTGTTTATAATGTCACATTTGAATTTCACCACCAGTCAGGAATAAGGACTTCATTGATTCTTCACTCGTACTGTATACATGATATATATTTGTCGCTTTTAATAAGAAAATTATGAAATAAAGGGAAAATTAAAAAAAACAATACAATTTGTAATATTTTGCAACATTATTTTTATCTTCAACTTACAAGGAAAAATAAAAATAACAAAAGTACCGAACTCTAAGGAAATTTCAAATCAAACCATCTCTTATGAAATGGCATAATCAAAAGCTCAAACACATCAAGCATTTCCGTTTGTAGTGGATTAAACATGGTATAAAAAATATGAAATTCTCTCACTTGAATAACATTCGCATAAAATTCCATTACATTGACAACTATGTGTAAACAAAACTAACAGATATAATAGGTGAAAATGACAAAAATATGGGTACAGCAGTCAACATTGTGGTATAATCTAAATCATCAAAACAAACAAAATTTACACAAAGAAAAGCGAAATGGCAAAAAGGCAAAGCGAAAAATGAAATACATGGATGCAAAAGTATGAGCAAAGCACAACAAAACATTGGAGGGATCCATAGGTACCCAGCCACGCCAAAAGGATACTACAAATAATAACGTAAACATTAAAGATTATTAACAAAGACTGATAAAAGAACAATATAACACGGCTGACCGGACCAATTTGTCAGCCGTCATCGGGTAAAAACTACAAATCAAAGAATTCAACTCTATATATAAATAATATAGGGCAATGGTGTAGATTAAAAATTACACCACTCCAGACCCTTTTGTTTTCAGCATAATTAATATTGCCAATAATTAACAAGTTCCGGGTCGAATCCGATACCGATACAAATAGTATATTCAGCTATTACCTTATCTGTACGTTCCGCATTTGACAGGCACACCACCAAACGGTGTATTTAGGATTTTGCTATATACACGGGTCATAATCAAAGGACTGCCACTACTTAATTCAATCATTGTCAAATTGTTCCCTATTGTAGTTTTATTCAGCAATCAGCAAGACTTTCTAAGATAACTAATATAGGTCAATGTTGTTGATTAAAAAATACTCCATTCCTGGATAGCCAGGACCTTTTGTTTTCCAAATAACTAATATTTCCAATAACTGATAAGTTCCAGGTCGACGGGTTCAAACAGAAAGATTTAAAAGCAGAGAAAACTGTGTATCTTATAATCGACATGACTTATCTGATGACAATACCAATAACTAAAATAAGGCTTAGGCATAGTTATATACTTTAATTCAGTCACGGACCCGCGATATCACGGATGTGTACTTGTAACACGTAATTAAGATGATAAACCACGTCAGTACCTAGAAGACAATCAGTTGGTTTTCTTAAGTATAAGGAATCGACGTTTTTTAACATAAGGGAGCTACCATTTGATTTGTATTTGGGGGGGGGGAGAGCTAGGATGAAATTTGAAAAAAGACAGGATAGGACTTTTGAGTTAAAAAAAAAAGAAAAAAGGGCAGGATGAGACATTTTACAAAAAAAAGGCAAGATGAGACACTTTGCCAAACAAAAGGTCAGAATAAAGTAAAAACAAAAATGCAGGACCGGATAAAGTGAAAGTATAAATTCAGTACAGAATAAAGGCAACAGTAGTATACTGCTGTTCAAAACTCATAAATCCATGGACAAAAAACAAAATCGGGGTAACAAACTAAAACCGAGGGAAACGCATAAAATATAAGAGGAGAACAACGACACAACACTAAAATGTAACACACAAGGAAACGGACCAAGCATCAGACAAAATCCCACGAGAATAACAAATATAACATCAAAACCAAATACATGAATTTGGGATAGACAAGTACCGCGACACGTCTTATCGCAATGTGAAATTACACTAAAAAATAAGAGAAAACAAACGACGCAACGTTAAAATGTAACACACACAAAAACGAACAATAATATAACAGTGGCCATATTCCTGACTTGGTACAGGACATTTTTTGGTTTTGTGGCATGCCAAACCTCGCACTTTAATGGCAATGTTAAATATAACATTGAAATGACAACATAATATTACAGGACTACAATACAAATAAATAGGAGAACGTATTAGACAAAGAAACACATGATTAATGGATAACAAAAAGCATTAGGTTTAAAATCCAATACGCCAAAACCGCCCATCGTCCACACAAGACTGACTAGTGACGCCCAGATATAAAAGATCGAAAGTGAAAAAAAGTACATACAAAGTTGTACAGCACTGATGATTAAAAGTTGAAAAAGGTTGTGTCAAATACGGCTACGTTTTTATGCTTGGGATAAGAACATCCTTATTATTTAGAACAATTAATGCTATTGCAAACAGTAAATTTTATCAAATGAATATAAAAGATATACATACAGAGACTTGTGTGTCAATTCAAGGATCTATCTGCAATTGTACAACTAGGTTCCGTTTCACAAAGAGAAGGGTGAGATGGAGAAAGGGGGAAACTGCCCAAACAGGCAGGAATTAGGGTAAAAAACAAGCATTTCCCTTGCATCCAGACATTAACTTATCTTTAAGTACTAGTATATGGATCTCTCTAAAATTGCATTACAAGGTTTCATACCACAAGGGAAGGCTGGGATTGAGCTTAGAAGTATTTACTCCAAAAAGGGGGGGGGTCAAAAAGATTTGGTTTGGTAGATTTTTTTTTCCATTTGTTTTCTTCCAAATTTTGTAAATTTCATTTTTTCAAGTTTCGAGAAGAAATCTTATATTGCACAGTATGAGGCAATACATTTTTAAGATCTTTGTTTTCATTTATTTTGTGTCAGAAACCTATATTATGTCAAAATTTGATCACAACCCAAATTTAGACATTATCAAGCCCAGAAGATTGTGTCCAAACTTGCCCCAACTGTTCAGTGTTAAACCTCTGTGGTCGTATCAGGCTGCGCTCAGTCGATGCATTTTATTATGAATTGCGAGGTAAGTTGTTAAGTTACAACTATATTTTTGATTTTTTAAGAAACTTGATATTACAAATAGTATACTATCGTTTATATTTGTTATTTGATTTGAGTATGAAAAAATACGGGAATTTTCATTTTTAGAACGGAATGTGATTAATATCTGCGATGAGTATTTTGAATTCTTACATTTTGTCACTGTTTTGTCTAATCCGCTGTTGAAGTCATTTTTTTTTGTATATGCAATAAGTAAACTCCGAGGAAATTTAACTAGAGGCTCTAAAGAGCCTGTGTCGCTCACCTTGGTCTATGTGAATATTAAACAAAGGAAGTAGATGGATTCATGACAAATTTGTGTTTTGATGATGGTGATGTGTTTGTACATCTTACTTTGCTAAACAGTCTTGCTGCATACAATTATCTCTATCTACAATGAACTTGGCCCAGTAGTTTCAGTGTAAAATGTTAAGAAAAATTAACAAATTTTATGAAAATTGTTAAAAGTTGACTGTAAAGGACATAAACTCCTTAAGGGGTCAATTGACCATTTCGGTCATGTTGACTTATTGTCCGATTCATCAGAAAATTTCAGGGCAGATAGACATTGACCTGATAAACAATTTACCTCCATGTCAGATTTGCTCTAAATGCTTTGGTTTTTGAGTTATACCGTAAGCCAAAAACTGCATTTTACCGCTATGTTCTATTTTTAGCCATGGTGGCCATCTTGATTTGATGGCCTGGTCACCGGACACATTTTTTAAACTAGATATCCCAAAGATGATTGTGGCCAAGTTTGGATTAATTTGGCCCAGCAGTTTCAGAGGAGAAGATTTTTGTATAAGATAACTAAGATTTACGAAAAAATGGTTAAAAATTGACTATAAAGGGCAATAACTCCTAAAGGGATCAATTGACCATTTTGGTCATGCTGAGTTATTTGTAAATCTTACTTTGCTGAACAGTATTGCTGTTTGCAGTTTATCTCTATCTATAATAATATTCAAGATAATAACCAAAAACAATAACAGTATTGCTGTCAATCCATTAACTCATCTTCATTCTCAAATTCACCACATGTCCTCTACTCAAGGAAAAATGACATAAGTAACAGTTCCATAGGAGATAGTGAAAACAGTGTTGCTGTCAGAAAAAGAAATGAAAGCAAACCTGAATGATTCTTCACAAAGTTGTCATCCTAGAGATTCGGCAAAATGATATGTCTATAAAAATCCTGATCCCAATACCCTATCAAATTCCTCAAACTCAACTGGTTAAAACTGTTTTGCTGTTGGACAAAGGAGTTAGACAAGGGTATCAGAAAATTGTTCTGGCACAGTAGGATTGCCACCAAACAAGAATGTTCAACAAATATACAATCCTTTGTATATCCTTCAGACAAAGGTCAAACAATCCCCCTGGACCCAGATATACCACCCCCTGTGACAAGAATGATATAAACCTTGGGAAAATCAAGTCCGCTCCGAATTGTCTCTTTCAACATTAAAGGCTTTATTTCCAATAAAAACTACTTTGATGAACTTCTTGATAAACATGATATTGTACTGATTCAAGAACATTGGCTTTTTAACTATGAAAAAGAATTATTGAAAACAAAATCATTCAGATTTTATACCCTTCTCAAGACAAATTGATGAAATGAACCCTTATCCCCAATCAGTAGAGCAAGAGGCCATGGAGGTATTGCAATTTTGTATAGAAAGTCCATGTCAACCATGTTTTTCTCAACTTCCTGATGGAGATAACAGAATACTCAACTACAAAAGACCCAATATGTCTTATAAATGTATATCTCCCCTCAAAAGGTACCGATAAAGTGGCACGATGCTTTTAGAGCAGCTTTGGACATCTTGAAAGAATTATTACTAAAATATCAAAGAACTCATTTAATTTTAAACCATTGTGGTGACGTCAGCCTATTCATTTACCGTGGATTCTTTTTCTAGAATCAACGCTTCCTAAATCCGTCGCTGAAATGGACTCACCAGATTATATTCTATTGTTTCCTTTGTGTGCCTAATATCATTAAGTTTGAATTGACTAATTTCCTGATTTCTGTTCACTAATGGAATTATTTTTAAAAACTTACCTTTAATTTTTGTAATTTCTATATGCCTTCACTGGGATTCGAACCCGTCCATGAATTTTGTAACTTGTTACTGACATTAACATATCGACAAAAACCTCTGGGCTACCAATCGGTTACGATTTAAAAGTCTACTTTATATATATAAATGAATATATGATATACATCGGTACAACGAACACACATGGCTTGTACCTTTATATATACATAATACACGGCTGGTAATCTACACACGCAGAACATTTGGTTCTGCAATAAAAACCGTGAGAGGATTTTCCGGTTGTGCTTGAGTGGAGTAATTGTCACCGCTTCAAACGGTATGTACATTTCTAAATCTAGATTTTCTTATTCAACTGATCAAAATATTGAAAATCGGAGAATGTCATGCTGTGGTAAATACTTTAAAGAAGAAATACATGTATCATTTACTGTTGTACGTAGAGTTGAACTCCTACAAAATCAGTTGTCCCACAAGAAATTGCCTAAAAAAGTGACATTTCAATTTTGAAATGGTTCTATTTACAGACCTACAAGTTCAAATTTAGTTTTTTTTCGGGCAATGGGTATGAATGTTGTTTTTGGTGGCGTGTGCGCTGTCCGCCGTTGATAGACATCTTAATAATTCCAAAAACTAAATTTTTTCAAGAAGTCATGCGTGAGGGAATCGGTTCTGATTGAGGACATCGTGAATGCGTGAGGGGAGGTACAAATCTTATCTTTATATTCAAGCTATCAGTCGTTAAAACTTACCTAAATTTGGCTACATTGTTCATGAAAAAACACATATGTGAGTGTGCTTAAAAAAGTTTACGAGATTGGATTTTGAAATAATTGTAGGAACCTACATGTAGATTTAATAATATGTTTCACGAAGAATAAAGACAAAAAATGTTGTCAACGATTTTGTTTTCTTGCTACAAGTAAAAACTAGACCGATTATTTGCCCACATCTGCAAATTTGGAGACAGATTTGCAATTCAATAGTTAGACTTTGTTCACATAAAGAATATTGGGTGATTTATTGTATAAATCAAAATCTTTATACAAATATCAAATTTTGTGTTTTTAGAATCATCTTTTTTTTTTAAATAAACTATTTTAGCGGAGATAACTCCTTTCGTAAATGTGTATAACATGAATCTTAATTAAGCTTTTTTCAACTGATTTTTATAGTTCGTTCTTATGTTGCACTGTAACGTTATGGGTCATCGTAAATTCGCATTTTACTATTTTTATGTATTATATATAACTTGTTCGTCCGGTCGCTTTTTCGCGGGGATCGGTTTTCTCGTGCTTGAGACTCAATGTCCAGACTTATTTAAACAAATAATAAGTTTTCATCGGCGATATCATTTTCTTAGATATATGTGGTGATCTCTGTGACGTATATTTGACGACAGGACTACTCCCAGGGGGTTTAGTTCGCTTCGAGGGCGGGGATAATTTGTATCTCCATGGCTTTTTGTAGAGAGTCAATTTCAGTCCTCTTTTCCTTTTTCCTTTGAACAATGGCATTTTCTGAAATTGAACAAACAATTAATAGTTTGATTTCATTGAATCAGTGATCAGTTTACATCTATTAAAGTATAAGGATAAATCTGTGCTTTTAATCAGCATTGATCTCATTTATTGAGTCAACAAAAGTCACAAAGCCAAGGATTAAAAAAAAATGTTTGTACTTCCCCTCACGCATTCACGATGTCCTCAATCAGAACCGATCCCCTCACGCATGACTTCGCGGAAAAATGTTGTTTTTGGAATTATTAAGACGTCTATCAACACAGGACAGCACACACGCCGCCAAAAACAACATTCATACCCATTGCCCGAAAAAAAAACTAAATTTGAACTTGTAGGTCTGTAAATAGAACCATTTCAAAATTGAAATGTCACTTTTTTAGGCAATTTCTTGTGGGACAACTGATTTTGTAGGAGTTCAACTCTACGTACAACAGTAAATGATACATGTATCTCTTCGTTAAAGTATTCACCACAGCATAGCATTCTCCGATTTTCAATATTTTGATCAGTTAAATAAGAAAATTGAGATTTAGAAATGTACATACCTTTTGAAGCGGTGACAATTACTCCACTCAAGCACAACCGGAAAATCCTCTCACGGTTTTTATTGCAGAACCAAATGTTCTGCGTGTGTAGATTACCAGCCGTGTAATAGGTCATCGTATAGTATGTGTTGGTAGCCTCGAGGTTTCGTAGTTAAGATAAGTGTGTTAAAGCTATTAAAGGACTTGTCTGTTTAGGTTCGAATCCCTGAATTCTCTTTGTTGTTCCAATAGTCTAGATTTCCAGTTTTTGTTCTTGTTTTGAATGTTATTGTGGATATTTTGTGTAAAAAAAGCGATTTTGGTCGTTATTATCGGATAATGGTTGGCTATTCCATATGCTTGAATCAAAACAAAAATGGATTGCATAATATTGGTCCATTTTTGTTTTTTAAATTAATATTTTATGATTTCATCTGTTTTACTACATAATTTTACAAATTTTAATTCGCAAATTCCTATGCTAGAAAATCGTGATATTACTTGAATTAGGCTTATTGCTAGAAATTTCAGAAACAAACTTAATATACGCACTTTATGTTTTTTGTCGGGTTGTTGTCCCTTTGACACATTCTCCATTTCCATTAAGATCAATTTAAATACAAATAAGGGACCGTTCAATATTTATCAGATGGATGGGCCGGTGCAAAATGGGGCGGGGCAAGCACTTTTTTTGTGGAAATATTTGGATGGGCTAGAACTTTTAAAAAAATATTTAGTAGATGGGCCAGAACATATTTTATAGGAAAAATTTTGCTATCAATTTTATCAGTGTGTAGGAAATTTCTTTTGTAGGCACTCAAAACATGTCTCAACAAACTGGTAGCTTGGTTCATTTCTGTTAATTTTAAGGATTTAATTAAGGAATAAAAAAGCTAGAATTTTCTGTTCGGGCTATCTTTTAAATTATTTTGACCTTATAGAATACCAAGTTGTTTAATAGTTTGGTGTATTGCTGTTAAAGTTATGAATTTGATTAATAGGTAAGGTAAGAAAAGAAAGCTCAAATTTTCATTTTAGGCTAAATTCAGAAAGTCACCTTTAATTTTTTTTTTAAACTTTTTCAAATCAACATGGATTTTCATAAAACTCAACAGCTGTCTCAATTATATATTGATCTTACAGAAAGCCAGTTTGTTTGGTACTTTGGTGTATTGCTGTCATTTTTATGAAATTTATAAATAGGTAAAAAAAACCTAAAATTTTAAGTTTAGGCTGAATTTTAGATAGTCATCTATAAATTTTTTTATAACTTTTTCAAATCAACATGGATTTTCATAAAACTTTACAGATATTTCATTTATATATTGATCTTATAGAATGCTAAGTTGATTGGTAATTTGGTGTATTGCTGACATTCTTACGGATTTAATAAAAAGGTTAAAAATAGCTCAAATTTTCAGTTAAGGCTAAATTAAGATAGTCATCTTTAATTTTTTTTATAACTTTTTCAAATCAACATGGATTTTCATAAAACTCTACAGCTTTTTTATATACATATTGATCTTACAGAATGCCAAGTTGATTGGTAATTTGGTGTATTGCTGTCATTCTTACAGATTTAATAAAAAGGTTAAAAAAAAAGCTCAAATTTTCAGTTAAGGCTAAATCCAGATAGTCATCTTTAAATTTTTTTATAACTTTTTCAAATCAACATGGATTTTCATAAAACTTTACAGACATTTCATTTATATATTGATCTTATAGAATGCCAAGTTGTTTGGTAGTTTGGTGTATTGCTGTCATTCTTATGAATTTAATAAAAAGATTTAAAAAAAAGCTCAAATTTTCAGTTTTGGCTAATTCAAGATGGTCTTCTTTAAATTTTTTCATATATTTTTCAAATCAACTTGCATTTTTATAAAATTTTACTGCTATATCATTTTTATATTGATCTTACTGAATGGCAGGCTGTTTAGGACTTTGGGTTTTTGCTGTCATTTTTATTGATTTAGTTAATAGGTTTTAAAAAAGCTACAATTTTAATTTCAGACTAAATTCATATGGTCACCTTTAAAAAAAATTATAACTTTTTCAAATCAACTTAGTTTTTCATATAACTGTACAGCTATCTCATTTATATATTGACCTTACAGAATGCCAGGTTGTTTGATAGTTTTTTGATTGTTTGGTGTTCAGCTGTCAAATCTAGGGAATTAATTACTAAGCGAAAAAGGCTGCATCATAGTCAAAGACATGTCTACCTATATTTGCTTAAACATACCATTTTTCATTTTGAAAAGTAGAATAGATTAAGGGACATTGATATTTGAACTATAAACATGCTCTGTTATTAGGACAATAATTTGTAATTCAGCATATGATAAGTTTACTAGTCCAAGAGTTATCGTCCCTTAATTTATATTATTTCCTTTATTTATAAATCAATATTGTATTTGAGGCTGCACATATAAAATCAAATCTGTACATGTATATTCATACTTGTTTTAAAAAACAATAAAATGTATGGTTCTGATACACACATAAATATATGCATATAGGAATTAACTAGCACATTTTAAATTTTGTATTAACACAAAAGTCTATTCTTTGATTTCAAAACATAAAAATTTAAAAACTTTAAAATAGAAAAAGAACCTAAATCATTTTTGATTGTCCTAAAGTTTTAGAGGGGCAAGGACTTTTTTTATAGATTTTTTTTAGATGGGCAAGGACTTTTTTTCCGAATTTAAAAGGATGGGCATTAACTTTTTTTATGAAACAATATGAAGAATGCACCGGCCCATCCATCTAGTAAATATTGAACAGTCCCTAAGTTCGAATATATCTTATTTTGTAAAAACAGATAACATTCGGATGCCTGATAATATGAAGATCTTTAAGCGCAGACGTGTTGTGTTATAATATATTTGTATTTTGTTAACATTTAATAGTGATATCTAATTTATTGTAATGGATCGTTTGACACAATATCGTGGTTAATTAAACTCACTTACAATACCTTCTTATTAAAAATAGGAGTTAATTTTCAAAGACATTATCACAATAGTTTAAGTGATAGATACAATGGATAAGCGTTGATTCATGAAAAACAAACCATTCGCCCTGCGGGCTCATGGTTTCTTTTTCAAGAATCAACGCTTATCCATTGTATCTATATCACTGAACCGCTTTTTTCTGATCCATAGCACTGGGTTACCTTCAGTTCTACTTTTGTCTTGTTTCAAAGGCCTTAAAAGAACTGCTCAATTACTTATCCGAAGCATCTAGGTTACCTTACAATTTGCGTGCTGTTGTTTTAAAAATATTATGTTTATTATTGTATTTTTTTGTGTGTTTTGTATTTTTTATAGTTCCATTTAGTGTGCCAAAATATATGAAAACTTGACGTTCGTGAAGTCAAACCAAACAATGACGTCATTCAATAAATTGCGTCACGCCCGAATGACCGTTCTATTGGACCTATTTTGAGGAAAAATTTTCATAAGCAAAAAAAAAAAAGAAACTGACTTTATGTATAAAAAAAAAAGAAAAAAAGAAAGTAGGGGTGTGATAAAGGGTATGCGATAAAGAGTGCGCATCAAAGTTGCGCGATATGGATTAAACGGCAGACTATTTATCAAATATGCAAAACTACTGTAATTACTACTAAACATATGATAAATGAATATATTATATGATATATTTATGAAATTTATTTTTTTACATACAACGTGTAATAAAGAATTTAGGTCCGTGTAACACTTATGAATTCAAAACTTTAAAAAGTTTTCAAATATATGTTTTTTTTATTTTGATTAAAGTTTTAAAATATAAAAATTCCATTTTTCTTTTAATGTATTGGACCGAATAAGGTTTGTCAATAGTTTTAAACGTATCCTTTATTATATAAATATATTGAGGAAAATTTTTTTTGTGTGTTTTGTATTTTATTTTTTATAGTTCCATTTAGTGTGCCAAAATATATGAAGAATCAACGCTTATCCATTGTATCTATATCACATAATCGCCGGCGATTTTAATGCTTCATTTCATAGACAATACAAGGACACCCAAGATGAACTATTTAAAAACTTTTGTAAGGACAATCAAATAGTGCTACCATCTAACTACCCTATAGACCATACATACCATCAAGGTGATTCAAAATCACAGATGACTACATTCTAACAAAACATAGAGAGAATGATGACGAATCAACTGAATACATGCAGATGAAAATCTTAAGAGAAGGCCATAACACCTCAGACCATTATCCTGTCTCTGCTGAATTTTCTGTTAGATTACAAACTACTCAAAAACAACACAGTGGGGATATTGTGACTAATATTAATTGGGAAAAGGTTGACAAAAAAAGCAAACTATGAACAAAATGTAAAGGAGGAACTAAAAGATAAAAAGTATCTGAATATGAGAACACCTTACGGTATTGAACAAGCTACAAACCAGCTCATATCTGGTCTTACTAATGCCTTAAATTTGAGCTATCCACGTAGGAAATCCAAATTTAGTAGAAAAAAGAAGATCAACTGGTCCCCACAACTTGCTCAAGCTGTAGGCGTCTCAAAAAAAGGCATTCTATCTGTGGAAAAAAGTTGGTTCGCCTCCTTCAAAAAATAACATTTACAACTTGAAGAGACTAGAGACGAAACGTTCAGTCAGATCAATACAAAGGCAACAAAGCGCTGACAAAAGAATTAAACTTCATGAAGAGATTATGATGGCTTCAGAAAGGGACAAGGATCTGTTTTTTTCGACTTATAAAAATTCAACGGTCCTCTTCTTCTCAATTCACACACACCCTTAGAACTGAGGAAAGGGAAGCATCAACTCCAAATGAGATGAATAATGTATTCAAAGAACACTTTGAAAAATTACTTAAGACCAACTCAAATCCTTCCTTCAACATTGGTCATGATAATCTCGTCAAGTTAGACGTGGAAACCATCGTTAATATCTGTGAAAACTCAGAAATAACAATTCAACCTGTTACCTCAACAGAAATCACAAAGCGTATATCTATATTAAAAAGAAAAAGGCTGGTGATGTAGAAGGCTTAACTGCAGAACACCTAATTTATGGTGGCACAGAATTGACTGAATTCCTGGTAACCTTAATTAACAATATCTTCTATACAAAACATGTACCTGAAGTCATCAAAAAAGGCCTGCTGACCCCAGTCCACAAAAAAGACAAAGACTATATTTTGCCATCCAACTATAGAGGCATCACAGTTATTTCCATTATATGTAAGAAGGTACACTAAATAAACATCAAAATAAGCTTCAGAAAGGTTTCACTAAAGGTGCAACCTCGATTAATATTGCTCTTCTCATCTCTGAAGTAATTAATTATATAATGAAGCCAAAGATAAAAACGAGTATCTCATTCTAATAACTCTGGATGCAGAAAAAGCATTTGACGTGGTTGACCATATACACCTATTTTGGAAATTCTATCACCAAGAAATTAATGGAGCATCATGGTTACTAATTAAGGAACTATATAACAAAACAACTTCACAAGTTAAATCTCAGGGATACATCTCGGAAACATTTGTAAATGAGCAGGGAGTCAAAAAATGTGGAATTATCTCTGCCAATTTTTACAAGGCTTATAATAAAAATATTCTAGATACTCTTGAATCCACAAACATTGGAATTAAAAAAGAGGGACGAAAGATACCAAAGGGACATTCAAACTCATAAATCTAAAATGAACTGACAATGACATGGCTTAAAATGAAAAAGACTTACAGACAAACAATAGTACATATGACACAACATAGAAAACTAAAGAATAAACAACACGGAAATTGGAAACGATTGACCCACGACGTCATAGACAAAACCTGGAAAAAGTGATGGACCGAAATTGCTCGAAGCAAAACAACACTCAAATACATGGAAGTTAACAACTGTAATTTAAAAAACAACTTCTGTTGGAGCAGTGTCAGAGATCACAAAAGAGATGTTAGCAAAGGGATAATAAAATCCAGGATACTTACAGGAACTTACAAAACCCAAAGTATTACCAACCGATTTGACGAAACAAAATCTGCAGAATGCAAAATTCTAGGAACAACCTTATAACTGTGTCTCATCAGAGAGACTTAGAACGAATCTGCAAAGACTGGATATATGCATTGCATACTAAAAGAGCCCACTTTTGGAAAACAAATAAACAATCAGTTAAAGTTCGGTGCTTAACTTGCAAGTGGTTTGTCAGTCGTGGGAATGTAACATGTAACAAGTATTATACTACTTATGTGTATATACTTAATTAAATACTAAGTGATATAGTAAAGTACTCCTAAGTTAAAATCGTAACTAGAGTATATGAATATTAATTACCTCTGTAAATAATCTTTTAGACCTTAAATTGTGTTAAGTTTTTGGGTTTTTTTAAACTAATTTTTAAAGTTTTTTATTTTTATTTTTATCTTTTACCATTTTAGATTTTAAGTACATATAAACTAAATATGAAACCACACTAGTGCATAAATTTACCCATTACTAATATGGAAATCAATATGGATTAGTAATTCATATCACTTTCCTTTTGCTAAGAGAAATCTAAACAACTGATAGGTTAGTATTTTTATCCATTTTAAAATGTATATTGTAAATACAAGTTCCTGTTTTTTAACTAATTTTTAGTCTAACCCTATTCTAATTCTGTTACTATTATTTTTAAATTTCAACTAGTACATAAAATTTCAAATAACGCAATTTGAAGAAGAAGAAGAAGAAGAAGAAGAAGAAGAAGAAGAAGAAGAATTTAATATTTTTACAATTTTACCTATTATGTCTCTTTGTTTTCTTCATGCACCGCTGTCAATATATTGGAATTTGATGCGACATTCATACAAGTGAGAGGTTTAGCGCTTTAAAACCAGGTACAATCCATCTACATAAGAAAATGCCTGTACCAAGTCAGGAATATGTCAGTTGTTGTCCATTCGTTTGATTTATTTGTGCTTTTGTTTTGCCATTTGATTAGGGACTTTCCGTTTTGAATTTTCCTCGGAGTTCAGTATTTTTGTGTTTTAACTTTTTACATGATATATGGCCTTTAACGTAAAAAAACATAAATTGCTGTAAATAATTTCGTGGAGCACTTGAAAGACCCAGAAATATAACTTTGTTTATAACACGGGTGTCATTCGGTTTAACGAGAGAAATGATCGTGAAAGAATATCTAACGGCGGTCAAGTATTGAGAGACGATCGTGAAAGCTCTGGTAACGGATCGTGAAAGACATTTCATGTAAATTCTAGTACAGAATCTTTGAAAAAATCGCTTAATTTTCAAAACGCGGAACAAATCCGAACAAAAAATTATGTCTGTCAAAATGGTTTAACTTCCTCATCATAACTGTGAAATAAGATAAAGAAAATATGCAGTACTTTATGAAAAAACACAAAAGGCGCAAAGCATGTCTATGAAATAAATTATAAATAGCACGCTTTATGTACCTATAATGGTCATATTTCAGTTTATTATGATATATTTGAAATTTAATCTTAGGTGTATCTGATTGTACAGTAAAATTAAAGTATGTTTTTCCCTTAAAAGCATTAATTTGTATATGAAAACCTTGAATTTGTTGAATTTTCATCAAACTTGATCGTAAAGGTCAAGCAACGCATCATTTTGATCGTGAAAGTTAATGCGTGACCAGACTTAATACTATTATAAGAAATCTGTATTTCTTTAACCATTTGATAAACCTGCAACTGGTTGAAGCCTGTAACTATTTTGATAAGTATGAACATTAAAACTAATATTTTTTTCTATGCAACACTTTACCTCAAAAGTAAAAAAAAACCAACTAAAAACGTGTCTAAATATTGTGAAAGATTCAGCTCTGAGAATCGGTCAAGTGTAATTCAGGCAGACCGACACTATTTAGCCAATAATATGGATATGCAACGTTTAAACCAAAATGATATCCATCAAACAAAAAATTACAGCAAACAGCATCTTTCATGAGTAACTTGAGATTGAACGATAACCAACATTTTGTGCAACAGTACTTTCTTAAGTTCTTTGTATACAACGTAGATGTGGATTGATTTAACTATATACTACAGACTATAGAATACCAGAGCGCAAATGCTGTAATGTCTCGTCTGCTTTACTTATGACAGTATATGTTGAACGTCTATCATATCAAGGGTTTTACTAGAAGTGTCAAATGCGCTTAAGATTGTCAATGGTTCATAAAAAGATATCAAGGTCAGAATACCATGCAATACAGATCTCTACAAATATCCTGTACACCAAATAAATGTGTTCCGCTTCTTACAGTGCCTTAAAAACTGACAAATGTAAAAGTTATGCTTGGCCAATTAATTCGGAACATAAGGTCAAAAGTATATGAACCCTGACCGACAGCCAGACATAGACATCTTACTATCATGCAATATATCAAATACAATTGAAGTCATCATGGTCATATATGAAACATGCAGACAGACATACACGAAATACCTTGGCGTTATAGCATACAGGTATATATCCAAAAGGCTAAACAACATAAAACGAACATGATGCATGATAATGAGTTAAATGTTTTTTGAAACCTTTCAGAAGTCGAAAATGTACACCTTACAATCATAACAACAGACAGTTATCCTAAAGCTTAACGAATCCGCGATACGGACTTGATCACAAAATGAATCTTCATCCATGAAATGAGGCAAATTCGGGGTCAAGTGAACCTGTCTGACGGACATGTAGATTATAGGATTCAATATACAAAATGTGGGTATCCTCTAACTCGTGATAAGTGAGTACTTCACATGACAATAAAAAGCTTCATCCTACAATTATCCAACTATTTTACATTTCATTTTCTGAAAATATTTATACTTTGAAATGCTTAAACCTATTGAGGATGTTGACCTATCTAGCTTTTCTCAATACCAATAACAAACAAGCCTTGATGCGCGACATATCAGAACAGGAGCAATTAAAGGATTTAATTTTAATTAGATTGAATATATAGTAAAAATAAAAATATTTCAAAACTTGATAACAAATCTCTTTTTATTTGGCTAAAGGGAAATGAAGATAAAAACATTTTGATAATAATTTGTCAATTATTAGAGGTTTTAAATAAAAACAGAAATACAATTTTAAATTAGATTTCTCTATATAAAGATATTGAATGATATGTATGATCAAATATGCATTTACATTAGTTATTTCTTTTACCTTTAATACATTATTAGTTTACTGTAATGTGTGCTGTCCAATAAAGGGACCAGAGTAACAGACAATTGGTCATATTATATTATATATTTTTATAATTACAAATTGCCTACTTCATTTGCTTTAATATTTTATATCAATCAATTAAATCAAAATCAATCATATTATGTACTTTGTTTAACCTATTTTTAATTTACTTAACATTATGTTTGAAAATTATATTGCATTTTGGGCGCCGTGATTGGCCAATAAAATATTTGTTTGTTTGTTTGTTTGGTAAAAATTCCAAAAACACGTAGAATATTCATGATTTCCTACTTGATAAGTGTCAAGGCGGTGTATATGTTGAGTTTCCATTAAGTTTGAATAGCAATCCCGAATCACTTTATCAAGCAGTTTATGTAATGGGATTTACACAAAAACACGAAAATGTTTGGGACTTTATCTGCGTGGAACAGTTCACTAACACCATTTAGTTCTTTAAAGATGTATGTAGCATGTGTATGCATAGACGCATTCAGGTTTTTTTGTTATTCTAATTTGTATCATTAGTTCATTCGAAAAGAGTATTTACGTCATCTTTGTTTTCGAACTTAGAACATTGCCTGGCAAACCAGTAATCCTAGACTAAATC
Source organism: Mytilus galloprovincialis (assembly GCF_965363235.1). Taxonomy (NCBI): domain Eukaryota; kingdom Metazoa; phylum Mollusca; class Bivalvia; order Mytilida; family Mytilidae; genus Mytilus; species Mytilus galloprovincialis. The sequence continues at coordinate 90,687,343 of NC_134839.1, forward strand.
CATCGGTATTTTAAAGTTGTGTTTTGTGTTTCTTAATGATGGATTTCGGTTCACGGTATTTCAGGCCTTTGATTTACACGTTTCGCAGCGGAGTATTATGACAAATGTTCAGCTTGCTAGAAATAACGTTGACAGTCAGATTATATATGAATGAGGAACTAGCACTTGTAGCATAGGAAACCTCAAATTAAAAAAAAAATGATGCATATATATGTTTTTTTTAACAAAATGGATAGTTTTCATTATTAAACTTATGTACATTTTCATTATTAAACTTATGTACATTTACTTTTTTCTGAAGACAATTCTTTAATTTGTCCACATTTAGAAGAAAATTACTTTTTTTAATTGCATATGCTTCCAGGAAGCAATTCGCCGACATATTTTCCGTATGCAAAGTGACCATAGCTGTACCCTCTCGTAAAAATCCGGTGGTCGCAATACGCATGGATCCGTCACTAAAATAAACTATTATCTGATTGTACATGTTATGCACGTGCTCAATATCTATGTTTCTTTGTTGATTGTTTACTATAATTAAGGTGACAATCGGTAAACTACGGATTCAAAACACGACAATTAATGAGCGGCTATATTTTCATCTCATAACAGACAAAAACAAATTGACGATTATACGATATGTTTACGTAAAAATGATAAATTTGTACACAAAAGACTAAGTTTATGAGATATACATGCATTAAATGGTTCAAGAATTTGATAAACATTATTTTTAACCAGTCACTCGTTTCGTTTCATATTACTTTAAAGTTGTCAATATTAGAACACGTTTTTTTTTAATTAAAAAAATCACCTGTAATTGTTTTGGTACGGGTATATAAAGTCAACAGTAAACAGTAAAATCACAAAAATACTGAACTCCGAGGAAAATTCAAAACGGACAGTCCCTTATCAAATGACAAAATCAAATGATAAAACATATCAAACGAATGGACAACAACTATAGTATTCCTGACTTGGTACAGGAATTTTCAAATGTAGAAAATTTTGGATTGAACCTGGTTTTATAGCGCTAAACCTCTCACTTGTATGACAGTTGCATCAAATTTCACTATATTTACAATGATGCGTGAACAAAACAGACATAAAGGTAACATTGTCAAAATATGGGAACGACAGTCATCACTGTGTCACAATTTCAAAACAAACAAATATTTAACAAAGAAGCACAAAAAGCATCTATCAAATTTAACAACGACGTTCATTGCTTACTTATATACGTATTTTAAATCACTATATTGCTGTTTAAAATTCATAAATCGAGTAAAAGAAAACAAATCAGGGCTCGAAACTTAAACCATGAGAAACACTTCAACTATAAGAGGAAAGCAACGGCACAACAGAAATACGGAACTGCAATAAAAACAATCGCTAACATACATATAAACGAACTATTTGATAACAACTGCCATATTCGTGACTTGGTACAGGACATTTTAAGAAAAATGGTGGGTTGTTCCTGGTTTAATAGCTAGACAAACCTTCCGCTTTTATGGCAATGTTAAAAAAAAATACCGTTTAAATAATATCACTACGTGACAGGAAAACAGTACAAACAAATGCAAGAATACACAGCACAGAGAAAAACATAAATTAATACATTGGTAATACATTGAAAAGTACATTACAACATAAAAAGCGCAGAATAACAACAGAGATCTCCCATGAATAAACGACAGCAAAGGACAAATTGCACGTCACATGAATTGATCAACTCCACAAAAAGAGACGTATTTTGTGACGTATATAGTATTATTGAGCGACAGAACATCAATATATCAGAAAGTGTAATAAGTTTCACCAGGTGCTTTTCCTTTTGTTATGAAGAAGGTTTTTGTATGAATTCTGCTTCATACGAGAAGAAAAATAAGTCGTTCAGTAGTGGGGCACAATTATTACTCTTTGAAATAACAATTATTGTTGGAATATCAACCATCAAACTCAACCAACAAAACGTCTAGCACTTTGTGGCATCATATTTTGTGTATGTATAGGGAATACAGTTGTATTATTTATTAATAAAATAAGATTTTTTTATGACCTAAAGAAGGAAAAACAAATTAAATGAGACGATGTTGTCGAAATTTTACTATAGCACTAAAACATGATAAATGCAAATTTTTAAATATCAACTTAAATTTTCATGGAGAGTAACGATCGGGCGTGTTCATACTATGCTTTACTTCTCTGTTTGAGCACATGTGTCTTTTTCCAATCTAATTAAAAACCGATCTCTCATCGCTCCTGTTTCTGATATGTCGCGTCAATCTAATTAAAAACCGATCTTTCATCGCTCCTGTTTCTGGTATGTAGCGTGGGAGCTAATTAAAAACCGATCTCTCATCGCTCCTGTTTCTGGTATGTCGCGTGGGAGCTAATTAAAAACCGATCTCTCATCGCTCCTGTTTCTGGTATGTCGCGTGGGAGATCTAACGAAACCCGCTTTGAGGTCACATGTGAGTGACCTCGTAGGTGTGTCTTTTTCGACCAATGAAATTGAGTCTTCCACGATCTTGGAAGTTTAACGTAAGGCAAAGGGATGTAACTCATTTTATTTACGACGAAATCGTCCGTCAAAATAATTCATAAACTTTTTTGATTGGCTTATTAATAGGTCGTCAACTCGATCATTAGCATATCTTTATAAATTCATAACTTTTAGTTCACTCACATGTGACCTCAAAGCCGGTTTCGTTACATCTCCCACGCGACATATCAGAAACAGGAGCGATGAGAGATCGGTTTTTAATTAGATTCGCGACATATCAGAAACAGGAGCGATGAGAGATCGGTTTTTAATTAGATTGGTCTTTTTCAAAATTTTGACATTATCAATGAGTGTAAAATCGTACCGTAGGTTATTAGATATAAGAAAATGTGTTTTAAGTGTCAATTAGACAACCCTCCATCCAAGTAACAATTTATAAAAGTAAACAATTATAGATCAGGAGCATTACTTTTCGAATTTTTAGTGTTCAACGCTCTACAACTTCTTGATTTTGCCTGGCATTTTGTTTTTAATCAAGCGCAACTAATTAGTCTTTTGTAGACGAAACGCACGTCTGGCGTATCAAGCTGTAAGTCTGGTATTCTTAATCGGGTTAAATTTAATTTTTGTCGAGCCTTCGAGTTTTGTTGAAAAAGCGAGACATAGCGATCCTACATTCCGTCGTCGGCGTCTACAAATATCTACTCTGTAGTTTGATATTTTAATGACTTTCTTAAACTATCCTGGATTTCTACCAAACTTGGACAGAAGCTTGTTTATGATCATAAGATATATATATAGTATCTAGAAATAAATTTTGTAAAATAAATATCCTTTTTTTATCCGTATTTTACTTATAAATGCAATAAGTTTTCTGCCAGTTAACATTACATTCACTCTGTGATTGAAGTTTTTTAAAATTTGAACAACTTTCTTAAACTATCCTGGATTTCTACAAAACTTGGACAGAAACTTGTTTATGATCAAAAGCTAGTATCTAGAAGGACATTTTGTAAAAATATACTTCCTGTTTTTCATAAGTTACTCATACCAGGACGTAGTTTTTCTTCCAGTTAACATTACATACAATCTGCAGTTAAAGTTCCGAAAACATTTATAAGATTCATAAAGTAGGCGAGATGCTGCCAATGGGTTGCGCGTAACCCTTACATTTTTTTAATATAATTTCTCCCCTTTTTTCTTTGATCTCAGATAAATCGGAAATGTGACAAAAGTTAAATAGTCTTCTCAGCAATAGAGTTGACATATTTGAAAATGTTTAGATTACCTATTTTTTTTCTAATGCAAAGCTATTATTTTATGGTTTCAATTCAATTATACAAGGTTCAAGAAGATGTTCTAATGTGTTTGATTGTGTAAATAAATTCAATTCTAACGTATATCGTCACAAATTATAATGAGGCCCGTTGAATCGTAAATAGGTTGAAATAAAGCTATGACAAATTCACTTATTAAAGAAAATTGAAATTGAATTGCAATAACTCATATAAGGAGTCGACTGAGTTGACCTATTTGCACATCTTGTCTTGATGATTATTCTAATTGTTTACAGTTTTTTTCCAACAGGTTGTTCACCTATAATGAAACAAATACCTAAAATCACCATTAAAGGGGTATTAACTGCCAAATTCATCATCACCAATTTGGACTCAAATTCTCATATTTTATTTATAACAAAATAAAACGTATATCAACATTACAAAAAGTCTGAACTAAACAAGTATAAAATAATGCATGCACTCGTCTAGACGTCATCTAATCAACCGTCGAGATGACATATGAAGACTGCCGACGATCATATAACCCAATATAAACATAAATATATCAAATAAAAAAATATGCAAATGTGTCCATGGGAGACAGATGACATTCCCCTTGTTTATTACGTTAAAAAGGGATATAACTCAAGAACTATAAAATTGACACTACCCTTTGTACTTGTTATGGGTTCTGTGGTAACAGGCATTTTTTTATACGTTTCATAAAATTTGGTTACGGCAAACTTAAGCTAGAAAACAGAAACGAATATTTAAGCATTTTTTTCCATTTGTAAAATGGCATTCCTCTAAACATAACATTTGGTTGAGGCAAAATAAAGTTAGAGAATGGAAACGAACAATTCAGCAATTTTTACATTTGTAAATGGCATAATTCTATAACGGTAAAAGTGACGCTACCAATCTTGTCTGTGTTTTGTGAAAATCGTGTATAATTTTTGGTTGAAGGAAATTAAAGTGAGAGAATGGAAACAATTGTGATGAACGTACAGACGGACAAAGGTAAAAATTAATACTCCCTTCGCTACGGCGGGGGCATAAATAGCAACAACGTGCAATTGGGTATTTCAATGTTTGTTTGATTTCAGATTGTAGGTTAAAAAGTATGTTTATCATTGTATTTACCTGTTTGATAATTATTTTGTTGTGAATCAATCAGTCAATTAAATGGTGTGTCCTTGTTTCACTTTAAATGTTGACATCCTTTGTTTTAACAGCTGAACACATGCGTACCAATCTCCAGCTAAAGGATTAAATTTAAGGTCACATGGATCCTGGTTCTGTGAGGTCAGTTTACTCACTTACAAGTGAATAATTCATCAGCGATGTGTCTTAGATCATTTGTTAAAATTGAAAAGCGAATTTTTGTTTCACTTTATCAATTTCTTTAATAATTGAACGAAAAATATCATATTACATATTTTTTTACATATCGTAGTTAATGCTTATTTGTGACCTTTTTTTTTGCCCCTTATTCCTAAAATAATGGGACCAAAACTCCCTAAATCAATCCCAATCTTCCTTTTGTGGTCATAAACCTTATGTTAAAATTTCATAGATTTCTGTTTACTTCTACTAAAGTTATTACATGCGAAAACCAAGAAAAATGCTTTTTGTGGCCCTTTTTGGCCCCTAATTCCTAAACTGTTGGGACCAAAACTCCCAAAATCAATTCCAACCTTCCTTTTATGGTCATAAACCTTTAAATTAAATAGATTTCTATTTACTTATACTAAAGTTATAGTGCGAAAACCAAATGTCTTCGGACGACGACGACGACGACGACGCCAACGTCATACCAATATACGACCAAAAAAATTTCACATTTTTGCGGTCGTATAAAGAGATTTCTAAACTTTTAGAAAAATGGTTAAAAATTGACCATAAAGGGCAATAACTCCTTAAGGGGTCAACTGACAATTTTGATCATGTGACTTATTTGTAGATCTTACTTTGCTGAACATTATTGCTGTTTACAGTTTATCTCTATCTTTTATAATATTCAAGATAACCAAAAACTGCAAAATTTTCTTAAAATTACTAATTGAGTGGCAGCAACCCAACAACGGGTTGTCTGATTTGTCTGAAAATTTCAGGGCAGATAAATGTTGACCTGATAAACAATTTTACGCCATGTCAGATTGCTCGAATTTGCTTTGGTTTCAGAGATATTAGCCAAAATCTACATTTTACCCCTATGTTCTTTTTTAGCCATGGTGGCAATCTTTGTTGGATGGCCGGGTCATCGGACACATTTTTTAAACTAGATACCCCAAGGATGATTGTGACCAAGTTTGGTTAAATTTGGCCCTGTAGTTTCAGAGGAGAAGATTTTTATAAAAGTATACAGACGACGGACGACGGACGCCAAGTGATGAGAAAATCTCACTTGGCGCTTTGGCCAGGTGAGCTAAAAAATTAGAGAAATACATATGTGCATACAACAACCAAAGATTACAATGATTTGTAGTTTCCTTAATTTGAACTAGTATATACGAATGAGGCGAAATTATGATCATATTAATAAAATTGAGAATAGAAATGGAAAATATATGTCAAAGAGACAACAACCCGACACAACAGCAAATAATAGCCAAAGACCACAAATGGGTCTTAAGAACGGAAGACAGTCACAAGTCTGAGCATATATTCTAAGAATAGAAGACAGCCACGAGTCTCATCCTATATTGCGGAGAATAGAAGACATTTCGAAGCAAACACATATATTTCTAAGAATAGAAGACATTCACAAGATGTAGTTATACATGCATGGCTTTACTTATCAAACAGTTACTAAGCACAGAAACAATAAACAAAAAGACAAAAGACATTTATTTTTAAAGACAGCTTTATTATCTTAAACATAATAGTTGCGTCTCATCAAATACAGCTGGAAGTATTTTCACAGAAAGATCCAGTATATGTAAAGATGTTTTTATTATGAGATTGGTTATCCTTTTGGTATCTTTCGCCTCTCTTTTATCTAATAAAAGAAATGAATTAGCGGTTGGTGGTAATTCAATCTAATTAAAGTACACTTCCAAATGACCTCGACTTAATTTAAAAAATAATCTTAATTACCGACTCGTGGATCAGATTATTTTACGATTAATTGTCAAATGTGACTGATTAAAACATTTTATGGAGTATGCCTATTACCAGTACAAATAAAATGTACATGTGACAAGTATAACGACATTCTCAATGTTAGTAGCATTTCAACGACATTCCTCTTTCTATTCCACTACACTATCGGCGTCTGGTATAGAGCCGTGTATATTTCTGCATGTATTCTCACTTCTTCTCGGAATGCCAGCATCCGTAAGCATGTCATTGCAGTCCTGTTCGGCAGGATGTTTCTTTGGTTTTTCGCCAATACTCTCAGGTTGTGTATGCAATAACTGTTGAGCAACTGAGTTGGTTTGTAAAGATGAACTAAGACTATTTTCCGATGTCTCATTCATTCTCCCTTCATCCAGCAAATTTTCACACCATTGATCATTATATTTTTCTTTTATATTCTCAGGTTCTGCTAGGATGGTGTCTTCTTTGATGTTTAACTCTTGCAATGGTGGGGATTGGTCCCTTGACTGCATATTCTCAGTATCTGGAAATTCATTCCCAAATCGTTGTTGCGTCTTCCGGTGATTATCTACTTCTTCGTCGTCAACCAATATGTTCTTTTCGATCTCCGCAGGCTTCATAGATCCATCTGTATCTGACAATGAACTTTTAGTGTCTCCTTGTATTGTATAAATCATCGTTAAGTTATCAACTTTTGCGATGTTGACAGATGATTCATTATTAGACACATTTCCAATATTCGTTCTCTTTGAAATAAGAGGACTGGGAAGCTTGTTGTCATTACATGGGATCTGTGTGTTGTCTGTTATACTATCGTCTGGATTTAGACAATTCAATTGTGGTACAACTTCATGCGTGTCGTTAGAAAGTTCTGCTGTAACAGGTGCGTTATTTCCTTCTTCTTGCAAAGGTGTTTGCTGGACGCCAGAACTGTCTAAAATAAATAGTTAAATGATTTATAAAACATGGTAAGCTTTATAACATCTTAACAATGCATAAATGCACATCAATAAATCATTCAACCAATCAATTTCCTGTACAATACTCTTATTCTATTCGGTATAGGATAACATTATAATTTTCATTTCACTTCTTTTTTCTAAAAATGAAGCAAAAGCTCAGATTTATAATTTAATTTTTGAAACAATGAAAACATTATTGAAATAATAACTATAAGATGACGGAAAATACTTCATGTAAAACAGAATAGATGCGACAATCGAATCAAACTCTTATATTCAATTACATTGTCATTGAGAAGAAATTAAGAGTGAAAATTACTTATAATCATATACAAGAGATTTGACGAGGTAAAGCTAACGGCCAACTTTTCCGCAGAAAATATCTTTACAATAAAAGTCATCCAAGAATTATAATTTTGTACGCCAGGCGCACGTCTCGTCTTCATCAGTCTCTTCAGTGACGCTCGAATAAGTGGCGGATCCAGAAATTTTTATGAAGGGGCCCAGTGTCACTGACTGACTTAGAGGGGTCCCGCTCCAGTCATGCCTAAGCGATTACCTAAATAATCAACCAAATGTTTCCCTAAATATGGACGAGCTTCCTGTCCCCCTTAATCCACGTCTGAGATTCAAAACAGTTTGAAGGCCAATTCAAATACAAAGTTTTAGAGCGTCAAGAACGAAAAATTGAAAACACTTGTGCCAATTACAGCAAAAATAATCTTTTCCTGAGGTAGAAAATCCTTAGTGTTGCGAATAATTCAACATTTTATAAACAGTACATTTACAGAAATATGATCATATCAATTGATATTTCAGGTCAAATCAATATTGCTGACTACTGGGATGGTGGAATGTCCACCGGCAATTGGATCGGCTCAGTAGTTGTAAAAATTCATCAGAGATTCCATGCTCATAATGTGTACGCCAGACCTGCGTTTCGACATTATATTAAAAGACTTACAAGTGACGCTAGAATCAGTTGTACAAAGTCTAATCAAATATGAAGTTGATGACCCCAATGTTCCAAAATTGTGACAAATCTACATTGTGGTTAGAAAAACCTAAGTACTTCGAATTATTCAAAATTTTGTAAACAGTAAATTTACTCTAGACAGGAGGAAAGACATATATACCAGTCTATTTTTTATGCAGAAACGTGTTTTCCCAGTATCGCCAGTGAGTGGTGTTGATAAGGTTTTTTTTTAACGATAATTGTATTTTATATAAGCAGTAAATTTGTATTTAATTCAATGATCATTCAAAATTTTGAAAATAGTGTAATTCTGTAATTCTGTACTATAATATCATAGAATATCTACCTTCGACACTTTCATCAACATGCTCCCGTACCATAGCTATAACGCTGGTCAGACTAGCCTTTGTCAAGTACTTTAAAAACCTTTCAATGGTATGCTTTGAACAATGACGCTCAAAAAATTTGTCTACTGGATCTTCCTCTTTCTCTGTAATGTAATAATATACAATATTGGATGGATTATTCCATAAGTTGCTTCGAAAATGACGGCAATTTAATTATCCTTTATCCTACAAAACGTTAGTACCTACTAAAAAGTATTCTGGTTTACATTTGTTTTACTGTCTTCTCATGTTTATTTGTTACTATAGATAACCATAATCATATAATCTAAAATTATATGCAGATTAATATAGTACACGTCATAAAAAGGTTAGCAGTGGCAAGTAACAAAATGGCTTCCTTCTAAACTAAAACTGTTAAATGGTTGACACGTTCTCTATGTGTGCGATATTTGGCAACAATAAGTAACCAATTCCAAATCTTATTGTAATTTGGAACCTTGTAGTACAATTTTAGAGAGATCCATACACTAAGACACAAGTTATTGTCCGGAAACTACAAAATGCTTGTTTTTGGCCCCTATTTCCTAAACTGTTTGGATAACCCCAAAATTCAATCCCAACTTTCTTTTTGTGATGTTGAACCATCTTGTAAAATTTCATAAAGATCATTGCATTTAACCTAAGGTGGTTGTCTGCAAACCAAGTGTATCTTCGGACAATGCGACGACGAAATCATACCATAATACGAATCAAGATGATACAAATTATTTGTCCCATGCACAAAAAAATGCCATCGTTTTTTCTGAATTGTCCAATAAAAAAGGGACACCAGAGCAATCACCATGTCGTAAGTAAATAATTACTATACTCAGTCTAGTATTTTTTACAAAGCTCACACTTTCGCCTCATGCAATAATCAGGGATTTTAATAACACATTCTTTTTATTCGAGTCGAATATCAATGTCCGACAATATGTCCCCTTCGACGTAGGATGACATTTTTTTTAATTTTTTTTTATGATATTTATTTAATACAGTGCTATTCGCTATATAAATCAAAATATAAGGGGAAAAAGTACAAAAAGTTATCTCTATTTTGATAATAAATTCTCATAAATTAAATATAAAATACGAGATGTCGGATAAAACTATATTGTCCGATAACGTGAATGTTAACGTTATGTAACAAAATATACAAAATTTACGTCAATTGTCATTATTGCGGTTTTCACAGACGTTTCAGAATATGGGTAATTTTTGTTGCTTGTTGAGAAAACTTCAAATGTTTTAGGTAAAAGCTCAATACTGATTCATGGGAGGGGCAATAATTCCTCGCGGAACTGCATGAATTGTTTCCCGGAATTTATAATGATTGACAGGCCGATCCGCTACAATACAAAATCATATAAAAGAAAACAGTATTGTTCCCGCTGCTTCCTTTGTAAATTGTATATATTTGTGCAGAACTTTATGGCACTGTCATGCTATATATATCGTAGTCCGTTCGCCTCGACATTCTGCAGTGTATAAATGAGTGCATTAGTCATTTTAGCAGTGCGTAGTGTATCAAAATAATCGATTGCTTTTGTAATTAAAATGTATATTAAACAAATAGTTTCAATTCAATTCTTATTTTTTTTATTTGTTAATAAAAAGCTTTATAGTATAGATCTATTATCTAAGAAAATATTAATCTAAAGTTCATAAATTTCGCTCATAAAATCCGTTAGTATTAGAAGGCCATCTGAAAAACGTGCATTCTAACATTTTTATTTTGGATAACGTCTTCCAGTAAGTAACGTTAGGTGACACCAGTATCTTGCGACGTTTAAGACAAATTATATTGTATCAGTATGGTATTAAATTATAACAAGTTTAACATTGAACCCACTGAATACTGACCTAAATCTTTTACAATCTCGTAGTTAAGCTTCATCTTCGTGGCCAATTTTTTCCACTGTTTGTTTTTACGTAATTCATCCTCCCATGGCTCAACATATGTATACGGTATCTGGCTCAATTTGGTATCTGTAATTTCAAATTCTGATTTTATATATGCCTCAAGCACACATTGTATATATTATGATTATACACAACGAGTGTGGATGAAGTAGGGTGCATGGCTGTTATATATCTACATTTACATGTAAGAAACCCATAATTTGCTGGAATCTGCTGTAAACCGAATGAGATAAGCAAATTGTTTTTAAAATGGAAGGAAAGAAAAATGCCTTGATTTATAATTCAGAAACCATGGGAGCTAATGAGTTTTCACAAATTATACTGAAAACAATGAGTATAGGATCTTATTTAAAGAAGAAAAAAAAGGATTTAAAATAAATTTAAATATTTGGAATGTTGGTGTTATTCAATTAACACTTTAGTGCATGATCTTCGAAGGTAAACTGCAAACTGCCATCATGTTATCATTTATTCAGATTTTAAGCCTACTAAATATCTATATCATCTTCTAACTAAGAACAGCCAAACAATCTAAAACCGAATATCACAGAGAAGTTCTTCGTGCAGTTTCTTACTACAGGCTGTTTTTTAATTAACAATTGGAAACCAAGGGGAGCAGACTAATAACAAAGGGTAGCCACTAATATATAGAAAATATATTAGGTAAAAATTGTTGGAAAAAGTTTTTTTTTAATTTTGTCTTCGTTTTTTCCAATGAAAATACGGGAATCGCTCAGCCAATTGAAACCATGTGTATTCTTCACCTGTAGTGTGTAGGAAACTGCTTATCTTGAGAATTGCTTATCCAAATAAATATGACTTGGTTGTTCCTTGTAGTTGATTGAGGATTGACATTAGATGATTTTTCATCAAATAATGTTGCTAAGCTATTTATGTTATGCAGGATGTGAGCATAAACTTATTTTCTATTTGTGATTCTGATTTATAAGAACTTTCGTCCACAGTATATATACGAAATCGTATATGATGATCAGATGCTAGCCGAAGGATTTATAATTTGTTAATCTGCTGCTAGATAGATAACCGTACCAAGTGTAAAAGTACTAGATTCGTTCTCAGAGTCACTCTCTTCTGTGTCTTGGCTAGCTGTGGTCTCAATTTGATCATGTCGTATATTGTTCTGATCGTTTCTATCATTTGACGTAGTCTGAAAGTTAAAGATGAAAGGTTAAACATTCTTGCAAGTACGAACAAGGCTGTAAGAATAATGTCAGACATGTTTATAGAACCAAACAATCAGGATAAAACAAGAGGCTCTCAAGAGCCTGAATCGCTCACCTGAATTTTTTTGGTTTAATCTCTCATCAATGATTATTTTGGCTTTTCAATTTATTTAAATGTTCTTGAAATTGTCCTATTCTCTTCAAAAGCCAAAAAAAAAAAATCAATTTCTCCTATGTTCTATTTTAGCCATAGGAGCTATGTTTCTTGACATACAAGGAAATGAAATATAAAATTTATACTAGATACTCTGAAACTCATTTAGCCTAAGTTTGGCTGAAATTGATACAGCAGTTTCAAAGGAGAAGATTTTTTAAAGTAAGTCAACATGATGAACAAATTGTGAAAAAAGTTTTTAAAGGGCAATAACTCCTTAAGAGGTCAATTGACAATTTTGGTCAAATTGACTTATTTGTAGATCTTACTTTGCTGATCATTTTTGCTGTTTACAGTTTATCTTTATCTATAATAATATTCAAGATAATGACCAAAAACTGCAAAATTTCCTTAAAATTACCAATTAAGTGGCAGCAACCCAACAATGGTTTGTTTGATTCATCTGAAAATTTCAGGGCTGATAGATCTTGACCTAATGAACATTTATACCCCATGTCAGATTTGCTCTAAATGCTTTCGTTTTTGAGATATAAGCCAAAAACTGCATTTGACCCCTATGTTCTATTTTAAGTAACGGTGGCCATGTTTTTTGACGGATCAAAAATCTAAGCACACACTTTGTGCAGGATAATCTAAAGAACAATCATGCTAAGTTTCATCCAAATCCATTCAGTAGTTTCAGAGGAGAAGATTTTTTAAAGTTAGCAAATATGATGAACAAATTGTGAAAAATTGCCATTAAAGGACAATAACCCCTTAAGGGGTCAATTGACAATTTTGGTCATATTAACTTATTTGTAGATCTTACTTTGCTTATCATTTTTGCTGTTTACAGTTTATCTTTATCTATAATAATATTCAAGATAATGACCAAAAACTGCAAAATTTCCTTTAAATTACCAATTAAGTGGCAGCAACCCAACAATGGTTTGTTTGATTCATCTGAAAATTTCAGGGCTGATAGATCTTGACCTAATGAACATTTTTACCCCATGTCAGATTTGCTCTAAATGCTTTCGTTTTCGAGATATAAGCCAAAAACTGCATTTGACCCCTATGTTCTATTTTAGGTAACGGCGGCCATGTTTTTTGACGGATCAAAAATCGAAGCGCACACTTTGTGCAGGATACTCTAAGGAACAATCATGCTTAGTTTCATTCAAATCCATTCAGTAGTTTCAGAGGAGAAGATGTTTGAAAAATTGTTAACGACGACAGACGACGACGGACGCCAAGTGATAAGAAAAGCTCACATGGCCTTTTAGGCCAGGTGAGCTAAAAACGAGAAAGCATTCACAGCTGTAAGAAAAATATTTTAAACATGTTTATAGAACTAAAGGAACAGGATAAAATGTTAACAGGAAACATTCTTGCTAGTACGAACAAAGCTGTAAGAAAAATATTTTAAACATGTTTATAGAACTAAAGACACAGGATAAAAAGTTACAAGAAACATTCTTGAAAGTACGAACAAGGCTGAAAAAAATGTTAGACGACCAAATAATATGTCATATAGATGTAACAATGTAACTTGTGAGGGTGGGGCTAAGAGTTTCCCCTAACTGGATACTTTATTCTTATATCAGAACTAAGACACGTCAGAGTATTTCAGGCACATGCAGATTTTAGGTTGAATTTTTTACCATGTATCAATTTTGATTTGATTGATTATACGTCCATCCTTTTCATGTTTATAAGACTAAACCAATTCCAATTGAACATTACTGCAGATGATTGCTCCTGTAATGTTGAAGAGAGGCGAAAGATACGGTCAAAGAGGCATTTAAAACTCAGAAGTCGAAAAACAAACTGACAATGCCATGACAAAAAGCAGTGGCTATTCGTCCGGCTAGCTCTTATGTTGTTCTGCCTATGGATTTCCTGTAAGGTAAATAGTCGGGCCAATGATTATTGGCTTCATTATACATCTATGATTCCAAAAGATCCTGAATTTATTGTTTCTGTGAAGTTTGGTTACTGAAGTAAGCTCCTCAAATGATTATGCACGATTTTTCATTTAAATTGTTCGGCGATTTTTAATTCATAGGAAATCAGAGAAAAGGGTAGACACGTGTAACCTGTCCCTAAAAGTAGGATGGTGTTTTCGATAGATTTTTTTTTAGAAAAATATGTATATTAGATACAACAGAAAACTAGAGGCTCTAAAGAGCCTGTGTCGCTCACCTTGGTCTATGTGAATATTAAACAAAGGACGCTGATGGATTCATGACAAAATGGTGTTTGTACTGAACATTCTTGCTGCTTACAATTATTTCTATCTATAATGAACTTGGCCTAGTAGTTTCAGTGGAAAATGTTCGTAAAAATTTACAAATTTTATGAAAATTGTTAAAAATTGACTATAAAGGACAATAACTCCTTAGGGTGTCAATTGACCATTTTGGTCATGTTGACTTATTTGTAGGTCTAACTTTGCTGTACATTATTGCTGTTTACATTTTATCTCTTTCTATAATAATATTCAAGATAATAACAAATCAAAGAGCTGAATAGCTCTTAGGGGAAAGGCGGCCCTTGTTTCTATTCATTTTTTTTTGGGGGGGGGGGGATATCTTTTGATAGTCTTCATATAAAGAATGAAAAAAGAACAGATAGAACATGTACAAAGGTTGCCAATATTGAAATCAATTGTTGTTTAATGTAATTTCCTTTCCTTAGTTTAGGATTCAATTTGGAACAATGGAAGAGATCTGCATCTTCTAAATCTAAACATTCGATTAAAGTTGATAGTGAATTATCTAAAATTCAAATGAATTCTGTCATTTAACAACATCTACAATATTTTTGAAAATTTTAATTGTGTACCACTGAACTGCAGGCTAGGGCCATTTTCCATTTTTTGTGACAGTACTCTAAGATTTTAAGTTTTTTCTTAAGAAAGTTTGGACTGAAAAATCTATTCAGTTTTAGATTTCCATTGATAAAGTTCCCAGTTACAACTCTCATCACAGGGATACAGGTACTAATAAAACAAGAATGTGTCCAAAGTACACAGATGCCCCACTCGCACTATCCTTTTCCATGTTCCATGGACCGTGAAATTGGGTAATAATCTAATTTGGTATTAAAATTAGAAAGATTATACTATAGGGAACATATGAACTAAGTTTCAAGTTGATTGGACTTCGATTTTATCAAAAACGACCTTGACCAAAAACTTTAACCAGAAACTCCCATTTTCATTTTCTATGTTCAGTGGACCGTGAAATTGGGGTCACAAGTCTAATTTGGCTTTAAAATTAGAAAGATCATATCATAAGCAACACGTCTACTAAGTTTCAAGTTGATTGGACTTCAGCTTCATCAAAAACTACCTCGACCAAAAACATTAACCTGAACGGACGGACGGACGGACGGACGGACGCACAGACGGACGCAGGCACAGACCAGAAAACATAATGCCCCTCTACTATCGTAGTTGGGGCATAAATAGTAGGTGGGGCATAAAAACAATATGATTGATGTAAACTGTGTGAAGCTTGTTTCCAAATCCTACATTTTGAAATATTTCTAAATTTCATGAATAAATAGGTACACACAACAAAAAGCATCATTTTTAATTTAATTAAATTTATTTTTACCATTACAATGATTATGTTGGTACACAAAGATTTAGTTTAAATAGAAGGCTACTAATCATATATCAAATGAAATGTCACATTTTAAGTGTTCAGATACATTAACTTTTATTTTAGTGGATAATTAATAATCAATTGAGGTGCTCCTGAATTGGAGGAAGATTCTCAAAACAGAATTTTACAGATTAAAATCGTTTCTCTCCCCTATTTCATGTATCCCCACGATCTTTGTTAACTTTGAAATTTGTTGACCTACAAATGAGAGTATTGCATGTTGATGTTTAAATCATCTACAGCAAACATTACTATGTTTAAATTTAACAATACCAATTTTTAATTAGTGCACGATCTCTGAGAATGATTTAAATAACCAGTGAAGGATATCCCTGCTTCTGCGTAGTGTGGCATTCCAACATTGACGTCACTATAAAATACAATGTAGGTTGGATATATTTAGGATATCTCGTCATACTGATTTTTGGAAAATGACGCAGTCATTGTTCCATTACTGGCGACCTGAACTTCATTACATTTCTCTGCCTACCGCGCTTGGTTTCGTATTTACTATTTTCTATACAAACTGGAATTTGCTTGTGTTATCATTATGCATGAGAGGTCATTGTGTAGTAATCAGCCAGGAACCAGTTTACAAACTAACTGGTTTCTGCTTGTATTCCACTACACTCGAACAAAGTGTTGTAGTTTGACGGGAACCAGTTTAGAATTTGTAAACTACAAAACGTAATCGTTTATTGTTTATTCCGTTTTGGTGTTTCATACCGACTTTTATGGTTTGAATAAGCTTAAGACCCTTCAAACATTAATGTGATAGGTATATTAAAGACTGTTTTACAAAAGGATGGAACTGTTATGCTTACAAAGTCGTACTATAGTGATATCTGTTATGTACGGATTTCCACTTTCACCGGTTAATTTCTTCTTTTACACGTGCTTTTGAAACTTCCTGTTTAAACATCGCAAGATTTTAAAATTGTTTTTTGAGTGAATTTAACTTATTTTAACAATCATGAAGCGTTCCAGAATCATTTTCAAGCAGTTTCTTCTTCTCTTTGATGATGGAAAATAGGTTTTTCTCAAGAAAATACCGCAAACGATCGCAGAGGAATTGAAACGTACAAGTCAAGTCGGCACCTGGTTAAATTGGCATCTAGTCATGCTAGTCAAATCGGCACCTATTTGACGTCAATTCGGCATCCAATAATATTTGTTATAATATTTTCTATTCAATTAATTAATAACTGTTACCAAGTACATAGTGAATATGTTGTTGTGTATAAAGGTAAACAACGAAGCCCTTACCCAAGCTGTTGTTTTAACAATTAGACAATTATTAAAATAAAATGGAAAACTATGAGTCCCTTTCAATAAATCAAACTTTCATGCCAAATAATAAGCAAATTTAAGGTGTTTTTTTTCAGTAAAGTTTAAAAAGCATTAAACAAACAATCCTGTAAAATGCTCAACTGGTTTAAATAATGCATAAACATATCCAATATCTCATGTATTAGTCCAAATAATTATGACGTCTGGCAAGGCTATTTTATTTTTTTTCTGTGATGTCTTCCTATGAAGTTCGTAGGAAGGCGTCCCAGAAAAAAATGAACATAGCCTTGCGGTATAGAAAGGTGTCCCAGAATAAAATTAAAAAAGCCTTGCCAGACGTAATAATCATATCATTAAAAATACACAAAAAAAGTCATTAAGTTGAGAAAAATAAATATATACAAAATGTACATGAACACCCAAAAATGTGAAAGTTAGTATTTAACTCTTTTTGCTTGAATACTGAAAAAAATTCTGGCAACCCCTTACTTATTTTTTACTCTTTTTGCTTAAAATACTGTTAAAATTTAATTTAACATGGGTGACGAATTGACTAAATCAGGTGTCGATTTAACCTGGTGCTGATTTGTCCAGGTGCCAATTTAACCAGATGCCGGTTTGACTAGAATTCTTTGACAAATGTTTGAAATTACCTGAGTTTCATTAGACCTTTGATAACAGTAACAAAAAGATTATTTAATGGGAGAAGGGGGTTCAGACTATGTGGTATCAGGTCTTCGCGCCCAATACACTTTCGCACCCTACACGTTCGCACCTCGCACGTTCGCACCCAAGGTACGTTTGCACTCTACTCATTCGCGCCCAATTTTAATTCAAATTCAAGTTGAATAATTGGAAAATCATGATTGTTGTTTTAAATTGCTTTGGTGTAAATACTGAATGTATTTATAGCTTGGTATGAGTAAAACATTGAAGATTTTTAAGGAAAAACACAAAAGATAATTGTTTTTAACAGCTTGGTTCCTTTGATCTGAAACAACGAAACAATAAAATATAGGAACCAAAATATAGCAATCCACTATTATAACCAAAACATGATAAAATCTATTCAACACACAGAAAAAAACATAGTCAGAATCTCACTTCATTTTGAAAGAAGTCAATGAAACAAAGTTATAGCAATACACTAACAAAACATGATTTAGAGTTATTCAACACACAATAAAACGTTGACAAAATACCACTTTATTTAGAAAGGATTATTATAATTTTTAACAATACGCTATCTAAAACATGATTAAGATTTATTCAACACAAAAAAAAAATGCTGTCTCACTTTATTTTGAGACAATGACAACAATTATACTTATAAGAAAACACTTGCTTACAGAGTTATTAAACACAAAACCAATTAAGATTGGGTGCAAACATGTAGGGTGTGAAAGTGAAAGGGGCGAACGGATCCGGATTCAGACTATGTACCAGTGAGAAATATACAAGCCTTTCTACGGTATTTATTTGTACAATTCAGGTAGTCTTGACCTATTCATTTGTCTTAAAAAACAGCCAGTTGTCACCTTCACTTCACACACACACACATATATACGAATATCATTTATATGCTTAAGAGACATGTTGCATTGTTAAACTAATTACGGTATGTGAAAATCAAGACTTGCATAAAAACTATCCCAATATTAGAGACAGTGGCGTCATTTTTCTTCAGAGCTTTCAGCTCTTTGATTCCGGATTGTACAAGAAACGTAAATAGTGTAAAGGAGAGCTCAAGATACTATAATTTCGCGAGAAACAGAAGGGAAATGTGTAAAAAAAAAAAGTGTTTAAAGTCAAACTATTCATTTGTGTGTCTCCCTCTCATCAATATCAGTAAGATTTGTTGGGAGGTTTTCCACACTATAAAAACAAAATGAATGATGTGAGGGAATGTCACTCTGGTCAACCCCATAGGGGATTAACGGCTTGAAGCCGTCTTTCCCCCAAAACGGCAAAATTTCCTTAAAATTACAAATTCAGGGGCAGCAACCTAACAACAGGTTGTCCGATTCATCTGAAAATTTCAGGGCAGATAGATCTTCACCTGATAAACAATTTAACCACAGTCAGATTTGCTCTAAATGCTTTGGTTACAGAGATATTAGCCAAAAACTGCATTTTACCCCTATGTTCTATTTTTAGCTGTGGCAGCCATCTTGGTTGGATGTCCGGATCACCGGACAAATTTTTTAAACTAGATACCCCAAAGATGGATTAATTTGGCCAGGTAGTTTCAGAGGAGAAGATTTTTGTAAAAGATTACTAAGATTTACGAAAAATGGTTAAAAATTGACTTTAAAGGGCAATAACTCCTAAAGGGGTCAGCTGACCATTTTGGTAATGTTGACTTCTTTGTAAGTCTTACTTTGCTGAACATTATTGCTGTTTACAGTTTATCTCTATCTATAATAATATTCATAACCCAAAACAGCAAAATTTCCTTAAAATTACAAATTCAGGGGCAGCAACCCAACAACGGATTGCCTAATTCATCTGAAAATTTCAGGGCAGATAGATCTTGACCTGATAAACAATTTTACCCCATGTCAGATTTGCTCTAAATGCTTTGGTTTTTGAGTTATAAGCCAAAAACTGCATTTTACCCCTATGTTCTATTTTTAGCCATGGCGGCCATCTTGGTTGGATGGCCGGGTCACCAGACACATGTTTTAAACTAAATACCTCAAAGTTGATTGTGGCCAAGTTTGAATTAATTTAGCCCAGTAGTTTCAGAGGAGAAGATTTTTGTAAAAGATTACTAAGATTTACGAAAAATGGTTAAAAATTGCCTATAAAGGGCAATAACTCCTAAAGGGGTCAACTGATCATTTCGGTCATGTTGACTTATTGGTAAATCTTACTTTGCTGAACATTATTGCTGTTTACAGTTTATCTCTATCTATAATAATATTCAAGATAATAACCAAAAACAGTAAAATTTCCTTAAAATTACCAATTTAGGGGCAGCAACCCGACAACGGGCTGTCCGATTCATCTTAAAAATTCGAGGCAGATAGATATTGACCTGAGAAACAATTTTACTACATGTCAGATTTGCTCTAAATGCTTTGGTTTTTGAGTTATAAGCTAAAACCTGCATTTTACCCCTATGTTCTACTTTTAGCCATGGCAGCCATCTTGGCCGGGTCACATGACACATTTTTCAAGCTAGATAGCCTAATGATGATTGTGGCCAAGTTTGGTTTAATTTGGCCCAGTAGTTTCAGAGGAGAAGATTTTTGTAAAAGTTAACGACGACGGACGACGGACGACAGACGATGGACGACGGACGACAGACGATGGACGCCGGACGCAAAGTGATGGGAAAAGCTCACTTGGCCTTTTGGGTCAGGTGAGCTAAAAAACAGGGAATTTCAGGTGCTCTGGAAGGGAAGTCAAATTTTAAGAAGGGAGACCATTGTTTTTCTGTTACAGACTGAAACAGACATGTTATCTTCATTAATGTTTTAATAAAGCTACTGACCTGTGAGTTGTTATAGGCTTGATTGTCAACAAATTTCGTTGTTTGGTTACATTGCGTATTACTAGAAGGTAGCACTTTCGCTGTTGGTAATATGTGAACTGTGTCGAGAGCACGATGGATATGTGAATAATTCTGCTTCGCTTCCAATAAGATAGTGTCGGCAATCTCAGTGTGACCATGCCTTTTCAGTGCATCAACAAAACTGACAAAACTCCGAGTGTTTCTGCTTCCAACGATATCCACCAATTTATCAACAGCTTCGGTGTTGGTCTTTTGTGCGATAATTGACTCTCTATCGAATTGGTTGAGACCCCAAACCTCGCGATAAATTGCAGTAGCATTTACATTGTTACGAAGGATAACAAAACATTTCTGTAATATTTTCTTGGTATCTTCCGACATTATGATGACTTTCGTTTTCACTCATAAAACTATGTATGACGTAAGATGTCAACTGGTTTAAAACTAAAAATATCAATTGGGTTTCCATGCTATTTTTAGTCAATAAATTTCAAGGATTCTATAAATAGCAAGTATTTACTATTTATATCTTCTTTCTACATTAATTAAACAAGAAGACCTCATTTTGTGTGTCGCTTCTCTTCCTTCCACAATAAATCAATCATCATGCCTCTGTGTCCTATAGGTATAGGTATAGGTATGCATAGTCGCATTTGTCATCCATTCTTATGATTATTCAGATTGAGTTATTTTGGGAGAAAAACGACAAAAGGGGAGTCCGGATATGATTCCGTCATTAGACTAACTTTTAGTCATAAATAAGACTTCCGGTTTGAAACATGCACAAACACAACCAATCGTTTGATAGATAACAAAAAATGAAAAATAAATAAGCCAATCAGAACGTTCTCCATATCATGGTGTTTAGATCGCAAGAACCACAACTATTATGCCTCCTTATAGAGGACAATTATTTTTCGCGTTTATCTACATATAAACTACGATTATACTACTTTAATATATAGAGACTCTCTGTATTCTGTCTACTGTTTTCTTTGAAATGTTTTCTATTAAGGGGTCATATACCACTTGCATTTATATTAAAATAAGTAAAACATGTGACACATTTACAACCAATCGTATGATAGATAACAGAAATGAAAAATAGATAAGCCATTCAGAGCGTTCTCCATATCACGAGGGAGGATAGGACCTTTATCGGGACTCCGGGATCGGGTTTTTTTAAGCTCAGGATTTCGGGATTTACCCCTTCGGGCTCCGGGAATTCTTTTTTTCCAATTTCGGGATCCGGGATTTTTATTTATTTAAATTCGGGACCTCGGGATTTCGTGTTTATAAGCCCGGAATTTCGGGATCATGACCCCTCCTATCCCCCCTCTATCATGGTGTTTAGATAGCAAGAATCACAACTATTATACCTCCTTTAGAGAGGTCAATTATTTTTCGCGTTTCATAAAATGGTGTTTAGATCGCAAGAACCACAACTATTATACCTCCTTAGAGAGGACAATTATTTTTCGCGTTTACCTACATGTAAACTACGATTATACTACTTTAATATATAGAGACTCTGTATTCTGTCAGGGACTTTCTATGTTAGTATAGAAAGTCCCTGATTCTGTCTACTGTTTTCTTTGAAATGTTTCCGATTTAAGGGGTCATACCACTTGCATTTATATAAAATAAGTAAAACATGCTCAACTTCATCTAAAACTACCTCGACCAAAATTTTAACCTGAAGCGGGACAGACGGACGGACACACGACCAAACGAACGAACGCACAGACTATAAAACATAATGCTCATAAATTGGACATAAAATTTATTGTTGAAAGGGAAAATGGTGATTTGGCAAAAATGAAAGTAAGGTTGAGATTAGAGGTAGGCATGACCTTTTTCGGGGCGTCGGGATCGGGTGTTTTTAAGCTCGGGATTTGGGGGTTGATCCTTACGGGATCCGGGAATATATTTTTCGATTTCGGGATATGAATTTCTTTAAATTCTGCATCTCGGGATTTCGGCGGGATCAGGACCCCTCCGACCACCCCTCAAATTAGCCTTAGTCGGTCTTGTAGCCATTCATACAAGACTTATATCCTACCATTGGCATGTTAATAAGGCTCTCAAAAGAAAAAGCTTTGATGGACTTGTCCTTGAAGCATATTTTATTAGACTAATAATGGTCTATTTATAAGCAGTTACATTTGTTTGAAACGGTGCAAATTTTTAATTTGATTTGACTTTTACCAAAAGAAGCATTGTAGCAAAGGAGAAGAATAATTGTGGTCTGAGGCCAGAAACACGAAAATAATTGAATTTAACAGAAAGGAAATAAATATCGGACTTTGGAAAAAGGGAGAGGGCTTTTGATACCTATTGTCCAATTTCAAAATTATGTGTATTTAAAATGATGAGAATTTCATTATAAATGACAAAATAGGTAATTAGTTGCTATATTGTGACATGTGTGATGTCCACACTTGAATGAAATAAGCTTCTTTGTTTTTCATTCCATCCCAAAATATTTTAAAGATTCTTGTACAACACAGTTTGACCTCCAAAACAATGTCTCAGATTTTCCCTATTGCATTTTATTCTCTCATAAACCTTCAATGAAGATGTCAAGCTCAGTTTATAAGAAATCACTAAATTCAATTGGGTATAACATTTGTTCTATTGATGCTTTTTGCATCTGGGACTATATGTTGAAGATAACTATGGAACGCCATCACTGCCTTATAAGAAGAAACTACTATGACATGATGCAAATGTTGCTTACATGATGTGAATTCTCCTTTAAATGATGTGATTTCTTCTTTACATGATGCGAATTCTTCTTTACATGATATGAATTCTTCATTACATGATGTGAATTCTTCTTTACATGATATGAATTCTTCTTTACATGATGTGAATTCTTAATTCTTTACATGATGTGAATTCCTCATTATATGATGTGAATTTTTCTTTACATTATGTGAATTCTTCTTTACATTATGTAAATTCTTCTTTACATGATGTGAAAACTTCTTTACATGATGTGAAAACTTCATAACATTATTAACTTCATTACATGATGTGAAAACTTAATTATATTATGTGAAAACTTCACATTGCCTTTCAAAAACACTATTTTCATATGAAATTCACTTGAATTAGGTTCCTATACTTATATACATATATTCAAAAAATGACTTATACTTAAAAACAAAATTTAAAATATGACACGCCCATACTTATATAAGCTCTAACAAATTGAGAACAACAAGTTTATTAATTTCAGGCGTCCTAAGCACTTTTCTGGATTTAACTTCATCAGGAACGCTCAAAGCCAAACATTTATCCAAAGAAGTATAAGTACCAAAAAGGTTGAAGAGCTAGCGCTATATAACAAAAATGCCGAAAATAAATAGCCAAATTCATTTAAAGTCAACTTTGCCTGAGGGAGTTAAAACCTTAGTTTCTTTAAAACGGAGAATTTTAGAAAAGTTTGTTAAATCATGTCCACTACCGAAGTACTGACTCAGTACTGAGCTGATGATACCCTCGGGGACTGATAGTCTCTAAATGTACACTCATAATTTACAAAATTTTATATTCAATTCCCTTTTAAAAAATGCATTTAGGTGGTACCTAACACTACAGGGAGATAACTCTGTAAAATCAGCTAAACGTTTTAATTACGTTGAGTTGTTAAGAGAATATTAAGCTTTTCAATGATCAAAATAAGTGTTTGTCAAACTGCTTTATTATAAACCAGTGTAATTTTTCTGATAAAACGGTTGGTTCAATTTATTTGAAATTTTTATATTTTTGTAAAAGGGTCGAAGTAAATACTTTGTCAAAATTTTAAGAAAATTAAACGAGTCAAATTATTTGCAGTTAAAGTGTTGGGTACCACCTTAAATACCACAATAAGCCATTACTATATATATGATTTTCAATAGCATATTTACATAAAATATATAGAACATACCATTACCCTAAACAGTTAACAAACCATAATGTATTTTAACATAAAATTTCATAAAAAAAAATTAAAAAAAAGACTCTTGAACTTGAATAAGTGAATAGTAAAAAAAAACACTATTTACTTTTCATGAATTTTGAACAGTGAAAAGTGTATAGTTCCCGGTAATAAACTTAAGAAATGAAGAACAAAATGACTGATATCATGTTTTAATTTTTTTCAAAAATTTGAATGACATCCGCTATGCCTACTTTTTCTTTCGGATGCCCTTATGCCTTTGCATTCTATAAACGCCATGCGTAATAACGTTCAAGAGGTCCCGTCCGCCCCCCCCCCCTTTTCGTGGGGAAAATTGTATATAGGGAATCACTGAAGCATGACTGGAGTGGCTCCCCCTTAGGTCAGTCAGCGCCCCCCCCCTTTTATGAAAAGTTTTGGATCCGCCACTGTAGAGGCACAAACGAAACCAGCACCAAGGGGACAAAAATTATAGATCGTATAGGGGAAGAAAATACCGGATTATAACTATCATGCCCAGCGTAGTTGATAAGTTTTTTTACCAGCACTGTATTCGGCAATTAGTCTCAATGTAACAATAAATGTCTTTTTTAAAATTATTATTACTATTGTGAGTTCGTGGTCTAGTGGTTAAGACCGATGGCTACAGTTACCCTTCTGATGTACTGATATTTATACCACCCCGAGTACTCTCACTCGGGGTGCTATAAGTATCAGTACATCAGAAGGGTAATTTTCACCCTCTCACACACATCTCTGGTACCCAGACCGGAGTTTAAACTAGAATGGGTACTTTGGGGTCCTCGGTTGGTCAAAGTTGTCACCTTCTTTGACCTGAAGATCAATCTTCTGATATCTCTCTGGTTTGTACTCCGAGTACTTCGGCTTCCTCCACCATAATAACAGACTTCCCGGTGTCCTACACGCTCCCTTGGGCGGTGTAGGATGGGGATTGTTCTGGTGGCGGGATAATATTGCAAAGGACACATCTCCATTAATCCTTAGGAAGTGTACATGGATCCGCTGTACCCGCTTGCAGTCAATCAAGGGGTGTGTCTAAATTGGCGGAATTTCGAAGTACATATGTATACATATTGTTACATTTCAATGTAACCGTAGACAGTGTCAACTACTTATGCCTCTTGTTTATTCAATAGTCAAAATACACTTGATTACCTGGTACACCTGAGTCAATGTCAATCAATGTAACATCTATACTATTAAACGAGCAGACCTCATTTTGTGTGTCGCTTCTCTTCCTTCCACAATAAATTAATCATCATGCCTCTGTGTTCTTTAGGTAACATGCATAGTCGCATTTGTCATCCGTTCTTATGATTATTCAGATTGAGTTATTTTGGGAGAAAAACGACAAAATAGGTGTCCGGATATTGTTTCCGTTATCAGACTGACTTTTAGTCATAGATAAGATTTCCGGTTTTAAACATGCACAAGAATAACCAATCGTATGATAGATTACAAATAAAATGAAAAATAAATAAGCCAATCAGAGCGTTCTTAATATCATGGTTTTTAGATCGCAAGAACCACAACTATTATACCTTCTTAGAGACAATTATGTTTCCGCGTTTATCCACTTGTAAACTACGATTATACAACTATAATATACAGAGACTCTCTGTATTCTGTCTAATATAAGGGGTCATACCAGTTGCATATATATATATATATATTGAAATAAGTAAAACATGTGGAAACAAGAAAGTGTCCATAGTATACGGATGCCACATCGGCACTATCATTTACTATGTTTAGTGGACCGTGAAATGGGGTAAAATCTTGCATATATATATTGAAATAAGTAAAGGGGCTCAGTAAAACATGTGGAAACAAGAATGTGTCCATAGTATACGGATGCCACATCAGCACTATCATTTACTATGTTTAGTGGACCGTGAAATGGGGTAAAATCTCTAATTTGGCATTAAAGTTAGAAAGATCATATTATAGGGCACATATTTACTATTAGTTTCGAGTTGGTTGGACTTCAACTTCATCAAAATCTACCTCGACAAAAACTTTAACCTGAAGCGGGACAGACGGACGGACGGACGGACGAACGAACGAACGGACGAACAGACTAGAAAACATAATTCCCATAAATGGTATGTTTTTGGCCAAAATGAAAGTAGGGTAGAGATTAGAGGGAGGCAGGACTTATTCGGGACGTCGGGATCGGGTGTTTTTATGCTCGGGATTTCGGGATTGATCTTTACTGGATGCGGGAATATTTTTTTTTAATTTCGGGATGTCGGGATATGAATTTCGTTAAAATACGCACCTCGGGATTTCATGTTTTTAAGCCCGGGATTTCGGGATCAGGGCCCCGCAGACCACCCCTCAAATGAGCCTTATATAGTTATTTATACGATATTCAAATCCTACCATTGGCATGTTAATAGGGCTCTCAAAAGGAAAAGCACTGATGGATTGTCCTAGAAGCACATTTAATTTTTTTTACCAAAACATGCATTGCAGTAAAGGGAAGAATAATTGTGGTGTAAGGCCAGAAACACGAAAAATAATTGAATTTAACAGAAAGGAAACCCATAACGGACTACGGAAAAAAGGGAGAGGGCTTTTGATACCTTATATGAAATTCTCCAGTCTTTTACAAAAATTCATCCTACAACAGTTTACAAGCTGCATATATATGCCCGCGATTTCGCGGGTGTGTTCTAGTTACTATTGAATACACCTTATCGCTAATCCCGGCTGACCCGACCGCTTGAACTTTTGACGCATATGTCACTATCACTTTTCCATTGTGGCGTCAGATATTTGGTTTTATGACGTTGAAATTTTACGGGAACCTGTGTGATATGAAATAATGGCGGGCAAATAGCGATAAGGTGTATTATAGCACCATAATAACTACGGAGGAATAACTGTAACTAAAACCTTTGCAAAAATATTACAAAGTATATTGAAGGATAGAGTTGACTCTGTATTTAACAACATACAAAACTCCCTGCAAAGAGGCTTTACAGAAGGAGTATCATCACTATGTGCAGCATTCCTCACATCAGAAGCAATCGAAGAAAGTAAGAAATTAAAGATACTGCTGATCTTAATAACTCTTGATGCAGAAAAGGCATTTGACAAGCTAAACCATGAAATACTATTCAACAAACTGTACCATTATGGAATAAAAGGAAAACTCTGGATATTACTGAGAAACTTGTATAAAGGAATGAGCATTAAGGTTAAATGGGAAGGGCAATGTACAGAAGATGTAATGGTGCTACAAGTAATTCAACAAGGTGCAAAACTATCTACAACGCTATATAAATGCTACAACAACGTCATACTAGATAGCATATTAAAAAGTGGACTTGGAGCATGTATTGGTGATATACAAGTCCCTGCGCCAACATGTGCCGATGACATTGCTGTTCTGGCAAATAGTACTGCAGATGCGCAAGGAATATTAGACATAGTGCAACACCATACAAGCAGAGATCTAGTCAAAATCAATCCAACTAAATCTGAAGCTGTTCTATACAATGCAAAAGGCTCAAACATATCAACATTGCAATTTGAAGACAATGACATCAATATAACCATGCAATGAAACCAAACATCTAGGTATCAAAAGAAACGAGCAAAACCGTGCAAATATCTCAGAAAGAATAAGAACCGGTAGGGCAACAATATACAGCCTTCTTGGAGCTGGGTTACATGTCAGAAGGGGATTCTCACCAATGGTCGCATACAAGCTATGGAGAACATATGCAGTACCAAGAAGCATATACGGACTTGAGGTGATGAACATACTTGCAAAAGAAAAGGATATGCTAGAACTGGCAGAGAGAAAAATCCTCCGACAAATTCAAGGGCTTCCAAATAATACAGCAAATATGGCTGTCTATACCCTGGTAGGAGCAGAACCTATTGCCATCACATTAGACAAAAATGTACTTACCTTCTTCATGAATATTGTTCGAAATTCAGGAACCATAGAATGTGAAATTCTGCGCCGACAAATAGCATTTTCAGACCAAAGAGGAAAAGACTTTATCAACAGAGTAGAAAAAACTCTATCAAAATACAATTTGAAATCTAGCAGCTACTACATAGAAAATCCACTGAATAAAATCGAATGGAAAAGACTAGTAGGAATAAAGATCAAGGAATACTGGAAAAATGAATGTCATAATGAAAAAATGGAAAAAACATCACTTAAATACATAGAGATACAGAACAATCCATTAAATGAAGCTCACAATATATGGAAAAGTGTAAAAAACAATAGTAAAGATGTAAAGGCAGGAGAAATAAAAGCAAGAATAAGTACTCAAACGTACATATTCCAAGCCAAAAGAGCTAAGTTCGATCCGAAAGTTAACCCGATGTGTACAATCTGTGAACAGGGAAATGAAGATCTAGAACATTTTATTCTACACTGCAAAGAATTAGAGCAAATAAGATCTAAATACTGCTCAAAAATTGAACTGACAATGGATGAAATTGATACCTCAACATACAAGAAGATCATACAACAAGGGAATTTACTGCAGCTCATAATGGACTGTACTAGCAAAGACATAAACTGTTACTCAACTGTGTATGAAAGCATTGAAACTCTGGCTAGAAATATGTGTTATGAGATGCACTTGCTGCGCACAAAAAGGATAAAAAACTTAATCACAAGTACAGTATAAGCAAACTTTTTAAAATAAAACAGTTCATTACTAATAGTATATCATCTTACTATTTTATGACTTATAAGTACATGTATTTAAAATAAATCTTATCTTTTTAAAATTGTAAGATATCAGTTATAATTTAAAGAATAATGACAAGATCCCCATATAGTAAAATAAACTGTGAAGAAAATTTATGTATATATATTAGCTCAAATTTTTCCAAACCCCTACCATTTTACATAAGTCTTATAAAATATAATTTTCATTATAGTTCCTGATGTATTTATAGCACTCTTAACTAATAATTATAAGTAATTTTAATTTGAGACCATTTTAATTCTTATTTGTAAATATATGCAGTTGTCTCTTAAAATTTTCTTACAACCCAGCGCATATGAATTATTATAAGATAAGATAAGATAAGATAAATTTTATTTTCCAAATTAGGTCCCCAGGGGGGCATATACACATAACATATATGATTGATACAACATACAGTATTTTACATATAACATTGTAAAATAAACTATTGAAATAGTCATACAGGTATTATTTGTTAAATAAAAAAGTATTTGAGAGTTGCTACTCCAGAGATGTGGAAAACCCCATTTATTTATTTACTTTTTTTTCTCACTTGATTTTATAATATTTTGCTGAAAATGTATAAATATAAAATATAAAAAAAAAAAAAAAAAAAAAATGATTGTTTAGCTGCAACAGACACCAAGGGACGATGCTCTAGGATTGTGATCTTAAAAGCTCTAACAATCCTCCTCGTATCTGATGCAGAAAAACAAACACAAATGAAAAAAGTTTATGTTTATTCACAGCAAATAACATATACTGCAGTAAACAGGTATTGAGAATAGTGTAGGTTTCCCTACTGCAACAGACACCAATGGGCGGTACTCAAGGAGCTGTGGTATTTACACAGTCCACCTCGTGTCTGAAGCAGACAAGAAAGCCACATAATTAACAATTTTTCGAAATAAATTTACATGCAGCAGTGAGAATAGACTTATCTTCTGTGTTCATAAGCCATATCAGTTTATCTCTTGCGTTAAGAGTTAAAAAGTTGGGGCAACTTTTAGTTATCTCTTGAAATAGATGATTGCGGTCATCATTAAATTTAACACATCGGAATAAAAAATGATATTCATCCTCCACATCTCCGGAGTTACAACGAGTACAAGTTCTGTCATTTAGGAGAGTACCCTGATACCTTCCAGACTCAATTCTTAAGTGGTGTGATGAAATTCTGAGCTTTGTTAAGCTTTGTCTCTGTTCAAAATTCCCAATAATGGAAAGATATTTTTCTCTTCCAAAAACTGATTTAAATGTAACATAAGTTCTAAGTTTACCATCTGAATGCTTTCCCAAATCAGTGTTCCACAAGTCTATAAAATATGATTTTAATATTTTTTTCATATTAGCTTTGAAGCTATTAATTTTTGGTAATGGTGAAGATAGATGATTGATGTCTGGGATCATTTCAAGAATTGACTTCATAGAGCCATACCAAGATGTTTTTTTTTAGTGAGAAAGATTCTGTGATGTTACATAAGCATCTTTAAGAAGAGAAAATTGGGAATCAAGATTTTCCAAGCGATACCAGTAATTTAACATGGATTTAATCACATCATAATATAGTGGGAATCGTCCTAGCTCGGATAAAATTCCAAAATTCATGGATTTTTTATGAACACCTAAAACCAGTTTACAAAATTTTATATGTAGTCGCTCACATTTTAAACTGGAATAGATTTTTTCAAATGGTAAAGTTCCATTTCTGAATCTTGCTGAGAATGGATTAAAAGTTCCCCATATTTCAGACCCATATAGGAGTATTGGTTTTATGGTATGATCAAATACATGTAAGCTGGTACTTATGCTTTGATTAAGTGATAATAAATTCTTGTACAATTTATAATAAGCCTTCAAGGACTTTTTATACAGTTCATTCTGAACATATGAAAATGACCCTGATGCACTAAAGTGCAAACCAAGATATTTATAATTATTAACACTCTCAATCAACATATTTTCATAAGTAAATTTTTCACAAATGTGTCTGCCTGCTTTGTTGAATATCAGAACCTTTGTTTTGGTGTGATTTACACTTAAACACCAATCTTTACAATATTTTTCTAGGATGTTTAGTCTTGTTTGCAATCCTTTAGCAGATGTTGATAAAAGGACCAAATCATCTGCATATAATAAGCAATTAACTGGTTTCTCATTAAGTATAACAGGGTCTTCACTTTCTTTTAAATACTCTGGCAAGTCATTTATAAATAACTTAAATAGATTGGGACTTAAATTGTCCCCTTGTTTAACTCCAAGTTTTATTTGGAAAAAATCTGTTACTCTGGATTGAATTTTAACACAAGATTTACTTGATTCATACATGTGTTTAATAACATTATAAAATGAAGTACCCACGCCCGCAGATAGTAATTTCAACTTAATACCAGTATGAATGACTGTGTCGAAAGCTTTCTGAAAATCCACAAAGCAGGCATAAACCCTTCCATCCTATTATATATCTTTTAAAACTTTATGATGACAATCCATTGAATTAATTATGATATTTATCATTTAGTGATTATTTTAACCAAATTCAGTCATCTGTATATAATTATTTGTTTCCTTATGTTTTAAGGTGTACATAGTTGCTAAAACTATACCCTATGAGGGTTTGGATGGGGTTAAATGATTAGAGAATAATGCCCTTAAAAAATGAAGATTAGAGAATAATGGGGGAAAAAAATAAAGATTAGAGAAATGTGTGGTCTAAAAATATAATGAATATTGAATGATTAATAAAAGAAAACGCTAAAAATTAACTGTTAACAGAATTTTCCCTTCTTAAAATTTAAAGAAAATTATCAAAATTATCATTGTAAAAATATGATAAAAGTGAACAAACTTGGTAAACCTTTTTTTGGTTTCGTGATAACAGACTATAGGATTCAGTCAATGTGAACTGGTTTCCGATACTTCTACTCGGACTTTCAATTCAGTGGCCAGAGGCGGATTTAGGGGGGGGGGCAGGGGGCCCGGGCCCCCCCTTTTTGGGAAAAAATTTGGTTGCTTATATAGGGAATCACTGAAGCGTGACTGGAGCGGGCCCCCTCTTAGGTCAGTCAGTGGGCCCTCACTTATGAAAATTTCTGGATCCGCCACCAGCCCCCCCTTTTGCTCGGACTTTGTTTTTTTTAAATGATTAATCAGACTAGACTTCGTGAACATGGTGAACTTTGCCATTTCCCATGTACTACTATTTAATTTTTATACGACAATTCTTGACTTATATTTTTCGCTGGAATTTACTGATTATCAAAGTCATGTGATTCGATATGGTGGAGTTGACCTGCAGTGCGACGAATAAAACGTCTCTCAGTCATTTTGAAATTCAAATTACAGTAACACATTGCGTAGGCTGAGGATGACAATCATGACACCTTCAAAGCGACACAGGATTTAGCAAGAACATATTGACTTCTATTTCACTATTCCACTTAACAAAAAGTAATGCTCTATAGCACTCTCATGAAAAAAAAGTTCCACAACAATAGTATCTAACTACGGAAACATGTTTAACCACAAACGCCCCAGCCTATTTTAAAATAATATAGCTGAATAATGATCCCCAGTCAGTATAAGCTCTATATAGATTTAAATTCGTAAGTACGAACCATTTGATTTGAGGAGACAGTCTAAGATATATTTTGAGAGAAAAAAAATTAACTCTGATTTTTGCCTTAAACAAAAATTCTAGACGCAAAACTTTGAACAATCTTGTCCACTTTTTTGCTATTAGAAACGAAAATTCCCAACAGAATTATTTAGCATTAAATGAACATGATGAATAAAAGCGGGCATATTTTTTTGTGACAGGGGTTTTCATGTCTGACCGGAATGTCTGTTTCGCCGAACTGATATATGGAATACTTTTTTCAAGACCAGACTGCAACCTGCCTGCTGGGTGTGGCCTTTATGTCTTCATTTGTCGGTGGGCATTCATAAATTCGTTGTCATTTCACACTCATTCTTAGTCTTTTATTGATTTGGAACCCTTTACTTCCCTTAATGTTGTTGAGTGAAACATATCAACCAAACATTTGGATAAAAATTTCTTGTTTGTCTTTTTTAACTCGTGTCGGTTGTATTTCAAATTCAATCGAATAGCCCAGCGTATATCTTGTTAACAACAAGAACTCTATGAGGTTATTCTAACTTAACTTACAACAAACGTGCGAGAATTTTCCATGCCTATGTTTTACTGACAAATCACACATTAAATGTGTCAGTACATAGCTCTTGGATCCAAACTATCATTTAATGATATAAATTGATAGGAAGATGCAGCATCTAAAATGTCCAACCCTTACACCTTACCAGCAACTACAAAATATGCATGCCCCACGCCAGGAACCGTTTAAAAAATGCATATTTCACTTATTTTATGTTTTTAGTCCGCTCGGCTATCTTTACAAACTACGGCCCCTCTTTCAAAAAACCTGAATCCGCCCCTGTTTATAGCTGACTATGCGGTTGGCTTTTGCTCATTGTTGAATGCCGTATAGTGACCTATAGTCGTTAATTTCTGTGTCATTTGGTCTCTTTGAACAGTTGTCTCATTGGCAATTAGACCACATCTTCATATATGTAGTCAAAATCACTGTAAAGAACTGATGAGAACTTTGACTTGTTACTTCAAGGAACTAGCACCTTAACCATGGAGTACAATACACATCAACACGTCATTGTTGAGAAACAAATGAAAGCCTTGCTGTTGTTTGGAAATTACCGTTCTCATTCATTTGAAAGAATTTTTTTACTCTTTTTTTTTTAAAGATTAAAGAAAACTGGGGGGAAAATTAGAGAATAATGCGTAAAAAATCACTTTTAAAGAATAGACTTATTTTTTGAAGATTAGAGAAAAAAGGGGTGAAAATTAAATGTTTACAGAATAACAGACCCCCCCATTCAGACCCTCCCCTATGGGTAGTGCTCCACAATTAATGGAGGAATATACAAGAAACTGAACTGAACTGATTATATCATGGCATTTTTCTATTATTATGTTGCAACAGTAGTAATCAGAGATAATTTATATATCTGACGATGGAACAAAAATATGGGAGGGTTGATTCGTATAGAAAGCTTGAGAAGAGAAAGGCCCTAACCGTTAAAAAATTTTGTTTTGACATTACAACACGTGGACCGGATGTTTACAATAGGATGTTAAAAGGGTTGTCATGAAAGGGTAGATAACCGTAAACTAAACAAATTTCCTTTGTCCAGTGATCAGATTGTTTTTTCAGCTAAGAAAACGAATGCTTATGTTTTCTTCTTTTTAATGTCCTAAGATATGAAAATCTACAGTAGAGTTTTCTCAAATACAAAGAACTAATGAATAAATTGTATTCTAACAGGACCACTGAGGTGTAATTATCCAATGAAATGTCTAATAGCAAGTCACGTGAGATACGACACACATTCTTGAGGACACCGATAATACACAACCGAACGCTTGTAAAATTATGTAAAATTCCTACTGTTTGACAATTAATGCAAAGGTGCATTTTGAGTTATTGTAAGACAATTTATTTGACAATATTTGAGCGTGAATTTCATTGAGAAATGTCATCACAAGGTTCTCAGAGAGGACGGCTAAATTTGTCACCCTCTGCGATGCCATCCATGATGAGACCCATGAAAGCAGTGAAGCCGTTCACGTTGAAAGGCAGTCCTACAAGAAAAAGTCCAGTTTGTTCACCAACACCGATTGCAATTGGTCATCGGAATTCACCAGAACGAAAGTCGCCTATATCGCCTAGTTTTAAAGGTGAGGGTATTGTAAGCCGGCAAAGGTTCTATAGCGTCTTGAAAACTGGCACCTTGCCAAAATTAATAGTTGTACTATTTTATTTAGATTTAAAAATTTATTATACCGGTCTTCTGTTTGAAAAAAAAGTTCAAACAATTTCAATTACCAGTGTAAGAGATTGGATAACCATTTGGTATTCCTTTGAGTTTGGAAAAAGGGGGGGGGGGATTGAGGGGATTGGAATCTATGCGCTCCCATTCTCATTCACCCCCTTCACATTTGCACCCAGGCGCTCCCACCCAATTATAAAGGTTTTGTGTTGAATAAGTTTTAATCATGCTTTAGTTAATGATTGCTATGAAAATAAAAAATCAAGTTTTTTTGTTGTTTTAAAATAAAGTGACATTTTAAAGATGTAAACAGATTTGCTTTAGTGAATTATTTTAAATTGGATAAATGAATTATGATTATTGACATGTCCGTGGTGACATTGTTTATAATAAAGTTTCTAGTAGAACTTA
Source organism: Mytilus galloprovincialis (assembly GCF_965363235.1). Lineage (NCBI taxonomy): Eukaryota > Metazoa > Mollusca > Bivalvia > Mytilida > Mytilidae > Mytilus > Mytilus galloprovincialis. The sequence continues at coordinate 90,723,279 of NC_134839.1, forward strand.
TGTCAGGCAGAACAAATATACGTTGACAGTAAAAGAGACAGAAGACTGCTAATGGCTATCAAATTTGTCACAAGCTGTGAAATGATTTATCTTCCATTTTTTAATATAAATCTTCATTGAGGGGGGGTTGGAGGGGTCCTGGTCCCGAAATCCTGGGCTTAAAAACATGAAATCCTATGGTCCCAAATTTAAAAAAATTTAAATAGAGGCATCCCGAAATTGGAAAAAAAGAACTCCCACATCCCGAGAGGATCAATCCAGAAATCCCGAGCTTAAATACACCCTATCCAGGAGTCCCGATATCAGTCCCCCCTTTTCATTGTTTTACTGCTACCAAGCTAACTGCTTGTATTTTACTTTACACCAACACATAACAATAATACCAAATTACTTTATAAATTTATAACAATAAACGGTATAAATCTTAAATAAATTAATTATTAAACTAATCATTTAAACACCAAAAAAATATTTCATTTAAAAAATTTACAAAAATTTATAGGGGAAGCTCTAGGTGCCAAAAATCATTATTGCTCCCATTCTCTTTCACCCCACACTGGAATGACTGGCTCTCTTTTGTGTTGAAGTTAACAAATAGTTTTCTCAAGTTTGCCTCAATGAAATGTTATGAAAGTTATACACAATGCTTTTTACCACAAAACACAGATCAACTTCAAGTTTTGGTGGCGTCACTTTTACAGTTTTCGTTTTTCTAACTTAAATAAAACTGAGAAAGGAAATGGGGAATGTGTCAAAGCGACATCAACCCGACCATAGAGCAGACAACAGCCGAAGGCCACCAATGGGTCTTCAATGAAGTGAGAATTCCCACACCCGTAGGTGTCCTTAAGCTGGCCCCTAAAAAATATGTATACTAGTGTATGAAGATAATTCGCCAAAGGCTGTAACTTTTTATGGTTAATGATGTTTCAACCTAAAAATACACAATATGACAATATTGAACTAACACACAAGTCACAAGTTTGATATATGTTGACATCTTGATTGATAACTGTTAAAATTAGACACAATAAGCAGTTCAAACATTCGTTAAATAATAATGTGCATGTCACTTACGCATTGACAGCCTATATCATTATCAATCATTTGCTATTAACTTGTTGGTTTTCCAGAATGAACAACAAGTTCAAAAACCATTTCAGTGTTAATCGAGAAAGTGGAAAGAAACGAGTCTGTATACAGTACTTTTCTACTCATGATAATACCTCCGTAATTTGCAGTACCACTTCTTTAACGTATACTGTACTTTATCACATCAACAATTCAGGATAAATCCGTCATAAAATCAATACTAATATATCGGAAACATTATCAGATTAAAATAATCACCATACAATCCAAAATTAATTATCAATCAAAGTTATAATGTTTTTTGATCTGATACAACTAGTACAGTGATAATGGACGTCATACTAAACTCTGATTTATACACAAGAAACTAAAATTAAAAATCATACAAGACTAACAAAGGCCAAAGGCTCCTGACTTTGGACAGGCGCAAAATTGCGGCCGGGTGAAACATGTTTATGAGATCTCAACCCTCCCCCTATACCTCTAGCCAATGTAGAAAAGTAAACGGATAACAATACGCACATTAAAATTCAGTTCAAGAGAAGTCTGAGTCCGATGTCAAAAGATTTAACAAAAGAATATAAATAAAATGACAATAATACATAAATAACAACAGACAGTTCAGTGTTCTCCCCAGGATTTTTGGATAGCACCAGGGTAACGCGTGTCGAAATGATTTGTACAATATGTTGTGTCGCGTTGCATCGCTTATTTTTTCTTCTTGTTAGTTTTTGTGCCATTACCTTTTTGTCTTTTGTTTTGTTTACTGTGTTATGTAGACTTTGGGTAAAAAAATACTGGTAAAAAAAGTAAATCAAACAGTTAGTATACTTTAATATCTTTTAAGAATAAATAACAGACTTGTACATGTAGTTACACTGCACATTCCCCACTTTTGTTAGATTACACCATAACAATTAACTTTTAAACAAGATTAAATTTTAATGCAGAACCTTAAAATAAATTAAATACTATTTTCCATAGCTTTAGACATGATTCTTTTAGACATCAATAAAATTATTATTAGAATCATTATTGTGTTATTTCATGATAGACATGAAAAGTATACTTATATTGTCAATGTGAACACTCATGAAAAGTAGTAATGTCTAGCTGAGTTGCAATCACTTAAAATTATTTTTTTTCTTTTAAAATTGAACTTTTTTGATACTATTGAGCTGTTCAACCAATGGAAGTTTAAATATACAAAATGTACAGCCCTAGCTCAGTTAGCAGATTAAAAGATAAATATGCTACCTATTTAATACAATATGTCTGTGCTTTAATTAAAGTATGATTGTCAAACATAATTTGCATTATATTTTTGTTGGTATGTTCAAAGAAAGTTTTTATCCTTTAGGTAACATCCTTATATAATTTTGCATTCAATTTGTACTTTATTTCCATATTAAATGATGGATAATATTTTAGGAGCACATTTTTGTAATAAGCTAAATCAGGGGAAGTAAGTCAAGTTTAAAATTTAAAAATACGCAAATAATTTATGACCAAAGGCAGAAGTAATAGAGTTAATTAACAAATGTCTGCTTGTCCCTCAAAAGTCTTTGATCATTAAGTTATGATCTCTTAATCAATTAAAACACAAGAATTAGGTACATGGATTAAATCCAATCATCAAGGTTAACCTCAAAAGGTAAATCGATCACATGGTGTAAACAATCTTTGTTGTCAGAACTGGATTGAACCGGTTTGAACTGGTCAATTTTCATCTGAAATTTTAAAATACCCCACGGAAAGGTTTACCGATTTATGATTTCTTTTACCGAAAATTTTAGCACCACGGTGAAAAAATATACATCGCGGCAAGAACGATACCACCACGGTAGAAAATTATACATCGCGGGCCCGCGGTCCTTTAAGGGCCTGGGGAGAACACTGAGACTACTAGCAGCCAGCCCCAGACCTCAATTAAACTGATTGAAAGATTATGTCTTCATCATATCAAGTTTGTCTCAACTTAATGTTATGAAACATATAAATGGTACACAATGCTTAAAATGTATTACCATGAAACACAGATCAAGTACATATTTGGGTAGCGTCACTTTTACAGTTGAGTTATGTCCCTTTATAGTGTTACAATGTATATGCAAGGTGGGGTATCATCTGTGTCCCATATGCATGGACACATTATGACATTCCATATTTAGTATTATTTTTAAACTAGAAAAAAATTCCCATTGTTATATACCTTAAGAGTGAACAAGCAGAAATGTCTCGCCTGCTTTTTTTTTTAATCATAACTAAATAATTTAAAGTAATAAGGCCAAAGTCAAATGACCCCTACCAGACAGTCTTGATCATCTTACAATGAACAATAATTCCATTCACCTAATTTACCTTTAGTTGCCTTCTTTCTTCATGTACATGACAAGAAAACTAAATCAAATGATCCATGAAAATGAGGCCAAGTTCAGATGAATCCTGTATGACTGATATGTACACCTTGCAATCATTTCATCAATAATATAAGGTTTACCTGTAGCTACTGCTTAAAGTATCTCATTTACTGACAAGACCATGAATTATCATTGACTTACATGTATGAAAATAAGGTCAAAGTCATTAGTCAATTTTGTACAAAGTATTAATTGTGATTTTAAACTCTATCCACGTTCATATAATTGTAGTAGAGAAACCCCGTGCAGTGAGAAGTAATGGAAGCCCATCATTAAGAAGAGCTGGATCATTGGAAGCTATTTACAATTCATATCTAAGTGGTAAATGGCCAACTCCAGAAGTTTTATCACATTTTATGGTGGATCAGACTACCCAGGTACTAAAAAACAATATACTGTCATAATAGTTCAGTTAAGTTGTTGATGTTACTTTTGTATAATATATGATCAATGATGATGTTTCTTGGTGATTTTGATAATGTGCCAATTGCAAGTCATTAAGTTTGTTCATGTCATTTCAAAATAGCCAAAAATTTAAAGTTTTGAATCTATTACTGTGACACATTTTTACTAGCAATTTTAATTTAGGGGTTAAAAAACTGCTGATTTCATAACTGATTAATTATTATACATCCCTAATTTGGTTTAAAAAACTTGAAATTTCAGGGATTTGACAAAATCACTATTACAAATCTTACTAATTCACTGTCACATTAGACACATAAATATTAAGATAGATAATAATTGTTTTTTACAGACACCTGACGATTGGGAAATAAACAGTCAACAGAAAACAAAGAAGAAAAAGAAAAGCCATGGACGATCTGCGTCATTTGGACAAGGAGATCATGTTGCCAATGCTAAAAATATCCATGTAAATATTTTAGAACATGTTCACAAGAAACACAGTAGGGCCTAAAACTATACCTGTATTTCTCAGAACCTTAAATATCCTAATTTGAGCATGTGCACCTGGCCTATATTTTTTTTTTTATCATTTTTACCTAGCATAATTTAACTCTTTGTTTCCCCTTTTTAAACCAGTTATTAAAACCTTTTTGAAAATAAGGCTATTTGCCAACCTTCTACTTTTTATTTTTTTACTTGTTAAAATTGTTATCTGAAACACATATTATATTTGTATGCCTAAGATAAGTACAATTTTCCATTTAAAAGAATATCTGTTTCCCCTCCCCTTCAATGTCTACCATTTTTAAACAAACCAGGCAGGCAGATCTTTTTTTTTCAAATGGATTTCATAGCATGTTTACATGGACAAGATGGATAGTTTGACCTGTCTAGTTGAGGCCACTTATATTATCAGTTGTTTGTGCTCAGTTTGAGTGTATTAAAGGGAAACTTCGCAAAATAATCAAAAATTGATATTATGTCCAATCTGTATAAAATTGCTCAAATTCATAGATATTAAAGTTTTATTCCGCTAGATAAGAGATCACCATCGATTTTAAATTTAGAGTATCAATTCTCTGCGTTCAGCCATTTTGTCTTCTGTCCTGATTAATAACAACGATATGTCTGTAAACCACAAAGGAACAAAACTACAGTAACCGATGTAGTTGTAATTGCGTGTCGATATCTTGTCAATCGTACGGTTGTTTTATCCGACTAACTAACTTGATACGAAAAATATTCATATTTTTTTAAATAACCATGGTCTGTTATTTTTAATTTGTTAATATCGTAATTAGTTAAAAAGTCAAAGTTCAAATCATAAATAAGGCCAACCTTAAAAATATGTTTGTTTGCAGTTTTCCGACTGTACCTTCAGACTGAAGGGTCGGTAGGTAGGAAAAATATTTTATTTTATCAGCCAAAATACAGTTTAAACAAGCAGTTACACTAAACCAAGTTTCTTGTGAAGAAAAAAAAACATTTTAAAACAACAAACACTACAGACATGCTGAAAACCAACATCAAATGAACAGGCATTTTCAGATAAAAAACTTTTTAACCAAAACTGAAACTTTAACATAGTGTCATTATCCAATTTATGACATAAAATATGGTATAATTATTAAATACTGGAACACTTATAAACAAGGAATGTCATTATGACTAGAACTGTTTTAAAGAAATATATTCAGACATGTATGCTTCTTGACTAGAATGTTTTCATGAGTAGAGTATTTTCATCAGAAAAATGTAGATATTAAAGATTTATAAGACAATGTATTAAAGAGTGTATTTTTAATAAAAAAAAAAATAACCATTGGATCTTCCTCAATTGAAAAAAAGGCAACTTGAAAAAAAAGTATTAAGACATTCTACTGTTTTCATATTTCTAACAATATTTAATTATATGTGATAAGGTTATATTTTTGCCAGGCTTTAATGAAAACCAAAGAAATCTAAAGTTTGGGGTGAAATCCATAGCACCCCATTAAAAGTAAATGGTCTGTACTGAAATGTTTTTACATGTAATGCATAAAAAAAATTGGCAGCATAGCTCCTAAGGACATGTTTTAATTGAATTCACACAGGCCACACAGTTTGGGTATATTTAATATTGTAAGAAAGAGAATAATTGCAATGAGTGGGGCAGCCCCCCTTATCCTAAAGGAGCATGCTCATAATTTGCAATCGAAGATAGATTTAATATAGAGAGAGTATATTTATTTTTCAAGCTAACCATTCATTTTCTCTACATCTTTGTGTAGTTAGGGTTGCTTCTTATTGATTTGGCATGATCTATATCCATTAACATTTCAAATGAGCTAGCCCTTCCTCCGTACAGGCGTGTTTACAGATATCCGTGAAGATTTAAGTCACAGAGGAGTGGTTTCATCTTTGTCGTCTTCACAACGATTTGTAGAAAATACATGTATGCCATACTTCAAGCTGCTGTCGAATTATTTAACCACTGAAATTGGTTCCATAAAGTCAGGCTCCACAGATTCTGTACCCAATTTGTTTGAGACAGAATGGTTATCGTGTCAGTTATGAATATCCGCTGCATCATCGTCAATGATATCTTCACACATCATTACATGTGCCTGAATCTGTATAAACAGTTTACTAATAAACTTTTTTGTTTGTTATTTGTCTTAAAATTGACACGAGACGACAGCGTAAAGTACTCCTCCGTGACTTCATGGATACCTGTAAACAATTTCCATGTGCTTTATCATTAAATGGTCACATGAATGCTTGACGGGAAGCTAAGAAAAACCGAACTTGAAATGCATAATTGACCCAGACTTTAAATCATTTCCGGAAAAGACCCAAAGTTCCGTATCGCGCCAATAGAAGTATTAAAAAAAAATTCTTCAAATATAAAGCAATAAAATTTTCACAGTCGGGAGGATTTTCAAGGGTCGGTCGGTAAACTTGCAAACAAACAATATTTTAATTTAAGCCTAAGTGTTCCGTGAAAATTGTTTTCGAAAATCTAATTTGTTCATAATTCTTTAAAGTAATAATAATTATAATAATAATTCTTTATTTAAAGAGGGTTACACAGTTAGCTGTAAAGCTAATCTTCCCTGAGGCCCTCATGAAATACAATGAAATATAACAAACAATTACAAAATATCAAACAGACACACATACATGAATAATGAAATAAAATATTGTTATGAAATATACGGTACAATTTTCAAAACAGGTAAAAGTTACAAATTCATATTTGACATGTATAGTATTGGCATCAACAATATCATAAGTTTGAGTAAGTGTGTGAAAATTATTATGCATATAAATATAAAAAACGCACAGCTTCTTAAAGTCATAAGAAACGAGTGACCGGTGAAAAATAATGTTCTTCCAATTATTGAACCAATGCATACAAACATCATAAACTTAGTCTTCTGTGCAAGAATTTATAATTTTTTTCGTGTAAATTTCGTATAATCGTTATTTTTTTTTCAATCGGTCAGTGTTGTTGTGAAAATATGGCATGTAATTAAAGTTCGTGTTTTGAAGCCGAAGTTTAACGATTGTCACCTGTTTGTCAACAATTGTCAAAAAATCAACAAAAAAGCATGGAAATTGAGCATGTGTTTAACATGTAAATTCAGATAATAGTTTATTTTAAGGACATACATGGGTATTGTGATCACTGGATTTTTACGAGATGGGTCACACTGAGGTCACTTTGCATATGGAAAATATGTCGGGGGGGGGGGGGGGGGGAATTGCTTCCTTCCAGGAAGCAATTAAAATAAAGTAAACTTCTTCTAAATATGATAAATTAAAGAATTTTCTTCAGAAAAAAGTATATATGTACATAAGTTTTACAATGAAAACTATCCATTGAGTTATAAAAAAATGTATGCATTATTTTTTTTGATTTGAGGTTTCTTATGACTTTAATGTTCCATCAAGTAATTTTTTAAATCTTTTTTGAATGAGCTTGTACTTGAGGTTGATTTTTTCAGGGATATTGAAAAGTTATTCCATAAAATAGATCCTGAATATATAAAAGATTTCTTATAAAGCTCTGTTTTAGCTTTTGGAACTTGTAAATTTTTGCAAGAGGCATTTCTCAAACAATATTGGTTTATTTCTGGCATTTCTTTAAACTTTTTAGTGAGATATACAGGGGCTTCATTTTTAAGGCATTTATTAATAAACTTTATTCAAATAAATTGTGATCTTCCCTCATCTGATCACCAGCATGGCTAAAGGTATTACTCCTAAAGGTATTGTGAGTGGTCTGAGGTGACATGTCCAGGTATTCAAGCTATTTCCTGTCGGGGCTTGCAAGTTCATGCATCGTTTCACTTCTGAAGGTATTGATCAGTGTACACGGCCGATAACTTATAACTTTCCATTTTGAAATATCAGGTGTATAATATACATCTCTGTCTTACTTGTCATTACTAAACTCATACGCTTGTTTATAAACAACATTTCTGGTGTAAAGAATATTATTTATAAAAATACCAAAAAATAAGATTTGCTGAAATAAAAATCTATTTACATATTTTTTCCAAGGGTAAATTTGGGAAAATGTAATATATACTCGTTGTCAATAGTGAAAGACAGATTGGAACATACCAGAAATATTGATTTAAAAAAGTGTCCGCACTTGTCGACGATTTGTTTATACGACTGGGTAGAAAGTTATGGAACTATAACGCAATTTAAAATATATACATGTATTCATTGAACATAAGAAAGAAACATACATTTTGTGTAAATTGGGGTAAAAGTTTTGTACATAGACTAATCCACGTATGGCAACAGTATGTAATCATCGAATGTCGATAAACTATTGTATACCAAAAGAAGGAGAAGAAGAAGAAGAGAACCAATTTGATTTAAATACAGGTCGATATATAACTTGCTATGGTTCATCGAAGTTATGAACATAGTAAAATCACAGATTTATATATCAATTAGATTGTTCTCAAATAAAGGAAGAATTTTGTTATCACTACAATTGTTCCGACATGCATGTAATATATATGCAACTGGACGTACACTAATAATCCCCAAGGGATGTGAATATTTTCCAGGAAAACTATTGAGGATCAAAGTTTCAAATCAATTTTAGGATTTAGTTTCTTTCTTGATATTCAAGGACAGCAATGTAAAGAATAAACTGCTTGTCCCCTTTAGGGGTATTCTTGTCAGTTAAAACAGACTTATAATTACATTCAAAAATAGGGAAAGATGACATTAAATTCGCTCTGACTTTTTTTTTAAACTTCGTTGGTCGAATAGCTTAATTATGTATTACATGTTGTGAGACGAAGACTATTTTAATAAGGACATTCCCGATTATGAATAAATTTGGTTGATGTTTTTCAAACTTGACAAAAATATCTGTTCCTAATTTTTCGATTCCATTCCAAGAAGATCCTTAAATTTCCTGTGAATCTTTTTTTCAAATAGCTGAAGTATTCATGCGTTGTGAGATTTAAAATATTTTGATGAGAACATTAATTCCTAAATAGGTAAATAAAGATCGCTTTGGATGGACTAAATTATATAATTGCAATTGTTAATGATCTGTTTGAAATATTAAAGGTTGCCGATTCTAATTTAAAATAGTACAATTTTTAGTTCATACACTCGTGTTTAGAATGCTATTTTTATCTGTAAATTTATTCAATTAAAATAATTCAGTATTTTATCGTTACAAAAGTAATCAGAAGTCATAATTCATTTAAAAGTGAGCTTATGCAAAATATAAAAAAATAAAAATATAAATATAAAACAGCTATCCAGTTATTGTGCGACCTTATTACTCCCGTAAATTAATTTTAATCCTTTTCTTACATTTCTGTGTCTAAAACTATTACTGACTCCCGCTTATCATTCATACGAAATGTTGTTCACACCTGAAATGGTGAACCTGTGACGCCTAGCTTTCACTGAATGAAGATCAAAAGATTAGAATTACATAATGCTAATCTTTTAATTACCTTGAGTTTAACTATGCATTCAACATTCACTAAGTGTCACAAAACAATACACATTTTATTTCCAAGCAAGTGAAAATGTTTGCTGGAATGAAGCAAAAAGGTCAGAATACAAACATGTATCTTTTAAAACACTATCGATCATGTCAGTTTCATATGTTTGTTTAAAGTATTTGTAGAAAATAAATCATAAAAATATTCCATTATATTATTTACTTTGATTACTAAAATTGGTATAAAAAAAACCACACATGAATCCTACAATCTAATTTTAAAAGTTGCATGGCTATCACTTATTTTTCGTTGGTTAATAGCTACACCAAAAGTCGTCGATGCGCTTTAAATAGCGTTATTAGATGGTTAAAGAACAAGACTTAAATGAGATTAATTTCACTCCCGGCATGCAAAAAGACTCAAACTACGTCACATAAGTCAGGAAGTTTGAAAAAATAAAATTAATAATTACCAATTTTCTTCTTTATTACTTTTCATATCAAAATAAAACTTGGTGAATATGTTTTTTATTGTATTATGAACATAATAAGATGAAAAGTGAAAAATTGTGAATTATGTCACATTTTGTGTTACTTCTACTTCAAACCCATAAAGATTGCAACTCAGAGTATGAAACATGATCTATAAAATTCTAGTCAACTCAAATTGATATCAAGCAATATCCAATTTTCACTCATTATATGAAACCAAAAATATCACATCAGAGGAAGTTTCTAACTGATTTAAATTTTATTGTTTGTTTGTAAAAAAATGTATAATACTATTAATATTGTCTACATTTATGTATTCTAATTTCTTTACAGTATATTAAGCATAGGTTACAGAAGACTAAAGAAGGTAGTAGACAGAATGGAAAACAAAGTCCAGTCCCTGGAAATCATCAGGCATTATCATCAACAGCTCCAGCAGCCTTGCAGGGCTTACAGAGGGCATCTAAACCACAGGGCATTCCTAATCACATTCCTAAGTCTAGTAATCTGTCTAGATATCAACGTAACAGTGTAGAAGGATTGAATACAGTGAGTTTTGACATAACATTGAATAGATACCTCATTGATTATGATATCAGGCTAAACAAAACATTACACTTGACTACATGTACTGAATATAATTAAAGTAAACATGGCATAGATTCATCAACAGGAGGCAAACATATAATGCATGCAATCAAAACTCTGAAATGCTGTGTTCTACATCCTGTCAATACTTATGTTTTGGCAGTGCACAAGGTCATATTTCCTATACTATTTAGGACGACTTTACACTAAATCTATTGGATGTGTATTGATTGGTAATTTAAAGTTGGGGGGGTAGCAATGAATATTCCTATGAACCGACTACAACTATGAACCAAGCAAGGTATCTTTAATTGGCTGCCAATGATTAATGCAATGTAATGTTTTATTTTAACTTTCCACTAAACAAATGTATGCACTCATTACCCTCAAGCACTTTCCTTACACATTTGATCTGAATTATAAAGAGGGTTTTTCTTACCAAAACATGGACTTTGCAATAAATGAATAAGCAAATTAAAAAAGAATTAGCATGGGTAATTTTAACCATTATTTTATGTATTACAGGAGATAGAGAAGCTAGTACTTCACAGCAGAGAAGAAGAATTGGACAGGGTATGCTCCCCTGATACATTGAATTTGATATCTATACTGGTAGGCAAATCATCATCACGAATCATCTGCATCATCAATCCACTTATTGTGTTTACAGCAGAATAGAATATTGATTTAACAAATATTTCCTTACTCCGTCATTTCTTCATTGATTTCATGCTCCTTTAAAAGCTGTAAACACAAATATTTCATTCATTAGCAGAAATGTGGTGAAGGTTTGTTTGATTTTCACATGCATATGTTTTACTCACATACATAATTTTCATATCATGTACACTCATTTGTTGTTGGCAAGAATGTTACTTGAATTTTAGTTGAAAGTGTAGATATATGTTTGAACAAGTACACATGTACACATATTTATAAATACCTTTATCTTAAGGTCATTTCAAGTATTTCATTGAGAATTAACTCTGCATAAGATTTTTGAATATATTTGTTTTGATCTGAGATTTTAAGTTGATTGTCTTTTTAAATCTTTGAATAAGTTACAGTGATAATTGGTTAACACATTTTCAAGACAAATATGCTTAAAAACATAATACTTATACTGCCAGCAGATTTTACTTTGTACATTGACAAAGAAAGTACAATTAAACATTTATTTTTGTAATTTATACAGTCACAGTATGCATATGATATTCCTGATGGACATAAAGCTCCCTGTCCTGAACTTGTTAACAGAGGTAGTAGTACCAGAAGTATAGATACCCAGACACCAGGCACAGGAAATCTCAGCGACAACAGTTCTGGTAGTAGATCTCATTCAGTTAGTCCGGCCATTCCAATAATTCCAGGTCATATGGATTCATCCCGTCCATCTAGTGAATCTTCACCAAGGCGTCCATCTAGTGATTCTTCACCTAGACGCCCATCCAGTGAATATTCACCAAGAGAAATGGAAAAGGGTAATTATAGCATAAAGTTTTTTTATATATTAATTGATTATATTATCTTGCTTGTCCAAAGAAGCAAGATATTGTTGATTTCATCATCACCAGGGCTTTCCCTTGAAATTGAAGTAGTAGGCTAAATTACAATAATAGGTGGCTGTAACATGCGTTCGGTGAAGCTGGACGCCCACCAAGCTGCAAGCTTGGTGCTTAAGTAGGTTGAGCGCCCCCCAGAAGCTCTGGCATAAATAGAGCAAAATCACGCATTCTCACAATCTCCTGGCACCTTATTTCATCTTTCAAATAACCGTTTATTATGTATAAAATTAAAGAAAAAAAAATCTCATTTAGAAATTTCATTTTATTTTTAATGTAATGGTTTGTTTTTTATTTTCTTTACCTTCTGCTTAAACTTCATTTGCTTTTAACAGAGTTTTATTTATATAATAATCCGATTTGTTAGAAATCTTGTTCGATTTATTTTGCATAACTATGTGCATTTGTAAACAAATGACCCCCTTTTTTTCTCCAAAGACTGTTACACATATTTTAATCATACAATATTATTTCTCAAGCATTGACAGAAAATTGATATATCCTCTGATTTTCTCTTTTTTTTGTAAACTGTTCAATAAGTTGGATACATAAATCATTTGGAAATGATATTTATTTGTGGTCGAGTCGACAATATTCTACTTTCGTTTTTGACCTTGATTCTCTGAACACCACGTGGGCTTTGAAAAATGAACTTCAAAAGATACTGTTTTCCAGATTCTGAACAACATGATCTACACTTTCTTTTATTTGACTGGTATTATTCTATAACATAAAATTGTCATCCTATCTGATTGTCTTCACGTTCTAAAAGCAAAAACCAACGAGTTAATAACTATCAGAAGGTCTCTATTGTTATTGTTCAATGACCACGGGAATGTCTCTTTTGTTATCTTTGAAAAAAACGATGCATTCTGACTTTAAATAGACAACCAATCAATGACCTGAATTCATGTGAACCATATTTAGCCCAAGGTAAACACTGACTTTTCATCCTTGTTTATCGTGACCGCAACTTTTCAACAAAACATCTCTCGGCTGCCTGTAAACATTTGAAAAAGAAATTTTTTTCTTTTTGAATTTATATTTTAGTCAGTGATGTTTCTGGCACTTGAAGCCACCGTAAACAGCAGAAATCCGCCGGCTACTTTGGAAGACCCTGCATCACTCCAAGTCCATATCATGTTGATAACTTGTTATTTTTGATTTGCATTTGCTTACATTCATTTAAAAACTGCATGAAGGAAAAGTGCAAGTAAAAACAAAAATACTTCAGAAACTGAAATTTTACCAAATCTATGATGTATATGATTTATATATTATATATTTATTAAGAAGTAGTATTTATTAGTGGCATTTGAACTTCGACTTAGCATTGTAATATATCATTTTCAGGAAGAAGTTGCAACTCTTGCCATTATATTGTTCAATAATATTTTATTAATCATGTTAAGTCTTATAAGACCTTGATTATTTATATTTTTTTCACATAGTTGTATGTTTAGTAATACAGCATCCTCTGAATATATGTTTTGATTTTCTGCTTGATAGCAATCATTTGTATATAACACATTTGATTGTCAGTTTTCTATAATTCTTTCTACAGTGGAAGGATGTGAATCTCCTGATAGTTTACAAAAGAAAATATCTAGTCCAGGACCAAATAATTCCTACTTGTTTGTAAGAGAACCACCAGATGGCTGTGAAAAGGTCAAAGTTATTGATGAAGATACGTGAGTACCAAGCATTTACAGTGTTTTATTCTCAGATATTATAAAAAATTGACAAAACTATATATAGTCTTCAACTTTTTATACGACCGCAAAATTTGAAAAATTTTTCGTCGTATATTGCTATCACGTTGGCGTCGTCGTCGTCGTCGTCCGAATACTTTTAGTTTTCGCACTCTAACTTTAGTAAAAGTGAATAGAAATCTATGAAATTTTAACACAAGGTTTATGACCACAAAAGGAAGGTTGGGATTGATTTTGGGAGTTTTAGTCGCAACATTTTAGGAATTAGGGGCCAAAAAGGGCCCAAATAAGCATTATTCTTGGTTTTCGCACAATAACTTTAGTTTAAGTAAATAGAAATCAATGAAATTTAAACACAATGTTTATGACCACAAAAGGAAGGTTGGTATTGATTTTGGGAGTTTAGGTCCCAACAGTTTAGGAATTAGGGGCCAAAAAGGGACCCAAATAAGCATTTTTTTTGGTTTTCGCACCATAACTTTAGTATAAGTAAATAGAAATCTATGAAATTTAAACACAAGGTTTATGACCATAAAAGGAAGGTTGGTATTGATTTTGGGAGTTTTGGTCCCAACAGTTTAGGAATAAAGGGCCCAAAGGGTCCAGATTTAAACTTTGTTTGATTTTATCAAAAATTGAATAATTGGGGTTCTTTGATATGCCGAATCTAACTGTGTATGTAGATTCTTAATTTTTGGTCCCGTTTTCAAATTGGTCTACATTAAGGTCCAAAGGGTCCAAAATTAAACTTAGTTTGATTTTAACAAAAATTGAATCCTTGGGGTTCTTTGATATGCTGAATCTAAAAATGTACTTAGATTTTTTATTATTGGCCCAGTTTTCAAGTTGGTCCAAATCGGGGTCCAAAATTAAACTTTGTTTGATTTCATCAAAAATTGAATAATTGGGGTTCTTTGATATGCCAAATCTAACTGTGTATGTAGATTCTTAATTTTTGGTCCCGTTTTAAAATTGGTTTACATTAACGTCCAAAGGGTCCAAAATTAAACTAAGTTTGATTTTAACAAAAATTGAATTATTGGGCCTCTGTGATATGCTGAATCTAAACATGTACTTAGATTTTTGATTATGGGCCCAGTTTTCAAGTTGGTCCAAATCAGGATCCAAAATTATTATATTAAGTATTGTGCAATAGCAAGAAATTTTCAATTGCACAGTATTCAGCAATAGCAAGAAATCTTCAATTGCACAGTATTGTGCAATAGCAAGAAATCTTCAATTGCACAGTATTGTGCAATAGCAAATATTTTCAATTGCACAGTATTCCACAATAGCAAGAAATATCTAATTGCACAATATTGTGCAATAGCAAGAAATTCCAATTGGATTTCAATTGGAGTTATCTTTCTTTGTCCAGAATAGTAGTTGAATCAACTTAAATCATTGTTTTATACAATATACAATGTATATTCACTTTTACTACCAACTGATAGATTAAAACAATCTTTACCATTCAGTGATAACAAGCACTTTTTTTACATTTTAATATTTTATGATGTATTTAAATGAGTAGTTATTGTTGCAAACTTCATTAGAAATTTGAATTGAGATCAGTTTTGAAATAAGGGAAAGGGGGATGTGAAAAAAAAATTGGAGGGTCAATTTTTTTCATTTCAGATTTCATAAATAAAAAGAAAATTTCTTCAAACATTTTTTTGAGAGGATTAATATTCAACAGCATAGTGAATTGCTCAAAGGCAAACATTTTTTTTGAAGTTCATTAGACCACATTCATTCTGTGTCAGAAACCTATGCTGTGTCAACTATTTAATCACAATCCAAATTTAGAGCTGAATCCAGCTTGAATGTTGTGTCCATACTTGCCCCAACCGTTCAGGGTTCAACCTCTGCGGTCGTATAAAGCTGCGCCCTGCGTAGCATCTGGTTACATTTAAGTTGATTTGATATCAATTTAATGGATTTTATTGTATTGTTTGTTAAAAAGTCATTTACAAGAAGCATGTCTACACAAAAATGCAAAATTCTAAGTGTAAGATATAAGACCTTCGGTCAGAATCAGTAGACTTGGGGTGTGAAACCTTTTTACAAAGTTCAAAAGAACAAACTGAAAATCAATTGGAAAGTCCTAGACTCATAAGATTGGCATCAGCACAGAAGACAAAATACACCAAGAAGCCATCTAAGAGTACTCGATTTTAAAGATAATTGCAGCAAATTAGATTAAATGAACACTAGTACACATCTGAAAAAATTGTTTAGACTTAATACACTCGGAGAAAAGCATGACCCTGTACAAAGCCAAAACATAAGTATTGACAACTTCTAAGTGTATATATATCTTCTGCTAATACAAAACTATCATATTTATTTTCAGGAAAAGTCATCCGACCATTAAAGAACCATTGTTGTATTGTCCAATCAAGCCATCACAATTTATTTTAAAGCCAAGTGTTGATTCAGCATTTTGTCCATTACGCAAGATGTACACACCAGAAGTTACTATAAAATCTCAGGGAACACAGAGTACCCAGACGTCTACCTCTGTTAGCCAATGAAATCAGTGCTCAATTCCTGTTTCAACTTTCAATTCTTCATTTTAAAAGAATAATGAATTTATTATAAATCATATGTAGGAATTGTATCAATGTGATTTTTGTTTCACCAAAAAAAAAAAATCAATTAGGAGGATTTGTTTTGTTCAAAACTTCCTTATGAATTTAAGTTGAATACATGTGACAAATTTTCCATCAAGTGCTTTTGTTAAACCTCAGGTGTATTTTGATAAGCATCTAAAGATGGAGTTTATTATAACTTTTTTCTTCTTTGAAATAGAATTATAAATAGAAGCATAGATAGTGCTAATTGACTGCATTTTTATCATAAATTTTCCATTTGTTCACTTGTAAGAAATTATTTTAAGTACATATACATGTGTAAAAAGGACTAGTTTTTGTTAGTAAGTAATAAAGAAAAGTTTAAAAGAAATAGAAGGTTTCAATTGTATTATAATTTATTTAATTACACTAGATCATTTTAGAATTTTCACGGTAGTAAAGAAAGCTTCATTATTTCTTTATAAAACATTATTTATTGCAATAATATTTTTACACATCTGCTTTAATAAAATAAATGTTTTTCCTTATATTATTGAAGAATATATAGATTTTTGCCATCAAATAATATAATTGAAATATGAATAAAAATGTGAATATTTGTTATTATTTAACATTTTAGTGTACACGTAATGAATCATGGCTGTAAATCATTAATATTTTGACATACAAGTTATTAAATAGGTCAGTCAAATGTGTCTCGTTGTAACCGTCCACTTATGTTAAATATTTTATATACATCTCTTTATACTAGTGATATGTTTGATCTATGCTGTTAGTCAAAAAACAAATAGAAATGTACATGTGAAATATTAGTTCTTTATTATAAATAAGTGTATTTTCTACATTAGAAACTCATAATCTATTTGTATTGCTGACATCTCTGAATGAATAATGCTTTAATTCATTAAGCTGGAAATTTTGTTTGCTTAGAATAGGCTTTATTTATTTTTCCCACTTCACAGCCGTAAATATAAATGATTGCTATTGATCTGGTAGTGAACTGTATAATAACACCTATTCTAACAGCTGTCTTATTTAAGGCTTATCCTAACAATTTACATGTATGATTTAGAATTAAGTGAAACATTTCTTACAGGCAGCTATCAAGTTTAGATAGCCATGACATTATCTTTTGCAAATCTTATACTAAACTTGTTATCATTAATGGTGCATACACAAGCTATATTAGTTGACTTTTGACATACTTTTTTTTACAATATGCATTCCTGGAGGAAACAGACATTATTGCTTATGCTTATTCACAAAATTCAAATATAAAAGATCAAACTTCCAAGTTTAAATAAAATTGAGTTGTACCAAAACAATGGCTGTTTTCAAAATTGTTTGGTGTTTTTGGGAATGGAATTCAAAAATTTGTTTTGTCTTTTGGGAATGGAATCGAACATTCAGAAAAACTAACAATACACTTATTCTAAATGTATTACAATAAAAAGAAATTATAATTGTATAGCGATGTCTTTAAATACTTTGACCAGCATAAATAATGTTTAAGGTGAATGTCTTTTTAGAACAGTATTATTTGTTCTAAAAGATTGTTACTATATTTCCATTCCTGCCATTTATCAAATGATTATTGTTTCTTCAGGGATCATGCTTGTTCATGTATCAAGTAGGGCTGTAGAATCTCATAGATGAACAAGACATTGTCATTACAGATGATTACTAGTGTTTTAAGGGACGTCTGATGTCAATTTTGATTCTTTATAAATGGACATGAAATGATAATTAAGGCATTAAGATGGATTCTAATCAGAACAAAGTTTGAGTGATACAAGCATATTTGGCAATTTTTCTTTACCTGATAAGTTTATTCTTGGAGAACTAGTTAAGGCTCTAGAACCAAAAGTGAGTCATTTGTCATATCAAATTCTTTTAAAGAACATCAGGCTTATAAGTTATAATTTTCAAACTCACTTTACAATCATTGAGTAAAATTTCACAGAACAGCTTTGTTAAATCATTTTTCAAACTTTACAATGAAAGATAGTACACAAAAGAGTCACTATCAATGCTTACGTCAGTTTTGACTTTGTCTTCTTCATCAAATTTAGTTGTGTTCAGTTCAGTATTGTACATTGCACTAGTCTCTCTGTTTTCCATCCAATATTTTTTTCTGACGCCCATTTTGTATATTTTTATGAATAATATGTAACTATTTTTCTTATATCCCCTTGTGCCATAACAGTGATGACATATCTCTGTTGTAGTAGATGTTGGTTATTAATATTTGAGTATTTGTATATGATAATGCACAAAAACTAAAGGTCTTAATTAAGAGGACAGAATTAGAAAAAAAGGAACTCACTTGCAGGAAATTCTATGGCATTTTGAAGCATATTTTTACATTTTGTATTCATCTCTTCTTCATTTTCATTTCATTTAATATTCCCACCTTGCTACAACATGTATCTAATGTAATATATTTAGTACTTGCAATATATTTTGATTGAGTGAGAAAATCTTTTTTTAACAAAAGTTTGCAGTTTTTGTTTTAATATACTAAATAAATTTTGTTTGGTTGAAATTACAGTAAAAACCTGGGATTACTGGAAGGATTCTATTTAAATTTATCTGAGATTTGAGTCAATCAAGTTGCTAAAAACATATTTTCCTGTTACAAATATTTTTTCCCATGTATCGTCAACCTTGTATGTTATTGTTTGAAAATACTTTATATTGTAATCCACTTGCATAAATACTATAAAGAAATTGTTTAAAAGTTACTATAATAAACTTGTCTGAATTATTTTGTATTGCATGTAGATCTCTACCGAATTTTTAATACATATATATTCTGAGAACTTTCAGATCAAGTTTTCATTTCATTGCAGTTTCTGTTTCCTTAATTTTTGCAAGAGACTGCAGGCCTGGAATTCATATTGGCTTGGGTTTTATAATTTCTTTTTTATTATCTTCTGTAAAAACGTAGAAAATTGATTAATCATCAAAGTTGGATAATTATGCCATTCTGATTGTTATGCATACAAAAGGATTCACATGGCTTTAATCGAAATACAATAAAAATATTTTAATAATAGACAATATATTTGGAAACAATAATGTTTTATTTTCTTTGAAATTTTCTGCTTCTTCTAGAATATAAGTCAATACATGCTTTTTATGTCAGTTTTATTTTGAAGGAGCTTCAAAATGTACTTGAGGTAACAGATTTGAAAATTACTCCGTTAGACTCATCCAAGTTTAAAAAAAAAATAAAAATTTAAGAAGTTACTGTAGTCTTTATTCAGTAAGCATGCAAATATTAAATAACCCTTTATATATTAAATTATTTTAGAAAAATTTATTAATTAAAGTTTGGATTTTGTTTAAAACGTGTCTCTATAAATGAAAAGTCCATGGTGATACCTGGATAACCTTCTGTATCCCTGTTACAGTCCATTAATATTAGTCCTCAGGCAATCCAAATGTATATAGTATATGGTACATTTTTGCCTTTGTATTATTCTCTATATATTAAGTATATCAAACTTGTCCCTGTATGTTCTATGTAATTTTAATGTAATAAGTTGCAAGAAAGCCCTTTACTTTGGTGATTTTTATGTGTTTCTTCTGTTTAGTGATTTAATTTATCTATTTATTTATAACAAAATGGCATGATATTTGGTAGTGCTATGTGAAGCTGCCTTTCTATTTATATATAGACTTTTCATGTTGAATTTTCCAGTAACACAGAAAGTATGTATTCATGACCATTTATTTGTGTGCTAAGCAAACATCTGTTTCCATGGAATACTAAAGGTTGTAATACGAGAGTGATTTTGTGTTACTAGATAATTCAATTGAAAATTGATAGTTTATCATAAATGCTTATTGTAAGATGTTTACCCTTAATGCTTATTGTACAATGTCAATGAAATTAAATATTGTAATTGCTCTTTTCTTTCAGGTTAGGATTTTTTTTTAATAACATTATCCCTGGAGAAGGACATTAAGCATGTACGATAAACTTTAAAGATAGTTTGTGTCTATTTATTTGTTAAAGATTTGTTAAGACTGATACTGTACATAGTTATGTTGTATATTTTGTTTGAAAAAGAATAAATTGTTATCTTTTCTATATCAGACTTGTTTATTTTATAAAGTGTTTAGGATTGTGGTTGATTATTGTTTAAAAAAAATATAATGTTCTTAAATAGACATTTGCATAGTTGCCACCAGTCCTTCATACAATGTGTCTGGCAAAAAAATAAAACAATCTTAGTTCTTGGATTTAGATAAAACTTGTAGAGCTTATTCTAAAGGAGAAAGTTCGGTAAGGGACATATTTGGCCTCGATAATAAAGTTTAATGTAACAAGATGAATGATGTTTTACGATGACTTAAAGACATGTGAGATAAGTTAAATAAAACTATTTTTACCGAAGTTGTATTCTAAAGCGTTGATTTTTACATTCAAAATATGTCAAGATGAGAAATTTTGGCCAAATTTTACAAATTGGCTTATTTCAACCAAATTTAGGACCAGGAAACTTGGAGGGCAGGCGCCACCAAACTAAATATTCAAGGTAGACACATGAAATGTATTTACAAACACTATTTTAAAAGATCTTTGTTGTTGACCTGTCCAATAATCGATGGAAATTTACCCATTTTCAATGACTTTTCTAGGAAAATCAAAATAATACCATTTGTGACGTCATAAACAAGACGTAGGAATGATAATTGTCAACAAAAGAGCTTATTTTCTATTAAGTCACTATATATGCCATGATTCATTGTGCTATTGGTCAATAAATCATAATTTAAAATTTAAGCTAAAAAAGGGTGCCATTTTAGGACCTTCCTGAACCTATTCCTTTATACCTGTTTAACAAATTTACAAAGAAACTGATAATGCATGAAAATGCATTGCATTATTTGCATCTAATCAGCATTGATTATTTATTCTGTTCCCCAAAGAAAAAATGTGCAGGAACACTTTTTGACAGTCAGTTTTCTAGTTAATACGACTTACTGTGACTATGGCTTTAATCATCATAGGAAAACTATTGGAAAATAAACCAAATTTTATGTTGGTTAGGCAATGCGCAAACAAGACATTGTAGCACATAATTCCTCTGCCAAATAAGCATTTCAAATAAAATCAAACATTGCAAGATTGAAATATGGATGCTTCTGCATATATAATCTGTATTTGGTTTGAAAGAGATGGGTGCTTCATTCAATGAGGTATTTACATAAGTACAATGCAGACAAGTTATCTTTGATTCTTATTTGGGTGAAAGATTTTCACCTCTGAAACTAGGATAAACAGCCCTGAATTAAAGGCTCCTGACTTGGGACAGGAAAATACAGAATGTGGTGGGTTAAACTAATTAGATGGCCCCAAACACTCTTGAACTTGGGATAGAGTTGCAACAACACAAAACAAGAATACACTTCACCAAAATAAACGAAAAACATATATGATAAAGAGCAACAAACAACAACCACTCAATTACAGGCAAATATAGAATGGCAGGGTTAAACTAGTTAATGAACATTTGTGCAAGAATTTTTTGTACCCCAAAAATAGTTTTTCTATCAGTGTTTAGATAGTGTAGATCTAAAATTTCCAACTATTAATTAAATGCCTTTTTATTCTTTTGTATGTATAAGCAACCATTCTGTCAGTGTAAGTTTAATATCAAATGTTTTCAGCAATGTAAAATATTACAAATAACATAATTTTTGTTGAGCCGGCGACTTTTGTCGCAGAAAGCTTGACATATAGTTATCCGGCGGCGGCTGATTTAGCATTCTTTTTAGAAGGTGGAAGACCTTGATGCTTCATATTTTGTATAAAGATGCCTCATGTTACAAAGTTTATGTCTGTCACGTTGCCCTTAACCTCATTTTCATGTTTCAGTGACTACTTGAAAAAAAGTTCGATTTTTTGTAATGTTAATGTCTCTCTTGTTATGAGTAATAGGATAACTATATTTGGTATGTGCATAACTTGCAAGGTCCTCCTGTCTGCCAAGTTTTCACTTGATTTTGACCTCATTTCATGGATCAGTAAACAATGATAAGTTTATTCAGTGTATGGAAGGACTGTAAGCTGTACATGCATGTATCCAACTGGCAGGTATCATCTGACCTTGACCTCATTTTCATGGTTTAGTGATGATAGTAAAGATTTTGTGTTTTGATCGGTTTTTCTTATCATGTCTTATACTGTATGCAATAGGTCTACTGTATTTGGTGTATGGAATGATTGTAAGGTGTACATGTCTAGCTGGCAGGTGTCATCTGACCTTGACCTAATTTTTATGGTACAGTGGTCAAAGTAAAGTTTTTGACTGTTTGTAATTTTTTCTAATACTATATGCAAAAGGCCAACTATAATTGGTGTATGAAAATATTTTATGATGTACATGTCAGTCTTGCATGTTATATTTGACCGTGACCTCTTTTTCATGGTTCATTGCTCAGTGTTAAGTTATTGTGTTTTGGTCTGTTTTTATACGACCGCAAAAATTGAAAATTTTTTGGTCGTATATTGGTATCACGTTGGCGTCGTTGTCTGCGTCGTCCGAATACTTTTAGTTTTCGCACTCTAACTTTAGTAAAAGTGAATAGATATCTATAAAATTTAAACACAAGATTTATGACCACAAAGGGAAGGTTGGGATTGATTTTGGGAGTTTTGGTCCCAATATTTTAGGAATTAGGGGCCAAAAAGGGCCCAAATAAGCATTTCTTGGTTTTCGCACTATAACTTTAGTTTAAGTAAATAGAAATCTATGAAATTTTGACACAAGGTTTATGGCCACAAAAGGAAGGATGGGATTGATTTTGGGAGTTTTGGTTGCAACAGTTTAGGAATTAGGGGCCAAAAAAGGGCCCAAATAAGCATAATTCTTGGTTTTCGCACAATAACTTTAGTATAAGTGAATAGAAATCAATGATATTTAAACACAAGGTTTATGACCACAAAAAGAAGATCGGGATTGATTTTGGGAGTTGTGGTCCGAACAGTTTAGGAATTAGGGGCCAAAAAGGGGCCCAAATAAGCATTTTCTTGGTTTTCGCACCATAACTTTAGTATAAGTAAATAGAAATCTATGAAATTTAAACACAAGGTTTATGACCATAAAAGGAAGGTTGGGTTTGATTTTGGGAATTTCGGTCCCAACAGTTTAGGAATAAGGGGCCCAAAGGGTCCAAAATTGAACTTTATTTGATTTCGTCAAAAATTGAATAATTGGGGTTCTTTGATGTGCCAAATCTAACTGTGTATGTAGATTCTTAATTTTTGGTCCCGTTTTCAAATTGATCTACATTAAAGTCCAAAGGGTCCAAAATTAAACTAAGTTTGATTTTAACAAAAATTGGATTCTTGGGCTTTTTTGATATGCTGAATCTAAACATGTACTTAGATTTTTGATTATGGGCCCAGTTTTCAAGTTGGTTCAAATCAGGATCCAAAATTATTATATTAAGTATTGTGCAATAGCAAGAAATTTTCAATTGCACAGTATTCAGCAATAGCAAGAAATCTTCAATTGCACAGTATTGTGCAATAGCAAGTATTTTGAATTGCACAGTATTGCGCAATAGCAAGAAATCTTCAATTGCACAGTATTGTGCAATAGCAAGTATTTTCAATTGCACAGTATTGTGCAATAGCAAGAAATATCTAATTGCACAATATTGTGCAATAGCAAGAAATTTTCAATTGGAATTATCTTTCTTTGTCCAGAATAGTAGTTGAATCAACTTAAATCATTGTTTTATACAATATACAATGTATATTCACTTTTACTACCAACTGATAAATTAAAACAATCTTTACCATTCAGTGATAACAAGCACCTTTTGTTACATTTTAATATTTTATGATGTATTTAAATGAGTAGTTATTGTTGCAAACTCCATTAGAAATTTGAATTGAGATCAGTTTTGGAAAAAGGGAAAGGGGGTATGTAAAAAAATGGTGGTGGGGGGGGGGGGGGGGGTTAAATTTTTCTCATTTCAGATTTCATAAAAAGAAAATTTCTTCAAACATTTTTTTGAGAGGATTAATATTCAACAGAAATAGTGAATTGCTTAAAGGCAAAAAAAATATCTTTAGTTCATTAGACCACATTCATTCTGTGTCCGAAACCTATGCTGTGTCAACTATTTAATCACAATCCAAATTTAGAGCTGAATCCAGCTTGAATGTTGTGTCCATACTTGCCCCAACCGTCCAGGGTTTAACCGCTGCGGTCGTATAAAGCTGTGCCCTGCGGAGCATCTGGTTCTTAAACTATAAGCAAAAGTTTAACTATATTTGTTGTATGGAAGAATTGTAAGGTGTTCATGTCTGCCTGGAATAGTTCATCTGACCTTGACCTCATTTTCATGGTTCATTGGTCAATTTTTAGTTTTCTTGGTTAAGTCTATTTCTTAGAAACTATAAGCAGTAGGTCAACTATATTTAGTGTATTGAATGATTGTTAGGTGTACATGTATTTTATTTGTTGGTTTATAGGACCTTGACCTCATTTTCTTGGATCATGTTAAGTTTATGTGATAGTTGAAGTAAAGCTTTATATTATGGACGATCACCATAATATCAATGATAAGTAAAGAAGGCAATACATTTCAGCGTGTGCACTCTTGTTATTCTAAAAAAAACATATCTTGAAACTATAAATTTATTTTATCATTCTTATAAATATAAAATTAGTAATTTTTTTTTGCAATATAAAACTAAACATTAATAAAAGTAAAAAATATTATAAATATACAACAAATATACAACAAATCACATTCAAAACAGGTGGGTTTTGATTTTTGGAATGAAAAATACAACAATAATCTAACAATAATTATACATGTCAATCTTTTGATAAATATTGATCCTTTAGGACAGTAACCACTGGTAAAAAATTATCTCAGTACTCTTTGACGTTGGTCTCTATTAATTTGTATCACATTACTTTTGTTTTGTTAAGTTTGCTCTTTTGAAGAGTATCTTTCACTGTCCCATGTGATATGTTACATCAGTTGATTGCCTGATTACAAAATGCCTCTCTCAAACAGTATAATAACCTGATATCATTGCTTGTATTGAAGGCACGTAATGCATTAATTATAACGTTTTCCATTGATCAAGACTTTTGTGGTCTGCGACTTGACAGAGGTAAATGAGTTCGTTCTCGTATCTCATCCAGTTCAGCAGTATGATTATGGTGGTCCTTTAAGCCTTGTTCCATACGTCTCTGTGACCTTATTAAAATCTCAGTTGAAAACGATTGCAGAGACTCTAAAAGTAAACAAGTAAGCTTTTGTTCGTTAAAAATATTTGATAAATATAAATTGTTAATAGTGTTGCTCTACGATATTAAGCTGTAATGATAATTATGGATTACTTTTCTTGTTCTGTTTACTTTGACTAATGAACTATGAAAATGAGGTTCATGAAAAAACTAAGTCCATTTATAGGTAAAATACGTATAAAATACATGTATATTGACATTTGTTTCGTTGCTGTGGATTCATTTATTTTCGTGGGTATCAATTTTCGTGGATAGAGAAAAAAAGACGTTTCGTGGTATACGTAAATTCGTGGATCGCTGATTACAACAACAAAAATTAGATACGTAATTCGTGGATTTCTTTTTGATTTAGGAGATCATATAACATCCTTGGTTCAATCAATAATAAAACAAAACAAAAAAGAAGGAATTCATTGAAAAAGTTTTGAATTGTCAAAATCCTCGCTTAATTGGTCATTCTAGGTTAAAGTGTTCATTGATAACTTCGATTACAATAATGGGCAGAGACAACTAATTATTTGTTTGTTTTACAATTTTTAAATTCTTGTCTGAATTCTATAAGGCATTCAAAACTTTATGATTGAAAGCTAATTTCCCTAATCACGATATAATAAACAGTGATATAAGTATAAGGTGTGAAAATAAATGTTCCTGTCATAAACAATATTACCTACGGGCAATATCCCCGTACTTAATCCTATTGATTTTTAATCACAGGTAAACCAAACTATGACACGGTAATTAACAACTTGCAGTTATTTTCCATGAACAGTTTTAATCAATTTTAAAAAGTAAATTATCCCTGATATTCGATATATTTATTATAGATTTAATCAAAATACTTGTATCTTCTTTCAATCAAAATCACGTGTTATGTTACAATGTTTATCGCTAGTCAACACTATACTAGAACTGCATAACATAACCGGAAATAAACATCCAACTCCATACACATTTTTAGGGATTATTCTTCGTTGAGTTCTTAAATTCGTGGTTCGCTGTGACCCACGAAACCCACGAAAATTGGTATACCACGAATAAAAATGAATCGACAGTATATCATTTGTGTTTTGTTATTATGATTTTGTACATGAATCAGGCCTTTTGTTCTCTCCTTTGAATTATTTTACAGTGCTCTTGTCTGAGATTTTTATAGCTAGGCTAGCTATGCTGTAATGGTTTTGCTAATTTCTAAATACCATACAGTTACCTATAGTTGCCAACTTCTATGTCATTCTCTGTCTCTGAATACCAAATATCACATTAGATTTAGCACTTGCTGTTATTGTGGACTCAAAAAAGCTTTATACATATAGTCAACATGCAGCCCTAAAATATCATATCAATTAAAATTGATCAACCCTATATGCATGTTATAATATTTTTTTTCAATACAGTTATAAATTTTGAGAATATATACCTTTCTCCTGAGGCTTTTTATTTGGTGAAACTAATTCTTCCTCTGTTTCATCTTCTTCTTCTTCATCACTACTGGCCTCCAATCCTACTTCCCTTTTCTCTTTAGCTGAAATTTCCACTTCATCAAGTTGTCTCAAATTAACCAGTTCTTGAATCATTCTACCTCTAAAATAAAGTTGTATGGTCTTTAAAGGCAATGTAACAACTCATGTTTAAACTTCAAGATGTCATTAATTACTGAGAAATTAGAAAAAAATTGCAAGTTGTACTTTTTATTGCAAACCCCACTCTAGCTTGGAAGTCGTAAATTCTATTCTTTAGAACAATATGATAACAAATAATCCAAGAATGGAAGCACGGAATTTGTCTAAGAGAAAACAACCCAAACCAAAAAGCTTCAATCCAAGAAAATCTCCAGAGGACGCTACAGCTAGCCCCTTACCAATAGGTATGGGATAATTGCAATCTGTAAATGTAACTTATTGTCATAATTGATTTCATTAGTAGTAATCCATAGTTATCTGTAAATAACAATATTGTGATGTTTCAATGTCTAATTGTAATTCTGTATAAAACTATATGCATTAAACTATTAATTTAATGGTTTATACAGCATGAGATGCATATATAAAAATTGAATTCTTCTTTTTGTAATTTTTTTGGGAAGAAAAAAATATCATGCACTCATTTTAATAATGATTCTGTGCTTCATACAAACTGTGCTTCAGTCCACCCTTTAATACCCCTACAAGAGGCTGTCAGATTGACAGTAAACTGAATATTCCTACAAGAAAATGACATTTGCAAATCTGACCCAAAAATGGTATCAAGTAAACAAATAAATGAATTTTGTAGGGTTCAGAAATGGAAAGGCTAAATTCAATCTAAGTATCAATTTTCACTACAACACAACAACAAAAAAGTGACAGTCGTGAAAAGAGGACTTGACCTTCATTAGACTACGGAAAACAACCTATCTCCCCAGCCGACGATCGTACATCACCAAGTTGATAAATAATATTTTTCTTCAGAAATCTTGTTAATAAAATTATAAAAAGAAGCATTAAATTTTTAAATGTTTATACTTAAACATTAAATATACTGTTGATAAATAGATATGTCTCACTTTGTTTTGTTAATTTGATAATATAATGCAAAAGTTAATATCAAAATGGCAATATGTAAACTATACACCATGAGTAAATGTGCTAATACAGCAGGGCCAAATAACCTCCTTGGTAATAATAATTGCCAATACTTATGAAACTGAATACCAAATACCAAAAAGGTTCTCTGCAATCTATTAAACCAAAACACAATTTTTTTCTTGTAAACTATGCAAAAGTTTGAAATTAAATGAACCAAGATGAGGGGGAAGAGAGAGGGGCAGGACATACAAAAGCTAACACAAAAGCATCCAACATAATTATCATTGGATTAACAAAGGTGGTTCATCTTAAAACGATATAATTACAAACTTTCCGATGTAAACTATGCAAAACATTAAATCAATAGATCATGACTTAGGGGAATGAGCCACATAAATTTGATGGGAATAAACTGTATCTATGCTAATACATCTGCATAGAAAATGTCTTTGACCCACCACTAATGAATCCCCTAAAACAAAGCTAATTACATTGTTGATGCTGGTGCCAAAAACAGCACACATAGGTCTCGCTTTTTCTACATTGAATGGTGTCATTTATTTAATTCTCTTTGATAAGTTTCAAGAGAAAAGGATTTAATTACAAGCTAATTACTTTGTTTTCTTTTAAATTCCTATATCTGTCCTATTTAGCATTCAAAATTCCCTAGTGAAAATAAAGCTATTGTTTTTTAAAAAAACATTTGACATTTTCACAAAAAAATCTTACAATTAATGTAACTTGTAAGTGCATGTGTATAACTTATGATAAATTTCAGTTTTAATGCATCTTGCGAACAGAGCTACATGGAATTAAAGCGTTGATAGCTTGTTGCCAAATCCTGTAAATTATTCTGTATGTGTATTTGATATATTATGTATTCATTAATAATTTATTGTTCATGGCCATGGGGTACCAATTTTTGTGCCTTTTTGCAACCAATAAATTTAAATGTTCAATAAAGTAAATGTTACCTGTGATCTGGATGATTACAACATGGATTCCCTTTCAAATTCAAAATTATCAGACTCTGTGGAAATTCATCTGTAGAAAATAAAACAGATAATATACAATGAATTTCAATTCATTCAGAACATTGATATGCCACAAATCAAATATCAGATAAATGAATTTTTTTTATTTCTATTTAGTCAATGTTTTGATAGACTTTGGAAGCCTGATACTGGTGACAAACATTCTAAACATTATCTTGTCAGATGATAGTGTAAAAATAGACAAATACATGCATCTAAAACAATCCTATAAATCAATTATGAAAAATAAACTTTTGATAAAGTAACATAGCCTTCATTCAAAAGTTTATGCCTAAAACCTTTGGCAAATATATGTACCATGCACTGTAAAGAATGATCATTCACAATGATATATAAGGTAAACATGGATTTATCAACTGCATCCTAAAAAATTTATGAGACAATTTCAAATTTGGCCATCACATCCTTCAACAAGCTTTTCAAAATCATTTAAAAATAACCATCTTTTTTATTATGAAAATAGATAGAACATGTAT
The DNA here is from genome assembly GCF_965363235.1 of Mytilus galloprovincialis. Classification (NCBI taxonomy): domain Eukaryota; kingdom Metazoa; phylum Mollusca; class Bivalvia; order Mytilida; family Mytilidae; genus Mytilus; species Mytilus galloprovincialis. Next base: position 90,753,512 of record NC_134839.1, read on the forward strand.
CAGCTTTTGAGCATAGAAATCAGTCAGATTACATATATTTCAAAATGAATGTCAGTGGACAAAATATTAACAATCTTGACAGCTTGATACAGAAACTAGAGGCTCTCAAGAGCCTGTGTCGCTCACCTGTTAATGTGTTTACTGATGTCGGCCATCTTCGTTGGTAGGCGGGGTCATTAGACACTTTTTTTTAAAATAGATACCCTAGTATTATGATTGTGGCCAAGTTTGGTTAAATTTGGCCAAGTTTTTAGAAAAGATTTTTATACAAGTTACAAAAATGACGAAAAGTTGTTCAATATTGACTATAAAGGGCAATAACTCCTTAAGGGGTCCTCTAACAATTTTGATCATGCTGACTTATTTGTAGATCTTACTTTGCTGAACATTATTGCTATTTACAGTTTATCTCTATCTATAATAGTATTCAAGATAATAACCAAAAACTGCAAAATTTCCTTAAAATCACCAATTTTAGGGCAGCAACCCAACAACAGGTTGTCCGATTCAACTCAAAATTTGTGAGGGGATATATCTTATTCTGATGGACATTTAAATTTTGAAAGATTTGCCCTAAATGTCTTAGTTTCAAAGATATAAAGCAAAAACTGCATTTTACCACTATGTTCTAATTTTAGCCATGTCTGCCATTTTGTTTGGCAGGCTGGGTCATCGGACACATTTTTTAAACTATAAACCACAATGATAATTGTGGCCAAGTTTGGTTAAATTTGGCAAAGTAGTTTTGGAGAAGAAGATTTTTAGAAAAGTTACAAAAAATGACTAAAAGTTGTTAAAAATTGACTATAAAGGGCAATAACTCCTTAAAGGGTCAACTGACAATTTTGGTCATGTTGACTTATTTGTAGGTCTTACTTTGCTGAACATTATTGCTGTTTACAGTTTATCTCTATCTATAATAGTATTCAAGATAATAACCAAAAACTGCAAAATTTCCTTAAAATAACCATTTCACAGGCAGCAACCCAACAACAGGTTGTCCTATTTGTCTGAAAATTTCAAGGCAGATAGATCTTGACCTGATCAACCATTTCACCCTATGTCAGATTTGCTCTAAATGCTTTGGTTTTTGAGTTATTAGCCAAAAACTGCATTTTACCCCTATGTTCTATTTTTAGCCATGGCGGCCATCTTGGTTGGTTTGACGGGTCACGCCACACATTTTTTAAACTAGATACCCCAAGGATGATTGTGGCCAAGTTTGTAGAATTTGGCCCAGTAGTTTCAGAGGAGAAGATTTTTGTAAAAGTTTACGGACGACGGACGACGGACGACAGACGACGGACGACAGACGACGGACGCAGGACGACGGACGACGGACGCCAAGTGATGAGAAAAGCTCACTTGACCTTTCAGGTCAGGTGAGCTAAAAAGTAAATTGAGTTTTATGGCTGCACATGCAAATATAGATAACCTGATATTTATAGATTATCAAGATTGATTTTCTTGCTTGAGCTGGTACGGACAAAGTGAGAAAAGCAATCGAGTTGAGATGACCAATGATTATCTTTTTATCGCTATTTTACCCATGAAGACGTCGTCAATTTAATTGACAACGCCACATGCCCGTTTTGTTTCTAGTGATAATTTTCATATCACGCGACTCTGCTGAGAAGGAAATTATCAGTCAGTAAGATCAAAAGAAAATTTTGTAAAATAGCGATAATGAAACTTATAATTACCTATGTCAAAATTCTGCTGTGAGACACAGTTATGAGACAAGTCCAAGAAATGCAGTTTAGGTAAACAGTTGAGATTTTCAACCCTTCTAATTCTGTTATCAGCAAGTGTCAAAAATGTCAGATTCTTCAGACATTCGAGATTCTCTATCTTTTCTATCAGGTTCTGTAAAAAAACACAATCAAGCTTAAATATTTTCATTTTGCATCAATATTTCTTTTTTCAAATTGAGGGTTTTAATAAAAGTTTAACCTTTCAATACAAAATCACAAAAAAATGCTTAGCAAATCAGGGTGTCTTATAAGTTATCTACGTTCATATCCATATCTACGGATATGAACGTAGATAACGAATTTATCCCCGGTCTTAGTCCGGATCGGCCGAGTTTTATTGAAATTCGGGTACAAAGTGTAACGTGAAAACAATGTTTTTTCATTATCTTAAAAAGTTTTATTGAAATATGGAAATTTTACATATTTTTTTACGGGGTGTAGGATACTACCTTTGGTAGAACTCTACAGGTAGTCAAATATAAGACGTTTTTAATACGGACACAGAGAAACTGGATTGAATCAAATTTGGCGCTCAATGTTGTGAGAGTTACATCATAAATGGTGTGACGTCAACGTGGGTCATTTGCATAGCTAGGACAGTAGTCCCATTCCTTGAAAATGTGGCAGTCAAGTGATGCATTTAATGAAATTAGTGCAAATAATCGGCATAATAGGACAAAATCGTTAATGAATCAAATATTTAATTACAAACATCATGGATAATCTACAGAATTCAATATTTCACAAGGAGCAATCATGGAACTAAGGAAAACTTGTGTGAAGATCCCCGGGATAATGGTTAGCAACGTCCTGGGCTATGGGTTTTGTAACGACGTGCGTTAACCAATCAAAATCCTAGATATATACTAAGCCCGGGATAATAAAGGATATTGACTGAAAAACAAAAATTGACCCCAATTTTCTCTTTCTCTTACCCAAATACATTTATATCAGCTTGACTTTGGAAATGATAGAATTTATATTTCTAAAGAGATGAGTTAAAGTTTTCCATTTCACTTTTTTTCAAGACCATAATGCTTTCTCGCCTGTGTTTCAGACTATCCTTTAGTCAGTTATAAATAATCTGTACGGATTCAGGTTCAATGTAAAAACCAATATGAATGAAACAGAAAATTGTTACTGTCCTACACCAACAGATAAATTAAGAACTTTTCCAAACATAGGTCACTGAATGTTAAGTCAAGAAATCAATGTTAAAAAATTAAATGGACATTTTACAATAGATGTCTAAATCTGTTTGTTAGAATAATAAGTAAAATCCTCCAGAATTGCAATTGCACTAATTGTCAACAATAGACTGCTTTACTTATAGAATATATAAAATATGATGACAAGAATTGTAAGTTAAAGCAATTTACTAAAATCTACTGTCAACACTATTTACCACTTGCAGATAGAGGTTGGTCACTTTTGGTCCCAAGAGTTCAAAGCTATCAATTTTACCAATATTTTCTCTGTCTAATCTAATGCGTGATATTGCATTCAGTTCTTGCAATCTAAAATATACAATGACTTGAGAGCCTGTGTCGCTCACCTTGGTCTATGTGCATATCAAACAATGGACACAGATAAATTCATGACTAAATTGTGTTTTGGTGATCGTGATGTGTTTGTAGATCTTACTTTACTGAAATTCTTGTTGCTACAATTATCTCTATCTATAATGAACATGGCCAAGTAATAACAGTGGAAAATATTTTCTAAAAATTTACAAAAATTTATGAAAATTGTTAAAAAATTACTATAAAGGGCAATAACTCCTTAAGGGGTAAACTGACAATTTTGGTCATGTTCATTTATTTGTAGAAATTACTTTGCTGAACATTATTGCTGTTTACAGTTTATCTCTATCTATAATAATATTCAAGAAAATAACCAAAAACTGCAAAATCTCCTTAAAATTACTAATTCTGGGGCAGCAACCCAACAACAGGTTGTCTGTATTGTCTGAAAATTTCAGGGCAGATAAATGTTGACCTAATAAACAATTTTACCCCATGTCAGATTTGCTCTAAATGCTTTGGTTTCAGAGTTATAAGCCAAAATTTACATTTTACCCCTATGTTCTATTTTTAGCCATGGTGGCCATCTTGGTTGGTGGGCAGAGTCACGCCACACATTTTTTAAACAAGATACCCAAATGATGATTGTGGCCAAGTTTGGTCAAATTTGGCCCAGTAGTTTCAGAGGAGAAGATTTTTCTAAAAGTTTACGAACGCCGGACGCCAAGTGATGAGAAAAGCTCACTTGACCTTTCAGGTCAGTGGACCTAAAAAGCAAATTAATTACCTGGAAAACTGAATAGAAAACATACATTATCATGATTATACTACACTAAAAATATTTAAACACATTATAATTATTTATTATTCATCAAATGTAAGTTTCTGTTGTGTTCACTTTAACTTAATATTTATTCCTTTAAGTAAGTGGTATAAATGTTTATTATACCACATATTCTAAATCAACTGACATACAAGAATTAAAACTTTTCATTTTTTAAACAAATGCATGGCAGATGTTTTTTTTTTAAATACAATGTACTAACATTAAGGGAATGATCATTTTAAAAATAGAAAGAACTGCCAAATGTAAACTACAGGTGTTCACTGTTTTAAATATATTTGTCTCTAAGAGAAAACTGAATTTCAATGAAAAAAAAGACAAAAAGTGTAACCTTTGTGCATGATGACCAGTTTCTGTAACAGTTACTAACTTATACAAGCCTGATTTGAAATGGTAATGTCTCTCACTTATTTGAAAATTAAAAGATTTAGCCACAAACTTTTCACAAATATGTTCTGATCAGATGACTCAGTGTTTCCTGTCTTGTGCTTTCACTAGTGTTAAAACTATATATAAATGTAAACACAACTGACTCTTATAAATAAAAAGTATTTTTTTCAAAATTCATGATAGAAAGACAAGTCAGCAGCCAAGGCATCACTATTGTTAAAAAAATTGCCTGTCTTGCCTTGCCAGGGTAGATAATTCAACTAGATATAATTACTACAAAATATTTAAATACATTATACAAAGGACAAGGTATGATAAGCTATTACAACTGGCCCCCTATTTTCGATCAATAGCAAGAAAACAGGAATCATTACTCAAATTCCCTCTTAAAAATATTAATCTGACTAATGTACTTGCATAAAGTGATGAAACAATGTGGAAAACTGGGTAGATTTGATATATATTCAAAGATTAAACTGCATGACATAATATATCTAAAGTTGTTCAAGCTTGAACCCCATTTCTTTCCAAAAACAATTCAGGTTGACAGATGTTATTTGTCAATTATGAATCCTACAGGTAAGCTATAGATATAGGAAGATGTGGTATGAGGGCCAACATGACAACTCTCCATCCAAGTCACAATTTATAAAAGTAAACCATTATAGGTCAAGATATGGTCTTCAACACAGAGCCTAGGGTCACATCGAACAGCAAGCTACAAAGGGCTAAAAAAATTACTAGTGTAAAGCTATTCAAACGGGAAAAATGTGTCTTTAACTGAAATTTTTAATGCTAATATATATTGTAACATAATACAGCATTTTTCCATTGAAGTTTATAAGTGATAATCTGCTAAATAGTTCTTTTTTTTTAAAAACCATGGTTTAATATAAAGATTGATATGTTATTCCATTTAAAAGAATCATGACGTTCTTTGATCTTGCAACTTCTTGTAGATAGGCGGAGCTTTGACTATATTTAAATCTGATATTTTTTTTTATGTTAAACCATTATTTAAACTCCGCCTCTTTGTTGTGTCTGATTGACAGTTTAGTGAATGCACGAGTACTAGGATTTCGTTTGTTAAAATTACAAATTGGATTTCTACTTACTTGGAATTCCGTCACTGACTTCATAAATTTTAACAAAATTTTTAGACACACCTCTAAGGACTCGGTCACTGTTTCATGAAAAACAGAAAAGGCATCTGGTCCATGCTTTAAGTTTTAGGAACAAATCATTTAATTTGGGGAGGGGATGGATTATTTTTGCCAATACATTCATTAATATTAATGAAATTTTGTTGCAATACAATTTTGTCGGGGAAAATAATTTATTTTTAAAGAATTTTTTAATGACAAAAGATAGCCGAATATTTTGTTCTAAAAATTCCCCAGCCCTAAGAAAATCAAATTGTATGTGCCTTAGATGAGCCTGATTCGCTCAATTCAGAAAAATTACTTTTTGTCATGTCTGATGTGCCGTATTCCCAACTGGATCTATTTTCTTGTGCGCGAGCTAAGCAGCGGGCTAAAATGACACTCCCACTGGATTTTTATTAGATAAAAAATCACCAGGCCACTTTTGAATGATGTTACAAAACATATACACCACGTCTTACTCTGACATAGACATATTTAAACGAACTCATCCTGCAGATTCGTTGTTTAAATATATTAACTCCTAAATAACATGGTATGTATAATATACTTAAATTATCTTTCTATTTATAAACCCTGTTTTTCTTCTTAATTGTTTTTGATTGTCTTTTGGATAGGTATTCACAGATTTCAACCCTCCCCTTATTAAAGGAAAATAAGAGAAACATATATAAAATATCAATTTAGTGTCTACTTAAATTCTAATGAAAGTCAAAGACACCTTTTATCAAGTCATGGACTATAATTTGTACGAGTTTGACCATCCCTCACCATGCTCACACTGCAGTTACTCTTAAATTTCATTATTTCTACAGCACTGAACTTACACTTGATCATGGTCATTTTCATCATACCCCAATGGTAAGTTTCTCTTAGCTATCAAATGGAATGTTAATCTAACTGGCTTTGGTTCCTCTAAAACATATAACAAATATAAACAATATAATTAAATTGCATTATCTTTTTATTACTGATAAATACCCAGTAAGGTAATAGGTCCGAGAACACAATTATTTCGTAGTGCATTTCTTTTAGAACATAAATGAAAATAAAAAAAATCCCACCTGCGCTTTCTCAAAGAAACTTTTACAGTGTGTTGTACTACTTTTGGGACAAATTATATCAAATTTATAGAAAACTTCATCGGCTCTAACTCAAAATATGGACAATTTTATGTTTAGGGTGTCTTGAAATCTATTGACAGCTTACGAAGTGCTAATTTTCAACCTTTTTCAGCTGGACCAAATCACTACTTTCCTTTAAAATTCTGGACCCAAATTTTTTTACAGTGTAGTTTCACCCCCCTACTTGCAATTTGAGGCATTAAACATGGAGAAATAAATTTGGAAGGGATATAAAAATTAATGGCAAGTAACCCTCTGTCAACACTAGGGACTATATTTGTGAACAACGAAAATCAAGGGACGACAATTGTGGTCTCGGACCTAATAGGATAGAAAGAGTTGACAAATCTTAAAAGAACTTGGTATGACCAAAGCTTAATAAATTATAACACTGCTTACAAAGTTTCATGACAATAGGATGTATATTATAGACAATAAGTTAAGTTCTATACTCATCTTTGCGCGTAAAATTTTGATGTTAAAATTGAAAAATTTCAATTATCAACATTTGGGGCTTTAAAAATTAAAATATTGCAAAAAAATACTTTTTAAATGCCTTAATATATAACTTATCCTGTACTAAAAGCAATAGAGTACTCATTTGATTTATCAGACTTGGCATAATTATTCAAAAGTAAAATTTATAAGAGCCTGCGCCTAAAAATTGAGGTTTTTCAATGAAGGGGAGCCTTACATGAAGATGTAATATTTTCCAGCAATTTTAAATTTGTGAAGCTTTTTGGTTATAAATGATCCTTACATATGTATTGAAAGTACTTTAAATGGAAAGAAAAGTTACAAATAACATATCATATTAGTTTAAAAGGGTCTTAGGCCAAGTAAGACTGGAAAAAATTTAGGGTCAATTTAGGCAGTGCCATATATTTACATTAAAAAATGCATACTGAGGCTATAAGAAATAAAAATTTGTGACTCATTTTTGCAAGAGTTATCTCCCCTTCCAATGTTAATTCCCATAAGAAATTAAAAATGCTGATTTTGAGTTTTCCTCTAGTTAGATTTTATGGGTATTTTTTCTGTGTATATAAAGGGCATAATGCTATAGGTTAGAACTTAAACATTTTCTGTTGCAATTAGTTTGAGGTTAAATCTTAGTTCGACTGGACTATAACCATCTGTTTGAAACAAATACAAGTAAAACAATTTACTCTTAAGGGGTGTCAGAACCTGTAAATGCAATATATGTCCCTATGTTACTAATTTTTTTTCATGATGACAATTTTATAATGGTATACTGTGGATTCATTAATATTCGTTGGATACTAATTTTCATGGATTTGGTGGTAACAGTGGAACCGGAAATTTAAATGTTCAACTAAATACAAGTTTTCTAAAGGAATGTATGCATGCAGACAGACTGCGTCAAAACCAAGAATACAAATATCCACGAATATGCAAGTTTTCCTCATTCCATGAAAATTGGTATCCACAAAAATAAATGAATACACAGTACATTTTTTGTACATTCAAATGACTAGTTATCTAATAGTATAAAATACTGTGCAGATTAACCGAATGTGTAAAATAGGTCTATAGTATAAATACATGTTCATGTATATAGTGTCATATGGAAAGCTAAAGAATGCTAAATGAATACTCTAAATAGGGTATTGCAGGAATTGTCAAAATATTTAATAGTATGTGAATTTGAGAACATAAGATATTAATTTGTACTTACACATTTTAAGTGAAATTACGAGTGTACATGCAACTTGTTATCCCAAGATTTAACATTTTTACATGAAGAAAATAGAAATAACACTTTAAACATGCAAGACTGGATGCCTTTTAGTGTTTCTTCCTTTTTCTATTTCAAGTTATGGTATGTAATCTACAAAAGTGCACATTTTAACTGTGTCAGTAGTACTTGTAAATACTTAGTGTTTTAGGAACAACAAAAATGTGTCCCCAGTACACGGATGCCCCACTCGCACTATCATTTTCTATGTCCAGTAGACCTTAAAAATGGGGTAAAAATTCTAATTTGGCATTAAAATTAGAAAGATCTTATCATAGGGAACATGTGACGTGTACTAAGTTTCAAGTTGATTGGACTTGAATTTCATCAAAAACTACCTTGGTCCTTGACCAAAAACTTGAAATCTGAAGCTTGACGGACGGAAGAACAGACGAACGGACAGACCAGAAAACATAATGCCCCTCTTCTATCTTTAGTTGGGCATAACAAAACATGCACAAATGAAGCCATGTGTTTTTTAGAATTTAGCACATACAAATCTTTTGTTTTGGAATCGATTGACCAAGCTCCTGCAGGTGTAACTGATTATAACCATGATAACTGAATTATGTTCCCTTCTATTGAAAATTTCTATTCATTGAATCTTAATGCCCAAGTGATTAACATATCTTTTTGCCATCTCATAATTAGTGAACAAAGGAATGTTTTTGCTGAAGGTTAAGCATTAAATAATCCTTAAAATTATAGCTTGATTTTTTTAACTAATATAACATTAAATGAATAAAACACTTTCTAACATAAATCATTATCACATGAAGAAGGTACACTTCTGTAGATTTCATTCTAGGAAAAAAAGAAGTCCCTGTATACTGTTTTTTTTTATTCCCAAAAAACTGGGGTGTACCCTGAAAACAGGGAATATCCCACTTTTCCTGCAACCTTTTTAATCCCTTTATTTACATGATTTATTCAATTATCTGCTGTATAAATGAATCAAAATTTAATTATGTAAGTGAAAAGGCCGATTTTCACTTGGTGTTTCTGACTTAAAGAATAATACACAGTAAAAAAAAAAAAGGAATGAGTACACAGATAAACTTTGATTTGTTGTTTACATTGTTGTCAAGTGCATTTTGAGTTTTTCTTTTCAAATTTAATTCTATGTATTCTTTAAATTTTGCTGCGATTTTGGATAGGCAAGTTTACTTTCAGACTGTCTACTTAAAAGATGATATAAGTAAAATCTTTAAACCTAATTTAACTTCTGTGTCTTCAGTTCCAAAATCGTCGATTTCGTTCTCATTCATTTTTATTTTCTAATTTACGAACCGGTTCCGGACAGACACTGACTGGTCATAATTCAGGACGATAATACGAATGTTTGCTCGACGACTTACGGTGATCAAGAGAGTTTTACAGGCTGTCAATACTGGTACACAACAATTCATTTATTAACCATTATACATTAAATTTTATATTGTACCAAACTAAATTGTGAATATAATGTCAAATTACAACTTCCTGCAAAAGCCGGTTAGTGTTAAGGTGGAGTTTTATTTTTCAGTTGTTATAATGATCGACTTAGCTAACTTGTTATGACGACTAAGATAACTTGTTATAACTTAGCCTAACTTTCTCATCAAAACAACTTAGTGAACTCGTTTTAACAACTTAGCTAACTCATGTAAACAACTTAGGTAACTCGTTTAAACCACTTATCTAACTTGTTATAACTGTAACGGTTTATTTCTTCCTCTGTGATATTTTATCTTGGGGATAATTTGTCACAGTAATTTTTTTCCAGACATAGTATTTCACAGGTATATTTTTTCCTTAGGAGTGAAAATCTATCTGTTCTGCAGATAGTATGTACCGGTATATATTTGCCGTACCATATTTCACAGAACATTGTGAAAAATAGTCCTATTAACTACAATGGAAGTTACTCGCAATCAATATATACCTGACTATAATATAAAATGTTTCACAAAGGTAGAACAAATTTGCATAATTTATCCAAGGGAGGTAATTATACGCAATTTATATTTCAGATATTCTATATTTATAAGAATCAGACATTATGTGAATTAAAACATTTCATATTCAGTAAAATATGTGTAAAATTGCAATATATGTTTGTAGGAAGTTTCCATGGGGGAGATAATAACTTTTCTTTCAAAAAGTCTTTATTCAAAAGAATAATATTTTAGGTTATCTCCCCTGAAAATTTATCAATAGCATATTGTTATTTCACACATATTTTACTGAATATATGATGTTTTATTTAAAATGATATCTGATTCTTATAAATATAGAATACTTTTAGAAAGAAAAACTATATGAAAGCTTAGTTTGGACAATTTAATAGCAATTCAAAATAAACAGTTCCCCTTCAGCATGGAAATGAATATAATATAACTATACAAACTGATAAACTAATTTTGTCACAACATCATTAAAGTGGAGTTAAAGTGTTATAGGATTGTAAGTATATTTTATTAGATCACCTTGCACTTTCATGACTTGGCTGTGGTTTTCTACAGCAGTTGGTTCAAATTTCTGACCAGTTGAACAATTTGATTTGAAAAAACAAATTGCAATTTGGTCAAAATTTTGAATGAGTTGCAATTGGTGGAGAGCAACACTAACAGTCAACTCACTGTAATAATGCTATTATTTCACAATTACAATTTTTGAAATTACTTCTGAAATTCTTTCTTTTGTTTCATGATAATTTTCTTTTTAAAAGAATGATATTTACTTGAATATTTCAGGAAATTTTTTCAATGATAATTTGTGAAATTATTTCCCATTGTAATACATTTTTTTAACAATTTAGCTGTAATTCAAATACACAATTATTATTTCATAGTATTTGTACAGGATAAGTTTTTTCTAATAACTATTCAATAAGTTAACTACCCAGATAGAATTTCACAGCAAAGGAAAAAATATCCCAGGGAAATATTTTCCTCCGGATTAAGAAATAACAACAACTACTGTGACATTTTTTCCTCCGGATATAATTTTGCTTTACATAACGACTTAGCTAATCTAACTCCTTATAACAATTTAACTAACACGTTATCACAAATTAACTAACTTGTTTAAACAACTTAGTTAACTAACTTGTTTAAACAACTCAGTTAACTAGCTTGTTTTAACAACTTAGTTAACTAACAACTTAGCTAACTGGTTTAAACATCTAAGCTAAGTCGTTAAAACAAGTTAGCTAAGTTGTTATAACAAGTTTGTTTAGTTGTTATAACAAGTTAGCTAAGTTGTTATAACGATGTAGCTAAGTTGTTATAACGAACAAGATTAGCTAAGTCGCTATAACAAGTTAGCTACATGTAAGTCCTGGAGTACCTCAAATTATTTTTATAGCTGTAGGATATTTATGTTAAATGGGTCTGAAATGTTGCTGCACAAATAAAGTCCTGAAGTACCTTAAATTATTTTCATAACTGTGTGTATAACCATAGATGTAATATTACATCTATGGTATACCTCTCTGGAACATGCCAATAATTTGTATACCGGTAAATGAATGCCCTTTTACTGTCAGGCGTCAAACAGTCCTTTTTTCGACTAACATTAGTGTCAAATTGGATAAAATTTTAAGTGATTTATCAAAATGTACTTTATTAATATCGTGAATGGTCAGAGTCTCAAATAATGATCTGTTTTTTTCGAATTTTGGAAAGAATTTTACTTGATTCCTCTTAGTCAGTTGATTTTTTATTGTTATAAAGAAAATGTACATAAAAGCGTCATGCACCAAAAATTACTATTTATGTCATCTTACAAGATTTAAATGGTATTTGTCATGCAGGTACCCCTCATCACTACTCTTTTATATGAATATTTCAGCATAAAAAGAATAAGACTTGTGAAGTTAAGTTACTAAGCAAATTCAAACAGACCTTTATATATGCAGATGTCAACATTGAATGTGAATACATCAAGATGACCACAAATACATGATAAAAAATCATAATGACCTATTCTTAAAATTGTAAAGATGTTCATATTACAAGAGCAGACTAGCATACTGGAAAAGTTTAATTAGATGTGGAAATATGTATATTTTGGATATTGTAATATGGTTGCACTTTTGTTTGTTTAATTATACTCCTCCTTTAAATGAGGGGGTATACTCTCTTACTCCTGTCTGTCTGAATATCCTTCCTTTTGTCCCATGAAATTTCCATCAGATCTGTCTCAGAAACTACAAACTAAAGCTTCATGTGCATGGCGTCATACTGTGTCATTACTCATCACTATTCTGTTTACCAAATATTCTAAACTTACTATTAAATACCTATATTTGTATGTTATAATATGTGCCATGGTTTCAGATTCTCATTCTTCCCTAATCAATTCCCTGTTTAAATTTTGTCACATTTTTCTAGATATTACAAATCACAGCCTTCTAAAATTTGATATATGGCTTCATGTCAGCATGTTTTATCATGTGACAGCTGGTTTCAGATTCAGTTTGCTCATCATCTTCCTGTTTGCAAAGTACCTTTATATTCTAAAAAATATAACCCTTTATGAAATTTTCATCACATGTTTCTAGGGAATTACAAATAAAACCCTCCTGAAATTTATAACTAGTATTTACCCTAACATGATTTACTGTGTTATTGGATTTTCAGAAAAAAATATTTCTTCAACTTCCTTTTTAAACGAATACTTGAAGTAAATGTATCATTCATTAGTAAGCACTATAGCTCACAGTTCTAACTGTTATATTTTTCTGTTTGGAACACATTGCTATTATTTTATAATATTATATTATATATTATATTTTACATGTAATTATTCAGAATCTGTAAGATTTTGTCACAGTAGACCACAGCTTACCCAGTTTATAGACATGAAGATTCAGTTACTTTCTGCCCTTGAGGATAACTACATGTATCTACTGATTGACGAAGAAACAAAACAATGTGCTGCTGTTGATCCTGTAGAACCAGAAAAGGTAAACTTTGCATCAATAGAATTTGACCTTAAATTGCACCTGTCCTAAGTCAGGAATCTGATGTACAGTAGTTGTTGTTTGTTTATGTAATTTATACATGTTTTTTGTTTCTCGTTTTTTATATAGATTAGACCGTTGGTTTTCCCGTATGAATGGTTTTACAATAGTAATTTTGGGCCCTTTATAGCTTGTTGTTCGGAGTGAGCCAAGGCTTTATGTTGAAAGCCGTACATTGACCTATAATGCTTTACTTTTATAAATTGTTATTTGGATGGAGAGTTGTCTCATTTGCACTCACACCACATCTTCCTATATCTATTAGCTGTTATTTTTAGGTCATTTTTTGGTCAAAAAGCTCTTCAACTGTTACCATTCTCATATATCAATTGCTTTCAAAATATCAAAATATTCAGATTTGATGGTTGCTGATGAAGGTAAATCCAAAAATGCACCACAGAGGTATACAGAGGCATACAATTATTATTAACATTACCAGTACTTTTTTTTAAACATTGATTTCGATTTATATTCAACATATGTTAAAGGATCTGTGCTTAATGATCTATGTAAAAATAACAGAATTTTAGTATTTTTACTAGTGAGACAAATATGATAGTCTCCTTCATATACTTAAGTACATGTATCAGAAAGTTTATTTGCAACATATAGAAGGTCATGGCAAACTATAGCACAGGCCTTCTGAATTGATAAAAAAAAGAGCCTCATACATCAGAATACAGGCTTCGGATGTAATACAGACATTAATTATTACAGGAAGGAAACTTGGTCAACATTTAATAATTAAAACATGTTTTCTATTCTCACCTAAGTTTCAAAAGACATCTGCATTAAGGTTGCAGGCTTAAGTTATACACACTATGAATATTCTCTATACGAGTTGGCCAGTTGAAATAAATGAAATTTCTTGAATACCAAATTGATTTCATTTATAAAGAATTAAAAAAAATTAAACAACAGATACATTAATATATGATAATATTCCATTTCTTTTATAGATGTGAAACTCAAAACAGCTGTTAAACTGGCACTCACTTGATTTAATAATATACACATTTTCTAGAAGAATAAACCAAGTGATAAACCAAGTACCTACATGTATTCAAATGCTTAGCTTGTATAATGATACAAATGTAGTAATATTGGGATGATTAAAATATTTTAAATATACACAGTTTTGAATTCACATACACCATAGAAAAACAGAAGATAAGTGCTTTAAGTTATGAGTGCAATAAAGTTATAAATTTTTCAGAAAATATTTATGAGAATCAAATATTTATATTATCAATAAAAATTTTGATTAAGGTAATAAAAATTATATTCCTTTACATATTGGCAGAAAGCAATATTTCATTTTAAAATAATGCACTTCTAGAATGTATATATAAATAATTTATGATATTGCAGGTACTAAAGGCAGTGGAGGATGCTGGAGTTACTCTTACCAGTGTGCTTACAACACATCATCATTGGTAGGATTTACTTTGTTTTTGTTTTTTAACTGAGAAACAAACATTATTTTGAAGGAATTTATCAACCAACTCTGCCACCTCACTCACAAACTTAATAAAGTTTGAAGAACCTTTTTTTCATAGAATTCTCAGAAATGCTCTAAAAATTAAGTCCAGCTCAAATGTTTCATGAACACTATAGAACAATTTCATCTGCGTATTATTTCATACTTGTGATTTCATGAAATGAATAAACTTGATTGTTGTCTCGAATGAAATAAGACTTAACAATACATAACATTGGAATTTCAAAGTATTGTTCCTTGTGTTTGGAACATTTGCTAGGATTTATTTTATGGATTATTTCCCTTTATTTCTGAAAAAAAGTTATTCTGTTCAATTCAACCTAAAAACAGTAAGTTTACATAATAAATTTTTTGACTCAATATTGTATTTATCTTTCATAAATTGGCATTGACAATGATGGCACTTAAAGTCCTAAACAATTTGGTAGGTGTGGGCAGAAGTATCTCATTTTGCAATATTGTAGTCTCTATGGAGTATATCATTATCTAAATCATTTTACTTTGGTGAAATATTTTGAGATGTTTGAGATATTCTCATTTACATATTTATAGGGATCATGCAGGTGGAAATGAAAAGTTTATAGATTTGACCAAGAAAAGAGGACTAAATGTGAAAGTGTTTGGTGGAGATGACAGAATAGGTGCCCTTTCTAACAAAGTTAAACATGGAGACAAATTCAAGGTATGGATAAGTATAATGTAGGTTAGAGAAGGAAATACTCTAATAAACAAATTGTTGTACTGCGTACAAAGAATGTCTTCATTTTTTTCTATTATTCTTTTTAGACATCAACAAATTAGTTTAACCTTAAGTGAAAGTTATACACTTGGACAGATTTAAAAAAAAAATATTACTTTTGTTTCACTTTTATACTGACAGTAGAAATATAAGAAAGTAGACACCCTTTAATTTTTTTATTTTAAATGTTTAGACATTGATCGTCTGGGTACCTTGCTGATATGATTATTTATCATATTTTATAACTAGTTTAACAAAAAATATATAAAATTTATTTACAGATAGGCAGTCTAGACATTGAATGTCTATTTACACCATGTCATACATCAGGTCATATTTGTTACTATGTAACCAGTTTAAAGGGAGACCAGCCAGCAGTATTTACTGGTAAGAAAATGTTGTATTGCAGAATGTTTTTAAACCATTGTATGATTTGAGGTCACCTAGGTGGCTTGAATGGCTAAGAAAGAATAAAGAGTAGGATTTCCCTATCTATGCTATTGCATATGCCCTTAAGTTTTAATCTTTTATTGGCACTTTTTGAGGTAAATTGTGACAAAATAACATGTCTCAGTTTTCTCAGTCCAAAATGTGGTTGAAGTGCTAAAATCAGATTTTAAGCCAAACAATGTATTTGCAAAAAATCAGGACAAATATAGTTTAACAGTTCTGTCATTCGAACGTTTAAAGAAATAACAAATAACTTCCGAGTTCTGTGCTTTTGTGAATTAGGCATAATTCTGTAAAATTTATTCTTGAATATTCGAACTTCTTTTTAATTTTAATTCAGTAATTATCATAAATAAATCTGCTCCAATGTTCAGAGTTTTCAATAGTTTTTTTTTAACATTTTATTCTATAAAATAATCTTGTAAAATGCCTAGAAAAATTAGTCATTATGTAAAATAACTGAATCTTGCAGGCATTTTAGAAAATGCCTAAAGTTTTCAGGCATTTTACAAATTGCCTAAATTTAGAAAATGCCTGTAACTTATATATATTAAATTTGAATTCACATGAAATGAAGGGTAGTGGTTTTATAACTCATCTTAAACTGTTAAATTTAATCTTTTGGTTCTTTCCAAACTAAAATGGAAAACACCGAGTATAATATAAATTTGGCTTAGATGTGTTTTCATGAAGTTCCAAAGAGTGTAAGACAGTCCAAACTCTGTTTCATATTAAATCTGTTTCGTATAAAAAGGGGGAGATAATCTGATAACCTCAGATTATCTCCCATTGAAGCAGATATTAAACTGAATATTACAGGTTTTAATTCAAATTGAGGTCTGTTTCTCTTAACAAAAAAGGAGTGGAATGAAAGCTTGAATTTGAAGGACTATGTGTTATATTAAACAATCATTAAATCACTGGAATTAATTGAACTGTAATAATAATAATAATAATAATTCTTTATTTAAAGAGGGTTACACAGTTAGCTGTAAAGCTAATCTTCCCTGAGGCCCTCATGAAATACAATGAAATATAACAAACAATTACAAAATATCAAACAGACACACATACATGAATAATGAAATAAAAAATTGTTATATGAAATATACAATTTTCAAAACAGGTAAAAAGTTACAAATTCATATATGACATGTATAGTATTGGCATCAACAATATCATAAGTTTGAGTAAGTGTGTGAAAATTATTATGCATATAAAAAATGCACAGGTTCTTAATGTTCCATCAAGTAATTTTTTAAATCTTTTTTGAATGAGCTTGTACTTGAGGTTGATTTTTTCAGGGATATTGGTAAGTTATTCCATAAAATAGATCCTGAATATATAAAAGATTGTAGGAACAATCTATATTTTTTTACTCTTGCTTTGTGCATTGGGCTTAACATTTTCATAAATGATCAGTGAAATAGCAAAAGCTACAAAGAAGTATAAACTTGATATATGTTAGTGATCTTTAAAATGAAGGTCAATGTGACATTATTAAATTTAGGAATGATAATTTGCTAGTTTTAATAAAATGACATACAAAAATTATTTCACTACTGCTTATAATTTTTACAGAGAGTGATTCCAGTTAATAATTATTTGTTATGAGTATATCCAAACAATAAACACTTTTCAACAGTAAATGCGCAAGAGTAATTTGTAGTTTATTGTGATTTTATTTTCTATGAAGAAAGATATACTCCTAACCAAGTTATGAATACTTTTTTGCAAATATTTTAGGTGACACATTATTCATGGCTGGATGTGGCAAATTCTTTGAAGGAAGTCCAGATCAAATGTACAAAGCTTTGGTAGAAATACTGGCAAAGTTACCACTGAACACAGTATGTAAAAATAGTGTACATAAATACACAGTATGAATTCATTCTTACTGTATGTTCAATTAGCTTTTCAATCATATCTATGCCACAACCCCTTGGTTCATCTTGCATCTATTTTATTTTGTTTCTTTATAAAGCTATTGTGTATTTTCTTGATGAAGATAATTTTTAACCATTACAGAGAACTTTGCCATGATAAGTTATCCTACCAGGAATTGGCATGTGTTTGTTGTTTTCATCCACCTTGCATATCTACTTAAATAGATTTTTCTGGTAAATTCAGCAAATATAAATATTCCCAGGGGCGTATCTACCCGGAGGCACGACAGCACGTGCATCCACGTCGTTTTCACAAAAAAAAAAAAAAAAAAAAAAAAAAAAAGCAGAAGAGAGAGAGATGAGTTGGTCAATCGGAATCAGAGACTTTTGGTGTCTTTTCCGTCTATCCCGGATATTAGTTTGACAACCTAGTTACAAGTGTTGATGAAGCTGTTCATTCAGAAAAAGATCGTAGCTCCGAAGTTGCTTGCACATTGATTCGGCATGCAAAAAAAGAAATGGCAAAATAAAAATTTATAAATTGAATGTTGAAGGAAACAACTATGTTGTCACTTTTTTTAATTGATGAAATATCATTAAATAACGACATTTGGTTTAAAAATAATTGGTTTTTTTTTTGAGATTATGACAAAATCGGAAGGTTACTTGTATCTTTTACAAGATTTTTACTTTTGAATTTGTAATACTCAGTCTAAGATATGTAGTTTTGGAGCACATTTTACAGTGTACAGTTCATCAGTTTGGAATGAAATGTACCAATCGGCATTAGAATTATCAGATCCCTTCGATATCGTTGAAAATATGCCGAGGCGATGTGGTTGATAGACTACCGGAGCCAATCACCCTGCAACCACGCCAAAACAGTATTGGAAAGTCTCATTATGTTTTGCGTTCATAGACCATATGATAAGGCAACTGGAGAGCGGGGTCGCGTCAAGTTATCAGAAAATCGCTTCTTTGTGCTGTATCTGCTTCATCGTGTTGTAGGAAATATCACAAACGAACAAATCTCAATATTGTCTGAAACATACGAAACTGACCTAGCATGTAATTTTGACGAATTCAATTGGCTCGATGCCGAACACGTACGCTGGTTTATAACATCTCGCGAGTGCTACCATGCCATGATGGCCCTAAGATTTATCAGTCACTGTACCACGTATGTAATTGAAAACAAATGTACGATCAACAATGAACAACGAAAGTTACATAGCATTACTGCATATTCATCGGGATTTCAGTGTGAATGTTGACAAAGTAATAGAGAAGTTTGTTTCTGCCCAGACCCGAAGAGCAGATTTTGGACAATTTTGAGTAAATTCTGTATCACAAATATGTGTTGTTTATGTATTACTATATTCAGAAGATTTATTAATAGTTTTACATTCATAAATTTTTATCTACATATAGCTCCTCTTTTAACCGTCCTATGACCGAAAACCGGAAAAAAAAATTTGCTGCATAATAGGGTCCCAAAAATTTTCGCATCGCTCCGCTCGCCGGTAGTTGCTTCCACATCGTTTCTTTCTATCTACGCCCTTGATTCCTGTGCATTTGCTATTGTGATTGTTAAAAATACAAGATATATTTTTAAGCAAAGATGCATACAATAATGCTATCAATATCTATCTTTATATTTGCAACACCTATCCTTTTGCAATGTTAACAATAATAAAAACAAAAATATCTGAATTTACAATAATCAAAATTCATTACAGAGAGTATTTTGTGGTCATGAGTACACAGTAAATAATTTGAAGTTTGCTGCACATGTAGAGCCTTCTAGTGATGAAGTAAAAACGAAATTAGCATGGGCAACTGTAAGTTTATCTAGTTACATTTGCATTGTTCTAAATTAAGTTTTATAAATTTTAAACAGTTTATAATCTGTGCATTATTACAAATTTTACTTTTAATAGGAGCTTGATAATATTACTTAATGGCATGTTGAGTTATTTTCTATTTCAATATTTGTTAAACTTTTATTCCCTTTGTATTTCTGATAAGAACACATACTTTTTTGCTATTTCTAAGAAGCACACCTAGTGCCTTTTTAAGACAAATATTTTGTGTCATGATTTAACATGATTTTTGAGATATTAAACCCTCCGCTTTTAAACAAAAGTACTACCAACACAATGATAAACAATACAGTATCAAAGATAACTCCCAGTTACAGAAAAAAAAACCCTCAAAATACTGAATCTACTGTTAAGAAAGTATACCATCCTATAAACCAGATGCATATGTTATTATAAAAGTATAATTTCCTTTTTTTGTGTTGTTCTATTGTAAAAATATTTGACATCTGTTTTCCCTAAATTTTCAAAATAGTGAAGAAGATTTTAACATGTGTTTTATTGTCTAAAGTTCAAACAGGACAGTATTAAAAGTAAGTGACAATAAATAATGAAAACAAGTTAACATATTTGATATAGTAATGGTGTACTGACATAAGAGGTCTCTAAACACATCAGCTCCATTTGGAGCTTTTTAGTAGAAGCCATATTAAATAAGTGCATAAGCTTGGAAAAATGTGAAAGCATAAACATATAGTATATTTATATAGCATAATCATTTCAGGCACAAAGATCAAAGGGTCTTACAACAATTCCATCCACTATTGAGGATGAATTAAAGTTCAATCCATTCATGAGAGTCAAGTAAGTACATTTTGTCTATTATAGAAAAAGTTTAATTTAACATAAGTAATTAAAAGAATAAATTCTGTGATGGTGTTTTAAATACTGTAAATTCAGAAATTGTTGTGTGGATTTAATATTGCCATTTTGTCATTTCAGACTTAAATATGATTTTAAATCCTGTTTAATTCACATAAAAACATTTCAAAATGCGAGTCTGAATTATTGTTTATAACTTTGTCACATTTTTCGCAATGATAAATAAATCGCAATAATTTCTGAAGTTTCTTACCAACTATGGAAATACACACATATGGATCATTTATAAATTGATTA
Organism: Mytilus galloprovincialis; assembly: GCF_965363235.1. NCBI lineage: Eukaryota > Metazoa > Mollusca > Bivalvia > Mytilida > Mytilidae > Mytilus > Mytilus galloprovincialis. The sequence goes on from NC_134839.1 coordinate 90,774,652, forward strand.
TTTGATAAAATATCATTTATAAATTGCTTGAGATAATGTGGTATTGATGTGATCTAAAGATGTCCACCCCATTGAACAATGTTGTGGGTTCTAATAAAACCTCATTAGAAAAAAGGTTGCAATATAGCTAACCAGTCAGATAGGTATTCAATTGGACTTTACGATTTGTTCTTGGGGGTCATCTCGAGTCATATAAATTAACTAATTATAATTGATTTCTTCTTAATAAAATGTTCCTCTGATTTTAACAATAATCAGTTTTTCTAATAGCTCCAGTAACAATTAAAAAAGATGTGATGTCACACTGGTACCTAAAATAAATACTGGTGCCAGTCAACCATTTTTCACTATAACTTATAGTGAAAAATGGTTGACTGGCACCAGTATTGAAAAGCTAGTTGAACATACAGTAAGAATGAATAAGTATAAGAAAAAAATATCATATACTGTAATTCCTTTGCTTACAGAGAGAGTAATGTGCAAGCTCATGTTGGTAAAAAAGATCCAGTGGAAACAATGGGAGCATTGAGGGCAGAAAAAGATAACTTCAGAGGGTGATGTCGACAATTGTGCAATACATAATTAGAAACATATATAATTTGTAACAGATGTACATTAAATGAATATAAACTTTTTAATAGTTATTATTTTTATGTTCTTACAAATGGGGTGGAGCCTTGAGGCTGAATGTTCTAGGTAGTTGAACTACTGTATCAATAGCCTGAATACACTGAAGTTTTAAGTTAGAATTCTGCACTTGGCAGGTTTTTTACCCCTATTTTAATTGAGTTGTACTCAAGGTTATTGTCCTGAAACCAGAAAATCCTAAATTAATGGGCCTCCTTTTGCCCCATAATTCCTAAACCCAATAACCCCAAAATCAATCCAAACCTTCCTTTTGAGTAATGAAACTTTGTGGTTAAACATCATTTAGATCTATATACGAGGGTGGTAAAGGGGGTGTGTTTGCACGAAAAAAACGTGAAATAATTTCTGTAATGAACGTTGCACGAAAAATAAATACTTTTATTTGAACCTTTTGTGACTGAGTCACTGTCTTCTTGTATATATTAACTCTTTGTTTTACTTGATATTCCCGATTTAGTATACACATTTATGATATAATTGGTTTACGGCTTTTAAAAAAGTATTTCTTGACGATCCCTGCCAAGTGTTTGAATTTTATTTGAAAAATACCGAGCACGCAAAATAAGACTTTGAAAATCACGATGCACGTAAAATTAAATAAGCAGAACAAGTTGAACGAGGCAACCGTCTTGCACGACTGAACGTCAAATAAAAAAGTAAAAACACGTTGAACGTGAAATAAAAAACGGCGATCACGTTGCACGAAAATAACCCTTTACCACCCTCATATACTTATGTTAGCATTTCATATCATGATTTTTTTGATAGAGGGTTGCTGCTCACAAGGAAGCTATTAAACCAAGAGTTCCAAATGGTGAAGTTGAAATTCTCCCTTTGGAAATTTTACGGACGCCATCACAAGTTGGTTGAACGTTATGGAATAACCGTTTCACAAATGATATCGGATATGTTCCTAACGTCGTAACTACAATCCCCTTCCCTTTCATGAATGTGTCCTACCAAATTAGACTATTTACCGGATTTGTTATCACATAAGCAACACGACGGGTGCCACATGTGGAGCAGGATCTGCTTACCCTTCCGGAGCACCTGAGATCACCCCTAGTTTTTGGTGGGGTTCGTGTTGTTTATTCTTTAGTTTTCTATGTTGTGTCATGTGTACTATTGTTTGTCTGTTTGTCTTTTTCATTTTTAGCCATGGTGTTGTCAGTTTTTTTTAGATTTATGAGTTTGACTGTCCCTTTGGTATCTTTCGTCCCTCTTTTATACACAAGTAATTGTCCTGAAACAAGAAAATGCTTGTTTCTGGCCCCCAATTCCTAAACAGTTAGGACATTAACCCACAAAATTTATCACAACCTTCCTTTTGTGGTATGGAAACTTGTGCAATTTCATAGAGATCCATAAACTTATTCTCAAGCTATTTTCTTAAAACCAAATGAATTTGGATGACAATGCTGCTTTTAACACTAAAATATGATACAAACACAAAAAGTTTTGTGATTGTATAAAAATCACATTGGATCATTTGATTTTTCAACTGAAACTATTTACAGTTTCTGTCTAATCATTAAAGTTTTCATGATGATAAGCACAAAGCTATAACAAATGCCAATGTTTTCCAGAATATGACCTATGGAATTATACTTAACACCAGGGTTGTACTAACATGAGTAACAACACGGGTGCAACATGTGGAGCTGGATCTGCTTACCCTTCTTAGATAGTGGAGATTACCCCTGTTTTTGGTGGTGTTCGTGTTGCTCAGTCTTTAATTTTCTATGATGTGTTTTGTATACTGTTGTTAGTCTTTTGGTGTTTTTTCTTATTTTACCATAGCGTTGTCAGTTTATTTTCAATATATGGGCTTGGTTGTCCTTTTGGTGTCTCTTATCTTCTATAAGGAACTAGCCTATAGGCTGAGTCCCCTATCGATTTAACTAACCCACTATGAATTTGTATTGGGTAAGTATTGAACTGTAAAACAAATTTTTAGCACACAAGACTTTTCCTGCTGCATTTTGCAGAAAAATGAACAATGAAATACAACAACATCCATAGATGAGGTCAACATTAACAGTAGAAGTGACGTCATGACCCCCTTATGAAATTTATTAACCCTCTACAGATCTATAGGGGGTCACCATGTGACGGCGTTTAACTAATCACAATGTGATAAATTACCTGCATTGTGAGAATATTCTATATCTTGTTCTGCTGATCATTTTGTAGTCTACAATTTTGTATCTTGTTTTACTGATCATTTTGTAGTCTACAATTTTGTATCTTGTTTTACTGATTATTTTATTGTCTACAGCTTTATATCTTGTTTTACTGATTATTTTGTTGTCTACAGTTTTGTATCTTGTTTTACTGATTATTTTGTTGTCTACAATTTCGTATCTTGCATTGTTATACTGATTATTTTGTTGTCTACAATTTTGTATATTGTTTTACTGATTATATTGTTGTCTACAGTTTTGTATCTTGTTTTACTGATTATTTTGTTGTCTACAATTTTGTATCTTGTTTTGCTAATTATTTTGTTGTCTTAAATTTTTGTATCTTGTTTTGCTGATCATTTTGTTATTTACAATTTTGTATCTTGTTTTACTGAGTATTTTGTTGTCTACAATTTTGTATCTTGTTTTCATGATTATTTTGTTGTCTACAATTTTTTATCTTGTTTTACTGATTATTTTGTTGTCTACAGTTTTGTATCTTGTCTTACTGATTATTTTGTTGTCTACAATTTTGTATCTTGTTTTACTGATTATTTTGTTGTCTACAATTTTGTATCTTGTTTTACTGATTATTTTGTTGTTTACAATTTTGTATCTTGTTTTACTGATTATTTTTGTTGTCTACAATTTTGTATCTTGTTTTATTGATTATTTTGTTGTCTACAATTTTGTATCTTATTTTACTGATTATTTTGTTGTCTACAATTTTGTATCTTGTCTTACTGATTATTTTGTTGTCTACAATTTTGTATCTTGTTTTACTGATTATTTTGTTGTCTACAATTTTGTATCTTGTTTTACTGATTATTTTGTTGTCTACAATTTTGTATCTTGTTTTACTGATTATTTTTGTTGTCTACAATTTTGTATCTTGTTTTACTGATTATTTTGTTGTCTACAATTTTGTATCTTGTTTTACTGATTATTTTGTTGTCTATACGGGTAATTCTGTATCTTGTTTTGCTGATCAATTTATTGTCTACAATTTTGTATCTTGTTTTACTGATTATTTTGTTGTCTACAATTTTGTATGTAGTTTTGCTGATCATTTTGTTGTCTATACCGGTAATTCTGTATCTTGTTTAACTGATATATTGTTGTCTTTCTGTATCTTGTATTTCGGTCTATCTATTATAGTTTTCAAGTTAATAGGCAAAATACAAAAATTGGCAAACATTCATCATTCCAGGGCAACAACTCCTTTCAGGCATTGTCTGATAATTTTGGTACAAATAAAAGAAAGTAGATTTTTACATCCTGACAATGTTTAGCCATTTAAAGTTTTCTGTATCTTTTTTGTCTTTCAAGATATGAGGAAAACCAGTGTTTTACCATATGTTCTATTTTTAACCATGTGACCAAGTTTGTGGATGGAGAGACACAAAATTCACAAACTATAATCTATATACCCAAAGAACTTTTATTTCAACTGGGTCAGTAGTTTACTGGAAGGGGTTATTGAACAGTCCATGCAAGTTGATAGCAAAAACTCATACTGACTTAGAAAATAACAAGGATTACTTATTACATTTCTTTAATTTGAAAAAAAACCATATATCTGTATAAATATTCAATATAAGTCTAGCACCAATATAACTTTTATACAAATGATCAAAATAATTGTTTTTAACAATAAGATATATAGATAAAAAAGTGTACATAAAGGATGATAGTTTCTCTCAATTTTCCTGATTTCAATATTACAATTTGGTATTTGAATTATGTTAATAAACATGTGAAGCAATTTTATGTTTACATCTAATACCAGTACTTTATCACAACAGGAATCACATTAATCAATAAAATCAAGTTTAAAAATTGAAATAAACGTTCTTCCCTTGAACTTGCAATGAGATTTATTAACTTATTTTAAAAGATACAAACTGTTATTGCAAATAGAAAATATTTTAGACAACATACAATTTATCAAATTTATTAAATTTGTATTAATTATACATTTCAGCTAGGTTATTACTTAGTGAGTGAAATGTAATTAACCATTATTTCAATTCTCATCTGCAAATTTTGCATATTACTAGATAAGTGCTTATTTTCAATTTAGAAAGCACTATACATATAAACAGTGAGGGTTATACCTGAAATAGGGTAATTTAAATTTTCATTTAAATGATAACATTCCACTATAAGTGGTACATTATCTGATGAAAGGGAAGCCAGAACCATTATGTTTATCGTAATTGTTACACTGAGATAATAACAAGAGTGCACACACTAAAATGTCTCATCTACTTAACTGACCATGATTGATTTAATGTTTAAAGTCTTAAAAATAAAGGTTCTACCACAAGATTCACATAAACTTAACATTATCAATGATCAATGACAAAAAGATTAAGGTCAGATAATCCTTGGCAGGCAGACATGTACACCTCAGAATCATTCAAAACACCAAATGTAGTTAATCTTTTGCTTATTCTATCAAAGAAACAAGCTAAACTGTGAAAACATAACATTGAACAATGCACCATGAAAATTGGGTCAAGGTCAGATGATAACACAACACACATGGACACCTTACAATCATTCCATGCACCAAAAAATAGTTAAGCTAATACTAATAGTATCCAAGAAACAGACTTAACCAGGAAAACTTAACAATGACCATTGAACTATGCAAATAAGGTCAAAGTCCAATGAAACATGGCAAACATTCATGTACAACTTACAATCATTCTATGCACCAAATATAGTTTACCTATTGCTTATAATATATAAATATCAGACTTAACCAGGAAAACTAAATTAAGACCAATGTATCATTAAAATGATGTCAGGGTAAGATGAACCCTGCCAAACAGTCATCTAAATCTGAGAAGAGGACAAAATTACAGAAACTTTACACTAACCAATGAACAATGATAAGTCATGAACAAATGAAACCTGCCACACTGACATGTACCTCTTACAATCAATCCATACAACAAATATACTGTGGATTCATTATTATTCGTTGGATACCAATTTTCGTGGATTTCAAGGCTAAAAGTACCGGTAAACCACAAATTAAATGTTCAACGAATGACAAATTTTCTATACTTTTGCAAAACCATGAAATCAAGTATCCACGAACATGTAAGTTTTGCTTAATCCACGAAAATTGATACCCACGAAAATAAATGAATCCACAGTAGTTGACCTAGGCAATAGTATCTGTGAAGTTGATCTCATCACACAACTATAACTTTGATCACTGATCCATGAAATGAGGTCATTACCGTCAAGGTCAGGTAAACCCTGTCTGGTAGACATAAAGATGTTGAAATGAACCTATATGCCATCATTTGTTATCCCATTACACATTATTTAACTATTATCTATTTATAACATTAGAAATTGAATTGACTAGTTGTTCCATGCCCTTTATAGTTTATGAGTCTAGCAACAGGAGATGATGTAAGCTAAGCAGCCATTATCTATTTATAACATCAGATAAAGATTTGACAAGCTGTTCCATGCACTTTATAGCTTGTGAGTCTGGATGTTCTATCACTGGATTTCTCCCAACTTCACAACATGCAGTCACTCTCTGAAATCACAAAAAAAAGTCTGTAAAAGGCCAAGAGGAGTACATTGTCTTAGCAAGCATTTTAGTTATATTATAACATAAAGATAATATAAGGGTTGGTTGAAGTGACAGAAAATATGTCTGACATGTTCCTATGCATATCTATTAAATAGTACATCAAAACATGTTGAGTTGCAAGATACATATTAAGATTGTTGTTGAATGTGAATATGTTTACAAGTTAGCCTTGTATATCCAATTTAGACTTTTAACATATTGAATTTTACAAGTCATGTGATTGAAAATTAGGAGAAATCAAACCGAATGATGAAACTATACAAAAGCATGTTAATAATAATGGCTGTTTTATCTATAGCTCCTTCGACTAGTATAAATCTTTGAAAATTAAAGATTAAGAAATAAGTACTTCCCTTACATTACTTATTTTTCAGTGAATATTTATCTGTGACAATAAAATGGCTGTTGTGGTAAACAACTGTGCCTCCATTTGTACAAGTCTGATTGTAAAATGAAAGTTTTTACTAAAAGAACTATTTTATCAATTGATTGTAATTCTAGTAACTATTGTCCAAGTTCTTTACAATTGGATATACAATTATTTTTCGCATGTGATTAGTAATATTTTTTATGAAGATTTATTGACTATAATGGACTTAACTGTGTATTCATTGAATTTATTAATGATACTGTGGATTCATTATTATTCGTTGGATACCATAGTCGTGGGTTTCGTGGGTACGTTGTGAACCATGAATTTAAATGTTCAACGAAAACAAATTTCTATAATAATAAAATTGTATCCAGACTTTGGCAGAACCACAAAATCAAATATCCCTGAAAATATAGGTTTCCAAAATCCATGAAAATTGTGACCAACGAAAGAATCCACAGTAGAACAGGTATCAATTTTTGAGGTTCAACAAAAATAATCTTATTTTAGGAAACTTTAGTCAGATTTACAACATTTGCTCCTATCAAAATAAATCAAAAATAGTATTTGCTCAGCCTTAAGTATTGAAATTGATGTTTCCTATATCTGAAAAATGGGTATACCACAAACATTAATGAATCCACAATTTATTTGTGTTCTCTCTTTAAGTTTAAGTATATTTTTTTTGTCGCAAATCAATGTTGAACCTACTCTTAATAAATGCAACAATCAATGCTTTCTTCCTTTGTGTTACATTCAAAATCTGCATAAAATAACTACACAACTAACTATGCATTAGTAAAGGAATAATGAATATTTCATTTAAATAGTCTAATAGAAGGAAAATTATTATCAACATTACCAATGACTTTTTTACATGGCTATAACAACAAGAGGCTCTAAAGAGCCTGAATCGCTCACCTTAATTCTTTTGGTTAAATCTCTCATCAATGATTATTTTGGCTTTTCAATTTATTTAAATGTTTTTTGGATCGTCCTATTTTCTTCAAAAGCCAAAAAAAATAATCATTTTCTCCTATGTTCTATTTTAGCCATAGGAGCTATGTTTCTTGACATACAAGGAAATAAAATATAAAATTTATACTAGATACTCTGAAACTCATTTAGCCTAAGTTTGGCTGAAATTGATACAGCAGTTTCAAAGGAGAAGATTTTTTAAAGTAAGTCAACATGATGAACAAATTGTGAAAAAAGTCTTTAAAGGGCAATAACTCCTTAAGGGGTCAATTGACAATTTTGGTCAAATTGACTTAATTGAAGATCTTACTTTGCTGAACATTATTGCTGTTTACAGTTTATTTCTATCTATAATTATATTCAAGATAATAAACAAAAACAGCAAAATTTCCTTAAAATTATCAATTCAGGGGCAGCAACCCAACAACAGGTTGTCTGATTCATCTGAAAATTTCAGGGCAGATAGAAATTGACCTGATAAACAATATTACCCAACGTCAGATTTGCTCTAAATGCTTTGGTTTTTGAGTTATAAGCCAAAAACTGCATTTGACCCCTATGTTCTATTTTTAGCAATGGCGACCATGTTTGTTGATAGATCATAACTTCGGATACAATTTACAAACTAAATACCCTAAGGAACATTCAGTTAAAGTTTGGAAGTATTTGGCCCAGTAGTTTCAGAGGAGAAGATTTTTGTAAAAGATTACTAAAATTTACGAAAAATGGTTAAAAATTGACTATAAAGGGCAATAACTCCTAAAGGGGTCAACTGACCATTTCCGTCATGTTGACTTATTTGTAAATCTTACTTTGCTGAACATTATTCCTGTTTACAGTTTATCTCTATCTATAATAATATTCAAGATAATAACCAAAAACAGCAAAATTTCCTTAAAATTACCAATTCAGGGGCAGCAACCCAACAACGGGTTGTCTGATTCATCTGAAAATTTCAGGGCAGATAGATCTTGACCTGATAAACAATATTACCCAAGTCAGATTTGCTCTAAATGCTTTGGTTTTTGAGTTATAAGCCAAAAACTGCATTTGACCCCTATGTTGTATTTTTAGCAATGGCGACCATGTTTGTTGATAGATCAAAACTTCGGATACAATTTATAAATTAGATACCCTAAGGAACATTCAGTTAAAGTTTGAAAGTATTTGGCCCAGTAGTTTCAGAGAAGAAGATTCTTGAAATAGTTTACGACGACAGACGACGACGGACGACGACGGACGCCAAGTGATGGCATAAGCTCACTTGTCCCTTCGGGACAGGTGAGCTAACAAAATATGTGTTTAATATACCGTGTCTATAGGTATCCTGGCTAATATAGGTATCTTTTGTTCCTCAGAAAGTTTCTCTATCTCATCCTCTGGATATATGTTTGTCACTTCCTGCAAGAACCAACATATGAATAATTACTTATATAAATATTACTATTTTGCTTTATTGTTATTTTATGTTCTTTAAAAAAATAAACTGTATAAAACACCTTGTACATTGTGTCAAAGTATTGAGTTGGAGATGAACTTACAGTTAGATATAAATATCACATTGATCAAATGTGGCACGTTACGTTTGCCCGGATTGGTCCTACATTTGCACGTAAAAAATCCACATTTGCGTGGAAAAACGCATTACCTTTGCACGAAATTTACCTGTTGAAAAGTTACTACATTTGCGCTGTTTTGAACAAAAACAAAATCCATAACTTTTAATAAAAAAAATACTAAATATTGTTAAAATGATCTAAAATTAATTTGAACAAATTTACTAAATAAAATGCTCCTGTAAATAAAAATTGCATGGGCCATAGTATACCTGTCAACCTGTGACGATGAAAATGCAGGTCATGACCTGCATTGAAGAATCAAATCTCAGGTCATAACGTTTACAAACTTTTTCGAGCTGAATTTCAGTATTTATGGTACATTTTCTTATAATGTATATCAAAGATACCAAAACATCAATGCATGTTCACTTTGTTAAGTCATTTTAAATCTTATTTCATTGCACTTTTAAAGATTTTTATAAATTTGTGTAACTCAGTCTTATGTGCTTTACTTTTTGAGAAAAAATACTACAATCATCAAACACTAGAATTTAATGTAATTCTTAAATGTTTGAGACTGTTGACTATGTAGCCTTTAACCATAATATTATTCATTTAACAAGGAAATCAGACTATGATAAAATATAGTAATACAGTTAAAAGAAGTATAAATGTAAAAAATAATTTTCAACTTTAAAAAAAAAATTGTATCAAGGTATAAAAATAATGAAAAATTATTTTTCAATATGTATTTGAATTTTATATTTTTATGATTTAATCTTTTTCACCCATTAAACGTAAATATAAGGAATAATTTTGAATGGTGACAAATAAGGGGAAGTAACTCTAGTTCAGTTTGTAAACCAATGGTGCAATTTATTTACGACCTAAAGCTAAGGTAATTGGTGTTAATTAACAGTGTGTTTGACACCAAAGCTGTCAAGTGAAGCCATGCACTTAATGGGTCACTTAATTTGACAGTTTACATAGCTAGATGAACTTCCTGTTCATGGAAGAATTACGAATTTGCCGGTATTTCAAAGGAATATTACTTATGAAATTCAAATCAATCTCAAGGCTAAGAAATACGGGTGAAATCGGGTCATTTTCCGAATTCCCGGGTTATTTCAATGACCCGGCGGGTGTTCCAGGTGATCCCTCAGAATTGTGAAAATCTCGGGTCACACCCGCAGAATACGGGTCAGTTGACAGGTATGCATAGTCTTTTCGTAGCCATTACAACAAACAGTTTTATTCAACTCATCCTGCTATCTACACTTTCGTGGAGATTATTCTACAAGTTCAGCGACAACTTACATTGAAATTTGAAATAACCAAGCCCTTGTAAAACGTACAGAAAAAGAGGAAATTCACCGTTCAACAATTTCTTACTGAATTTCAAACTGGTGATATATCGTCAATGCTATCTCAAATCGCTAGGATACAAATACCAGGCAAGGACTTATCTATAGATGAATTCCGTATAGATATCATCCTTATGTATACTGCGTTTTATTGACATGACTATATACTTTGAATTTTCTCTTCCATGATAGTTTCTGTATTTTATTCAAAACTGTTCTTTTAAATAAATGTGCTTTTTAATGTTTATATAAACAAATAAAGACTTGTCTTATATACGTTTATCATTCAATATATGAAGTAACAAGATGTGGTATGATTGCTAATATATGTTCAAAACAATAATCGAAAAACAAATTACAGGTAAAAAAAACTCAGGTAAACTACAGGTAAACTCGTGCAAACGTAATACCATTTCTCCGTGCAAATGTAATGTGTGTCATTTTAAAATCTGCGCAAATGTAAGTAGCCTATCAAATGCAATGAAAAGAACATAGAAATGGACATGCATGTTATTTAAACAACAGTCATGTTTATAGAATTTCATGAAAACAGGGAACAAATAAGAAGCAAGACAACCTTAGCATTATTATGACAAATAACTAAGATATTTAAAAATTTTATAGATGGACAATAGCAACAAGTGATGGGATTTAGTTTAAACATCTAGCTAGCTGAGATCCAGAAACAAGTAGCTTACATCACAACAAGGACACATAAATGTGCTCATATTAACAACCAATCCCAAGATCTTCACACCCATCTTCCTACAGAAGTTAACCTCTCTCCTAACTGTTGCTATGGAGACACCTTGAGATGTTGTAACTATAATGGCTCCATCAGGTTTCACATTTTTCAAAACTTTGATAGCTGTAAGATGTTCATCACTTGTACCTGGGGGAGTATCTGAAAAAGTTAACTACAAATGTATGTTCATAAATTTTTAGACTTATTGAGAATACTATGTTAAAAAGAATTTAAATTTTATAATATTATTGAGGAAAAAGTAAATATTATTGTTCAGTGTCCAAACTTTTTTTTATAAATACATGTTAAGGTTTTTCTCTTTTCAAGTGTGTCAGAGTTTGAAATAAATCTTGTTTTCATTCTTTGAGAACAAATCCTAACAAAGTTTTGTATAGCTAAACTTTGATGAACAAAATAAAAATTAAAACTCACCACATATTAAATAATCAAGTTTACCCCAAAATGTGTCCTTGAAAAATCTCTTTATTAAACCTGAAGATATGAAAAAAAATATATAAATACATTTTGAAAACTCATTTAAAAGAAACAGCAACATATTTTTAAATCTTTGATATTTATGGAAACCTATTCATTTTTTACTTCTCAGGCTAATACCTAGTACAGATAAGAAGATACTTATTTGAGTAATTATCATATAGATTTCAGACCACCAAAAGTGTAAGGTAGATAATGGTCTATATTTAAAATTCAATGGTTGGAAAAACCATTGGATTATATCATTTATATAAATACATTTTCTATTTGTTTAAACATAAAATTTTCCCATGTTTTTCTGTATTCTCTACTTCTTTTAGCTAAATATAAATACTGATTAACTGTACACTAAAATAAATTGCCATACATATAATAAGGTCTACTCAAATGTAGACAATGATGATTTAGACCTTTTAAAGTAAACAACTCTGCTAAAAGACTTTAATAAATAATAAAAGATTGAATCATGTACATAAATATTTTGATCCCAATCTACCAAATTAATTTCAATTTAAACCATCCTATTCCTTTTTTAAAAGAGTGTCAAACATTCTGTCAGTATAATTTGAGCTGTTATGTATTTAACAATCCAACAAATAACATCTCTACCCAGTTATATGCATAAAAGTTAACTCACCATTAACCAGGGTACATTTTGAAGCATGCAAACACACCTGTTTTTCTTGGTCCTCTAAACACAACAGAATCCCTGTCAGATTTTAACATAGCACCAACTGACATCACTTTTATACCATTATGTGGTGATCTGGAATGTAAAAATATATATTCTCTAGAACTAAATTGTCCTGACACATTTATGGCACTAGCTTCCAATTAAGGACAATTACATCCCTCCTGGAACATTTGATCCACCATTGAATAACACCAAATATGTCTTTTATTCATCTTTTTAAAGCTAATTTTTGTCATGTGTTGGTGATTGTTTACACTTGTGTATTGCTTTAATTGGTTCATGGTATAGATTTGTTGTGTTGATTTTCTTTTTTAAAGACCACAAAGCAAAAAGTGCTGATTTAAAGTATTATTTTATAGATTAATATGCCAACTTATAGTAAAATTATGCATGCTAAATTAGAATGCAATAAATACATACAATAGAGTTTTCCACCCATATTCTGTGTTGACTACAACCTGTTCCTCTACTGAAAGAAGTTTAGGAATACTTGGTCCACAGATATCCAAGTCTACTACACCTACTTTGCATGACTGAGAGGCCAATACTTGAGCTAACATACATCCAACTGTTGATTTACCTACTCCTGAAAAATATAATGGGAGAACACTTCTGAATAAAAAAGTTAAACAAATGTTATTTTCAAGACATTTAAAAGGCATATCTTAAATTATCTATGCAAATGGGTCAGAGACCCCTAACTTTGACAGGTGTGACAGTATCAGTCCTAGATTAGTTCCAGTCAAGATGAAATTACTATATTTAAATTTAAACAAATAGTTTCTTTATTAAGCAATTAATGAGTAAGACAAGGTAGCAATGAAGGTAAAGCTGTCCCTTTGTCTTCTTGTGAGATCTTAAAGCATTGTTATGATAGCTGAAGACTATTCATATTTATTAAAATAGATATAGGAAGATGTGGTGTGAGTGCCAATGAGACAACTCTCCATACAAATAACAATTTAAAAAGTAAACCATTATAGGTTAAAGTACAGCCTTCAACACGGAGCCTTGGCTCACACCGAACAACAAGCTATAAAGGGCCCCAAAATTACCAGTGTAAAACCATTCAAACGGGAAAATCAACAGTCTAATCTATATAAACAAAACGAGAAACGAGAAACACGTATATATTACATAAACAAACGACAACTACTGTACATCAGATTCCTGACTTAGGACAGGTGCAAACATTTGCAGCGGGATTAAACGTTTTAATGGATCCAAACCTTCTCCCTTTTTCTGAAACAATAGCATAACATCACAACAAAGAAAAACATACGATAAGATATCAATTGGCAGACTTAACTCAATCAAAAAACATATGATTAAACAATGAACGAATAAATTTGATCTGCGATATCTGAATACAAATGCACAGTTAATTAAATATTAGAGACAAACATTCATGACCAAAAAGCTAACAAACAAATTCAAACACAGGACATGACTGAGAAATATTTAACCAATCAATGTTCACTTTAGAAAAAAACCGGTTAAAAGTTTGTTTAATGCCAATGTTTATTCAGCTTCAGAGTAATTATCTATATATTCCTGTACAATATATAACAATGTTATTATTGTCAAATTTGGATTTTTTCTGCTTACTAGATGCCAAAATTACAAAAAAAGGTAATCAAACTGCATCAGCAGGGTGGAATAAAAATAGGTTTATTGTTTTAAACCATTCAACTGCAAGAATTGGTAAGTGAATGCTGTTTCTAGCTATTTGTGTATTTGCATACAAACAAAATCTGTTAAATTACCTCCCTTTCCTGACATAACCAGTATTTTGTGTTTAATTGGATTCATCCTTATATCAATCATTTCTTGGTCTGGGTCAACTCTTCCTGAAAAATAAAGGTGAAAGATATAAGGTTACAAGTCAGTTAGTCTGTAACTTCTGTCAAAGTTTAGAGAAGTCCTGACAAGATTTTTTATAATAAACAAAATGATAATACTAATTAAATCACTCATTATATACTGCCCTAAATTTGTACAAATTAATTTCAACAAGCATTCTGAGAGTATTGCATGGTAATACATAGTTCTGTACTGGTTAAAAATTCATTGTTTTGAAACAAAATGAAAGTTTGATCTATATCTTTTCATTGTTTATACTATAAATTTTTTTTATCAAATCATCATTATCAAATGTGATGAAAAAAAGTGTAAAAAACTGGTTATTGGTGAAAAATTTCTAAGACTGAGGATTATAAGAAATAATCTTCCAAAGCGATTGAAATTTGAACTAGAGCTGTAACTTGTCATGATAAAAGTATATACCAAATATCAAAATCAATATCTTAAAGCAGAAAATGAGTTTATTTGAAATTGTTCCAAAGAAAAGCTGGAAATTGTTAGACAGAACATAAATTTATTCATAGTTCTCATAAGGTCACACAATACTTCTTTTGAATGGAACTGCAATACACATTCTTAGGTCACAGAAAATCAAACAACAAACTACCTTAAATTGTTTCTTCTGTGTGTACATGTATCTTACACATGAATACATATATTCCTTAATCTAGGTGTGTTTTATTAAGCAAAAATTATACCTTGCGACTGGCACAAAGCTTGTCCCGGGCATCCTTCACAGATGCTTGCTCTTCCTGCCAAATCCTAGAAATACACAAATTATAGAAGTTCAATACAAAGACAAACTCTTTAAACAAAAAGAGTGGGGAAAATGAAATGTCTCAGCCCTGATCATAAATGAAAAATATCTTGGAAGTTTATTTATACATGACTTGTATATTTTTAACATAATCCATATCATATGGATAGGGACAAATATTAGCTTATAATTCATGCATGTCATGGATCTAGTTGTTATTGGCTTTGAAGTAGTTGTCAGTAACAGCAAGTTCTGTCAGAACTGTACTGAGTGTCTTTTTGTTGAAGGGATGTCTAAATACCCAGTCTGTTTTTGTTAGATGTTTTTCTTGTTTGTATCATTTTGATGGGTTAAGCCCTTTTTATAGTTCGTTTTCCTGCTGTACTGTAATACCACTGTCCTGGGTTAGAGGGAGGTTTTGACGCTAGCAAACTTGTTAAAACAACTTTTGTTTCCTTCACAATATTATAGTGCCGTGAGCAGGATCATAATACTATGAGGAATAAAAAGTTTCAGATGTATTTTACATTTGCCATATTGAAGTATAGAGCCACAACTATATAATAGAATGACGTTACAAAAAAGTTCTATAATGACGTCCACATTAAGTCACAGTAAAGTTTGTGTGTTTCTCAACATTGATATCTAAACATTAAAACAGCATATATTACAATGCATAAATACAAAATAAGCAAGTCACTTTAATGCATGAAAAGCACTACTAAAGGGTTATACACCTTTATTCCGACAGCCCATTAGTCCGACAACCCATTGGTCGAACAACCCTTTAGGCCGACAACCCAATAGTCCGAAAACCCATTGATCTGACAGCCCAATACTCCGACAACCCATAAGTCCGACACTTTTCAAGTCAAGTATCAGGGTACCAGGGTAAAATAAAACTTGTCTATCTGTATTATTACGTTTAGATATGTCAGTCAGGGGTACTACTTAAACAAGTGAATTTTATTTACTTGTATAGGTAAAAAAAAAATGGCTTAGTAATGTCCCTTAGACATTCAGAATTTTTTACTTGTATTGGTAAAAAAAGTCATCCTTTCTTCTTTTCTTGAATTCTTAAGATTTCTTTGCTCTAATAGAATTTTAACTTGTGTACCCTTTGCAGATGTCTTTACTAATCATTTAAGTGTAGTTTCATGGACAATGAAAACCACATTTGTCTGTTATCTTCATAACACTGCTTATTTACAAGCCCCAAAGGAGCAATTTTTGAAGGCCTTGCGCAAATATTCAAAATCTTTGCTCAATCAGTTTCTTTGATTAATTAATGAGATGAAACATTGAAATTTAATGAAAAATTTGAGCAAACCTGGGAAAAATCAATAAAGGCATGATTTTACATCTCAAAACTTGAGGATTTTTGTGGGATTGTAAGAAAACTTTTCTTATAATATATAAGTAAAATTTTTGAGAAAATAAAGGGGAGATTATTCAAACATTATTTATTTACTTATATGTGTATATATTTTTTTACTTGTTCAAGTAAATAAAATTAACTTGTTTAAGTAGTACCCCTGACTGTATGTAATAACATATTTTAAGAAATAACTCCGTATTTATAACATAAGGCTAAGGTAGTTCCAATACTTTCTATATACTCAATTCGAAATCTGTACATAGAATATAAGGCCAACTAAAATTAATTAGTAGATTTTCATCCAATTTTTTTCAAAACATGGGGTGGGTGGGAGGATTTTATTTTTAAAATTTTATTTCATATGAAACCATTTTGTGACGAGATCTTCATATATGCAAGTGTAATAATAAGCTTATATCATGTATACACAGGTATGAGGAATCTTACGTTATTTTTCAAATCCTAAAATAAATGTCTCTAATTGCGGCTAAACAACAAAAACGTGTAGAAATGATCTCTTCAGTTGGACTTTCTACACCAAATGAATTTGGGTTCCTAAATGATGGTTTTTAGTCCCCATAAAATGAAGCAAATGCATTGGTATGCATCACAATTATTATGAGTACAGAACTAGAAAACTCAAACAGTGTTGAAAATAATAAGGTTGGTACTTATGCATTTATGCAAAATGAAAATATAATTACCATGTAAACCACATGTGAACTTGATAATAAAAAAAAGAAGTTGTTGTTTAATTACCCTTTTTGGGTATTGGGACAATTTCTGTTAATCAACAAGAAAAGACAGTCATGGGTAAAATCTAAGGGCATGTGTAAATAAAAAGCGTATATTACTCAATATACAAGTTCGTGTTTGTGTTTCAATATCCTTAATCCAGTCATGTTTTCTGTATCAATGGGTACCACGAGTTTAGCGCTTGGGATATCTTTCTCATTTAAACTTCCCGACACAAAGTCATTGCATAAAAAAAATCAGTTTTCTAATCACAGAAATGTGTGACATACCGCGATTTGTGGTCTAGGACACAGCGTTTTTCTTGTAACACGAATATTTAACGTCATTATCGTTATCAGTTTTTACTCTCAGAAGATGATGTTGTCATCATAAAGCAGCAGAATATGTCGACAATCATTTTGGTTAGATTTACTCGAGATACAAAACCGAAATTTGAAACAGGAAGTCATAATTGAAACGAAATTTTTCACGGTTATCGGTAACGGAAACCAACAAAATCCGTAAATCGTAAATTTTATAAATAAAAAAAATCGGGGCGGGACGATTTCAGAGGGGCGGGCGGGGATGAAAATCTATCAATTAATTTTAATTGGCCTAATGGGCTGTCGGAATAGTGGGCTGTTGGAATAGTGGGCTGTCGGAGTAATGGGCTGTCGGAATAATGGTTGTCAGACTAATGGGATGTCACCCTACTAAAGTACACATCTACAGATGTTCAAACAAGGTTCACATGGCATATGTCATTTACATATATATAAGCATTATATATATGGAAAATACTAACTTGAACTTTATCTTCAATTTTATCAAATTTGTTGTTTTCAACTGTTCAAAACTCAACAGCAGGTGAATTTATCAATAAGAAGATTGATTTTATCAGACTGGAAGATCGTAGAATCGACAAATCGCTATGAAGCAGGGATCTCCATGGATGAAAATTGAACCATGGAGGAACTTTCACCATTACAAACCATGTCTACGCTGTACAGTGTAGCACGATCGGAAGTATTTTATCCCTCCATACAAGGAATGGTGAACATGCTAATTCATTGCTTAGTTAAATTATATTTATTTGAATTTTCATTATAGAATTAGAAGTATCAATATGTTCATTTATTGCCGTTTTTAACCATTCAAATGCCAAGTCTTCATGGTCCCCCCTTAGTCGAGAATGACCAAAAGCTGTCATGAAGGTCCCCATGTAGATTTCTTGTATTTTTGGTAATTGTTATGGGGGGTTTAAAATCATATGATGTGGAGCTTATTTTTCATGGACACTGTCAAATTCAGAACCCATTACCGGTATGGCTGATTTGCAGCAACAACAAAACGATTCGTACGGGTTATGTAAAAGGTTAGAGAGATTTGTAAAGCAAATGAAAAGGTTTTTAATGACTTTATCTGACAAATTGATGCTTTGCAACATGCATCTTTCGAGTCTGAATAGAAACCGGAAACGCGGATGTATCAATTTGATTGTAATATACGAAATGAATTCGGAATTACGATACGATATTTCTTTACAGGAAATATTTATAAGTTTTTACTTTTAAACTTATAAAGTAATTCTAAATTATCGTTACAGCAGTACTCGAGTTATTTGCGATGAAATAATATTTACTGTTTTGCGTCTTATTTTGTTCTTCTTAAAACAGGGGGATGCTGATTGCGTAAGTCAAAATAAAGCATGTGTTCGACTTGTTAAACTGTTTTCTTTGTAACTGGATTATTAATTTATTAATTTAATCTAAATTATCATAATCATTTGCTGAAACTTAGTTGATTAATTCGACAAATGGATCGTCTATCCTCAGATAGTATTCTCCTGTCTGGTTTGTTGATCTACCTGTACAAGCTCAGGTACAAGTGATTAGCGATCTTAATCCGGATATCCCTCAGGCGTTAGAACTGTGTTGGACTATAACATAAAAAGCCTAAGGGTTATGCAATTACATGCGTTTGATTATAATTGATAAAAAAATGGTGTCGGGCTACAACAAATGATGAAGTTTTGAACGATGGCGGAAGATAATTTAACGATGGCGCAAGACAATTTAACGATGGGGCGAGTCATTTGACGA
Source organism: Mytilus galloprovincialis (assembly GCF_965363235.1). Taxonomy (NCBI): domain Eukaryota; kingdom Metazoa; phylum Mollusca; class Bivalvia; order Mytilida; family Mytilidae; genus Mytilus; species Mytilus galloprovincialis. Next base: position 90,794,151 of record NC_134839.1, read on the forward strand.
TGGCGCAAGACATTTGAACGATGGCGGGGCGCCATCGTTAAACAGGCCATGGAGATCCCTGATGAAGATATTTTTAAAAGGTACGTTGTTGTTTGTTCTAATTATCTTATGATTTTGCAGGTATTCGACACTCATCAATATTTTTTTTTCTTTCTAGGAACGGGAACCCTAAATGTTATTTCAAACGAAACCCGAATAATTTATGTAATAAAAGAAGAAAGCTTAATGCTTGTTTATCTCTCATGGCTGTTGCTTTTACCGATTCCGCAGGGCATTCTGCTAACTGTTCCATAGCTCACACCTTAGGGCAATCTCCGGTGCAGAGATCATATCCGTACCGTTCAATATTCTTGCTTCTTCACACGTGCTTCCGGAATAATGTAAACAAACAAAGCGAAAAATCAGAATTTGGTTTTAGTATGCAGGAAGCTTTACAACATGTTAACCGTTGCCAAAGAGCCTTTTTAATGGAAAGGAACACCAATTCAAGTTTATTCTCAGCATTAGACCTGGTAATCTTTTGTAAAGCTGCACTGAATTAGTGATATATTTTTTTATTTGGGGGGAAACGCTTTTTTAAAATTTATTCGCATAGATTTAGGTTTCGAGTCCCTGGTAAACAGCTGTTGAACGTCATAGGATTTTGTTAAAATAAATTACAAACTGAAAGGGAAACCAGTTAGATTTTTTGAGCCTGCGACTTTTGTTGCAGAAAGCTCGACATAGGGATAGGTATCCGGCGGTGGCTATGGTGTTAGCGAACTTCTTAAAAGCTTTATATATTATAGAAGGTGGAAGACCTGGATGCTTCATACTTTGTATATAGATGCCTCATGTTACGAAGTTTCCGTCAGTCACATGTCCAATGTCCTTGACTTCATTTAAATGGTTCAGTGAGTCAGTGACTACTTGAAAAAAAAGTAAGATTTTTTGTAATGTTAAATTCTCTCTAAAATAACAAGAGGGGGCAGGACCTTTTTCATGACATCAGGATCGGTTTTTTAAGCTCGGGATTTCAGGATTGATTCTTTCAGGACCAGTGAATTCTTGTTTCGAATTTCGTGATGTACAAAAAATGTAGGGATTTAAATTTCTTGGAATATCGGGACCTCAGGATTTCATGTTTTAAGCCAGGGATTTCGGGATCTTTACCCATCCGACCCCCCCTCTTATAAGTAATAGAATAACTATATTTGGTATTTGCGTACCTTGCAAGGTCCTCATGCCGGTCAGGCAGTTTTCACTTGACCTCTTCTTCATTTCATGGATCAGTGAACAAGGTTAAGTTTTGGTGGTCAAGTCCATATCTCAGATACTACATGTATAAGCAATAAGTCTAGTATATTCGGTGTATGGAAGGACTGTAAGGTATACAGATATCCAACTGGCAGGTGTCATCTGACCTTGATCTCATTTTCATGATTCATTGCTCTGTTTTAAAAGTTTTTGTGTTTTGGTCTGTTCTTATACTATAAGCAATAGGTCAACTATATTTGTTGTATGGAAGAATTGTTAGCTGTACATGTCTGCCTGGCATGGCTTGACCTCATTTCATGTTTCTTTGGTCAATGTTTAGTTTTCTTGGTTGATGTTAAGTTTATGTCACAGTTGTAATTTAGGACTATCAACATAATAACAATGATTAGTAAAGAAGGCGAGACATTTCAGCGTGTGCACTCTTGTTAAAACAATAAAAAAACTTTGTTTCCAGTTTTGGGAGAAAAAAAATTGTTTTTGACCCTGAGAAAAAAGATTTGTTTGTTTCACCCTCAGCTGCCACTAAATATTAAAAAAACAAATGTTTTCGACTTGTCGCCAAAAAAATAGATTGTTTTTTGCTGAAGGCGGAAAAAAAGTTTGTCCAGAAAAAAAATCCATAGCCCCCCCGAAAATCAAATGGTTGCTGCCTAATGCCAAATACCAGTGTTTGTTGATCATACATAATTTTATTAAAAACAGCAATATATTGTGAGAGAAAAGAAAATACTGCAATATTGTATTTCAACAGATGATAATGTAAATAACATATATTTTAGAATAAACACACTTTTCTGCAAGTTACAAATTTATGTATTTACATGTATGCAAGTCATGCAAGTAAATATCTCACATTATTAAATTTTTTATTTTAAATATTTCATAAGGGTCACAATTTTGACAAAACACTGTCACATGTACATTTGCGTATTAAAAAATCATTATTAAATGTGTATTACTGTTTTTATATTTCTATTGTGTGAACGTGAGATGCTACTTATTTACTAAACTAAACTGAAACGGATTTGCATAGTAAGATTCTTACTATATAAATTTATGCTTGATTGAAACAATATAATTGATTTATCTCACTGGGTATGTAAAACGTTTAAAGCGTAGAACACCTGTATACAAATGATATTTTACTTTTAGCTTTGAATAGAAGTTTATTAAGGTAAGGTTTGCGTACACAGGGAGATAACTCGAATTCAAATAATTGAAAAAAGGAGGGATCCGCCATTTTGAATTGCTTTGATTAACCAATGTTCGATAACTACAATATTATCGAAAATAAAACAACACCTACCTCAAAATCGCCGTTTTGATGTAATTTTATCAAAATTTGAATTGTACAAGTAACGTTATGACCTTCAGTTTGTTAGTTTTCATTTATATGACGTCACGTTAAGCCGTAATGTCTTTGTGCAAAAACCATTCATAAAGTTTCACGGAATTTTATTTTATTTCATTTCATAAATGTACATTTTCATGTCCCCGCCGTACCAAGTGGGTATTGATTTTTATCCTTGTCTGTTTGTACGTCCATCCGAATGTACGTCCGTTTTTACAAAATTGGTTTCCGTTCTCTAACTTTAGTTTGCCTCAATTAACTGATATATAAAACTTATGCATAATGCTTTTTACCACAAAAACACAGAATAAATTTGAATTTTGATGTCGTCACTTTTACACAGTTCTAGATTTATGAGGGGTCGGACAGGGTACACATTTCTCCTTTCTCCCGTCCCTTTTCTCTTGTCACCCGCCGTAAAACCTTTAAAAAAACTAATGTTTGGGAAGCTCATTTCAACAGAAATCGATCTAATATCTTGTGTTTTGATGGCTTGTCCCCGTCCTGTCTTTTCACAAGATAGAAGTGTTGTTTATTCTGCTTCAAGAACCCCGATAATTTGTTAACCGACTGTTATGCTGTCTCTTTCATTGAATTTGTAAGTCTGATGCACGCCGTTTCCGATTTTTTTATTAAGTATAAATACAAATTATAGAAACGCAGGATTGAGTGAAAAACGGCACATTTTTTGTGACACTTTTAGTCAATTTCGTTTAAAATGGTTGGAATTTACATAATGCGCCACTGATGTGTTTTACTTATAGAGGATGCATATATATATTCTCAGATATTTTTATTGCATAATTTTTACGAATGACAGAATGTTGACTTGGTCTTTCAAATGTACAGTTTGCAAGGTTTATCCGTAAATACCCACACGTTTACATCATTAGAAATATATGTTATTTTATCAATCACTTTTACAACTGACGGAATGTTTCTAATCGTAATTTTTTTTATTGATGCATTAAAAATGTGTCTTTTAGACACAACTATTGTATTGTGTGGTCCTGAACATGACTGAAGTATTTGCCACTGGACATTTTACAACCTCTAATCAAACAAACTTCTATGCATATCAGTCAACTTTGAATTAATTTATCTAAAAACAAGGATGGTAACATGTGTCTCTTCACATGCACTGACTCACTATAAAATCCAGGAAATTGTTAGTTTTTAGTCTTTCTCCGTATATATATAAGAGATCATAATGAAGTAGTGACGACTTCGGAGTATTTTTATGAGGTCGTTTTCTGAATTTTTCGTTTCTATTCTCTATCTTTAGTTTGCTTCAACCAAATGTTATAACATTTATACGTAATGCTTTATAATGGTTTATATTTATGCAAGAGGGGGCATCATCATGTCCCATGGACACATTCCTTCAAACTCAGAGTCTTGTACATGTATTAGTACACAAGTATGACCAAATTTAAACACCTACCCTTCCGACTGATAGTTGTGGGCATAAAAGTTAAGGGACGACATCAAAAGTTCAATGTAGGATAAAAAAAACCAACTTAATTCACATAGTTTGTTCACTGACCCCCTCCCCCCTCTTAACTTAATTTGGGAAAAATTTGATTGACCAATATGGATATATGTAAAATCGATGTCAAATTAATAAAAACTTGCAGCAACTTTTATCCCCCCCCCCCCCAAACTATTTGAATTCAGTTTTTTTTTTATCCTACATTGATCTTTTGATGTCATCCCTAAGTTAATCACTGTTTTCTCTCATTGACTATGGTCAGTCCCAAAGTGTTACAAGACAAAATGATTCTTTGTAAAAGGATGCTATTAAAGATGACTCTCTTCTTTGGAGATCAACAAACAAAATATTTTTGTGTTTTACAGAAATGACAAGATGAACACATAATGCCCATTTCCGTAAAAACGAGTTCGGGGACATACCAATTTTATTAGCTCATTATAATGCAAATAGTTAAATCCTAAAGTTCACAGTTTTTTTACAAAAACGGTGGACCCGGAAAAGGGATATTTTTGGCTTTTTGTTGCCATGGCAACGGGGTTTTTTTAATCCAAAAATTCAAAAATCTTGTTTTTAGGAACTTTTTGTGATTTTTTTTAATTAAAATTTATTATTAATGAATGGACCACAATTATTTATACATGTTTTATTCAGTTTTATTTTTTTATTTTCACTCGCATACATTATTATTTCAGAAGAATTCAAATACAATTTTCCCTAAAAATCTTCAAAAATCGGAATTTTGAGCTTTTCACATGAAAAAACTGGACGGGTGATGTTCGATTTTTTTTCATTAAATGATTGGGTACTCCTCCCTGAACAAAATGATGTATCATATTGGTGTAATATCACTAAGAAAAAAATCCAGGTTTCATGCAAACCTTACCTTAAGAGAGAGCCATATCTCTTGCACGTTAAAGACACCCTTGTAGATTTCGAAAAAGAGCAGGCGAATGCCGCTACAAGGCAGCACTCGCACCCACAAAGTGGAAAGGGATTAATATATGTTGCAAAACTTGTTTCCCAATCCACTATAAATAAATATGTTTAAACTAAATAGAAGTTTATAAATAGGATTTTGTTTTCATTCATTCCTTCTTAGCTACTTTCTGAATAAAATAGGTTTAAATTAAAATTTTGTTTTCTAGTATTTTGTTTCCCTATGATACATTGTACATGTATCAGACAACATTTATTATTTTTTTTACAGCTTGAGATGAAAATAGAAGACCCATTTGTAAACTATGGAATAGCAGGGGCCCTGAAAGTCTTTATGACCAACTGTAAAGAAGAGGTAGAATATCACTTATTTTTCAATGAATATATACTTTAAGAAACGGAGATGTGGTATCATGTTGAGTTTAAAAAAAAATGTTTTAACATGTTCATGTGGTCACCCAAGTCGGGAAACTTTTGTGTGGTTGTCTTATGTCAATTTCTTGCATCATTATTTTGTTGCGTCTTTGTTTTTTGTTTGTTAATTTGAGATTTTGTTGTTACTTGCAGACTTTTGATAATCTATGTTAAATTTATTCAAGAAATATTCAGGCTATCTTGACATCTTGTATTATACAGACAATTTGGGCTATACAATCAAAGGAATTACAAAATAAAGCACAGTAAATGATTAGAATGATAAGAATGATTAAAGTACATTTAAACTAAAAACCATAGATACACATTCACACAAAATAACATGATTATAAACCATGTTTTTGAAAAACATAGTTATTTTGGAAGCCACTGTGTCCTGGAGAAATTACATAATTTTATAGTCCTAGGTCTATGGGAGACAACTCCTGATCGATTTTATTTTATATTTTTCTTTCTTTCTATTTTTTCAAACTACATTGACATTTTTTAAGAGTTTCTTTCCTTCTTCAAAAAGGAGTGCATTAGTTTTGTTAAGTTGGAAGTAACAAACAAATCTTCAGATGAAAGAATTCAAAAAAATTTCATCAGATAAAATTTTGAATTTAGAATTTAAATTAGACAGATGTCATTGTTGAGATCTAGTATCTTTGAGAACAGTATATTTTAAAAAATGAAATAAAAAAAAAAATGTAGTCCGTCTTCAACTGTTTCTTACATACCTCCCACTTTCTGTTTTCAGCTTTAATACCAATATGCCTCCCACTTTCTGTTTTCAGCTTTAATACCAATATGCCTCCCACTTTAAATTTCAAGTTCATGACAGTTAGTTCTAAATCTTGTAATTATTTGCCTGTCTCTTTCAATTTATTGTTAAATATGGTTCAAACATAAAAATATTTTGAAATTATCTGTAAGATCTACATCTCCTTTTTTCATGTCTTATAGGAAATATTTTATGTTAATGCTGTCTATCATATAAAAATTGTACAATGGATTCATTATTATTGACGGGATACCAAATGTAATGGATTTTGTGGGTACATGAATAAGAAATTTAAATGTTCAATGATGTACATATTTTCTCTATTAACTTGTTCACAGACTTTTGTAAAACCACATATTAATTGATTATCTACGAAAATTCAAATTCTTCTTAAATTCACCAAATTGGTTTCCACAAAAACATTACACACTAATTATATATACCGGTAGTATGAGAAATGTACACACTTTTGAATAACTAGTAGGATTTACATTTTCTGCTTGATATGTTACTAGATACTTCAGTAATAATATAAAAGGTAATACAAGGGAAAATGAATCCATCTTGTATAAATTTAATAACAATTGTAAAAGCTGGTTGATGAATATTATGTTCAATGACATAGTTTATGAAGTCACCAGAATTTTAGAATTATAAATCAGAAATCAGAAAATGAATGCAGAACAACGCAATATTCCTAAATTAAGTTGATTAACCTTTAACCTAGTATGTGTAAACAAACAAACAATGCTATATACATGTACCCTACATGAAATTTGAGGCTCTTTTAAAAAAATCTTTTCAATGATTTATATAACTGTTGCGAGTACAGCAGCATATATCTTTCCTTAAAAGAGATAATTTACCCAGCGTCATGATCTGAGCAAACTTTCCAGAACCAGCATTGTTAATTTGTTATTTTTTGCATATTTGGTTTTATAGAATATATAAAAATAAGAAGATGTGGTTTAAACTCACAAAAAGTATTTTATTAATAGCATATTATCTTTAACTTATATTTCTTTTATTTGATTTTTTAATATATATGAAAAAAAATATTATCTGCATTTCAGGCTGCAATGAAATCTTTCTCTTTGCAACTAGTGAAAAAATTAACAGCTGATCAACCATGCTGGATGAAACTAAGAACCCTCACATGCCTGAATGGGGCATTGTCAAGAAAAACATTTGTAGAAATTGTCCAAAGCAAAATTCTGTTTGATCATATAACAGAAAATTGGAATTGTATTATGTGTTGTATATATAACTTTGATTTGGAACTTAGAAATGGCAAACTTGGACAATTAGAATTGTGTTCATATGAACTTATAAGGCTTTCAAAAAAAGTTGTAAAGCTGATCTTAAAAAGCAAGAAACCAGAAAAAAATGATATTTTGAAAGACATTGTTAACTTTTCAAGACATTGGAATCTAATGTTGAATTGTAAGGTGCCAATATTTACAAAAAGTGTTTTGAAACTAATAAATACTTTATTTCCATATGGAGATTTGTCTTCCCTGCCATTGGATATAAACATGGTTATTAAAGAGACTGCTGAGAACATAATCACTTTTTTCTATCAACATGGATTTAATGTCATTCCCCTTGGACATGGTTGTGGCTTTACAGGTACTACTTTGAAAGAAAATTCAACAGTGGATAAAACAGAACTACAATTAGTGATCTTATTGACTTTGAAAAGCATAGCCATTATTCTGTCATGGAAACACTCTACAGTAGCAGGTAAATTATTTGTGATGTAAATACAATGCATTCATATATGTAAATGTAAACATATTTTTATTAACAAATCAATGTCAGGTTAATTGAATAATTTTAGTCATACAATACACTCTTGGCTCACTTTTTAAACACCATTGCGTTATTTTTGGCTTTTTCAGTTGTTTTCATGAAAATAGCTACTAATAAAACCTGATATGTCAATAGTTAATTTGTTCTGATGATATAAACACAAAAATGGACAAATTTCTTAAACGGTTGAATTTATTCCAATACTTTTTGAAGGAAAATAGAAAATTTGTTTTAATCAAAAGAAAATAAGCATCAGATGAAGTGTGGAATAAAAATATTGGCTGATACACATACCTATTGGCATATACTATATTGTTATACAATCCCAGAATTATATTTGTATAAAAATAAGGAGATGTGGTTTGATAGACAATTCAATGAGTAAACTATCCCATCAGAGACCAAATGATGTGGGTGAAAGGTGAAAGCAAATACATGTCACTGAAGTGCTCAACATATAGGTTATTTTAAAAACATATAGTGATTGAAACAATAAAATTTTGGCATTAACTTGTCACTTATTTTTCAGGCAATTTTATTTCAGCTGATGTTTGTTTAAAGTGTCTTTCTGAGTTAGACTTGTTTGTAAAGTTAAACAAGAGTCCAAGTGAAAAGGAACAGACACATGATTGGGTTGATGAGATGTTTGACGACCAGGATGACCTTTGGGTTGAATCACTTGTGGCATTATTAGATATATATAATCAAGTTGTTCTGTTAAGGTACTGTTTTGTTCAATATACATACTTTTCATACATTATACATTTTGTACCAATACTAAATTAATTTCCGTATAAAGTGAGTAAAAGTACACAGATGTTTAAAAAAGTTACAAGGGAAATCTTTTAACTATTTCTTTACCATTTTACAAGTGAATTTAAATCTGGAAATTCCGTCATTTCGTAATTCTGAAATTCCGTCTTTCTGTCATTCCGTAACAAATCATTATACAAAGTTTTTTTTAAAACACCTTCAGATATTGGGTATGTGAGTTAACCATGATGAAGTTCAGATCGAGTTTAAGTTTCGTTCCACTCTGCTAATTTTTGCCAAAATTACGTGCTTTGGACTGATAAATTGTTGAAAATCACAGTTATACAGACTTTTTTCTAAATGCTTTCAGATATAAGGATGATTTTGGTATGTGAGTTAACCAAGATGAGTTACAGATCAAGTTGAAGTTTTGTTCCACTCGACTATTTTTTGCCCAAATTATGGGCTACAGACTAAAGATAAATTGTTGAAAATCACAGTTATACAGAGTTTTTTTCTTGACGCCTTCAGATATTGGGCTGATTTTTGGTTTGTGAGTTAACCATGATGAGTTACAGATCAAGTTTAAGTTTTGTTCCTTTCCATTAATTTTTGCCAAAATTAAGGGTTTACAACTTTGAAAATTGTTGAAAATCACAGTTATACAGACATTTTTTCTATAGGCCTCCACATTTTGAGCTGAGTTTTGTTAACAGTTAATTTATAATTATGAACATATCAATGTGAGACTACCGGCATCATGTTTGTGTCCACATGCGTTATTGAAATTGCAGATTTTTCAACCTTTTTGGACGGGGCCATTTGTGTCGCTTTGACACATCTAGTTACTAACTATTTCACAGTCTATGCATGATGTATCAGGAGATTTCAACCATTAAATTTAATGTAAAGCCAGCTTTAGTAATGACATCTTCATTATTATCTTCTTTTACAGGAAAGTAAAACTTATGATTTTATGATTATTTTTCAGTGAGTTTGACTCACTCCCAGCAGCACTACAGACCGTGATTAACCCACATCGACAGTTCCTGTTATTCATAAAAACTACAGATTTTGATGAATCAGTTGTAATTGATTTACTAACATCCCCTGAAACTTGTTTTCTTCTTTATTTTAATCGTTATCTGAAATTTATATGTAGTAAATGGGGTTGGTTGATATCAACAGTAAAGCAAATGACTTTGGAGGAGGAAGAAAATTGTTTGAATTCAGATAAGTTTGCAAAAGATAATGATAAATCTGGTAAACTGAGCACTAAGAACTCTAAACATGAAACTGGAAAGCGGGATGCTGTAGAACATGACATGTGTGCCACATCATGTGGTTTAACATTGGTTGGACTATATGATTCCGATAGTAGCGAGGAAATTATCTCCCCTGGTGATCAAACCGAAACAAGCAATGATTGCATTAATGAATTGTCTGGTTTCAGTTCAAATAACAACAGTTGTCAAACAGTGGACTGTCTACAAGAGAATACTGATAAACTTGTCTCTTCTGAGAGTAACCCTGCCACAACAACTTTTCCTGAATCAGGAATTTCTGTGAATAGTAATAAAGTGAACAATTTACAATTCTCTCATTCAACATGTAAAAGATGTGAATCAATTGTTGATCATCAGAATACTTCTGATTCTGACTTAGATGAAAAATGTAATTGTAATGTCATGAAAATAGATAAAGTTTCTGGTAGTGGGGAGATGTTAGATTTATTGATGTCTTGTATTGTAAGAGTAAGAATGAAAGTTAGTAAACTATGGGACTCTGATTTATTTCCATATAATCCAAAACCTTTGTTGGCAAATATAAGAAAAGCTGAAGAATTATTTGAAAATGATTATATCTAAGATGCATTTGAAATGAATTAAATAAAAAATATTTTCAATTAAAATGGCAAAAAGAAACATTTACATATGCAAAGTTTGTTTGTGGTTTTATCTTTATTTTAAATATACATTCACATGTTCACCAGCTGACCTTTAAAAAGTCTTGGGATATGTCTAATGACTTTTTATTCTCTGGATGTTTTAAAAACAGGTTTTAGCTTCTTTGTGTTCTTCATCCATCTAATCCATATCTGATTTAAAAAAAGATATAAAAAAATTCTACTACACATGTTGCAGTTTAGATTTGTCTTGATTTATTTAAGGGGTTATTTTATCAAAAATGTGTCACATAACCCATTCCCAATAAACATTACAGCCTATACTATAAATTAAAAATCCTGCAAAAATGAAGAAAATCCAACCTTGGAGTATACTGATTTTATTCTATTGAGAATTATATTTACAATTAATGTGATTGCCAATAAACATGGCATTCACTAATACTCACAATATTTAGAGAAATAATTTCTTGCAAATCTAGTGACCCACTTATCATGGTTATTACTGCCATCAATGTCAACAATTGGAGAGAAAATATATTGTTTATCCTATTCAGAATGTTATTGCCAACCAACATGGTCATCATGATTTCTAAAAACATGTCAAGAAAATACCACTAATAAAATTTCTGAAAAATCTTGTGTTTTGCTTAATATTGCCAATATTGCAATCCCCTAATCAACAAAGATGCAAGCCATTGTCATTATACATCATCTGATGACAATGAAAAAATTATGCCATATAAATATTTATGTCAAAATCTGGTTTTATCTCACATGGCCAAGAGTGCAAAATCAGCTATGACTTGGTGTCTGTCGTCCATCAACTGATATTTCTTTATATTTTTCTCATTATTGTCTATTCTAGATTTTTATTACTATTTTTCTCTATTCTTAATTGATTTGGTTCCATTTTCTGTAGTATTGGTCTGATATTCTCTTTTCTGAAAACCCCATGCAGACCCTCATAATATATTACAGAATCACATGTCGACAGTGCAAGCATTTGCTTTTATGCGTGATTCACCTATTAACCATTTAAAATTAACTCCGGTAGAAAGAACTTGACATACCAGTACAATGTATTACTTATAGACTCTCTTTAAAAGATATATTGTTTTTTAATGTAGGTTACAGTAGGTAAAAGACGAGATGTCTGCATAGCAGTACTTATATCCCTGTACATGCATTTAATTTGTTGCTCGGAAATTCAGTATTTAGAAAATGACATATTAAGATTTGGTTTTCAGCCATTCATTTAATATTATCATTGCCTCTATGTTAGATTGACACATGGATACTGATAATTCAATTTTAAATATTATAATGACCCAATGAACAAAGTTAATTCAAAAATTAAGGACCAAGGTCACAGTAAGTATGATGATTCTGCATACAAGTGCCATAGTACAAAAGTTAGGCACCAATCCGAATCAAAAGAGTTTTTTTAAACTTTTATAGGGTTCAAATATGAAATTCAAGGTCATCAAAATATATGATACACCCTCAGCCCATGATTTATCAACTTGACAAGTTTGGTTAATCTAAGTTCTATTGTACAATAGCTATTGGTACAAAATGTAGAACACATATCAGACGAGGTTTTACCATTATATGATATATGGGTTTAAGGTCAGTGGACTTGACATTGGTAAAATGACACACGGACACAAGCCAATGATGCAACTGCATACCAAGTTTGATTAACATAAGTTACTATTGTACAATAGTTATGTGCAGGGCACAAATCAGACAAGGTTTTCCTATTATAGGGGTCAAGGTCAGAATAATTTGACTGGTACTTGTCACACCTCCATCCAATTTGTTTCAACTGCATACCAAATTTGATTAACCTAAGTTTTGAGGTACAGAGTTATAAGCTGAACACTAGTTGGACAATATTTTGTTATAGTAGACAAAGGTCAAGTCAAGGTCAGAGTGACCTAACTTTAGTATGTGACACATTCCCAGCCCATGATGCAATTACAAACCAAGTTAGTTTTTAGCAAGGCACAAATTGTTCAAGGTTTTACAATCTTAGGGGTCAAAGGTCAAAGTTGAAATACTCTGACTGGTATACGACACGGTGACACCCTCCCAAACTAATGTTACAATTGCTTACCAAGTTAAGTTATCTAAGTTTTAAGGTGCAAAGGTTATAAGCCGAATTGGATAAGGTTTTAATTTATAGCGGCCAGATGTCAAGTTACGGTCATACTGACCTGACTTAAGGAAATGACACAGCCCACGATATAACTGCAGTTCAATTTGTTTAAGCTATTAAACTTTGACTGTATATTAAAAGTTATGAGCTTACAATCATAGGGATCAAAGTCAGAATAACATGACTAGTATATGACACTGTCACTTACCAAGTTTGGTTACCAAAGTTTTATGGTACAAAAGTTATATCGGCGGACACAAATTGGTAAAGGCTATAATATCGTAGTAGCCGGAGCTGAAGTCAAGGTCAAAGTTAGCTTACATTAGATAATGACAAATTCCATTCCTGTCCATGATGTATGATATATACCTTTAGTTACTTAATCTAAGTTTGACTGGACACGAATTGGACATGGTTTTACTATCAGGGGTCAAAAATCAAGGTCACGGGGTGCTGACCTTTTCCCAGTATTGCTGATATTTGTTGGTTTGATTTTTTACTTGTTTACTGTTTCTCTCAGTCTTTTAGTTTTTGTTCAAAACACACGGAAAAAAGGGTAACAAAAAACATCATTCAAGGTATCAGCATAACTCCTATAAAGATCTTTTAAGAGATTACAAACGATTTCGTCAAAGTTTTACTTATTGGTAGATCTTGTCTTGCTGATCATTTATTTTTCTATTTCACAGTGTATCTATCTTTTATTAGTAGTTATCAAGTTAATAGGCAAAAACGCAACTGAAAATCACAAAGATCGTCATTAAAAAGCGAGGACTCCAAAACGGATTTCACTGACAATTTCGACCATATTGACTTCTAATCATGCCTTGCTTATCACTTTTGATATTTAAAGTGTATCTATTGCAGGTTTCATGAGAAAAGACAACAAAAAAAAAGAAGTAAAAATCATATCAAAGTGCAATAATTCCAAGAAGGAATCGACAAACGATTTTGGCCATTATAGTAATTTTGAGGACCCTGTCTTGCTGTTTATTTTTTTCTGTTTAAAGTTTCTCTCCATCTATTAAAGTTTTAAAGATATTAGGCACAAAGCCAAAACGAATGGTATTATTATTAAATAAGGCCAGTAAGGATCTAGTGAAGAATCGTCTGACGATTTTTGGTGTGTTCGACTTATGTATGCCTGCTTGCTGATATTTTTCTATCTATCTATCATAGTTTTCAATGTATCAGGAAAAAATACTATAAATTGGAGAAAATCGTCATTAAAGAAAAATTACTTCAACAATGTTACAAGGAGTCGGTTAATTGACTTATTTGTAGATCTTGCCTTGCTCATCATCTTTGTTATTTTAAAAAGTGTCTATTTATCTACACTAAAAATTTATGAAAATCATCATGAAAGAGCAATATCTTTAATAAGGAGTCGTCTGACTATTTCGAGTTGACCATGTGGACCTCTTTGTCAATAATGTCCTGCTGATAATTTTTGCTATTTAATGTTTTTCTCAATCTATAATAGTTTAACTTTTCAAGATAAAAGACGAAAAAAAAAGATAAAACTTTGTCTTTTTTGTTTGAAAGGGCAAAGAAGTCACCTGCCAGTTTCTATTTTCTATTTTAATGGATGATATATTATCTCCACATTCTTCCTCGAAAATAGACGAAACATGCATTTTACTTCTATGTTCTATTTAAGCTGTGTTGGCCATGTTCATCAGGTTGAGATCTATCTGTCCTGAAATCACGGCCAGGATAATCGGATAACCCATTGTTGGGTTGCTGCCCCTGAATTCACAATTTTAAGGAAATTTTGCAGTTTTTGTTTATTATCTTGAATATTATTATAGATGGAGATAAACTAACAGAAATAATTTTCAGGAAAGTAAGATCTACAAATTATACAAATTATATTGAAATAAGACCATATGACCAAAATTATAAATTGACCCCTTAGAGATTTATTGTCCTTTAAAGTAAAATTTTAACATTTAATTTTTGAAATCGTTTACAAATACATTGTATCTTCCTTTCTGAATCTACTGAGACAACTCTAGTCCATCTTTGGCCACAATCATGATGAGAGTATCTAATTTAAAAATGTGTCCGATAACCTGCCTGTCGCCAGCATGGCCGACATTGCTAAGAAGAACATAGGGGTAAAATGCAGTGTTTGGCTTATATCCCTGAAACATTAGCAAAAGTAACACAGACTCCCTGGAGCCTCTAGTTATTACCTAATGAATAATCGTGGCCAAGATAAGATAAGAATAAGATAAGAAAACTTTATTTTGATTCGGCATAAGTACAAATAAGCAACACAAGCTCTAAGGAGCTTTTGACCGAATATAAAAACATATAAATAACATAAAAACAGTGCATTTTGACATATAAAACAACATGTAATACAAAGTTGAAAATCTCACATACACAGCATGCAATAAAAATATGCAACAAATTTTCGAATGAAGTAAAAACATGCTAGACTAGGGCAACCTGAAAAGCAGTATAAATAATAAATAAACAATAATACAGCTCAGGGGCGGATCCAGCCATTTTAAAAAGGGGGGTTCCTAACCCAGGACAAAAGGGGGGGGGTCCAATTACATGTCCCCATTCAAATGCATTGATCGTCCAAAAAAAAGGGGGGTTCCAACCCCCGGAACCCCCCCTCTGGGTCCGCGCCTGCAGCTTAAGAATTATCTGCAAGCAGAACAGCGACATTCCAAACCGTTCCAGGACTGAACAAGACTTTTAAAATGTGAAAAACTGTTTCCAGTCCTGAAATGGTTTGGAAGGCTGTTCCATAAAGTAGCAGCAGCAAATTTGAACGATTTTTTTTTTACCGTAACGGGTTGACTTTACTTGTGGAATTTCAAAAATATTTACATACCTGAAAGAATATTTAGATTTTTTTACATTCACCAAATTTTGTAAGCACGCAGGAGCTATGCTGTTTATAATTCTAAAAGTTTCTTGAGCCATTGTTCTTATCCGTTTGATCTGCAAGGAGGGCACCTTATAGCTAGAAGTAAGAGGTCCCCGTAGGAGCTGGTAAAATCCTCGTATACAAAACGGAGTGCTGTCTTTCCTGCACCTTTTTCTAGTTTTTTGGAATTTTTCTTAGTGCAAAAATGCCATGCCAAAGGGCAAAAATTAAAATTACTAAGAATAAAAGTATCAAATATAGTAAGTTTACTGTCTATCCAAAACTGAGCCTAAACGTTTTATAACATTTAATTGCTGTGATGCCTTCTTACAGATTGAGTTAATATGAACATCAAAATTTAGCTGGTAGTCTATTTCAATGCCTAATAATTTTACTGTTTTTTCACATGTGAGTTCGAATTTTGAATATGTATAGATGGGTTCTTTTCAAAGGTCTTTTTGCTAACAGCCAAAACTTGAAATTTGTCAGGATATGCTTGCATTTTATTCACCCTGAACCACTCAATAAGTATTTTTGAATCCGAGTCCAAAGTTGAAATTAATAAATCGAAATCTGGAGTACAGAAAGACAAAGTATTGTCATCTGCATAGTTATATAAACTACCATTTTTAACAAAAAGAAAATATCAATTATGAATATGTTAAACAACAATGGCCCTAGTATCCGGCGAACCCTGTGGTACGCCTTTATGGATGTCAGCCCAACCACTTAGAACATTGTTGACTTTAATTTGCTGTTTTCGATTAGATAAATAGGAATTGAAAAGAGCAACTGCATTGGGGATTTAACCATATGCTGGTAATTTATCTGCATATTAAATATTGTGAGGCAGGCAGTCAAAAGGCTTAAGCCTTAGAAAGATCCATTAATACCGCTGCAATGTACTGGTTTTTATCAAGAGCTTCACTGACGCCAGTCTTCTAACACTCTGAGAATGAGAAGTGTGGTCTGACATCCATGTCCACGTCTAAATGCACACAAAAATAGATTAAATATTTTATCAAATTGAAAATAATCAGTTAATTGGATTTCATATATTTTTTCAAATATTTTAGAAAATATGGATAAGACAATAACTAGTCTATAATTTGTTTTTAACAATGGGTCACTCTCTTTATGAAGGGGGGTCACTTGGGCTTCTTTAAGTTTATCAGGGAAACAGTTATTTTCAATTGACAAATTTGTTGGCCAAGTAAGCAAAAATCGATTTCGCTCTTGTGGTCTGTGTTCAGGTGAGCATAATCAGGCCGTAACAGATCAAACATAATTGACTCGGAAACCAGTTAGCTGGTTGAGAACGACAGAACTTTATGGTTTATGTTTAGATCTTATCCAGCTCCCAGAGATGTCAAATGAACAGCCCTTGAAGGTAAAACAGAATATTCATAATTTACCCAGAGGCATATATTACATTTAACTATCTAAATAAGAAGAAAACTCACAAGTTAAAGGTAAAGATGTGACCAATGACCAAAGTGCAAGTGGTCTAATAGTATGGACAAGAACTTGTGCAGGGGTTCACAGACACCGTTATTATCAAGGATTTGTATAGTAAGTATACAAATCCTTGGTATTAATAAAAATTCTTTGAATTAACTACTTATAATTTATAAGAAGATCTTTTGTTGTCTTTTGTTAAAGATCAAAGAGCTTATTTATTTTCTCTGAGTCCTCACTGTACTTTTGATTTGATTTTGAATTACAATGATTCAGCGATGCCGAATTTGACATGATAGTTCTTTATGAAGAGCATAAAACAGGTTATTTTGCGTATGAATATCCAATTTTCTATGTAAAAATGTTGTTAATTTGGATATGAATCAGACTATGTAAAATAGTTTTCTGCTTCAAACTTTTGTTGGTAATTAATATACTTTTTGTTCTAGTTTATATTTGTTTTGAAATTATAGCTTAATTATAAAATGTATTTGTGCTTGCTTAGACTTATCATACAGTTTTACAATAACAGTAGTTTATAGATCTAGACAATGCCCTCTTTTCCCTGCTATACCATCAAAATCAAGACTCTTATTATCAATGTTTGCAAAACCTTTTTTTAAATTCATAAGCATTTGAAGCAAAGATTATTTTATCTGGATAATGTCAAATGCTAGTTAATCCAGTGATATCATTTTATCAACTCCAAACAAGATATTTGTCAATTTTTTTAACTTTACTTGCAAAAATGAAATATTAATAGTGGTATCCTGTGCTAGGTAGACTTTTGATACCATAAACAGGAATTGTAAAACATTATAATTTACAGCTGTGTAAATTATTAATAATTTGTCCTTATATTTTTCAGATTTTGTGCATACATGGTTACAGGTAAGATAAATATAAACTAGCTGTCATGGGCTTAGCATGTCATTTTAATTTTTACCCGGCTTGGTAATAACATATGTGACTTCTATTCTATTATATTAAGTTACATGCAAATTGAACACATGTTCATAAGATTAAAAGCTTTTTTTTAAAGTCTTTTAGGAGTTTTACTGATGTATTTTAACATAAGGAATTGAACTTTAAAGACAAACGGTTATGCAGAATTCCAGTCTGTATAACGGATATCCAGATTTGATTGGATAATAGATATGCTTTGATATAGTTACAAGTCAAAATGTCTGGATCCTGTGTCATTAGCTGATGTTTTCCATTGTGCATCTATCTTTTCATATTAAGGATGTTGTTGGTTGTTCTGGTTCGTTGTGCTGTCCAATGTGTTTAGTAATTCCTGTAACCTGTTCTGATTTATATATGTAAAAAAGAAGATGTGGCATGTCTGAATATTAATTTCCAATGAAATATCTCTCCACAAGAGCAAATTAAATGACACAGAAATCAATAACTACAGGTAGGGCCTTCAACAATTAGTGAAACCCATACTGATTAGTCAGCTAGTAAAGGCCCAAAAATGACAAGTTTAAAACAATTCAAACAAGAAGACTGACAACCTGATTTACACGCATGTACAAAACAATGAACTAAAAACAAATATGATATACACAATCAAACAACAACCACTGAATTACACGCTCCTGACTTTGAAAAGGCACTAACAGAATGTGACAGGGTTAAACTTGTTTGAAGGCACCAACCCTCCCCTAACCAGGGACAGTGGTGTAACAGTACAAAATAAGAACAATCTATAAAAATCAGTTGAAAAGGGCTAAACTCATCAGATGGATACAAAGTATAAATACGTCTAACAAAAAAACAGAGTGGAAATGTCAGAGTACCTATACTGTACATCCCCACAAGGCCACAACAAAAAGACACTAAGTACAGATCTGTGAGTATCATAGGTGGATCCAGGGTGCACTGGGGACATGCCCCCCCCCCCTTTTTGAGGGAAACATTTGGTTGATTATACAGGGAATCACTGAATCATGACTGTAGCCCTTTCACCCTAATAAAAGTTCTGGATCTTCCACTGAGTACTCAAAGTTACTGAAAGCTATTCCAAAGCCAATAATGACTAAGAAAAAATATCATGCATCTAAGACTTTAAATATCAATCACTGACAATCAGTACACATCAAACATCCCATGGATTTAATGTACAGATGTCATTTACAGCCAGAGGAAAACATGACCATTGTGCAAATTATGCAATATACAGGTATTGACATTGTATAGCCTCGCAGTGGCGGATCCAGAAATTTTCATAAGTGGGGGCCCACTGACTGACCTAAGAGGGGGCCTGCTCCAGTCACGCTTCAGTGATTCCCTATATAAGCAACCAAATTTTTTCCCAAAAAGGGGGGGCCCGGGCCCCCTGGGCCCCCCCCTAAATCCGCCTCTGCCGTGAACATGATGAATGTGGATATGTATTACACAAAAAATATTTAGTTTGATTTTAATTTACTGATAACGAAATCAATATTAAAATACCAATAGAAATGATATTCAAAGATCTCATTATTTTGTTTAGGTAATCTTTTTGAATAAGTTTATTTTAAATAAGTATCCACAAATTTACCTTGAATGCATCCAAATTTCCAAGCTCAGTAAACATCATCTCTGTAAAAATGATGTATATTTATACAGTGGTAATGTATGGTTCAGAGTCTTAGGTAAACATATGTTTCGCATATTGTGTTTTACTTTCAGGCAAAATGGAAAAGTTTTTAGGGAGAGGACTGGAGCTTTCAGAAAAATAATAAAGAAGCATGCTGATCTTGGTACTAATGTTACTAGAAAATGTCTATTTCATAATTTGAAAAAAAACTAACATAAATAGAGCCTTACATTGTAATAAAGCCTTTTATTTCTTCACATTTTTTTTTAAAAAGATTGATTTTTAATGCAAATTCATAAGCAATTTTAAATAGTAGTAACTTTCTTTTAAGAATTTGAAAGATATATATAAACATTTCATTTTATAAATATGAAAAATGTTGTATGTTATATAGTTCCAGTGTTTTTATGACTATAACATATGAAATATTTGATTACAGTTTTCATCACAGCTCCAAACAGAGTACCACCATTAGAAACAGATGGTGAGGCTGCTGACAGCACCGTAGGTATTTATCATTTATATAGTTTACAACTTCTTTAATCTGCCAATGCAGTTGACTGACGTATAAAAGCCTTGTGATTTCTTACATTCAATATGTTAACCTCAAAATATATTCTGTTGGAAAATAAAATGTGAAGGCTTAGAGTTGCTGAGGTGTCTATCTGTTTAGTGAGCCCTCAGAGACTCAATAAGGAAAACTGGGGAGTATGTTAATGAAAAGATTATAAAATAGTTTTTCAAATTTGATGAGAGTAAAAACCATTTTAACAGTCAATAGTTTTATTTTTGAGTGGATGACGGGCATTAAATAGATTAAAAGAAACATATGAGACATATAAGTTTCATTCATTTCTCTTCTTTTGAATCAAATTTCATTCTACCAAAATTAAGTAGAAAATAGAGAAATGAACAAAACATAATGTACCAATATTCATTAACCTTTGAAATTGATTTTTTTAACACAGATACAGATGCAAGAGGTTGGTGGTTTTCCAGGAGTGAAGACAATTATTACAATCCTCTAGATTATACAGACAGTTCCAAAGGCTTTGAAGACTCATTACAGTGTATAATACAGACATTTAAAGAGCAGGTATAATCAACAGCAAGATAAAATTACATTGCAGTATCACTATAGTTGAAGAATATCTTTCATATTAACCTCACTATAAATGAAAAGGGTCATTCTAATATGACGTCCTTATTTCGCTTTGTAAACAAAGCCGTGTTCTAATGAGCACAAAATATGTTTGACACATGCGCATGAACTTATTGTTTATATTAACGTTATTTCAATCGTTATCCATTAAAATATATACATTTAAGCAGCTAACATAAACTTTTATTGTATATTTTCATAAAACAACATATATTTTCCCTGTACGTAGTTATCAAATTTGAAATGTAATGTACAGACTCCTCGGGGAGGAAACAGGAATAGCCAAAGATTTTTACGGTATTTTCGTACGCTTCAACCTATACAAATACAGTATTTGTCCTATTAGAATAGAAATAATTCCTTCATGTAATGCTCTATGCTCATTTTAACATGGGTAGGCATTATATTTGACCACATTTTACACCTCGCTAACGCTCAGTGTAAAATATCGACAAATATAATGCCTACCCATGTTAAAATGAGCATAGAGCATGACATGAAGGAATTATTTCTTAAATATACTATAAGAAGAAAGTTTTAATGGAAATCAACAGTATCTGAGCTCAAAGACCATTCCAGCTTGATTAAATTTCATTAGATTTAAGCTGTTTGTTGGTTCAGTTATCCTGTTTATATTTTATAAAAACTTAAATTTAAGTAGGTTTGATCTTTATCAATATCAGTTTGGTTTGGTTACCATGGTTACATATTTCAGAACAATATTGTTATCAGTGATACTTCACTATTGAAGTACTTTTATATAACAATTCAGAGTTTACTTGTTCAAATATGAGTTGTCCTCTTTTGGTTCTTTCTGCCTGCAGGCTAATAGTTGAATTTACATTTTTGTTAATTCATATGACATGAATTGTTTACATTTATTCTACTCCTGCTTAATGAAGATATATATGACAAAGTCAAAATTAAAAATGATCAGACAAGACATACAAATATGTGATTTTATGTTTTTATTTCGTTTCCTTTATTTAAAAAAAAGGTATAATGTTTGACGTATGTGTTCTGACCTGTCCAGCTTGTCAATTATTACTGTTAAAATCGTTAAATAAGCCGCAGGTTTTTTTGTCTGTCTTTGTCCCTGCGTGTTATACTCAGGTGCGCTTTATGTATGTATTTTTTTCTGTTTTCAGGACAAGCGTGAAAAAAAATAGTTGATCAATAAAAATTCAGCCTTTAATTTAATATTTTGTACAATAAGTTTCAACTTTTTACAGGGACCATTTGATGGAATATTAGCTTTTAGTCAGGGAGCTGCCTTTCTGTCACTTTTATGTAGCATACAGCAAAAAGGAACAGGTAATTGAATACCAAAGAAAGGTTAATTAAATGACCATGATTGTACCAGCATTTTCTACCTCCTGAACTATTGTGGACATCCATGGCTCTCATCATATGGAGAGTTTACATTTTTTTCAGTCCATATATCAAGTTGGGAAAAAAATGTATACAGAATATTAGCTAGTAAATTAATAACTGTTGTATACTTACATGATCTATCAGATTTAAAAAGATGTTGGTATTTTTGTCGAGCCTGCAACTTTTGTTGCAGAAAGCTCGACATAGGGATCCGGCGGCGGGGGCGGCGTTAGCTCACTTCTTAAGAGCTTGATATTTTAGAAGGTGGAAGACCTGGATGCTTCATACTTTGTATATAGATGCTTCATGTTACGAAGTTTCCGTCAGTCACATGTCCAATGTCCTTGACCTCATTTTCATGGTTCAGTGACCACTTGAAAAAAAAGTTCAAATTTTTTGTAATTTTGAATTCTCTCTTATTATAAGTAATAGGATAACTATATTTGATATGTGCGTACCTTGCAAGGTCCTCGTGTCTGTCAGACAGTTTTCACTTGACCTCGACCTCATTTCATGGATCAGTGAACAAGGTTAAGTTTTGGTGGTCAAGTCCATATCTCAGATACTATAAGCAATAGGGCTAGTATATTCGGTGTATGGAAGGACTGTAAGGTGCACATGTCCAACTGGCAGGTGTCTTCTGACCTTGACCTCATTTTCATGGTTCAGTGGTTATAGTTAAATTTTTGTGTTTTGGTCTGTTTTTCTCATACTATATGCAATAGGTCTACTATATTTGTTGTATGGAATGATTGTTAAGTGTACATGTCTAGCGGGCAGATGTCATGTGACCTTGACCTCATTGTCATGGTTCAGTGGTCAAAGTTAAGTTTTTGAGTTTTGGTCTTTTTATCTAATACTTTATGCCATAGGTCAACTATATTTGATGTATGGAAATATTTTATGATCTTTATGTCAGTCGTGCAGGTTTTATTTGACCTCATTTTCACGGTTCATTGCACAGTGTTAAGTTTTCATGTTTTGGTCTATTTTTCTTAAACTATAAGTAATGTGTCAACTATATATGTTGTATAGAAGCATTGTTAGCTGTACATGTCTGCCTGGCATGGTTCATCTGACCTTGACCTCATTTTCAAAGTTTATTGGTCTCTGTTAAGTTATCTTCATTAATGTTAAGTTTATGTGACAGTTGTAATAAAGCTTAGCTTTATACTTAGGACTATCAACATAATATCAATGATTAGTATAGAAGGCGAGACATTTCAGCGTGTGCACTCTTGTTAATCAATGCAACTAAAATCAAACTTCAATTGATCTTAATTTTGTGTATTTATTATAATGCTATATCAGATACATGTACATGTATTTCATTTACTTTCAGCTGAAATATATGTCTCTTTTTAGGTAATGAAAATCACTTTACTATTGCAGATTCTCCTATCAAATTTGACTTTGCCATATTTGTGTCTGGTTTTAAGAGTCGACAAAAAGAGCATGCCAAGTTTTATGACATTACTATAGAAATTCCTACCTTGCATGTCTTTGGTGAAACAGATAAAGTGATTGCAAAAGGTAAATATATAAATATTAGTTTAAATGATGCATTACATCACATCCGGATGCATACGAAAAAAGTGCAGAAAAAGTATTCCCTTGAATTGACAGTTGAAGGAAATTAATCGTATATATCATTGCAGTAAAAAAATTCTTGGGCATAAACTTATATCTTGGATATTTCAAAGCACCATTATTTGTTTATTTGGGGTTTCTATAGAATATTTTGGAAACTTGAGGTTACATGGCTACTAAAGCTTGCACACAGTTAAAAAGAGGTAAAATTTGATTGGTAGACTTCCAGTGATGATTATTTTCTTATATTCTATGAAATGTTATGTGAAATTTTGTGTATAGTACTGGACAGAATAAAGCTTTACTCATGCAAAGTATTTCCTTATTTAAAACAAAGATAAATCCTGCCAAATTTTTTGAAAAGTGCAAATTTAACCAATTTAATATGTACATTACATTAAGTATATTCAGATATATAATGAATGTTTTGTATATCCATAAAAGTGATCAATTTGAACCTCAGTTTGATCATACTACTAATTTATTTATTTTATTTTAAATTCTGCTATAGTCTACATTTTTACATATTCATTGACAATTTAAAATTTGGACGTGCAAGAGCTTTATTTACATATTGAGTTCAAATCAATCCTGGATATTTCAGAGATGAGTGAAGATTTACTACAGTGCTATAAAGAACCAATGGTACTACAGCATACAGGTGGACATTTTATACCAGCTGCATCAGCTCAGAAAAAAAAATATCTGGAGTTTTTAGACTTGATGATTGCAAGGAAAAAATAAAAATTGAAATGTTGATTTTGCTATATCTTGACAACTATAATACATAGACAGAAACTTGTCACTTAAACTAACTATCAAGATAAAAAAAATCCCAATATGACCATAACCTCATTTTTACAAGATTGATTACGGTACTGTTAAGGTAATTGCTGCTTCACGGTTCAGCACACTGAATTTAGGAATAAGAGCAGACCTGTCAGCATGGAATGGGAATAATGTGCCTGGGGATGGTAACATGTCTTCCTGAAGACTGATACCTTGTTAACTAGCATGTTAAAATGCTTTATAACTCTTCAAGTAGTCAGTCTGCACAAAAATCTTTTCTGTCCAAAGACCAATATTCAGACATTTTCCTTGTGTGTCTAAACAAAGTTTTGCATAACCTTACTAGTCCAAATAATTTTTTTGTTGTCTTGGGCATTGAGCTGGTTGCTAACGATTCAGAATGGTTACCTGAACACAATTAACCATTAAGTAGATCTTACATGCTAATCCTTGCAAGGTTTTCTCTTCATCTGAAATCTTTTGAGACGCACACCAAAGATTGACCCCTATGTTCTAATTTTTTCAAAGCCAGGTCAA
Organism: Mytilus galloprovincialis; assembly: GCF_965363235.1. Classification (NCBI taxonomy): domain Eukaryota; kingdom Metazoa; phylum Mollusca; class Bivalvia; order Mytilida; family Mytilidae; genus Mytilus; species Mytilus galloprovincialis. The sequence goes on from NC_134839.1 coordinate 90,819,407, forward strand.
ACCAAAAACTTAAAAATTCTTTAAACAAGATACCAAAAGGAACATTCAATCAAATGTCTGTTCAGTGTTTTAGAGAAGTGATGCAAGTTCAGTCCAATGTGCTTAAAAGCTTTACTTTCAGTCATTTTTTGTCCAAAGTGCATGTCTAAATTCTGTGGATTCATTTATTTTAGTGTGTACCAATTGTTGTCAAGGAAAACTTGCATGTTTGTGGATATATAATTTTGTGGTTTTGTCGAAGTCTGTATACAAGCCTATTAAAAATTTGTTATTGCTTGAACATTTAATTTTGTGGATCACCTGTACCCACAGAATCAACGAAAACTGGTATCCAAAAAATAGTAATGAATCCACAGTTGCTCAATTTTTCGAGAAAGAAAAGCAGATATTTTTAATTCATTTATATTTAAAAAAAACCCAAGTATACAAGCATATTCCTGAACTAGGAAATACATTATTCAGTTATTTATATTGTAATAAACAGAGAAAACTAACTTAACAACACAAATATCACAGATAAGCTAATGATGACCTGGGCTTTATATTTAAAAACCCACAGAATTATAAATTAAACATTTGGTACTTTAAAAAATGTTGTTGTCCTCATTTGCCTTTATATTCATACTGACATACAAACAGAACATTATTGAAGGTTTCCTCTCTGGAGAATTGCATCAGCTTTGCATCATTAAGTAGGTTTGTCAATCCAGAACATTTTCAAACATCAGTCTGTATTCCTTTCTGGACATATATATGATCACATTTTTGATTTACAATCCACAATACCAATGAATATGTAGCTTTTTAACTAGAACGTAAATACATTTTGAAATGGTCTATGTACTCTTGAGGATTCTATAAGATGTTTTCTAATTGGACTTTGTAGGCCTAGTTTAATTCTTGGTGGTGTGTGTGGATCCACCACTTCCCAAACATGTGGATTTTCCAGTTTTATCTTTAATAATTCTGCAGCCTCTAAATGGCCTGAAATTAGATAATGACTTAGTGTCAAGATAATAAGTTAATGCATATTTGGATTTTTGTCGAGCCTGCAACTTTTGTTGCAGAAAGCTCGACATAGGGATAGTGATCCGGCGGCGGCGGCGGCGTTAGCTCACTTCTTAAAAGCTTTATATTTTAGAAGGTGGAAGACCTGGATGCTTCATACTTTGTATATAGATGCTTCATGTTACGAAGTTTCCGTCAGTCACATGTCCAATGTCCTTGACCTCATTTTCATGGTTCAGTGACCACTTGAAAAAAAAGTTCAAATTTTTTGTAATGTTGAATTCTCTCTTATTATAAGTAATAGGATAAGTATATTTGATATGTGCGTACCTTGCAAGGTCCTCGTGTCTGTCAGACAGTTTTCACTTGACCTCGACCTCATTTCATGGATCAGTGAACAAGGTTAAGTTTTGGTGGTCAAGTCCATATCTCAGATACTATAAGCAATAGGGCTAGTATATTTGGTGTATGGAAGGACTGTAAGGTGTACATGTCCAACTGGCAGGTGTCATCTGACCTTGACCTCATTTTCATGGTTCAGTGGTTATAGTTAAATTTTTGTGTTTTGATCTGTTTTTCTCATACCATATGCAATAGGTCTACTATATTTGTTGTATGGAATGATTGTTAAGTGTACATGTCTAGCGGGCAGATGTCATGTGACCTTGACCTCATTTTCATGGTTCAGTGGTCAAAGTTAAGTTTTTGAGTTTTGGTCTTTTTATCTAATGCTATATGCCATAGGTCAACTATATTTGGTGTATGGAAATATTTTATGATCTTTATGTCAGTCGAGCAGGTTTTATTTAACCGTGACCTCATTTTCACGGTTCATTGCACAGTGTTAAGTTTTTGTGTTTTGGTCTATTTTTCTTAAACTATAAGTAATGTGTCAACTATATATGTTGTATAGAAGCATTGTTAGCTGTACCTGTCTGCCTTGCATGGTTCATCTGACTTGGACCTCTTTTTCAAGGTTCATTGGTCTTTGTTTAGTTATCTTGGTTAATGTTAAGTTTATGTGACAGTTGTAATAAAGCTTAGCTTTATACTTAGGACTATCAACATAATATCAATGATTAGTATAGAAGGCGAGACATTTCAGCGTGTGCACTCTTGTTACATAATACCAAGGTAAATTATTTTGTGTTATATTTGCTCTTTATCTAAAGGTAAGTAGGGAATACCAACTTGAGATAAAATTTCAGTTACATAATATGCCATCCACACAAAATTCTATTCCAACAACTAGATCAAAGACAAATATAAAGACATTTTTCTTATGTTGTTTACAGAAAGTTTTGTAAAAATTTGCTAGTCCAAATATACTATTACTAGTCTGGTGCATCAGGCTAAAGGCTAAAGGTGTAGGCTGTATAATGAAATGAACACTGTATGTTGACCTCTACATCTAGATATCCCAATGATTGACCAATTAAGTTCCAGAGTAGTTGATTTTGGTAAAAGTTTAATTGACAAAGGATGCCAAGAGATGAGTTTGCTCACTTAACCATTTGGGTGAGCCAAATATTTTGTAAAATTGTTATGTTCATTCTCCTACTGGCCAATGATACATATTTTTATTCAATCTCCCATGTCAAACATAATATGTTTAAAATTTTATTTACATGTTGCATTTGCTATAATGTCTATCTTACCAATAATAATTAAACTTGAAGGTTAACTTAGTGACCTACCTGCATTTATAGCACTGTCCATTGGATAGATGCCTGATCTTGTCGATAAGTATCTGTCTGCTCCTTTACAAAATAAATAATATAATTGTCTAGATAGGGCAAGAGGGATGTTAGTAAACAAGAAAAAATGGATTAACTCCATCACATTTAGTGCTAGTACCAAATCAGCCATCTAGACCATGTATTGGTTTCAAGTCTGTTTATAAGGACAGGGGTGTTGGTGTTTAAGGTGGCTCGGGCCTATTCGAAGTTTCTATCAGAAGTGCCGTATTTTTTGTTATTTTATTCTTTACAGAAAGTGAATCAAATTGATCGAAAAAAATAGGGGGTCACGAACCATTTAAGCTCAATATTTTAAATTTAAGCAGATATGTAAAAGGGACCATTTTTCGATGAAATGATAGGGAAAATAGAGGTGTTGACATATTTTAATCGCAATATCAAAAAAACGTTCTTTGACACTTGGTCCAAAACTGTAATATAAAAAGCTGAAAAGAATGAGCAAATAAAAAACATAGGTCACTGATAAGGAAAAAAAAATATTTTGCTTTAAACCCAAATTTTGGCGGGAAAATGGTGAAAATGTGTTAAATTTCATTATTTAGCCTATAACAGATACACATTATAACGAAAATATTCTTTTAGTGACATAACTACAATGATTTAACATTTCTAATCAATCAAAATATTAAAATTTTTTTTACAACAAATACTTTTCATGTGCATTGTAATTCATGCATGAAATTATGTGCAGTCGAATAGTCCTGATCCACCTTAATATGTTTTTTTTTATGTGAAAGATATTTTGGTTGATTCCTGTTATCAACCTTTATGTACTATTTGGTGATATCTATTTCACAAACATTATTCCATTGTAATCAATGTTAATAATATGTCCCTTATATTTTCATTGTCATCCAATGCCTCCATATTTTTAGCTTGCATGTCTAATGGTTGTTTTTGAACACAAAAAAAGTTTGAAATTTTAAATATTTGGATACGGGTAGTTCACTCGACTATCTTCATTTACTAGGATTGTCAGTTTTCCTATGGAAGGTCAGTGGTTCTCACTGGGCACTCTGGCTTCCTCTGCCAATAAAAACAAACTGAAGCCACAAAATTGCACAATAGTGTTGAAAGTGATGTTGAATACAAATCAATCATTTTTTGCATTGTATTTGTATGTGATCTCCAAAGTTTGTCCTGTGTGTCACATATGTTTCCTTCTAAATATGACATAAAATTTTCTTCATTTGTAATACATTACAGTTTAGGAATTTGTCTTTCTTTTTTCCAAATATTTCTTGAATAACTATTCTAATATACCTAGCTTCAGTAAGTGTCTAATGATATCTGTGTTGCCTTTTGCTGCAGCCCTATGAAGTGGAGTATAACCTTTTATGTTCTGAGTATTAACACAACATCCTGAATAAGAGAAAATACTCAACTACAGTTGACTCTAATAACAAAGGGTCATCAACTTAAAATTCTTTTAAGTGTGGTCATATATTGTTTATCTGTCAAAATTTGGTAGCAATCAGCTCTTTCAAAGTTATTTTTATATATAATTTTTAGATTTCTACCTTTCTAAAAAGCACCAATGGCATAATGGTGGTTATAATTATCAAAATTGGCAGAGTACATTGCAATCAACTAAGAATATCCATTACTAAAACTTAAGATTTCTATCCTGTCCTGCTTTAAGTGCAATGAACTATATTTTCTAATGTTGCATGACCTTAAAAAAGTCTTGAAAGTTCAAGTTTAGAGTGAATCAATGGCTATGTTTAATGTGTAAATTTTCATATGGGCTCTGACACTAAATTAATTCTAAAGCAAGTGGATTTCATCTTGTATCAAAGTCTGTTTAATATCTGAATTGTTTCAATAATTTGAATACTCATGGTCAATTTACCTGAACAGCATTTATTCTATATAAATTGCTTTCAAAATATGAAAAGGAAAAAACTGGGTCATAAAAAAAGTACATTTACAGAATATGTCTTCAAAAAATATTTCTGAGTTATTTCCCCTTATTGTGCAAAGATCCTGCTTTCTTTCCAAGTAAAATAAATTCTGTACTTATTAATTTTATTTGCTACAATATTTACCTGAACAGCATTCATTCTATATAAAATGCTTTCCAAAATATCAAAAGGAAAAAACTGGGTCATGAAAAAAGTAAATTTACAAAACATGTCTACAAATATTTCTGAGTTATCTCCCCTTATTGTGCAAAGATTCTATTTTCTTTTCATGTAAAATAAATTCTACAACTTTATACTTATTAATTTTATTTGCTTCAATATGACAAAATCATAGGAGTTTCTTCATTTAAATGAAAAGTGGGTTTCAGGGTATTTTAATATTCCAAATGACAAAAATTAGTGATATTTACATGTAAGGCTGATCTTCCACACTTTTTTTTCCTATTTTTAAAGACTTAGAACATATTATGTTAAGTAATTTTCATAAAAGATGAATACAGAGAATAAGAAAATATACATTGCTGCAATGAACTTTGTACAATTTTGTACACTTTATTGATTATATTCACCTGCTTGACTTAAATCTGTGAGAACATCAGGATCAACATAGGGAGAATTCAAAATTCCAAATGTAGATAAATATATTGGAGAGTCTCCATCCCTAGTGTGGATGTTCATCACTGCACCTGCACAACAAATATATAATAAACATTTTGTAATACACCTCAACTTCTTTTCTCATATTTGATTTAGAATCAACATACTATAATCTAATTCAGGGAAAAAAAATATTTTACATTATTACATTGATTTCCCAGTTAAATAAAAAAACGATAATTTCGCATGTGAAATAAACGTGGTTATTTCACTGTCTGACGTCATACAACAATAGGCGTTGTCAAGACGTCGATAACGGCGGATCAAAACAAATTGGAATGCGTAGAAAAAAGATATAGTTCCTTACATGTTTTACATTAATTTCTTTAAAAAAAGCCATTAACCAATGTAATAAAAAGAATCACTAATCGAAGAATTCAAATAGAGAAAAATATTCAACTCGTGACCAAACAACACTGATAATAAACTCATGTGCTACACGCATTAGTGAATTAATGTGTTGTTTGGTTACTCGTTGAATATTTTTCTCTATTTGAATTCTTCGATTAGTTATTCTATAATTAATATTATATATATATATTCAAAATGTAGCCACTGTTTTACAGAAGTTGTCATCTCTACTATTCTTTCAAAAGCAAGTTTTATGATCCTCTACTGAATATACTGCTGAACTGAAAGGATTTTGGGGTGTGTGTTGAATTAATGAAAAAAATAAGCAAATGTCTGATAAATATAGCAAGGTTCCTGCCTCTCTTTATGTTTTTAAATTGATTGCCATGTTTGCAAGATAGTACGATTTTACAAGGATTTTGTCAAATAATTGATGCATTGCATTTTTTTAACCAAAAATGTTATTTCTTCTTCTAGTTCAACTGTAACCAGTTTTTCTCTAGCTTAGTATTATAATTTTTAAGCCCAAAATGTTAAAATATACTTATTTTAGTAAAAAGTGATTTAAAAATTAATTTTACCTTTTGAAATCATATACTTTATCAGCTTCCTATCACCACTTAAACAAGAACACTGAAATAAAGTTTATCATTGATAACAGATTATTATGAGTAAACAAATTAAAGAACAGAATCAATAGTGCTCTCATCATACAATAGTTTGAAGAGGGATGCTGAAAAACATAAGACGGTTTTGATAATCATAAAATCATGGTGAACTCAAATACCAAAGTTCAGCCCAATTTCTGAAGGCATTTAGAAAAAAGTCTGTATAACTGTAATTTTCAACAATTCATTTATTTTCATCAATTCATCTCAGTCAAAGCCCATAATTTCGGCAAAAATTAGCAGACAGGAACAAAACTTAAACTTCACCTGTGATCTGTAACTCGCAAACCAAAAATCACCCAATAATATCTAAAGGAGTTTAGAAAACAATTGTGTATAATGGTTTGTTGTGGAATGGTGGACAAGGCCAAGGGTAAAACAATATGGCCCCAACATTGTTTCAGGGCCATAAAAACTATCAACCTTTGAGCATACCAAAAATAATGAAAGTCCTCCTGATGGCATCACATAGTTAACATCATATCCATATTTTTCTACCAATGAAATTACTGCTTCTGTATGGCCTGGCTCATAGGCAGACTGAAATATATAACAAAATCATTATAAAAGATGATAGATATTACCAACTAAAGAAAACTTAATATTATTGAAACAAGTAATCTCTTGAAACCTTAGCCTGTATTGCTTGAACTTCCATGTTTCGGTCCTATATTGTACATTGTAGCAGCTTTCGTTTATCTGAGATGACAGTTTATAATAGCATTCACATAGTCTTGATTTTGTCATAACTGAAAAAAAATATCTTAAATCATTAATTGAAACGCCTCCAAATTCAGAATGATTGATTGGTTGATTGATGTGGGTTTGCTTATGGCACACATTCCTTGCATATTCAGGTTAACAGACAAGGGTTAGTCTGTAAATCTATTGTTTTAATTGGTTTATGTTATTATGCAAAATGTACAAAATGTTGTATGCTAGCTCAGCTTGTCCAAAACATCTGAGTATAATAATAGACTTGCATGTCACACATGTTCAGAAATAGTCCCATTAGGCTTAAATTAAAATATTGTTTGTTTGCAGTTTACCGACCGACCCTTGAAAATCCTCCCGACTGTGAAAATTTTATTGCTTTAAATTTGAAGAAATTTTTTTTAATACTTCTATTGACGCGATCCGGAACTTTGGGTCCTATCCGGAAATAATTTAAAGTCTGGGTCAATTACGCATTTCAAGTTCGGTTTTTCTTAGCTTCCCGTCAAGCGTTCATGTGACCATTTAATGATAAAGCACATGGAAATTGTTTACAGGTATCCATGAAGTCACGGAGGAGTACTTTACGCTGTCGTCTCGTGTCAATTTTAAGACAATTAACAAACAAAAAAGTTTATTAGTAAACTGTTTATACAGATTCAGGCACATGTAATGATATGTGATGATATCATTGACGATGATGCAGCGGATATTCATAACTGACACGATAACCATTCTGTCTCAAACAAATCGGGTACAGAATCTGTGGAGCCTGACTTTATGAAACCAATTTCAGTGGTTATTAAAGTAATTCGACAGCAGCTTGAAGTATGGCATATTTGCTACAAATCTTTGTGAAGACGACAAAAATGAAACCACTCCTCCGTGACTTAAATCTTCATGGATATCTGTAAACACGCCTGTACGAAGGAAGGGCTCATTTGAAATGTTTATGGATATAGATCATGCCAAATCAATAAGAAGCAACCCTAACTACACAAAGATGTAGAGAAAATGAATGGTTAGCTTGAAAAATAAATATACTCTCTCTATATTAAATCTATCTTCGATTGCAATGAGTATGCTCCTTTAGGATAAGGGGGGCTGCCCCACTCATTGCAATTATTCTCTTTCTTACCATATTAAATATACCCAAACTGTGTGGCCTGTGTGAATTCAATTAAAATATGTCCTTGGGAGCTTATGCTGCCATTTTTTTTTTATGCATTAAAAACATTTCAGTACAGACCATTTATTTTTAATGGAGTGCTATGGATTTCACCCCAAACTTTAGATTTCTTTGGTTTTCATTAAAGCCTGGCAAAAATATAACCCTTATCACATATAATTAAATATTGTTAGAAATATGAAAACAGTCGAATGTCTTAATACTTTTTTTTCAAGTTGCCTTTTTTTCAATTGAGGAAGATTCAATGGTTATTTTTTTTTTTTATTAAAAATACACTCTTTAATTCATTGTCTTATAAATCTTTAATATCTACATTTTTCTGATGAAAATACTCTACTCATGAAAACATTCTAGTCAAGAAGCATACATGTCTGAATATATTTCTTTAAAACAGTTCTAGTCATAATGACATTCCTTGTTTATAAGTGTTCCAGTATTTAATAATTATACCATATTTTATGTCATAAATTGGATAATGACACTATGTTAAAGTTTCAGTTTTGGTTAAAAAGTTTTTTTATCTGAAAATGCCTGTTCATTTGATGTTGGTTTTCAGCATGTCCAGTGTTTGTTGTTTTAAAATGTTTTTTTTTCTTCACAAGAAACTTGGTTTAGTGTAACTGCTTGTTTAAACTGTATTTTGGCTGATAAAATAAAATATTTTTCCTACCTACCGACCCTTCAGTCTGAAGGTACAGTCGGAAAACTGCAAACAAACATATTTTTAAGGTTGGCCTTAAATGGTTTAAATGACTTTTTGAAATGTTGAGCTATCAAAAAAGTAATAACTTACCTTGGCCAGATCAAATACATTCCAATTCAGCTTTATGGGATTCAGCTCACATTCATTCTCCTTATTTTTCTTACCTTAATGAAGTACATTTAATAAAATTGTAAAATAATGTCTTATATTCTTGTATAATTTACATATATATTGAGACATGTATGTTCTCTTGGGACTTTCTCATATGTTTCCTATTTGTAAGTTAATTTACTTTTTTCAGCAAGAGTTTTAGAAATACTTGTCTCTTTGATATAAATGAAATGGACTATAATAGTCAGTATTATAATACTATTATCTAGGAATAGGAACATCTAGGGATTGAAGCAACCTTTAGATGTCTTTTTATGGTTTATTTATATTGTGTGGTTGCTCTGTTGTTAACATCAACATATTAAAACATCACCTTTTATCAATATCTGACTTGTATGATACATTTGTACAAGGCAATGTATTCCAAATATCATTGAACTGACAGACAAGTCAAGTAAAATCATTTTTCAAATCTGCCTCTTTAATGTTATATTATAAGTTAATGCAACAAAATGGCTATTTTATAGTGAAAATTTATAAGTGGAATGCTATCTAATATTTTATAGCAACATTACCTGACTTGTTTCTTTTGTAGAAGACAACAAGGCACACTGTAAGCAAGAACACAGTCAGCAGTATATGCCTGTGATATTCTTTAATCAAATAGGCATATTCTAACTGCTGACACCATACAAATGCCAAATTCACCAAAACTTTTGACTCTGAAAAAAAATAATATTCATTGTATTAGCTAAATAGCATATTGTCAATACAGAGTTTTTCTATATTTCAACAATTATTTACAAAAAATCAATGTATAATCAGAATGCCCTATTTCACCACATATTAAACAAGAATGTGTCCTCAGTACACGAATGCCCCACTCGCACTATCATTTTCTATGTTCAGTGGACCGTGAAATTGGGGTAAAATCTCTAATTTGGCATTAAAATTAGAAAGATCATATCATAGGGAACATGTGTACCAAGTTTGAAGTCGATTGGACTTCAACTTCATCAAAAACTACCTCGACCAAAAACTTTAACCTGAAGCGGGACAGACGGACGAATGAACGGACGGACGAACGGACGCACAGACCAGAAAACATAATGCCCCTCTACTATCGTAGGTGGGGCATAAAAATTGTGTAATCATATAGTAAGTTTCAGGTTGTATGTGGTCATTTTCTATAATTCAATGGGAAAATCAGCTTTCCTTCAACAAAAGAATTAAAAATAATGTCAACAAATGATTTTAGAATACTTCAAGAGTTGAAAAATAAGCCAAGATTACAAAAAACAACACACAAATGAAAACTTTTTAAAAGCATTTTTTCAAAGGCATAAAATTGAAAAAAAACTCAATGTAAATGGCAAACAAATTAGGAGTCAAATTGGGGAAATAAGTCCATAAACAGAAATCTTCAGTAAACAACATTTTCAGATGTCAAAGTTTGGTTTGTAGTGTTATTGGGTTGCTGTACGTCTCATTGTAGTTATCCAAGCAAGTCTTTTTCTTCAGCCCATGAAGAAAGCATTTATAGTAATATTAAGGCAACATCTGTGCTTAACTGTTTAAGGTCTTTCTGACCGAAAAGAAATTTGAACTTTTCTACTATATACTCAACCAAAAAATCCTCTGAGTTCTGTCTGACGGAATGATTTTTTTGTCTGACATTTTTTTGGTCAGACAGAGTTTGGGATACACTGCTGATTTAAAATTTAATTTTAGTCAGTATTTACATTTGTCAGCTGCAAGATTGTCAATAATGAAAATAACTGAAACTTTAAACTTTTAGTATAAAAATAAAGAGAAGTGGTATGATTGCCTAGTAGACAACCATCATTCAAAGCTCTGCTAGTGAAAGACACATTGATATCAATAAAACTTAACTGAATAAAAAATTCTTTATATAATTTTTATTCCTAGTTCATCTGTTTTCTTTTCAAAGTTTATAAATTGTTAGTTTACAATTTTTACATGATATCAAATGAAAAAAAGATGTTTTTCAATAATGATGATCCTGATCATCCACTCACCTTGAAAATAGGTGTTAATACATGATAAACAAGAACTAAAGGCATCTGCACCAAGATAGTCCATATTTGTAATCTAGCTACAATACAATATATCTCACCTAAAATAAAGTTCTGAAAATATTAATATTCTGAATTTATTCATAAATAACAGCAAGTATAATTTTTTTGTTTTTTCAATTATTCATGAAAGGGAAATACTGAAATAATAATTCGCTTTATGCAGCCAGTTTAGTTCAATTTTGTCAAAATAAGCCTAAAAACATTGCTTATGAATTGGGGGGTGGGTGTCTACTTCATTGAATCTGTATTCATGTGATCTTCATTTAACTCATTAGCTAGATTGTCAAAAAAATTTGTAAGGGTTCCACGGAACCCAGTGTCTCGCCTACTTTTGTTGTAAATCGCAGGCTTGACAAAAATGAGGGAAAAAATCAATAAAAATATTCCTCTTGATACTATTATTTGATTGTAAGAAGCTTCTGTCCAAATTTGGTAAAAATCCAGGATAGTTTATGAATCTAATAAATGCTTTATAAACTTTAACTGCCTACTGTAAGTAATGTTAACTGGAAGAAAAACTAAGTCCATTTATAAGTAAAATACAGATACACAGGTACAAAATATCCTTCTAGATACTAGCTATTGATCATAAAAAAGCTTCTGTCCAAGTTTGGCACAAATTAAAAATAGTATAAGAAAATTATTAAAATTTCTAAAACTTTAACCACAGAGTGAATGTGTTGTTTCCTGCCAGAAAATCTTAGTCTATATAAAGTAAAATACAGAAAAAAAATGGATTGATCATTTTACAAAATTTACTTCTTGATACTATCTTATGATCATAAACAAGCTTCTGTCCAAGTTTGGTAGAAATCCAGTATGGTTTAAGAAAGTTATTAAAATTTCAAAAACTTTAACCACAGAGTGAATGTTATATTTCCCCGCAGAAAAACTAAGTCCATTTATAAGTAAAATACGGAAAAAATGGAATTTTATTTTTACAAAATTTACTTCTGGATCTGGATACTATCTTATGATCATAAAGTTTGGTAGAAATCCAGTATGGTTTAAAAAATTTAACCACAAAGTGAATATTTGTGGATGACGCCGATGACAATAACATCAACGACGACGGAATGGAGTCGAAGGCTCAACAAAAATCATTCTTTTACAGGTGAAAACAATGAATGAATGATTACTTATTTTTTTAACCTATGACATGAAATCAAGCAGAGCAAGAAAAGTCCAATTGAAGAGGTTGTTTAATTATTACTTAGTTATGTTTATGGTAATGTGACTGTCACCAGTCTTAGGAGGTCATCTTGATAGTTAATTTAGTTGAAGTCTGGATCAAAATATATACAAAAGCCCAAGCAATGCTAATTGTTGATTTCAGACTTATTGTAATTCGGATATCTACATCTTAATTAATTTATGTTATATATCAAATATTTAATATGATAATTAGTAAAAAAAAAATCAAATTGGTGAACAAGTATTTGGCATCTAACTGCTAATGTTTATGCCACTTTTAATTACTTTTTTTCTAGTAACAGAAGGCCAAGAGCTTGGTGAGCTTCAGCATTGATATTTTCATGTGTGTCTTTCTATGTTGTGATTTCGGGAAAGGGTGAAGGTAGATTTTTGGTTAGATCGTTGGTTTTCCTGTTTGAATAGTTTGTTACCAGTCATTTTTGGGGTCTTTCTAGCTTGTTGTTCGGTGTGAGCCAAGGCTTGATGATGAAGACCGTATTTTGACCTATAATCATTAATATTTTTAAATATTGTAAACTGTGATTTGGATGGAGAGTTGTCTCATTGCCATATTGCATTGGCACTAATACCTCATCTCTATTAAATGATAAAAAAGTGTCCACCTATAATTAATAGATTCAACTTCTCATTGTTAGTTTTAAACAGAATGAACAAAATTTTTCATAAAAGGGTCTATTCACCTTATAATTTATATCAATAGGTTCTCTCTTAGTTTTCAGTTTCTAATGCGTGTTAGCAGACGACGTAATACACTGCCTTGAATGTGTGCATATAAAATACGGATCTAAATACAAACGAAACGAAACAAAATAAAACTAAACGAAAGAAGACAAGACAAGAAATCGAAAAAACAAACCAAAAACTTGAAGAACGAAACAAAATTAACAAAATAAAAGACTCCAAAATCATACATTGATCAATCGATAGGATACAAACAGTTAAACCCTTGAGATCTAAGCCGGTCCTCGATGTATTCTTTCGGATGTCACTCAAATCACATCAAATGATGATCAATGATGTATAATATTGACAAATATATGTCAATACATCCTTTGATATGATTTATAATTGAGACATCCGAAAGAATACATCGAGGACCTTAGATCTCAAGGGTTTAAAATTTGCATCCTATGGACTCAAGGACACACAAATATACAAGGAAATGACCATAGTGAAGCGGATTTATTGGCAAAGCATTCCGGCGGCAGCTGAAGAAACAACAAAACGATCATCAAACAACATTATCACGCTTCAAGATGTTATTAAACATAGACCTCACAGAATTCTCCAACTACGAAAATCAAAAAGAAGTAAATATATGTACCACTCAATTCTGAGGATACGAAACATCAACACAGACACACTACTAACAAGACTAGCCCAGTTGTTTTGACATAACTTTTATTGTTTTCGGTGATTTTTTTCCTTCAAGTTATCTTTAAATATCACTGTGACAGTTTCCATAAAAAACAACATTAAATTTTGACAAATAAAATGTATATGCTTATACAGTGAATTGGTTACTGTCATCCTCTCTTACTAGATCTAACTATTTTCCCAATGTAATGGTTCAAATCAGGAACATATGTATTGACAGTTGTTAATAGCACAAATCTTCCTACTGCATTTTTCAAACACACCCTTTCGTTTTCTATGCTTGTGTGCTTTGTCGAAAAAAAGGACATAATTCGAAAATATAAATCAACATGCAGACATCTTATACGTTCAGGTATTTCACATGCATGCAATCTTTTATGTTAATATTCTTTACAAAAGCACAAGAAAACTGGCAAGGATTTGCATATTTTGGTATTAACATTGATTCACTCATGGGTATTTGAATCGGAAATAAACCAATTTATTCAAACCAGTTGTTGAATTCTTCTCATATATTTTATGATGGTATTATACTGTTACGGCCAGAAATCGCCTTTAAATTGTAGCCAACAAAAGACACAAATCATGTATAAAAATTAACAAGATTTATTATACAAAAGTTTACAAGAAGTATTACACAAATATTACTGTCAACTTAACTGTCAAAATATGAGTCCAATCTTTTATCTTTGTCTGTATCTGGATATCTTTCGGAATCCAATCTGAATATTATGTTCACTAAGTAACTACGGTCACAATCCAGTATGATGTTGTTTGTAGAATTAAAGTGTCAATCCAAATGCGGCGAATATTAATGTCTATCGATGTCTAAGTCTAAGTCCAAGAGTGAGTCTTTAACTTTAGTGTCTGTATATATATAGTTGTCATGGAAGATTCTAGAACAGTTTATAATGGAACATCCTAGAAAGTTACAACAGAAGTTTCTAGTAAACTGTAGAAGTTTATATAACGCATCTTTTATTAGGATCATTCTGGAAAGTTCCAATCATTCTGTAATTGTTCCAGTGATTTCTAAACTGCACAGTTCTAAGATTATTCTGTAAACAACTATCAGGCCACACAACACAAATCAAGCCAACATAAATAAGTACAATAATTACAATATCATAACAATACTAAACCCCTAACGGGAGGGATTGTGCTTGATCTTCATATGACGAGGACATACTCTTTCAATTAGTTTAATTGTGGTCTGGGGCTGGCATGTCAGTATCTGCTAGTAGTCCTTGGTTATTTTTGTATCATTGTCATTTTGCTTAGGTTTTTTTTATTACCCATTCTGATATCAGAATCGGACTTCTTTTAAACTGAGTTTTATTGTTCGTATTGTTATGTGTTTCTTTATTCTACATTGGCTAGACTCTGGTATAGAGGAGGGTTGAGATCCAGTGGCGGATCCAGGGGGGGTTCCGGGGGTGCTCACCCCCCCTTTATTTTTGCCGATCAATGCATTTGTATCGGGACATATGTTTTGCACCCCCTGCACCCCCCCCCCCTTTGCCCTGGGTTAGCACCCCCCTTTCGAAAATTCCTGCATCCGCCCCTGAGATCTCTAAAAACATGTTTAACCCCGCCGCATTTTTTGCGCCTGTCCCAAGTCAGATGCCTCTGGCCTTATATGTTTTTATAATTTTAGTTCATTTATATGTTTTTGAGTTTAGTATGACCCTTTTCACTAAATCAGTACACCATTTTATCCAGGGGCCAGATAAGGACCAACTCCGGGTGCGGGATTTTTCTCATTGTTGAAGACCCATTGGTAGCCTTCAGCTAGCATCTGCTCTTTGGTCGGGTTGTAATCTCTTTGACATATTCCCTATTTCCATTCTCAATCTTATTCTGTTCATATTGATTTTTTTATTGAGGGATGTGGCGATTTAACTCATTTATTGTGGTGTTTATGGCAGACATTCTTATAAAGTTTCTAATTAGTTTATTTACCGTGAACTTCTAGTATTTTGGGCACACGACGTTTGTGCTGTTTTACCAGCAACACAAAAGGACACTTGCGCTTAAATAATATGAACATTTGCACTTTAATCTTTGATACACCTATATGAATGGTACATTCAAAATGTTTCCCTAAATATTTTAAGCAGCTTTATACCACAATTGGATTAAAACAGTCAGGATCCTACTTCGTCAAAATTATCTCCCCATTACGCCAGTTCATTTTCACAATCGTAAAAATGGAAGCCATTGTAGCGATGACGCGCTACCAATTTTGCTCTTGGAAACCGATAAATTTATCCACATTGCACCATTTTTATGATACGATCCTTATATGTCAGTTATATTTTAAAAGACAAATGTATCAACTAGCTAATGAGCATCAGTTAATGATCTTGTCTGCATTGATTCAACTTAAAACTATTGTCTGATCGGTTGTTAGGTGGAATTTTCGAAAAATCATAAACATTTAAAAAAAATCTAATTAAATATTTCGTGGAAGGGCAGACTAGATTTTTTTAGTGGTTGAAGACTATAAACCCTAGTTATCACACACAAAAAATTAGAATTTTTCGAAGATATGCATTTTCATCATCCAACTTGTAAGACTGTCGTCAAGTACTTTCAGTAAAAAAATAGCTATTCGAACACACCTTCCCTGTTTTTGTGACTCATTAGATAGGTATTTCAATTGACCCATATATTTCATCTTTTAGTACTGTTATTTTTGTGTGTTATAAAGTCAACCTATAGCTTTAATATATAAAAATGATAGAATCTGAAGCGAGACGATGTATGAAATATTCTTACTTTGAACGATATCAAGACAAAATACTCAACTCAAACACGCCCTAACATAAAAAGGTGCACTCGATTTTCTCTTTTCGATACAATTGTTACCTATTTTTTGGAATTTTTTCTTCAGTCACATAATGGAAGGGCAGACACGAAAATTACTGAACTAATAGATTGATATCTTTTCCGTCCGTGGTAATTTTTTCAAAAAAATCGGAGGTTATGCATTTTTGTCATCCAACTTGAAAGATACCCATGTCGTCGACTTGATATCTAATTGTTCTGCTTAACTATGTACTAGATAAATTGAAAACTTATGCAAATGGTGTTTTTGAAATAAAACACCTCGTAATTGAGAAGAAAATTGCAGTTTTGTTTGTTTCTATTAACTTTTTAAAAATTTGTCACTATAGTAAACAATACAGTAAACATTTATCGCCTTCTCTAATAGAGAGCTTCGATTCTTTTGTTCTATTTCAACCTGGTTTCCGACTGAAAAATGGAAAGTATACTCCCTTTTTGTTCATTCTTATGTATGGAAAGTCCTATGAAATATATGATTTTTCAATTTGTGGAGACTGAAATTAAAATGTTTTAACCACCTGCTGTTCATGTTCACTGACCAAAAAGTCATGGCTGTGATTAGGGACTTTTAAAATTACTTCCAACACCCGATGTAAACGTTGTCGTATAAATCAGCCAATATAAGGTTTCATTTTGTCAAATTAAGGTAAGAAACATTGATGGTGAATAATTCGACTTCTTCAAGACCGTATACATGTTAACTACAATTTAACCCCTTAGCTAGCGATGAACAAAGCATGAGCTGTGTGCGTTCGGTTATTGATTTAAAGGAACACGAATACGAATGCTTTATTTCTCAAAAACTACAATTACATAGTTATAGAGAACATACATAAATGTAACTATAAGGTACAATTATTACAAGCATGTGTGAGCAACACAATGAAATTAACTTGGAGGACTGACTTTCACATTCATAACTTTGATAAATTTACATAGTTTTTCTAACATTACAATATTACATGAATTAAACAGTTAATCAAATTTATAGATATTAGGGTTCGACCAGCAGTATGTAGGTAAAAAATTCCTTCTTTCTAACTTAAAAGATCCACAATTCATAATATAATGGTACTCACCAATGTCGTTTGAGTCACAGAGACGGCAGAATCTGTCTTCTCTCGGTAACCCCTGCCACCTTCCAGACTCAATCGGCAAGTGGTAACTACCACATCTATATTTGCATAATGTATAAATGAATTTGTAAGGTAAAACAGAAAAATATTTCTCATATTGAAAATTATTTTTAAAAATACGATAGCATAAAGTTTTAGGTGATTCTGTAACAAATGCAAAGCATTCTTGTTGAAATTGGTCTTTGAGTTTTTGCTCAATAAATTTTGAATGTCAACATTGATAGTGAAACAATTATAGATGTGAATCATTTGATTGACTGATTCGATGCACAAAAAAATCATTCTTATACAGGAAAAAACGGCGAGAACATATATTTTTAAAAATTAAACAGACGGCTTAGAAAAATCCAATAGCATGACTTCGCTTTCTCGTCTATATTTATGTTTATATCGCTTATATGACCATCGAAGGTCTTCGGGTCAACTCGATAGTTAATTAGATGGCGTTCAAACTAAAATACTCACGAAATGAAACCGCATATTATAGAGCCCATGCCTTGAAAATTGTTTATTTTAGACTTTTTATAATTTGGATAAATGTTTTACATTGTTATAAATCAAATATGAGAATTTGAGTTAAATCGGTGAACATGAATCTGACAGCTAGTACCCCTTTAACCATGTTAGCTTAAAAGCTATGTTTATAAAGCTCAAATTATGTCCTGTAAAACAAACCTAATATCCTGTATAAAAAGCGCAAATGTCCTTTCTAAAAAGGCGCAAATGTCCTATAAAAAAGCATTAAGTTTGTTTTCTAAACATAAATCTTAAATGTCACTGACAGTTCATTGGTTTTCATTTGAAGGTCTAACTTTTATTTGTATTAGATTTAATGATTCATAATTCGTGCTAATATGATTTTAAAAAAGTATCCAGTTTGCATATCATAATTATATGATAATTTTCTGGTAAACACATATGGGTTTTGGTAATTAGTTGTTCAAGGCTGAAAAGTAATAATAGGACACAGATGAAGGCCACCGGATAAAAAGACTTTACTTTCCCCATGTATAATAATAACATAAAGCCATACGTGGTGCAGACATAGGTAAGCGCATCTTTCCAGGGATTTTTCTTTTTGTATATCTTAAAAGCTATTTTTTAGCTCTAAGAAAACAAACATGCTTTACTGATCGTAACATATATTGAAGATCAGATGACCAATGATTAAATTTCTGATAGTGTTTATTTTTTTCGTTTTAGAAAATTTCTACGAATGTTAACCTATTATTTATTTATTAGAGAATGAGTAATAATAAAAAATTATATGTTATCATTTCATTGAATCAAAATATAGTACGCTGCTTAAAGAAAGCAATCAGAGAGCATTTCTGTACAAAATTATTAAAGAATATATATGCAATATATGTTTACCGTCGGAAGATATATAATTTAATCACATGAATTTATTTCAGATAGAGTCACAAGAATGGAAGTTACTTGTAGGGTAGCTGTATTTTTGGCGGTTTTTGTACCAATGACAATTTCTGAGAGAATTTTGAACGAACCAATCTTAGACTCGTATGATTATATTGTTGGTAAGTTTTTTTCTTCACGTCTTCACCAAATCAAGCGCAATGATGAGGATTTAAAAACAAAATCAAATGACTTTATCATGACTCACGGTAAATTCCATAAAGAGCCCTTAATTTCACAATATAATTGTAATTTCAATAGCGCGTTAGTTTGAGTTTTGAAGTAGGACCAATTACCATGTATAAAATTGTTTTTCAGTCGGCGGCGGCACTGCAGGGTCTGTTCTGGCGTCACGTCTGTCAGAAGATCCCGTATCTGTACTATTAATAGAGGCAGGTGGTTCAGAGCTAGATAACCCATTGATAGATGTTCCTCTTATGACGACATCACTTCAGTTTTCTGAACAAGACTGGCAATATTTTACTGTCGCTCAAACAAATTCATCATTATCTTTGACTCAAAAGGTACGTTAACATAAAAATTAGATGTGACATGGTTGTCAATGGCACAACTCTTCACCAGAGACCAATTGACGTACGCGTAGTACATAAAAACTTTAGGCAATTTCTAAAAAAAAAAAGTGATAACATCAACTGTTTGGGAAAGTTCTCCTTACTATTTTATTAAAAATCAACGGTCAACAAATCCCTTTTTCAGAATATATTTAACGTCAAAATTAATTCTGAGGAAACCTGCTCATCTTTATGCTGAATACTCTGGTATACAGGAAACAGTCACCAAAGAGCACATGTCAGCCAGTCTATCATATCATAAAGAGTCAATATCATTCCTACTCCGACTTTTTTTTTTGTGTGTGTATCTAAATTTTAAGTTGTTATCACGACTTAGTAACTCATTATCACGATTTATTAACTTATTATCACGACTTAGCAGTTCGGTATCGACAAAGTAACTCGTTATCATGACTTATTTCTTCGTTATCATCGTTACCACGAATAAGTAACTCCTTATAACGACTTACTAACTCGTTATAACAACGTAGCTTACCTTTTTTACAACTTAGATTTCTTGTTACCACAACTAAGCTATCGTACCATTTAAACGGCTAAGCTTTCTCACTATGTTTTGTTATTAAGTCGTGATAACTACACCCTTACACTAACCGACTCTCATAGAATGACAAGGACAACCTTGGTGAATAGGAATAACTATTTTTGTTGAAGTATTTATTTGTATGCAGACTCATATTTAAGTCGGAAACATATACTTGGTTTGTAGCAAGGGTATTGGCCCGTGGGGAAGGTTTTAGGAGGATCGAGTTCTACTCACTATATGGTACACGTCCGTGGAAGCCCGCATGATTATGACGAATGGGCAGCCGAAGGATGTGATGGGTGGAGTTATAATGATGTTTTACCGTACTTTAAAAAGGCAGAGGATGTTCAGATACCAGAATATAAAGATGAAGGTAATACAATGAATACACATGTATGCCTTAAACTCTTTTTTTAGCTCTTAACTAAAGGGGAAATAAAAATGAAATGAAATTTTATGAAAAGTTTGAATTACTAAATAAAGGATAAGAGTCATTCAAGACAAACAAGACAAAGAACAATCCACAAAACACATCACAGACACTAGAAATGTTCAGATGTGTTACAACTTCCCCAAATTAAGGGTGAAGTCAGATGCTCCGAAAAGGAAAACAGTAACGCACAAGAGCGGCAATGATGGTTAACTTGTTTCTAATTAGGACGCCAATATATGGAACTCTGCACTGTTTCTACATTTATTAATTGTTTACGGTGTTATATCGTATGGAATATCCAAAGAAATCAACAACTAATACAAATGCAGTGAAATCTGGAAGTAAAATATTACATTTACATAAAAACCAACTAAAAAATAGTTATATATATGTAATTTTGACAGCGTATCGTTCAACTAGTGGACCGATGACCGTTACCACAACCCCTACAGCAGATAGCCAACTCATCAGTGCTTACCAGCAGTCCGCGGTAGAAAAGGGATGGCCCATAACAGACTGTAGTGGGCCGAACATTACAGGTTAATATAATTTTTAGTATAGCTTAAGGAGATGTGGTCTGGCAGCAAATGAGCCACTATCCAACAGAATCCAAATAAATCGGTGTCAAGCAACTATAGGGGATTGTACGGCTTTCAACAATGCAAAACCCATTTCCACTAATTAATCTTCAGTTGGATTTCACATCATTCAAATTGAATTTCATCTTCGCTAGCCGAGGGTTACGATCAAATCCTCGTGAAGAGGACAGAATAGTATCGTAACCCATGGTTGGCGAATATGATTGTATTCAAGTTTGAGCTGAAATACAGGCGAAGCTACAGTAGATTCAGATAGCTAAAATGGATTTTTTAAAAGATAATTTGCATCAGTTGAGCACTTTATTAAAAAGTCCGGCTTCAGACTGAATATAAACATTTGTTCACAGACAACTTTTGATATCCTTTAAACAAACCTTTAGGCTTGAGGCCAATCGTTCCGATGCAAACCTGAAGACTATAAAGACCAAATTGTTTGCAGATTTACAAAGGATGACTTCAACTGACTTTACTTCAGACGTTCACTTAAGAATCTCTAAAGAATTTCTGTTGAGTCTGCTCCGATATTGTATTAAAGCAGTTTATAAGGTATTACATTTAAAATATTGCTATCTTTTGATTTACTTCAACTTTAGATGTTTGCTGCAAATTTAGTTCGTTACAGGGTTTTGTTCCACCCAAAATGATGTTCGCGCTGGTACAAGGTGCAGCACAGCCAAAGCTTATATACGACCAGCTTTGAACAGGAATAATCTTCAAGTCAGCATAAACAGCCATGTAACAAAGGTACTATGCTTATAATTTAAGTAAAAATTCAACGTTTAGTCTTTACATCTTTTAGAAATTTTGCTCTTATTTATGCAATTGAAAATGAATTCCTCACATCCAAAATTACTAAAAAGATATTAATTTTGGAAAGTACTCATTCCACCTTTTGTCATAATCTGATGATAGATACATTACTATTCTTTAAGTAGTTGAAATGTATACCAAAAAGTCCATTGACACTCATCGATTTGTTTGTGATTGAAAAAGATGTTTTCTTTGTGCCTCCACCTCCTAATTTTCCTACACTATCATTTGTATACCCAACTTAGCGCTATTGGTGACTCTTTAAAAATATATTCACCAAAGATACGACGCTTATAATTTTGTTCGTCGGATGCACGTTTCGTCTAAATAAGAATCATCTAAATGGTGATAAGTAGGGATATAAAGAACGGAGTGTCTATTCGTCCGGCTAGCCGGACAAATAGTCAAAAATGTCTATTCGTCCGGCAATCAAATATGCGCGTGCGCGAAGGTTTGATATCAGCAGCAGTATCATGCGGCGATTAAGTCCCCGGATGAAGTATCGGATTGCAAACGCGCGTACGCGATGGATGTTTTAAGAAATGGAGACCGATTTTATGATTTTGAAGATGTTTTGAAGAAAATAAGGGAATACGAAATTGCTACCAATACTAATTTTTATCGGAGAGACTCAAGAACTATAGCAGCTGCACGAAAAAGAGGAATAAAACGGAATATTAAGCCAGAATTGCTGTTTTACTCTATTACCTTTGCATGTATACAAGGAGGCAAAACGCATAAAAATTGTTCCTCGGGAAAAAGACCAAATCAAAGGTAATTAAAGTGGGTTTTTTTAAGAATTGTTAATGGTTTTAAATTCCTACTTTTTATTAAAACCAAGATCTAACGCTATCGAATTTAAAAAAAAAAACTTTTCTTGGTAAATGAGACCCACCAATTTTTATTTTTATATTTTCATCTTATTTTACCCCCCTTTCTCCCCTCCCCCCACCCCAAAAAAAAACAAGCCTGAATATAGTTCGAAATTTGTCTTAAATAAGCATACATATAATACCCCAAAAATAAATTTACGGAACAGGACGTGTTTGCATCCGTAGTTGATCAAAGATTTTAAGAAACTAACGATATCCGCCAGCAAAATAATGTTGTTTACATATTCTGAGAGATGGAAAAGCATATTTAGGAGGGGACCCAGGAAACGATCCCTTTATGGAGCTTTCATAATGGTTTTGCATACTTTTATGTTACTAAGCATGTTTTATACCAAACGAAAAGAAGGAAAGGGGGATGGGGTGCTCAAACTTTCCCGCTGGAACGTTTGGTATTGCACATTTTAATAATATGAGAATTAAGTCTATGGAACTTTATAAATGTATGAACTTCTTCATTTCGTGTACATCTGTATGTAAAAAATACATTCAGATACAGAATTACAAATATGAAATATGAATGAGGGGGGGGGGGGGGATAGGACCTTTATCAGGACTCCAGGATCGGCTTGGCATTTCGAGATTGACCCTTTCATGATCCTGGAATTCTTTATTTCGGATTTCGGGATGTCAGGATTTACTTTATTTAATTTCGGAACCTTTGGATTTAGTGCTTTTAAGCCCGGGATTTCGGGATCAGGACCCCTCCTATCCCCCCTCATGAATGTGCATGGTTCTGTGCAAAAAATTATTCACAGTGTCGCAGGGCTTCTCATCTGCATTGGCAGATCCAGGGGGGTTGGAACCCCCCTTTTTTTACGATCAATGCATTTGAATGGGATAATATAGTTGGAGGACCCCCCCCCCCCCTTTTTACTCTGGGTTTGGACCCCCTTTTAAAATGGCTGGATCCGACTATGATCTGCATGCATTGTTTAATTTCAAATGAATATTTTCCATGATCATTTCTAATCCTTTGCTGCTTATCATTTCAGGACATTTAGGCAGCATTGCTCATCCAGCATCAGTTTCCTGTTGTCAAGTGATGGACACTACCTAGAATTGAAGTCTATTAACAATGGACATAATCATGACACTTCTGAGGTAAACAAAAAAAATGAATGAAAAAAATAATATATTACACATAAACGAACAACAACAACTGCATTACAAGCTCCTGACTCGGGACAGGCACACACCTACTGAATGTTATGGGGTTAAATATGTTAGCAAGATACCAACCCTCCCCTTACCTGGGATAGGGGTGTTAGAAAACAAGAAAAGAACGAACGAAGAAAAAAAGAAATATATTTAAGTTCACTAAAGTAGTTCAACATAAGATTTTATTCATAGCATTCAATGTATGATGCAGAAATAGTTTGAAAATGTGGTGGTAAAAATACATGGTGTGGTTTTATTTATTTCAGGCTCTGTTTAAACAACTGCCAAGAGAAAGAAGACTTCCAAAGGAAATGACTAAGGAGGCAGAGTCCTTGATCTCTCTCAAAGTAAACAAGAAGCTGTTGAGAGACCATCTTGAACAGAAGACTGGGAAAAAAGTATCACTCAAAGATATTACCAATTTGCAAACAGTTATCAAAAACAGATCAAAATGTCATGATGTTGCTAGCTTGGTAAAGAAACTCCTCATTGACCATGGTAACTATTTAAAAGTGACATTAATTGAATTATCATGACCCATTTTATTTTTCAAAATCTAAATTTTAGCCTAATTTTCATAGTTAACTGATTGATAATGTCTGTTACCTTTTTGCTTATCAAGGAAGACAACATGAAACAGTACCAGTATACATGTATGATGACTCTGCCAATTTTTCAGTTTTATTTATTTCGTCAATATACAGTTTAATACCAGCATAATATCACTGTTTTATATCTAGTTATATTTTTATTTCAGGAACAATAGTTGAATTGTTTGCATCAGAGGATAATGTTTTGCAAGGTTTGTTTTACCAGGACAAGGAAATGCTGCAAAACTTTGAAAATTACCCAGAAATTCTCTTCATTGATTCTACATTTAAGGTGAATAATCTAAGAATGCCTTTATATGTCTTTCTTGTTGAAGACAGTATGGGACAGTCAGAAATTGCTGGACTTTGTTTCTTAGCAGCTGAAGAACAACAGCTTGTTGATCACATGGGGAACCTATTCAAAAAATTTAATCCATCATATCAGAAAATGAAAATGATAATGGCTGATAAAGACTTTATTGAAAGAGAGACATTCAGATCAGTTTTTCCTCATAGTTCTCTACTAATTTGTAGATTTCATGTACTGAAAATATTTCGACGTGAAATAACAGTAGAAAAGATGGGAATAACTTCTTCACAAAGAAATGCTGCACTAGAACTAATCCAGAAACTTGTTTACAGTAGAACTGAGGACGACTATCAGGAGGTGTACAAGGAAATAGAAGAGGTGTGTCCTTCAGCAGTCATTGGATACATTAAAAGCAACTGGCATGGAATTAGAAAAGAATGGGTGTCAGGTATGCAATTAGATGAAGGAACCTTTTTAAATGCTACCAATAACAGACTAGAAAGCTTTAACCAGAAGTTAAAATCTGTTGTGTGTACCAATGCAACCCTAGATGACTTTTTTGACAAGTTTCGACCTCTCATTAGAACATTAAGAAATGAAAGGGACCTTGCAGGAGCAGTTGAACTGCAAAAAGCACGTGTTTGTCAGTTTGAAGACGACTCCCCTGAGAAAAAGTACATCACCTATTTGACAGATTATGCTGCAAAATTTGTTTTGATAAATATCAAAAAGTGTCAAAAAATGCAAATTAGTACAGAAGAAGACACTGGAATTCTGTATTATGAGGATTCTTATGGAAAAATTGCATTGAATGACAAAAAATGTTCCTGTATATTTAACAGATCAATGTCACTTCCTTGTGAACATATCCTTGTTACAAGGTTATTTTTGGGCCTAGATTTGTTTGATGCATCACTTTGCAGCATGAGATGGACACTTTCTTATTATAGACAAAAAATGAGATTGCTGTCAACAGACAAAAGTGTGGAAGGACATGTTATCTGTTCTACTGTGAAAGAGAAAAATGGGCCATTGTCAGAACATCAAAAGTACAGAAAAGCATCAGTTATAACAAACCAGCTTGCATCCCTGTGTGCTGAAGTATCAATGGTAGAATATAAGAAGAGAATAGAGCAGTTAAATCAACTACTGACTAGCTGGAGATCAATAGGCAATAGTATAATATCAGGTAAATGTTTATATAATTTACATGTACATTTATCTGTACTTTTATTAGAACAGCCTATATTTTTTTTTATAGAATAACAATCAGAATGAGAAAAATTATTCAAAGTTTTCCCTACATGTACATTTAATACTGCATAGCTGATAACATAAATCTTTTTCAAAATTAAAAAAAAACCCAGATATTTTTAGTTTTCCTTTATAGTACTAAGTATCGCTGTGATCAATGCCATGTTCTGATGGTAGCTTTTTTCAATTTTTATTTTCATGCAATATTGGTATTTATGTTTTTAATTTAACTTTCTAAAATAATACCTACTGCTACATGTACTATTATTTTCATTTTTAGATATTTCAATCAGTGAAGATATTCTACATGTTTTAAGTGGATGTGACCAACCAGGGTTTGCAAACAGGACAGCAGATAACAGTACAGCATATAGCAGTACAGCATATAGCAGTACAGCAGATAGCAGTACACCAATTTCTGGGAATGATATGCACGAACAAGGTTTTAACTTTTTTTAAACTGTTTTGGTATATATCAATAATCATAAAGGTGTGCTTCATTGTCAGTGGTTACTACATGTTTTTTCTTTTGCTAACAAATATAATGTTTAAACATATTATTTGCAAAAGTAACAAAAGGGATTGGACACAAGTTATAACAACATTAGAGATGTCCTCTCCCAATATAATGAGATAAGTGTCTACTGCAGAACAGTTTTTATATATTTTATTCATACATCTATACTTCTATAATTTCTCATCCTGAATGTTCATAACTGCCATTGAACATTAAGCAAGCAACAATAAATATACATGGTCTAAAATAGCAACAATCAACATTCATTCTATCTTGGCATGAATCAACTGAAAACTGTTCCAAAAGCTAAACATTGGTATTGTAAAAAATGTAAGCAAATCAATAAATAAAGATTCATCAAAATTATATCCAATAGCATATACATGTATCATATTGTTCCTCATTATGTCTGCCATTTTTTGCTTAAAGGGTATCAGTTTAGTTCAGACAATAGTATTTTTATTTGATAAAGTAAAGAACAATGAATACTACTAGAAAACGTCATTTGAAATTTATGGTTAGTAAAGCCTGTCTTACCAAATATTTGTGCAGACGCTTGTGATGACAATGGATCTTTGTATTTTTTCCCAATTAAGTATGTATCGCCATAATTGTATAGCTACTTTTTCAATAAAATTGATAAGTTTCTTCTTAATGATTTAAAACATTGTGCTTTCCATTTTTTTTGTATTTGTATTTTTATCACTTCTTACTATTATTTGATCTTGTATACATGTATATACTATATATGCTGCTATTTATAACATATGATTGTTTAATATGATATTTGATGTTAATTTTATTGATAGTATTTTTATTTTCTTTGAATTTAACTACTTCATATAAAATAAATTTACATGTCTTGAAATAAATTGTTATGGTTTCCCTCTGCAAGCAAAGTTTTTTTTATGGTATTATAGGAATCTTTCTGTCCATCTATATAAAAATAAGGAGATGTGGTATAATTGCCAACGAGCCAACATCCATTTGTCTGTCCATGATCTTCATATGTTCCTAGTTTGCATACTATATACACCAAAAACAAAGCTTTATATGATCAGTGACTGTATAAAGCACAATTAATAGGTCATGTGCATTGTAAATGTACACTGAGCCAATCTGGACCAAACTGTCAAAATCCTTCTTTTGGATGTATGTATTGCCTCACATGTGTAGAGTCACATTATGTGAGACAAGTTGATGCTTATCAAGTGGCAACAACTTAAGCTGTTTGTTTTAAGATGTATATTTCAGAAAGTATAAGACTTTGATACCTCATTTTATATCCTGCATACAGATGCCTTATAGCTTTTAAATTATTGTTCATTGTCCTTGACCTCATTTCAAAATTTTCAGACACCAACTTCCAGTTGGCCATTTAATAGATTTTCATATATATATATAAAATTGAGAATGGAAATGGGGAATGTGTCAAAGAGACAACAACCCGACCAAATAAAAAAAACAACAGCAGGTCACCAACAGGTCTTCAATGCAGCGATAAATTCCCGCACCCGGAGGTGTCCTTCAGCTGGCCCCTAAAGAAATATATACTAGTTCAGTGACAATGAACGCCATACTAATTTCCTAATGTACACAAGAAACTAAAATTAAAATAATACAAGACTAACAAAGGCCAGAGGCTCCTGGCATATACATGTATGTTTAATACTATGTGTTAATACATGTACACTTTTCCTAGAAAATACTGATCAGAATGACTTCATATTTGTTTCCCATTTGACCTTTGTCAGATGAATTGGTAGGCATTTTAGACCTGCTTTCTTTCTGGTTTATCTAGCAAGAATATGGTTTTGGAGTGGACATAAGATAAATTATTTAAACTTGAAGGTCAAGTTAAGAGGTAATCTTAAATGCCATGGAACACTTTGTTCTGAGTTGTAGCATCCATGCGATAAATATCAAAAGCCTACAACAAGAATTTGTAACATCTCTATATACAAATCCTTACATAAACAAATCAAATATTTTGATCGTGCCGTCTTTAGTTTAAACATATTTGTCTTTGGTCAAGATAAATATGATATGTCATACATGGATACTGCTATACATTATCTTGTCATGCCAATATAATAAGTCAGTCTAAAGACAAAAACAAATTTGGCCCAGGCATTGAAGCTTTTATTAGAACAACTTTGAAAAAATTGATTAAAACTAAAGGGATGGCATTGCTACAAAGGCACCAACCATGAACATGATGAAATCTCTATGTTTATGAGGAAAAGTTTCGAATATAAAACATTAAATGGTTATGAATCGGAAGGGGTTGAACTACCAAAAAACCCATGACGTGTTAATATTCTCTACCACCTATAGTCATACAGTGTCCCATGTTGTCATGTTTCACTTACTTTCAATTCCTTTCAAACTTTATTAAAAAAAATAAGGAGATGTGGTATGATTGCCAATGAGGACAGTCCACCAAAGTTTTAAAGTAAATGTCAGCAATTATTGGCAACCGTTCAGCCTTCAACAATGAGAACAACCCAGACGGTATGGTTGGCTATATCTGACATCAACTTGAAAAATATGAAGAAGACATGAACTAACGGCAACCACTGAACAACAGGCTCCTAACTAAGACAGACACATGAAAAAAGTGGCGAAATTAAACATGTTCAAGAGTGCTCAATGTGTATACATATCTTTATTTGCATATAACACACGCGCGGATATATTAAATTGGAGAGGTAATTGAGGTTCCGATTTCCCTAAAAGTCATAGATATTATAACAATTAAGCTGTATATTCTGAAGAAAGTTCATTTGCATTCAATGGTTTGTAGCTTTTAATTGAGACAATTAAATGCAAGTGCATGCACCCGAGATTTAAAATTAGATATATATAACGTTATTTTCTTTTCCTGCCAAATTGACACATTTTTAAATTCCGTTTATTTTGATAGAAGATGTACTGTTTAGTTCCATTGGTAACTTTAACATGCTTTTCAGAAATTTACCATGACATGTTATGAGCATGAACTAGACTTTCGAGCTCAGTCTGTATAAATATGAATATAAAAGTCCGATAGGTGATCAAATCAACCGTCTAGGTTTTTCAATGTGTTCTTTTTCATTAAACTATGTTAGACTTTATTTTAATCTTTATTTCTCCGAACTTATCAGCCTTTACTTATCTCCTTAAAAATAAGGCATAACTTCATGAATCATAATAAAAATTGTTCCTATCTTTGGCCGGACAAATAGCAAAATACCGTATAAATGCTATTTGTCCGGCTTGCCGGACGAATAGACATTTTTGCCTATTTGTCCGGCTAGCCGGACGAATAGACATTTTTGACTATTTGTCCGGCTAGCCGGACGAATAGCCACTGCCTATAAAGAAAGCATCTTCTAAAAATCAATACCTAAAAGCAAATGAAGCCTCATTAAAATAAACAGCTGCGCCATGAGCGCATGATACGCCCGACGTCTTGTGTGGAAGTTTTATGCAATAATCATAAATAGTTTCTGAGAAATTTTTAAGCAATAACCATATATTCTTTTTGAGACACGGCGGGACATGTTAAGCCCCTACCCTGTTTTTTTTTTTTACAAAAACCTAAATATCACTAAAATAAAATTTTGAATCAAAACCAAAAAGTATACAAATCTTAAGATTAATATTAACAAAGACGTGTGTAAAGTTTTAAGCAATAATCATAAATTGTTTTTGAGATACGGCACAACATGTAAAACAACCCTCCCTCTTTTTTACAAAATACTCAATAACTCAAAAATGAAATTTTGAATCATCACCAAAAAGTATACAGACATGTTAAACCCCCACCCTGTTTTTTTTTTTTTTACAAAAACCTAAATATCACTAAAATAAAATTTTGAATCAAAACCAAAAAGTATACAGATCTTAAGATTAATATTAACAAAGACGTGTGTACAGTTTTAAGCAATAATCATAAATTGTTTTTGAGATACGTCACAACATGTAAAAAAACCCTACCTCTTTTTTACAAATTACTCAATAACTCACAAATGAAACTTTGAATCATCACCAAAAAGTATACCGATATTAAGATTAATATAACTAAGAAGTGTTTAAAGTTTTAAGCCATAATCAAGAATCGTTTTTGAGATACGGTGCGACATGTGAAAAAAAAACACCCCCCTGTTTTAGTTACAAAGTGCCGTAACTCAAAAAGTATTAATCTTATTTTCACCAAAAAGTATACAGATCATTTGACCATCATAAGAAACAACTATATTAAGTTCA
Source organism: Mytilus galloprovincialis (assembly GCF_965363235.1). Lineage (NCBI taxonomy): Eukaryota > Metazoa > Mollusca > Bivalvia > Mytilida > Mytilidae > Mytilus > Mytilus galloprovincialis. Next base: position 90,850,517 of record NC_134839.1, read on the forward strand.
TGAAATTCGGATACGTCGTTCTCAAGTTACGGTGCGACATGTTTACGCCGGACAGACAGACGGACGGACAGACGGACGGACACCGGACATTTGTATCAAAATTTTGACGGGCGTATAAAAAGACGTTCTTTCACATGTGTTCTTCTTAGTTTTAGGGCCTTTTTTGCTAGGAATGCATTTTTTACAGATTAAAATAGAAAACAACAGAGCTGTTGGAGTAGAATTCGAGAAAGATGGGAAAATAAAGAGTGTTTCTGCTACAAAGGAAATTATTCTGTCAGCCGGAGCTATTGGATCTGCACAGCTTCTAATGTTGTCTGGTGTCGGACCACGAGAACATCTACAAAAGTTAAAGGTAAATATCCCAAGTGTTTTCAATTATTTTCGGTAATATAAGGAATATTCCATTTATTTGAATATCTTGCGATGATGTCAGATGTCAAACCGAATCATTCGCAAGAATATGCAAAGCTACTTGCGGTGTTTTATTTACATGTAAAGTCTTAAAATATAATGTTCAAGTATCGTACACAAAGTATAGCTTACCATATGCTGGTGTCCTGACATAAATAATTTTAGAATCCCTTTCATAATGGATTTTAAAATAAAACGATTCATCTTCTAGTTGCACGTCTATAGTTAGAAATCCTAATAATGCGGTGACAGAAGTGTAAAAAGTCGTCTAGATCGCGAGTTTAATCTCCCCAAATAACACACGGCTAAAAATGGTCTTAACTTAAAGACAAATATGTCTTCTTTAGTTTTTGCCCTGTCGTCAGAATTTCGTACGGTCACATTTTTCTAAAAAGTCGTTTTAATGACTAGTAGTATATTGGAGAGTTTCAACCCCCCTTTTTCAAAATGAAAAATTGTGTACGTTTGCTTACATTTAATTGAAATAGTTTTTCTTGAAGCCATTTTTATATATCAAAATATTCTATTTAGTATTTTATTTTCTTCTAATCTATAAAATTTGCGAAGTTTGGAGTGTTTAAAATTGAGGTAATTTTAATTGCAAATTCAGGCACAAACTTTAGTTTCTTCTTCATATTAGTAATAAAAATTATCCCATAATATTTTAATCATATAGTATTTCATAAAACTAATAAACGATAAAAATTTCGGAACTAAAATATAAAAAAACCTTAAGAAATCAATGGAAAAAAGAATGGACTAAAAACTTCAATTTCAACACGGAACTTAATCACTTGCCTTCCGTCACATTTTGTGTATTAGTCAATAATTTGGTCTCAACTGATATATGAAATTACTACCTTTTTCGCTATTATATACACACATTTTCAATTAAAGTGCACATATATGCCACATACTTTGTTTGTATATGTTTATATTCTGTTTTTTTGTTATAAAACATCAAATATACTTTGTCAGAAAAGTCTTATTGTAAAATCAAAATAATTGACGGATAGTTTCAGTAAATATTCCGTGATATGTCAAGTCCGTTACAACTTGCTCCAATAAGTCCAAAGAAAAGACAAAAGTCGTTCAATTTTATGCAGTGCTTAATATGCGAAAAAAACCAAACTCGACTGGAATTTTGAGTCAATTTACCCATATAGGGAAGTCGATTTTTGTATCTGCATCGAATAAAAGATTGGATGAGGTGAACATCAAGATGTTTCATGCACAGGCACTTTTTTCTGTCAATATGGTGTAACTATCCATACCCGTACGAAAAATCACCCTTGTGATTTTCCGTACGGGTATGGATAGTTAACCCCATATTGACAGAAACAGGTGCCTGTGATTTCATGCGATAGCTGTTAATTCGAAGAACTCCGTGCAGGCAGTTTATCATCGTTCATGCTACAAAAGTTACACAAGTTAACATATTTGTGCCCCCTTTTAGAGCGAGGAAGCTTCTTATCTGATATTTAATGACGACATACAATTATCGGACTGTTGTCCCCCAGTTTCGAGTATTTGTATGCGTTCTAGAATGCAGTCGTTCAACTGGAGCGCTTGTATATTTTGTTGCAACAAAACATTTTAGAAATATCAAAAACTACTCAAGTTTGAATCAGATGAGCGTATGAAGAATGTTTTATCCGTGTCAGATAAAGTTAAAATTGAAATAGTTTTTCCGTCCATCTTTTAAACTTCAAGCACTCTGTCATTTTGGTTGCATTACAAATCATTTGCTAAAAACGAAAAAAGACCAACAAAAATCCAAACCCGTGAAAGCAGATACCTCAGATCACGATACTGCTTTTACTAATTTTATTTTGGCTATTGACAACGATTTAATGGTCATTCCTCATGACACCGTTACTTGATAAATATAGATCTTTTCTTCCGACTGACTCTAATTTAAAATATTCTACTTGTAACATGCGGTCTAAACTTATTGATTTCTATAGAAATTCAGTTGTCAAACAACTTCAACAAGTTCAAGGCAAATATAGTAGCAAAATAACTATTTGAGATGCCATATCAGCTGCTAGGCAATTGAAAACTGACCTCAAAATCTCAATGTCAACGGTAATAGACACAAATAACGGACAGATATTTCATTCCGCTGCAAGTATACTTAGAAAAGACATCGAAACTCTAAAGAAGAATACATAACTTCGGATGAATGGTCTCTTCCTTCTTCAATTCAGTCAATGCCTTCGTATTTATTGCAATTCATTTTATAGTTACTCGATGAAACTGAATACAACCAAGACTATTCTCAGGAAATGGCACCAGAGAAATTGCGTAAATGCTAAGCAATTGTTAAGTCAATCGTTTGTGTGACCAATTTTGTTTTACTCTTTTTCATTTAGGATTGGCTTTACAAATGTACCATGAGTTTGGTTCAAAACACCTTGTTGAAACATTGAATGCCAATGGATTTTACGCTTCTTAAAGTAAAGTGCGACCCTATCTAATGTGTTGCCAACCATGAAATTGAGCGAATTCAAGATAGTGTGTACATCTCGTATATTTGTTTCCTCAGCACCTTTGCAGACACGCATATGGATGTCATCAGACCTTCCTAAACCCCCTTTTAGATCTCTGTTAAATCTTGGATGAATTGATAGGGATGGTTTGAAGCTGGTATTTTTTTTAGGAACAAATGTCTTCGGACTTCCTACAATACCTTGTCTATACTTGTAAAAAAAAACTCAAAATAACGTGTTTGCTTTGAGCAGAACCTTTCATGTGTCTTGTCATGTCTTGTGACGGTTGATCAAAATGAAGATGATGAAGATAACGGTTGATTTGGTATAAAGCTTGTTGCACTGGTACACCCAGGTTAGGGGGAGTGTTGGCGCGCCCTTAAAAAAGTTAAACCCCGCCACATTCTGTTTGTGTCAGTTTCAAGTCACGAGACGGTAATGCAGTGTTTGTCGTTTGTTTCTATATACTATATTTGTGTGTTTCTAATTCATTTTGTACATTAATCGGGCCGTTATATTTTTCGTTTGTTTTACATTATTTATTTCGGGAATTGAAGACTTTGCAGTATGAATTTTACTCATTGCTGAAGCCCGTACGGGACCTATAATTGTAAGTTAATTTATGTCTCATTTGCAATCATATCGCATCTTTTTTTTTTTATATGGAATACATTTGAAGTTTGTGGTACGTTGCAAGGAAAAAAGGGGGGATATAGGTACAAAACCTATAATGTAATAGATTTTAACCAGAGTAAAATATACAACAACAGATAATACTATGGAAGCAGTAATAATTGTGAAAAAGACCAAAAGCAACCAGTAGTCTATAAAAAAAACCTGAAGTATCCGCAAATTCAATTTTAGGTTATATTTGACTGTAGTGTTCTATTGCTTTGGTTTGATACCTCACCCAATATGATAGTTTAAAAAATAATTTTAAAGTATTGTCCTGCATGACACTTGATGTTTACCTGAAATTGAAATTTGTCATAAGGTTAAGGTGCTCTAAACATTTTATAGGTTGAAAACTTGATTTTTGAAGTTTTGTTTATAAAACGTCGTTTTATGAATTTTTTTGATAAAAAAAATCTCAATGATTAAGGTTTATGTATAATAACAAACATTACTAAAGCCAAAACAGTATCATTTGTATTTAGGTAGAGTTTAGAAATATAAAAAAAATGTCAAAATTGGAACCTTCCCAAATTTTCACAGATTTTTACATATGACCTTTGACCTCAATTTTAAAAAAATGTGACCATATCAAGTCTTGACGACAGGCATATTATTATAGTACACTATTTCTTCTTTCCAATGATATATTATATAAGTTTGTGTTCGGTGGGGAGATTAAATTAAAAAAAATCTGCCTTCAGTCACCGCACTATAACGTTTGATTACCCGATTTGAAAACGGTGACTTATCGGGAAAAGATGCAGTTTTCGGCTGGTTTTTATCATTCAAACTGATTTAATTTAAAAACGAGTTCATGGACCCCTCTTTTTTAAAATGACATTTGGTTTGATTACGTAAGAAGATAATGTGTACCAATTTTCATGATTTTTTTTTTTTAATTTGATTAATATACAGCAAAGAATGACGGGTTTTTCCTACATTCATGATCATTTGATTGATTTGAATTATTTGTAAAAATAAAATGTACAAATCAGTGGCGTAGCTGAGTAATTTTTACGTATATGCCCGAACCTTGGCGAGGGGTCTGAGGGGGTGCCAACCGCTCAATGTCAAAGCACCTGATGGTAGTGGGTTCGAGGGGACAAAGTCCCTGAAAGCTATCGAGTTATCGAGAATGAGATCTACCATTCCTGTCAGTGACAAAATCATTAATAGCAACACACTTTTGAATCTAATTGTTTTTTATTTGTGTTTAATTTTGAAATATGTTTTACTTATTCATCTTTTTAAACTGGAAGCTAGTGGTCATTGGTTTTAGTGAAAACGTCCGAACCAATATTACTTTCAAATATGTTTAAAGGGAGCCGCGTGAGTGAACATACAATCGACAAATGCACCTTTTAATGGACATGAACATTTATTTCTAACAGGTGCAATATAAAAATTCCCTGGAACACCTATGATTTCTTCCCACAAAAAGTGAATCAATTTATCAGTCCCTTAAAAGATTTAAAAAAAAAATTCTTGGTCTAGAATATTAAAGTGTGCCAATATTTCATGATAATCTATAAAGTTTTATAAATTGATCATTAAAAAACAATTAATTGCGTAAAGAAAGTCCGGCTATGAGTAAAGGTCAGAAAAATGAACGACAACAAAATTAATACTTTCAAAAATTTGCCTCAGACATTAATCATAAAAAACCTCTTCCAAACTTTCATAAAATTCGATGAAAGTTTGACAAAGTAGTTAATGTAATTGAGAATTAACAAACTTTAAGCCCAAACTGTGACCAGTCCACTTGTTAATTGCAGAAATAATACCCTTTATCCATTAAATGCGGGAAAATTAAAGCATTATTATATTGCTCTGGATACTCTTTTGATCATAAACATTTTTTGTCCAACTGTCGTAAAATTTCACGGAGAGCCTTTCAAAACACTTTATCCATTCGAAACCTTGATATTGACGCCGTCTTCAACGCTTTGACTCACTTTTGAGACATAAATCACAGGCTCGACAAAAAAATGCAAACCGCAAATCTCAGCAGATAATGAATTGCATTAAATATCAGAAAAGTACGCAGAATTCAAAGTAGATTCAGACTTTTACAGAAAATTGGAAGAAATCTATGATAGGATCTAGTTTATTAAAGTAAATTCAGTCCCTTTTTATTCACAATAACAATCCACTGCAGAAAGAATCACGCGGCTGATGTGCTTTGAACCAGATTTTCTTATTCTATATAATTTTTTTTTTTCATTTTCAAAATTCAAGTGTACGCCCGGGAGTTTTGACGTAAACGTAGCTACGCGCATGCAAATTTATGCAATATTTATATAACATATAAATTACGGTCCATAAATCCGTATTTTTAGGAAATATCTGAAATTTGAACCTCAATTTACTCAAAAAGTAGTACATGAAGGTATATTTTATATTACGTTTTGATTTAATCAGGTAAAAAATAGCCTTCATGCAAATTTTCATCAAAATTTAAATACGGGATCAAAACTGTATCGTATGCCCTTAAACATAGATACACCAAATTGTCCGCACTCTTCAATTTCAGATCGATGTGAAGAAAGACTTGCCAGTTGGTAACAACTTAAAGGACCATTTACTTATCTTTATGTCTTATAAGTTGAATGTATCATGGGCAGTGAATCAGGAAAAATTGAACAATATTGAGGAACAAGAAAACTACATACTCAACAACAAGGGTAATCATTATATCAAAGCGGAATGCTTAAATCTCTCATCATTTTATTTTACTTTACAGTTAAAAAAAAGTTATAAAACAACAACATAAGTTGAAGAAAGAACATGATAGACAAAAGAAAGAGAACGAAATGACACACAACAAACAACGAAAAGTTTCAAAACATATGTATCCCCCAAAAATGTTAATGTCAGAAGTTATTGCTCCTCAAAGCTAACTTTCAAATCACTCAAAAGTATTGGTTTTGTGACACTCGCTACTCGAATTTGTGGAACCGCCGTATAAGGTGTATAGTCATGAAAGGAAACGATTAGGGAGCTACCATTTGATTTTTATGCGGGGACTAGGATGAAAAATTTTGTCCTGCATTTTTTTTTAGTTGTAATCTCTGTCCTGCCTTTTTATTTTTCACTCTATTCGGTCCTGCCTTTTTTTTTTATTAGTTTATCCTGACTTTTTTTACCTAAATTGTCATCCTGCCTTTTTTTTTTTGCAAAGTGTCTCATCCTGCCTTTTTTTTTACTCAAAACTCCTGTCCTGCCTATTTTTTTTCAAATTTCATCCTAGCCCCCCATAAAAATCAAATGGTAGCTCCCTTACTTGTTAATTGATGCTGGTCAATATAAATCTAGTCAGATAAGTTTTTGTATGTAACTTATTTAGACCAAATCTCGAACTCATTGCCTAAATTTAAATAATCAGCTTTAAAAAATTGAATTCTACAGGAATATACAGTGGCACAGGATGTGATGCACTCTTGTTTGCACAGACAGGGAAAGAGTCTAGTGATAGAGGATCCCCAGATGTTGAAGTTCATTTCTTCAGTAGTGCACCAGAAGAAGAACAGTTACGAAATGGCTTGGATCAAAACATCAAGGATGAAGTATTACTATATAAACTAGAAATTGTCAGATCAATAACAAATCAAAAAGAAAATCGGGGAGATTTTTTTTTTGCAACAGTTTATATGTCTGTTAAAGCCAGGATTTGAATGACAAATACTTGGATACAGTTTGAATTTCTTTCGAGTATATATTAATTTTTAGCTTAACATTCATGTTTAAGAGTTTGACTGAAAGGCTTATCTTTCGAAACTGTGAAAGAAAAGGTTTAGTTTGTGAGATTTTACCTTTTTTGTATTTTTAATGTGGATTTGTTAACTTGTTTTCAATGAACTGACAGGGTCATTCTTCCTCAATTCTAGCTGCAGAACCGTAGCTCTTAGGTCCTTATGTTATTTTTGACTATTTGCAGACCATAGAGTCAAAAAATAACATAAAGGACATGAGAGTTACGGTTCTGCAGCTACATCAATTTATGCTTCATTATTTTTTGTTGTCTGTTAATCATAGCACATTGTTTCACCCACATGTCTTTAGACCGTAACATTTCTCTGGATAGCTCTTGGATAAAATGGTGGCAGATGCTTCTTCCACTGGCATTAGGTTTCTACCTGTATATTTACACCCCAAAAGTCAGGGCACAATAAGACTAAAGAGCAAAGACCCCTTTGATTATCCAGCTCTAGACCCAAATTACCTTGCACACCAAGATGATGTGGATGGGTTTGTGAGAGGTAAGAATTCCCTTGTAAAAGCAATATTATGCAACTTTCAGAGTTGTTCTTTTCACTTACTGTAAATTCATGTTTTTGTATATTTAAGAATTGAAATGACCATCCCACAACTATTTTGAGTATACATGTATTATTATACATTCAATACTACTTTCTCTTTGTTGTATGAGGCTGGGCTGACCTAAGAAGTAAGTACATAATTTTCCTTGTTTAATACTGCTTCTATGTTTTAAGCTGTCAGAGTGGTTCAGGATATAGAAAGCAGTACAGCTATGCAGAAGATTGGAGCTACATTGATACCACGTGTGTATGAAGGTTTCTGTGATGATATGGAGTTTGACAGTGATGACTACTGGAGATGTTACACAAAGAATCTGGCCTCTTCAGCCTTCCATTATTCCTGTACATGTAGAATGGGTTCTGCTAATGACCCAACAGCAGTGGTTGATCCACAACTTAGGTAAAGTAGACCATTTGTCCAATTATAGTATTAGCATACTATATATACATTATGGTTAAACGCCTATATGTAAACTATATGCATGATTCCAGAGCTGCTTGATTAAACTCCATGTTACCTTTTGAACTTTTCTTGCAAAGTCTTTGTTAGAACATAATCATAACAAAGTTTTCAATATTTGTTTTTTTTATGTATCTAGAGTGTTTTTGCCCAACAGCTTCTATTCAACATTATTGTATTTTCATTATCATTATCAGGGTGAAAGGTATATCAGGCTTGAGGGTTGCAGATGCTTCTGTAATGAGAGATATAGTATCTGGTAATACACACACACCAGTGGTGATGATAGCAGAGAAAGCAGCTGACATGATAAGAGGGAGGACTACCACTGGCCAATAACACATAATTAATACTTATATTATTATACATGCTTTGAATTATCTAATTCATAATTATTAAATGATAAAAATACATGAAATTATCTTCCTCTTTCAGTACACTACAATAAATCAGAAGTGCATTCAATTTGCCTATTTTTATATGCCTGCATGTCAAACAAGGCTAAAAAGACTGTTACCAAAATAATTTTTGAACAGTTATTTGTTAATATCCTGCAATGAGACAATTTCTTTTTGTAAATATTTATATTTTCCCTGAAATCAAATTGCCTTAGCAAATCGTGTGATTCATGAATAGGTGGTGAAAACATACTGCCTCAGCACTCCAATGAGGTTCATGAAAAGGTTATGAAATCATACTGCCTCCCCTTCAATGACGCACATGAAAAGGAGTAGAAATCAGACCACCTTAGAATTTCAATGAGGTTCATGAAAAGGTTATGAAATCATACTGCCTCCCCCTTCAATGACACAAATGTAAAGGAGTAGAAATCAGACCACCTTAGAACTTCAATAAGGTTCATGCAAAGGTGGTGAAATCAAACTGCACCAGCACTCCAATGAGGTTCATGAAAAGGAGGTGAAATATGCCTTAGAACTTCAATGAGGTTCTTGAAAAGGTGGGATGTGCATGGAAATGGTCATATTATTATTAGTAGAATTTGGTGTTGATTATCTTCAATAATTTCTGTTAAATTTATTCCTGTTTTTATATGAAGGATGATTATGCACTTGACACATTTTATAAACTCCTGTCTATTGTTGAAGACTGTAAAACACATTTTACATATACACCATATGTTCATACAACAATTGGGATGATATACAACTCTGTATGGCTCTACAGATGACATTCTATTGTAGAACGCAAACAATCTATAAATATTTCCTCTTTTTTAATTATCTACATAAAAATACATTGCGAGTCTCTTTGATCGAATCATGTACCGGTACATGAACAACATTAATTGTATATCAGCTCTTTAATTTCAATTTTGGTAACTTTATATTCATCAATCTGACATCATCCCTTCTGTCTATACCAAACGGAAACCTGAAATTTTAATAAGAATTTTAATGGTGGTCTCAATATTAACCCTGCTTTGTACTAGACAGACACACACTGAGCTGGGATTTTAACTTTGGTAACAGTACAGGGGGAGACTGAATAACTGGACAAATTATCTGGTTTTTGATCTTACTCTTAAATGGAACATGCTAAAAGAAAAGCAGCTAATACCAATGTTCCAGTCTATCACTTGATCTAGCTTAGAACAAATCTCAGTCTTTGGATTGAAAAAGAATGGGCACACCAAAATATTTTTTTTTTAGCTGGAACTATGTTTAAAAAAGCTTCTCTAAAATTTGATGTTAATTGGCTGCAACCAATGTTTTAACATAGGAATATGGATAGACAACTTTAAAATAAAATCTGCAGCATATTTCTTCATTATTGGCACAATCATAACTATGACTCCATTGGTTTGTAAGTCATACCTAATTCATTTATATATTTTTTATTTTTATTAATTTTCAAATATTCATGACATCATGAGCAAATTAGAAGTAGTTCTCAAACAGTACATTTTCTTGGCATGAAATGTTTTCCTTTACTGTTTTTCTACTGTCTGAAAGTATACTAAACTAAGTAAATATTTTACTTATCTGTCATCAACACCTTATTTTATAATACAACTATGCTTTTTGGATGTTGTGTTTTGCTGTCTAATTGATGTAAACTTCACATCTCCTTTAAATCATATAACTCCTAAATTACCTGTGTAGCATAAAAGCATTATTTAACTAATGCCCTTGCTACATTATAATGTGTTTACAGTATTTATCTTACATATTCTTACTTTGGTTCAAACCGAATAGACATTGGATCCTCTGCTATTCCTTTTCCTGCCACTAGTTTCTCCATACCATTCCTTAAAACAATCAAACGTTTTTAATTTTCTATCAAAAAGAGAGTAGAAAGTGTGTAATCACAATACTATGTCTGTGGAGTGTAATTTGACTATTCATCAACTAATCTACATGATACAAATTTTCAGGAATAGATTACCTTAGCTGGATTTGGAAAAACTTTTAGGAATTTTTGTCCTCAATGCTCTTCAACTTAGTACTTTATTTGGCCTTTTTTACTTTTTTGGATCCCAGCGTCACTGATGAGTCTTTTGTAGACGAAACACGCATCTGGCGTATGTACAAAATTTAGTCCTGGTATCTATGATGAGTTTATTTATAAATATTCAATTTCACGTCATATTAAGTCATATGACAGGTATGTAAAAACATCCATCTTTTTAATGCTATACATGAACTCAAGGCAGATTAAACTAGAGGCCCCAAAGAGCCTGTATCTCTCACCTTGGTCTATATGCATATTCAACAAATGACACTCAAACTTAAGAACAGAATTCATGACTCTAAAGGCTTTGTTTTGTTGATCCAGTATTGTTTATCATTCAGTCCGTTTAATTTCTCTCTATCTTTTTTAGTTTTTGCTCAAAACACAATAGAGGGTAAACAAAAATTAATCCAAAATTAAGGGCAATCACTCCTATAAAGACTGACAGTCTACTAACTATATCTTCAAAATTTTACTTGTCTTGCTAATCAATTTTGCTTGTTTAAGTTTCTATCTATCTATTAAATTTTCTCCCATATACAAGGCACAATGCAAAAAAAATAGTAAAAATCGTCATTTAAGGGCAATAACTCCAATAAGGAGTCATCCAATAATTTCCACATATTGAATTAATTATAGATCTTGGCATGCTGATCTCTCCATCTATATGTAATAGTTTTTAAGATAAAAGTAAACAAGAATGTGTCCCTAGTACACGGATGCCCCATCCGCATTATCATTTTCTATGTTCAGTGGACCATAAAAATGGTGTAAAAACTCTTAATTTGGCATTAAAATTAGAAAGATCATATCATAAGGAACATGTATACTTAGTTTCAAGTTGATTGGACTTCAACTTCATCAAAAACTACCTTGACCAAAAACTTTAACCTGAAGTGGGACAGACGAAAAATCAAACGAACAGACAAATGGATGCATAGACCAGAAAACATAATGCCCATAAATGGGGCATAAAAATGAAAAACATGGTAAGATTTTTCATCCAAGGGCAACAACTCAAATAAGAAATCATCTACATTAATGATGATTGTGGCCATGTTGGTTAAATTTGGCTTAGTAGTTTCACAAAGAAGATTTAAATTTTTATTTTTACATAACACGATGAAGAATAACCACAGTGACAGACAATGGACGCCAAGTCGTGAGAAAAGCTCACCTGGTCCTCTAGGGCCATGTTAGCTAAAAATATTGAAATGGTATCAAAAGAATTCAGTCAGGTTTTGTTTATTCAAGTTCATGTCTCTGTATATATGTCAAAACTATTCTGACATACCAAGCTATCATTATACCATTGTCTGTACAAAGATGAGGAGGAGGACAAATTAACTGACAGGAAAACATATCACAGACTTGTGTTAGACCTCTTCTTATATACTGGTTACTGGCTACACCACCTGAGGCTACCTACAATAAAAAACATATTACAGACTTGTATTAGACCTCTCCTGATATACTGTTTACTGGCTACACCACCTGAGGCTACCTACAATAGAAAACATATCACAGACTTGTGTTAGACCTCTCCTAATATACTGGTTACTGGCCACACCACCTGAGGCTACCTACAATAGAAAACATATCACAGACTTGTTTTAGGCCTCTCCTGATATACTGGTTCAGGGTTTGACACTAACATTAGAGGATATGTAGTCCAAAGGACTACCAAGAAAATGTTTTGGGTAGTCCTGGTAGGCCACCTCTATCACCGGTGAGGGCTGCATCGCGTCCCGAACTAGCTAGGGGGGTTTGGGGGCATGCCCTCCAAAGAAAATTTTTTAAAAATAAGATGCAATTTCCTGTCATCTGAGCATCTCAAAAGCACACAAATGTTCATTTGAGTTTTGAAAATATTTTGGTTTTATTTCTGATAAATTAAAGTTAACATTCAGTGACAGTGAATCAGTTTTATTACTCCTGAACTAATTTCTAAGGCCTTGTTAGGAGTTATTTGACCTTTTATTCCAGAATTATTTAGAAAAAAAGGATAAAATCAGTCAATGTTTTTAGTTTTCATTAATTCTTCAATCAGTTTATAAGATTTTTTGATACAATGTCTTTGTTTGTGTACTAGAGGTACATACTAGCCACACCACCCGAGGCTACCTACAATAGAAAACATATCACAGACGTGTGTCAGACCTCTCCTAATATACTGGTTACTGGCCACACCACCTGAGGCTACCTACAATAGAAACTATATCACAGACTTGTTTTAGGCCTCTCCTGATCATGCTGATATACTGGTTACTGACTACACCACCTGAGGCTACCTACAATAGAAAACATATCACAGACTTGTTTTAGGCCTCTCCTGATATACTGGTTTATGGCCACACCACCTGAGGCTACCTACAATAGAAAACATATTGCAGACTTGTTTTAGGCCTCTCCTGATATACTGGTTACTGGCCACACCACCTAAGGCTACCGTACCTACAATAGAAAACATATCACAGACTTGTGTTAGACCTCTCCTGATACACTGGTTACTGGCTACGCCACCTGAGGCTACGGACAATAGAAAAGGTTTCACAGACTTGTGTTAGGCCTCTCCTGATATACTGGTTACTAGCCACACCACCTGAGGGTACCTACAATAGAAAACATATCACAGACTTGTGTTAGGCCTCTCATGATATACTGCTTACTGGCCACACCACCTGAGGGTACCTACAATAGAAAACATATCACAGACTTGTGTTAGACCTCTCCTGATATACTGGTTACTTGCCACACCACTTGAAGTTACCTACAATAGAAAAGGTTTCACAGACTTGTGTTAGGTCTCTCTCATGATATACAGGTTACTTGCAATCAGTTATGTTTAGCTTATTCATAAATCTTATTTTGTGGCATTTTTGTTTGTCTTGTATTGATGATCATTTTTACTATTTACTGTTTATATATTTTTGAGATAAACAAAAAACATCAATTTATGGCAATAAATATAGATTCTACCACTGCATAGAGTGTAATACAAAATTTATCCACTCGAGACAGTTAAATTTTCAAATTTAAAACGCGAGGCTCGCTGAGCGTTTTAAATATTTAAAATTTAACAGTCGAGAGTGGATAAATATCGTATTACACGAGATTTGGTGGTGGAATCTGTTTCTCTAATGATTTTCAAACAATACGCAGGCAAACTTATTCCTTCTTTGCGACTGATCTGCAAAAAGATGTGTTCTTTCTATGTGACGTCATCAGGCATGGTCGCCTTTTTTTCATGCCGTCACAATAGAAAATTCAGAGGAAAACAAGATAATTCAACGTCATAATCGGATTTTCACCAAAAAAAGAACGGAGATCAAACTAACCACACATTGATTTTTTTTTTTTATACAATGGGTGCATAAATTGACGAAGAATTAGAGAAACTCTTATAACTATCAAACAATTAGGCAATATTGACTAACTTGTTGGTCTCATTATGCTGCTCGTATTCTAATTTCTATATATGGTTCGGACAAAAGACAACAATTTAAAAGATCTAGGCAGTCCTTATTAGCTGCAAGCTTTATACTTACAAAATCAGCATTGTATGAAGAAATATGAAAAGGTCACTTAATAGGATTTTAGTTTTTTACATTTACATTACATTCATGACATTTAAACAAGGAAAATAACAATTTAATTAGAAAAAAATTACCAATACTCTGTTCTGTTCAGCCAACAGTCCTTTTAACTCTGAGTATATAAAGGCCCTCTGTAACTTCCTACATAAAGTATATGTCATAGCATACTGTAAGGCTGCACACACATCTGACACATTGGATAGTAGCTGGCCTTCAGCTAGATCTGAAAATTACATTTTTTATGGGAGGTGTGACATTCAGCATAATAGGAACATTAGTTATACTCATCAAAATATAAGATAAGTTCCTAATATCAGTGGAACAAATATAATACAGAAGGAAAAAGTATTCCATGACATAATTTCCGCAGAAAAAATATTATTATAATATTGTTTCCCTCAGGAACAAATATTATTAGGAACAAATATACGTGGATAATAGAATACTGTAAGGCTGCACACACATCTAAAACATTGGATAGTCGCTGGCCTTCAGCTAGATCTGAAAATTACAATATAAGGTACATATAATTCATTTTGTAGTATCAGGTTTTCATTATTTTATAGGGGTTGAAAATGACAACATAATTGTCAAAAAACTAACACATTGTGTACTGGTAGTATCTACAGTTGACAAAACAGGTGAGTTAGCATCTACAAAAATAATCTGAAATTTAATAGGAGCTAATTAACAATGTTTAAACATGTAAGGTTGATATATGCAACTAAAAGTTTTAAACTCCAAATGGTACAACATCTTTTAGAAGAAAATTAAATCTTTCCTGCATAAATATGACAAAATCCTATGAGATTCCATGTGAGTGTGGGAGTGGTTTATAAAAGCTCCAACCAAAATTATCTGAAACTGCAAGTAAACTTACAAAAGGAGACCCCTGCATGGTAATACATTTCGCACAATGTATAATGCAGTAATTAATGTTAATTATCTCCCCTATATATATATATATATATATATATATAGTCCACTTCACTTTTGTTTATGGTGATATAAAACTATATTTTGTTTCCATTCAACTATCAGAACAAAGCTGTTCTTTTCACCATTTTTATTTTTTCATTCTTATTGGGAGGGGGAGGGTGTGTGTGGTGCAAATCAGTTATTTAAAGATAGCTATAGTAGGAGGGGATTGTTGTGAGCAAATCATAAATTTTTAAATAGCTATTAGTTGTTACCTTTTAACAATAAACATACAGGGTTATAGAAAGATAAAACAATGTTATCCCATTTCTAATGTCCCAACAGTTCAGATTACATGACAAAAAAAAATTAAGACGGAAAACAGACAATTTTTTAATTGTGGTTCATTGATAGTACTTAATCAATCACATAACAAGGCTCAAACATTTTGGTGGATGAAGTTTGCTGATTACAAAATATTTAAAAATTAACAAATCTCTGCAATGTTTGTCTAAATAGTTGCTTGATATGTTACCTTGTTTTGTTACTTCATCGTGAATCAATCTTTTGAAGTATGTCTTAAGACCAGTAAATGAGAAGTCACAATCTCTATAATGGGTCATTACATGTGGTACAGGAAATGATAATGGATCTCCATTCTTAGCCATCATTTCTATAGCACCACCACCAGATAGACCTTCACATTGGGGTAAATTCTTCAGACCTAGGCTTCTAGCTGTCTAACACAAATAAAAAGTTTTTTCAAATGAATAGATGTTTAGTACATGAAAAATCTTTTTGATGAAAACTATGAATAAACAACTACTATCTAGTTCAATCTCACATTGTGACAGATTTATTTTGTTGATTAATTCACTATTTCCCCAAGACTTTCACATATTGTACAGTCACTTGTCTATTGTTGGCCTCTAGATGTCATTTGATTTTTTGTGTTTATATTAGATTTACATTTTTGGGGTTCACTATTTTGCTATTTGTTAAATGAACATACAATGATAAAGTGCATTCCCTAAGATTTTTCACTGTGCATTGTTAAAATACTACCTAGTGATCAGAGATATACTTGCATATATAAATGTATTTCTAAATATTATCTTTAAAAAGAATCCAATATATTGTTACAATTGTACTTCCAAGAATGTCTGAAATTTTTGAAATATTCCCATATTTTAAACCAATATTAAATATTCTTATAAATTCTACAAGATATTCAAGTTGGTTGCCCTGTAAAACTAAGTCTATCCTAATGTTTTAATACAACATCTTTAACAATACTACACATTTTTTGTATGCACACACAAAGTAAATGTAAAAGTTTTACCTTGTCAATGCAATCTCCTGGAGCCTCATCTAAACTTGTACCTAGCATATCAAAATCATCAATATCATTAGCTACAGCAAGCAGACAATGCCCTCCGCTCATCAGGAAAACAAGATATGGAAAATCAACCCTACAAAATAATTAATATCATAATATACTATTAGAGTAGAAATACTCTGATACAAGTTTGAGTATATCATCAATTGACCATTGTCAAACTTCATTACTGATGGGTAAGTTTATTTTGAATAAACTTTGTAATGTTATATCTCTTATTTTATTGTTTCTGGTATAGATGACGGTACAGTTTATCCCACCACATACAGTATGTACATGTTCCAAAGTGGGCACCAAGAATTCTGTTGATGCAATTATTTGAGTTGAAATATTAAAAGCTAAAATTAATAACTAAAACAAAACAAAACATTTTACTCTCACAAGCAATGTAGAATTTTAATATCCAAAATGAAAGTAATGACTAGCCATCCCACATTATCCAAAAATAGGGTCAAAGTAAATATATATATATATAATTTAATTCATTTGTAAACAATTTAAAGAATATGTTCTTTCACTGCACCTTGTAAAATTTAAAAACAGTTTTTGGCTGTTGTCTGCTCTATGGTCGAGTTGTTGTCACTTTGACACATTCCCCATTTCCATTCTCAATTTTATTATGTTGATTGAAAAACTCCTATAGAGTAAAAACAAATGAAAAAGTCCCTTGTATATGAAGAAAAGAGCATAAGTTACATGCTTAATTTTCAGTTTAGTGCTTTTGTAATAAATGTGTTCTCAAACTTACTTCTTTAGTAATCTGACTGTTAAAGCATGAGCCTCCATGTGATGTATTGGTATCATTGGTTTACTAAAAATGGCAAGCAAATATCATTGAATAATTAACATTGTTGCATCACTTCTGACAAAACTTAAACAAGGTTAAATGTTAATTAAGAACTGAATTAAATTGTTTGAATTTGAGATTTTTCACACTAATATGCTTTAACACAATAGGCCCTTCAAATTTTGCAAAATTGCATTTTTTTTTTATCTCACATTTTACTAAAAAAAATTGATCCACATATGTGACCAGCCACGACATATCCAGGCTTATGGAGGTAGAACGTCATTGTGAGAAAATCGCCGTTAACTATATGTGACTAGCCATTTCCAGGCTTAGGAGGGTACATTGTCTTAAATTTGATTTTTGTATATTTATCTAGAATATTCCGAAACAAAACTCTCTGTCATGTTATTATGACATATTTGTTGTAATACCAATGAAACGAGTCATTTCAAATACCAGTATGAAAATGAGACTGTTCTATGACGACTTTTATTTATTGAAGCCACTAATTTATAAAACACAAAATTATTGTATTTATTGGCTTTTAGTGATGTTCAATAGCATATTTGAATAAAATTTCAAAGACTTAAATTTACTACAATGCAAACAATTCTTAGTTCTATTTTAGAACATGTAATTTAAACTTGTTGAAATGAAGTTAGTTTAAAATTTTTCAAAGCAAGCTTTAAGAATTCCTTTTTTTTTTAAATTTAGATTTATTATGCATGTCTCTAAACATAGTATGCGACGCGTAACAGTTTATAAGTAGGTGTTCTCATATATTAATTTGATACGGTGCATTTATTTATATGGATATATTTCAGACTTCATTTATGAAAGAAAAACTTTAGAGCAGAGAATTATTTGTTTGTTTGTAGCTCTATTTTAGAACATTTAATTTAAACTTGTTGAAATGAAGTTAGTTTAAAATTTATCAAAGTAAGCTTTAAGAATTCCTTTTTTTTTATTTAGATTTATTATGTATGTCTCTATACATAGTAAGCGACGCGTAGCAGTTTAAAAGTAGGTGTTCTCTTATAAGCATTTGATACGGTGCATTTATTATGGATATATTTCAGACTTCATTTATGAAAGGAAATCTATAAAGCAGAAATTTTTTTTTTTTTTTTTGTATCAATTTAAAATGTAGATTCAAGTATATTTCACTTCAAACGATAAAGTAAAACTTCTTCAAAACTTGTAAAAATGTATAGTTCGGCGTCCGCAAAAAAGAAGCCAACAAAAGTGTTTATCTCTTCTTCACAAATACGTACTTCATTGAATCTCGATATTTATCATGTTTATAATTTTTCTAACAATGACGTTCTACCTCAATAAGCCTGCAAATGTCATGGCGGGTCACATATTAGAAAATATCTTTTATCTAATCCTGCTACAAGACCTTTGTCAATATTTGATGTTTATACAAAACATGGTATGTGAGATGCTATGATGCTAGGGTTAGTACTTCGCTTTTGTAGGTAATAAAAAGACGTTGTGTTGCTTTCAATTCTATAATTCAGATCCCATACAAGTTTGCATTACAATAACGTTACGTCAACAATAGTAACGTTGGGTACGTTTGAACAAGGTCGTGAATCTTTGACACTCCGGGCGCCGAAAGTGAAATATAATAGAAATGAAATGAAAATTTGACTAAATTGAAGACATAAATCATAATTCATCACTTAACTTTAAAGTCTATGTATCATAAAAGAAAGAATTAATCGCTGAATCACTTCAAAGTCCATTCACTAAATCAATTTGAATTTGAATCTCTTAATTAATCACTTTGAATTTGAACAGTCTATTTCGATCATAATTCAAAAAGCTATTTTGTCCACTCGTGAATCTTTTGTACGGCATCTGACTTCGCCTGACGGAACATCTTGGGTCGTGTAACATCCTCTGGTTCAGATTCAATACAGTTCACTTCGATTGGGTATAATTTCGTGATTGGACGGTTGGTGGTTCCGTTTTTAGTGCGAAGTTTTACAGTTCTGATAAGATTATCCTCTCCTTTTACGAGTTCTTCGACAACGACGAGTTTCCATGAATTTCTTAAAGTTTTGTCATGTATTTGAACAACATCACCAATAGCTATCGATTGTTCGTTATTTCCTACACTTCTGTGATGTTCCCGTAATGAGGTCAAATACTCATATTTCCATCGCTGTTGAAAGTGGTTTAGAATGTCTCTTTGTAATTGAACACGTTTGTTAAAGTTAATTGGTTCAAAATGTCCATTGTTTTCACTAGCTGGATACGGAAGTCGCGAAATTTTTCGACCATACAAAAGATGTGATGGTGTCAGTGGTTCTGGATCCGTAAGATCGGATGAAACATACGTTAGAGGTCTATCATTGAGAGTTGCTTCGATCTCTGTTAACACAGTTTGTAAAGTCTCTAAATCGACACAGTTACTTCCTAATACTTTCTTTAAACACATTTTCGTTAACCCAATCAACCGTTCATAGAAACCACCAAACCACGGAGCTTTCTTTGTAATAAATTTCCAATTTGTTCCTGTAGAGCTTAGACTTTCGCGCACTGAATTTGAGTTTGTAAGATGTTTGATTTCTCGACTGGCAGCTTCAAAAGTTAGTGCATTGTCAGATATTAGTAACTTCGGTAAGGATCTCCTGCTTGCGAATCTTCTGAAGGCTAATATAAATGTAGGTTCTGATAAGTTATTCACAAGTTCTAAATGAACAGCTCTCGTCGACGCACATGTAAACAAACATAAGTATACCTTTGATTTTGTATCATCTGTATTTCGCACATACATAGGACCAGCAAAGTCTACGCCTGTAACAGTAAACGGTATATCCTCGTGTAACCTCTCTTTGGGCAGTGGCGGTGGATCAGGTTGTTGGTAAGCATGAACTGTTACTTTCCGACAGTTAACCATTTTCTAAGAATAACTTTGACTCGTTGAGGAATTCGAGGTATCCAGTATACTTGTCGCAAGTGTGTTACGGTAGAGTTGACGCCTTCATGTAAATGATTGATATGAGCATCCATAATAATGAGTGAAGTGAGTCTATGTAACGGAGGTAACAAGTATGGATGTTTAGCTGATTCCTCCAAAGGTGCATGTTAAATTCTCCCGCGGCAACGAAGTGCATTTTCTTCATCAAAGTACAAGTTCAATTGTCTTACAATAGACGGCTTAACTGTCACAGATTTGTTGAAATAATTAAACACTTCATGATATTCTGATTTCTGAACCGTTTGTATCCATGTCAATGTAGCATGCTGTATTTCATTAACGGTTAATTCCGACAATGTTCTATCACTCCGTGCTAACTTACAGTTTTGTATAAATCTCATCACATAGGCTGTAACACGTATTAATGTCTTGAAACTGCTATAACGTTCGATATCCATAATCTTATGTATGCCAAATTCTTGACGTTTCTGAGATGTGAGTAAGACGTGCTGTTTTTCTGAGGTTTCATTAGTGGGAATCTCCATTATATTCTCGTTTTCAACCATTTCGTTTCCGCTCCATGTTGGCCATTGTGTTTTGTCTGTTATCCTCTCGGGTCCATGAAACCATAATCTGTTGTTTATGAATTTCGTTCCTGTTATGCCTCTAGTTAATAAATCTGCAGGATTTGCATCTGTCGGACAATAACGCCATTTTTGATTTTCATTTGACTCCTTAATTTCCTTGACTCTGTTTGCGACAAACTTTTTGAGTGGTTTTGTTGATTGAAGCCATTTCAAAACGATCTGATTGTCACACCAGAAGTTGATTTGTAAGTTTCCAATATGTAGATTTTGAATAAGATGTTTCGCAAGTCGAGCCCCTAAAAGGGCAGCCATCAGTTCAAGATTAGGTAGAGTGACACTTTTCAATGGGGCAACTCGATTCTTTGCCATTACTAATGCAGACTCCTTTTCTGTGACAAGATACGCACAGGTTCCATAAGCTAGTTGACTTGAATCTGTGAAAATATGTAATTCTGCTGTTTCAATGTCTGTTATTCCTGAACACTCAAAATAACATTGTAGATCTTTGGTCAAATCACTCCTTGTTGATTCGATTTCTTTTGGTACAGGGCAGTCCCATGCAAACTTTTCTTTCCACAACAATTGCATTAACATCTTTGTTCTGACGGTGACGGGGCTAAGCAGACCTAGCGGATCATAAATGTTTGAAGATTGTTTTAAGATCTCACGTTTTGTTATTATCCTTTCCGTTGTTGTATTTATGTTGTTTTGAAACGAGATTTGATCGTTGTTCCCATTCCAACGGAGACCAAAAATTTTGATCCGCTAGGTCTGCTTAGCCCCGTCACCGTCAGAACAAAGATGTTAATGCAATAAGTAAGTTATCAGTGGACTGTCTGGGTCAGATGGATCACTCAACCAAAAAAATCTTGTGACGTCCCTATCTTCTTTATCCAGTTCGACATTCAAAAACGCTTTCTCTATGTCGGTAGTCACTGCGTGCTTGTGTAATCTGAATCTAGCTAAAATTCCCGTCAAATCTTTTAACATCGGCGGAACTGACATGAGACAATCGTTTAAAATAGCCTTGTGAGGTGATTCGTGACAACTACAATCATAGACTATAGGTATAGGAGTCGTAGATGAGTCCTTTTTAACTGCATGGTGAGGAATGTAGTGAATTCTGTTTGACTGGTTTCCATTTTCTGTTACCCGCTCAATGAACCCTCGGTGTTTTTGGTCCTTAATTATGTCGCCATACATTTTCAGCATGTTGGTATCCTTTTTGCGTCTATCGATCATATTACAAGTTCTGCGTAAAGTGACATTGTAGTTCGTAGGTAACTCATTGAAATCATTTCTCCATGGCAGTTTTGCGGTATAGCGATTATCTTGGTAAGTTATGCATTTTGTTTCGTATTCATCATTGAAGTCTTTCATGGTGGTTGTTTCTAATTCGTCTGCTTTGACACCAATAGATTCTAAATCCCAAAACTTTTCCAGGCTGCATTCCTCTTGCTGATGTTAAATCAGTACATTAAACATTCCTGTTGATGATTGTTCTCCTGTAAAAGTATGCATCGGTCCTGACAACAAGTATCCCAAACGGGATTTTACGGCCGTTGGTCCATCTCCTCTGATCACGTGATCCTGCACAATACTCCAATAGTAGTCCGCTCCAATTAAAAGAGAAAGTTCAAATTTCCTATCCTCTGTGACTGGGTTAGCTAATCGTAATCCTTTGAGATATGGCAATTTTGAAGCGATGACATTTGTAACATTACTGAGGGGTGCGGCAATGCGCGGTACTATCAGTACATCCATAGGAATAAATCCACCAGTTTCAATTTCTAAAGAAATCTGAGCCTTATCCATGTGTCTCATATTCTGGTTGGCGTTTCCAAAAGTTGATAAACTAATTGTAGAATTTCCACAAGGTTTAAGTTATTGTGCTGCTAAATCTTCTGAAATAAATGATTTCTGAGACCCTTCATCTAGTAAAATGTTAGACATCGCGCTCCGATTCTCGAACCATACAGGTGCTACTGCTGTTCGGTATGTGCCTGTGCTTGTAGTTTTGACGTGTAAAACGTTGACATAGGGTTACTTTCTTCTCCATTAACATTTACTGTATTGACAGCGGCGGCATCAGCGGGAGGTACAGGTGCTTGAGTTTCCTGATTACATAGAGCAGTGTGATGTCTCTTGTCACATTTACGACATTTATATCGTGATCTACATTCTGATATCTTATGTTTACCAAAACAGTTGAAACAAAGTTGTTTTTTCTTGACTATTTCGTAACGACTGGCATTATCTTTAATCTCTGAGCAATCAACAGCTGAATGGGATTTGTTGCAAAATATGCATGGCTTGGGTTTATTCGATTCAGTGTTGTTCCTGGAGTTTGTGTGTACTCTATTGACTTGTCTATAATTTCCTTTCATTGTAGCCTTTGTTACAAACGATGCGGTAGGGGTTAAATTATCTGTGTTCATAGCGTGGCCAGCTTGTTGAGCGCGCAGCTCCTTACCTATAGCCTTCCGTAGTAAGTCTATGGTCCATGTACTTGTATCATGCTCTCTTGTCAATGTAGTTCTCAATTCCGGTGGTAGTTTTCTAAAGATGATGGGTGTAAGTACTGTTCCAAAATTTGTTTGACACTGTCCTAGCGATTCTAGGCCTCTAATACTAGCTTCAACTTTGTCATAGAATGTTCTGAGACTGTTTAATGACATTGTGGGGTTTGGCAAATCGACTAGTTTTTGCATATGTGCATCAATAATGATTCCTTGTTGACCATATCGCTCTTGTAGTAATGAAATTGCTTGCTCATAGTTTGCGTGTGTAAGTGACAATCCCGATATGCAACTTTCCGCTTCTCCGTGAAGCTGGGCCTTCAAGTATGTGAAACGTTGTACGTTTGTCAATGATGGGTTTGTATGGACAGTAGTTTCGTACGATTCCCAGAAAGTTTGCCATAGAAGTAAATCTCCCGAAAAAGTCGGCAAATCTAGTTTTGGAAGTTTGTGATAGAACTTTTAAGTTTCATTTAATGGCGGATCTCTGTTGATCTCATATTCTCCTTGTGAGTTTGCACTTACCGATGCTTGCATGTGCTGATTTGTATTCTGATTGAAATTATTTGAAGATGAATGCGTTGTACTAGTATTTTGTACGATACTTGAGGTTAATTGACTCACCGAGTCCTGAGGTGTACTTGATCTCAACTCCAAATCACATTCTTTGTAGCAGCGAATATTAATGTCTATATGCTGATTAAATTCGTCTGCATCCAAAATTTCCTGTTTCACACTTTCTGCATCCAAGGAATCCAATATTTCAGCGTCTAGTTTCTGCAAAAGATCATGTTTCCGTTCAAGGTTTTCAATGGCACTATGAATGTCCCGTCGGGTGATCTCTCCTTCGTTGATTTTCTCGTCAGTTTTGTGAATCTGTCTGGTTACGGCGCTTCTGTGGCCTCCTCTCACTGCTTTCAGCTTATCCATCGGTCACGGTACCAATATGTGAGATGCTATGATGCTAGGGTTAGTACTTCGCTTTTGTAGGCAATAAAAAGACATTGTGTTGCTTTCAAATCCCATACAAGTTTGCGTTACAATAACGTTACGTCAACAATAGTAACATTGGGTACGTTTGAACAAGGTCGTGAATCTTTGACACATGGATTTAATTAATGAATTATAATTCCTTAGATATGGACTTCGATGCTTTAAAAATGCTTTTTTCAAATCTTTAATGCATTTAAAACATAGTCAGAGGTGACAGTTTTTAAGATCCTTCGAATTCGTAACTATCGACAAATCCCAAGTGTACTAGCAAACATTATTCATCTAGTAGTTGATAATTTGTGGATTATATTCATAATGCAAAAGATAAAAAAAAAATATCACTCCTAAATTGTTTTGGAAAGGAATTAAAAACCAAAATACCTTGATTCCTTTACTAACTCTTTGGCGTATTCCAAGCCTACTCCTAGTGACAAAGCAAGTCCTGGTTTGGTAGTAACTGCAATTGCCTCTAGATCCTGCAATAATAAATAAATTATATTTACTTCTGAATTTTTAGATATTGTTCACAAAATACTTTCTTGGATAGAATAAATATTGGAACATCTGACCTCTTTTTTACTAAGTAGTAATATACCAGTATCTTAATTGAATGTTAATTATACTTTCATAACATACATACTAATAACATCTTTGTTCTTTGCTCTGTTACTATGGTTGTTTGATTGGCAAACATGTTACTGTAATACAGCTCCTTATATCTAGTCTAGTATCAAAGTAATAAAATCATTTATTGTGTGCTTCTGATTTATCAAAGGTGTAATACTTTGTCTTTGAGAGTCCAGTTGTATTTTATTTAACATTTAAATTTGTGTTTCACCTGTACCAAAGAGATCCACTAAAATTGTTGTCCCCCAAACAATAATGAATGCACTCTGCAGTATCAAATAAGGGTTGTAAGAGTCAAGAATTGTTATGAACTGTAAAGACTGAAGAATTATGACTGTTGTATCGAAAATCAAACATTATTATTCCATACTGTTTTATAACATCATGTGTATAAAATAGAGAATGGAAATGGTGAATGTGTCAAAGAGACAACAACCGGACCATAGAAAAGACAACAGCAGAAGGTCACCAACAGGTCTTTAATGCAGCAAGAAATTCCCACACCCGGAGGTGTCCTTCAGCTGGCCTCTAAACAAATATATACTAGCTCAGTGATAATGAATGCCATACTAAACTCCAAATTGTTCACAAGAAACTAAAATTAAAAATAATACAAGAATAACAAAGGCCAGAGGCTCCTGACTTGGGACAGGCGCAAAAATGCGGCGGGGTTAAACATGTTTATGAGATCTCAACCCTCCCCCTATACCTCTAGCCAATTTAGAAAAGTAAACGCATAATAATACCCAAATTAAAATTCAGTTCAAGAGAAGTCTGAGTCTGATGTCAGAAGATGTTACCAAAGAAAATAAACAAAATGACAATAATACATAAATAACAACAGACTACTAGCAGTAAACTGACATGCCAGTTCCAGACTTTAATTAAACTGATTGAAAGATCATGTCTTCATCATATGAATATCAGGCACAATCCCTCCCGTTAGGGGTTTAGTATCATACCATCTTAACATATATGAGAAGAACATAACCTGTGTCATGCCAACAACTGGTTTTTAAATAAATGTGTTTAGTTCCATTGCAAAGACCATATAAGTGAATCAATATTAACACCAAAATATGCAATCTTTAATGACATGACAACAGTAACGTAACTATATCTCTTCTTAATAAGTCTATTTATAGGTTTTGTTAGATTCTGGGGTGAATACTGACATTTTTGTGCTTTATAAAGAATATTTCCATAAAAAAATGGATGTGAAATACCTGAACGTATAAGAAGTCTGCATGTAGAGCTATATTTATGAATGATGTCCATATACCGATGATAAAATTTGGTAAATGTTTTGACTAGTTTGTGATATCGAAAACCCTGGTGTAATAATTTTTCAGTAATACATAAATTTCTCTCGTTAAAATCTTAAACATTGTTACACGAGTGAATGGTACAAGTTGAGATATATAAACACTGTATGATGGTGACAAGGGAACATCGCCATCCAAAAATGGATTATTAACGATAGGAAATGAAAAATCGTCTCTTTTATCACAAATTATTAAAGCTTTCCATTAATGATATAGATATCAAGATCGAGGAAAGGACAGTGGTCATTGTTAGTATTAGCTTTATTTAAAGCAAGTTCAACAGGATAAATTTCTTTAGTATACACACTGAAGTCGTCATTATTGAGAGCCAAAATATCATCCAAATATCTAAATATCTGCACAGTTATTACCCATTGGAATTCTGATAACCTGACGATATACGGAATCCCCAAAGCGAACAAAAATGTTATCTAGTCAAAATTCAAGGGCAGATATAGTATCAAAGCATGTCCAATTGACATAGTTTTTTGTTTTATTGCTACTAAAAAATGACCTAAGTATGTTAACCTGTTGGCAATTCTTTCATCTTTTATATTAACCACATGTGGGGTCAACAAACCTAACATCACTACTGTATTCTTGACTCAATTTACCTGCAATACAACATTGGCACACTTCAAAGCCTCCTGAACAATAACATCAATATTTTCCCTGTGTAAATCCTGTGCCACTGAAGGTATTATTCCACCATGACTATCAAAAAATAAAATATTCATTAAATCATTATGTTTGTATAATATTTATAATACAAATGTAGTATTTAACAGACATTTCTTCTTTTAAATGATGTTAATAATGAATTGATTTTTTACCCATTACTTGGAGTGGAGCAAAAATCATAAGTTTTGCATTATTTATTTATTGAGTATCTTTGAACATGTACATGTATCTATTAATATTTAACAATTTCCAGTTAGTTCACCATTAAAAAAATAAATGATTTTTTGTAATTTTTTGGCATCAAAACATAAAAATATTACATACGGTAACAGACATAGGGTAATCATTTTGTAGATGTCAATAGTTAAATTGGTGCAAAAATATGGTAATTCAATCAGTAAAATTCCAAAAATCCAAATTGATAAATATGATGAAGTCATAGTGTCTACAAATTTTATACATGATCATGATGATGTATGTAATATATAACAAATGTGTCATTCATTCTAATCTGATAATAAGGACTGTTTTCTCGACAAGACCTTTTTTTTTTTTTGTGAGTTCAGAAAATCAACATTGATTATCTTTGCTTAACTCATTCTCCCCCAAATCATATGCAAATTAGCAGAATCTTGATGCTGTAACTGATGCTCATCTATTAAACTATATATTGAGATTTGGGGGCAGATGGCAGGGGTGGGGGTGGTGTGGGAGGTGGTAGATTTTCTCGTGGGTCTGAACCCCCCCCCCCCACTGAAAAATGGTCATTATCCATCTATTTTCTGATTTTAAAACGACCTTGAGAGGTAAACATTGACCTGACTGTGTTTCTTTGTCATTTAAGTATTACCCTATAGTTACTGCAGTCCATTCATGCTAACTGGGAGTATATGGGACTTAAGTGTCTTGCTACGAATTGCTGGCGAATTATTATTGTTAAGTCTGCAGGTCTGCCAAAAATGTCTGTTTATACGGATTTGGTGACCTAGATTTTACAGACTAGTTTCCTATTGGCCATATTATACCTCTTTGTGTTCCAATATCACCTTTGCATGCATTCACAATAATAGTTTATACCTACAATGACTACTACTAGTTACGTAGTGGCCATCAAAAGATGCCCACCCCCACTTGATTTTGGCTACTTAAACGGCTTTCAAAGTGCAATATTTTCATAAACAGACGTAATTTTTCGATTCCATTCCAAGAAGATCCTTAAATTTTCTGTCATTTTTTTATTAAACAGTTTTTTTTTCAATTAGCTGAAGTATTTATGAGTTGTGAGATTTAAAATATATTGATGAGAAGTTGAGAACATTAATTACTGAATACATAAGTAAAGATCGTTTTGGAAGGACCAAATTCTATAATTGCAATTGGTAATGATCTGTTTCAAATATTCAAGGTGACCGATTCTAATTTAAAATAGCGCAATTCTTAGTTCATACACTCGTGTTTAGAAGGCTGTTATTATTAATAAATTTTATCAATTAAATTAATTCAGTATTTCATCGTTACGGTAGTCATAAATCATTTAACAGTGAGCTTACGCAAAATATAAAAATATACGACTATCCTATTATTGTGCGACCTTAATTCTCCACTAAATTAATTCTAATTCTTTTTTTTTTACATTTTCTGAGTCTAAAACCATCACCATCTGTTTATCATCCATAGGAAATATTGTTCACACCTGGTACGGTTGTAGGATTTAATAATGTCCTCCATGAAAAAATGTCCACCGGACACATTTTGACAATATTTACTTATTTAAATGTGTCCTGGACACAATTTCCAATGAACACATGTCCTAAGGTATGAAAAAGTGTCCATGAACATGGACATTATTCACTACCATAATATTGTCCAGGTGGACATTTTTTTCACAGGACATTGTGTCTGCCAGGGTATTTTTTGATATGATTAAAGTATTAAATGATATCCATTGCCTTGTTATTACTGGACGCAGTTTAACTTTAATTACGAACTTGAATTAATTGTTACTTTGACATAAAAATTGTCTCATTGGCACTCATACCATCCTTATCTTCATATCTATATTTTTTAATATAATTATATACATGTTAGATGCTGTTCCATTTTATTTTACTTTCACTACGCAAATTTGTTCTGCAGATGGACCATATTTCATAACTGTTGCTGTAAAATGCTGTTCACTTAGGAGACAATATTTCATGGAAATGGACATTATTTATTTTTTATTGCCTTCTTCTCTGACAT
Source organism: Mytilus galloprovincialis (assembly GCF_965363235.1). Taxonomy (NCBI): domain Eukaryota; kingdom Metazoa; phylum Mollusca; class Bivalvia; order Mytilida; family Mytilidae; genus Mytilus; species Mytilus galloprovincialis. The sequence continues at coordinate 90,879,957 of NC_134839.1, forward strand.
AATAAATATAACTAGAGGCTCTAAAGAGCCTGTGTTTTAGAGCCTGTGTCGCTCACCTTGGTTTATGTGAATATTAGCAGATGGATTCATGACAAAATGGTGATTTGGTGATGGTGATGTGTTTGTACATCTTACTTTACTGAACATTCTTGCTGCTTACAATTATCTCTATCTATAATGTACTTGGCCCAGTAGTTTCAGTGGAAAATGTTAGTAAAAATTAACAAATTTTATGAAAATTGTTAAAAATTGACTATAAAGGACAATAACTCCTTAGAAAGGTCAATTGACCATTTTGGTCATGTTGACTTAATTTTAGGTCTTACTTTGCTGTACATTCTTGCTGCTTACAATTATCTCTATCTATAATGAACTTGGCCCAGTAGTTTCAGTGGAAAATGTTAGTAAAAATTAACAAATTTTATGAAAATTGTTAAAAATTAACTATAAAGGACAATAACTCCTTAGAAAGGTCAATTGACCATTTTGGTCATGTTGACTTAATTTTAGGTCTTACTTTGCTGTACATTATTGCTGTTTACAGTTTATCTCTATCTATAAAACTATTCAAGATAATAACAAAAAATGGCAAAATTTCCTTAAAATTACCAATTCAGGGGCAGCAACCCAACAACCGGTTGTCCGATCCATCTGAAAATTTCAGGGCAGATGGATCTTGACATGATAAACAATTTAACCCCAATGTCAGATTTGCTCTAAATGCTTTGGTTTTTGAGTTATAGGCCTAAAACGCATTTTACCCCTATGTTCTATTCCATCTTGGTTGAATGGCCAGGTCACCAAACACATTTTTTAAACTAGATACCCCAAAGATGATTGTGGCCATGTTTGGATTAATTTTGTCCAGTAGTTTCAGAGGAGAAAATTTTTGTAAAAGATTACTAAGATTTACATAAAATGGTTGAAAATTGACTATAAAGGGCAATAACTCCTAAAGGGGTCAACTGACCATTTTTGTCATGTTGACTTATTAGTAAATCTATCTTTGCTGAACGTTATTGCAGTGTACAGTTTAACTCTATCTATAATAATATTCAAGATAATATTAAAAAACAGCAAAATTTCCTTAAAATTACCAATTCAGGGGCAGCAACCCAACAACGGGTTGTCCGATTCATCTGAAAATTTCCGGGTAGATAGATCTTGACCTGATTAACAATTTTACCCCTGTCAGATTTGCTCTAAATGCTTTGGTTTTTGAGTTATAAGCCAAAAACTGCATTTTACCCCTATGTTCTATTTTTAGCCATGGCGGCCATCTTAGTTGGTTGGCCGGGTCACCGGACACATTTTTTAAACTAGATATCCCAATAATGATTGTGGCCAAGTTTGGTTAAATTTGGTCCAGTAGTTTCAGAGGAGAAGATTTTTGTAAAAGTTAAAAGACGACGACGACGACTGACGACGGACGCAAAGTGATGAGAAAAGCTCACTTGGCCCTTCGGGCCAGGTGAGCTAATAAAGTTCTTAATATTTGATTTTACACTTCCTTCTTAATTGTTATTCTTTCATTTTCATCATGTTCATTACCATTTGCTGGGAACTTCTTAGAACTTAAATTTCTCTATATTCACTTCCATCCATTATTTATTTAATTACATTAATTTTGTATATTGATCAATTTCTCATCAATCCTTCATATTTTAATTAAAATTCAAGTATAATAAAATTTTGTAATGACCTTTGTATTACTTCCCTTGGATGACACAATTTAATAGCAACTACTATGAAAATTTGTCCTGTGAGTGGACACTATTTCATATTGTTAGCAGTAAAAATCTGTCCTTTTGAGGCACACCATTCCATGGCAATGGACAATATTAAATACCAAATTTCAATGAAAAAGTGTCCATGTGGACACTTTTTCATAGGACACTATTATGTCTTACATGGTAAACCGTGACGGCTAGAATTCACAGAATGAAGATCAAAAGATTACAATTACAGAATGCTAATCTTTTTATTACCTTAAGTTTACCCTCATGCATTCAACATTCACTTAGTGTCACATAACAATACACAATTGTATTTCCACATTACAACTTCAAGTAATATTTGCTGGACTGAAGCAAAAAGGTCAATACAAACAAGTATTTTTAATACACTATCGATCATGTCAGTTTCATCTGAGACTACTATAACAGTAGTCTCAGGTTTCATATGTTTGTTTAAAGCATTTGTCAGGCAAAAAATCATTAAAATGTTTTATTGTATGATTTACTTTTATAACTAAAATTTGTATCCAAAAATCGTTAAAACATAAATCCTACAATCTAATTTTAAAAGTATCATGGCTATCACCTATTTTTAGTTGGTTAATATTAATAACCACACCAAAAGACATCGATGCACTTTAAATCGCATTATCAGATGGTTAATGAACAAGACTTAAATGAGATTTATTTCATATTGGCAAAAAAAAGTGAAAAATCGTGAATTTTCCCTTTAATGGGTTTTGCTCATTGTTCAAGACATTGTAAAGGAAACTTTAGTTATAATATCTATGGTTTGGAGTTGTCTCATTAATAAAAATAGTACCACATCTTCTTATTTTCATATTTCAAAACATCAAGGTTATTTTGACTAGTTGTGTCATTATGCAGTATTATTTGCCAACTAAACTAGGTGATGAACTTAAGCTCTTATGGTCCTTGTGATATTCAGAGTATATATGACATGATTGGTCAAATAGAGATTTTCTGTTTCTATTTCGAATCAGTGTTCTCCCCAGAAATTTTGGATAGCATCACATTTTGCGTAAAAAAAAATAACTATTTTTTTAATGTCATTTGTCGCGTCGCGTCGATGCTCTTTTTCCTTTATATGTTTTAGTTTATATTGTTATATATTCATAACTGAGAATACAATTAAACTATAACCACAAAAACAGTTGTTTCAGTTTATGTTTTCTTTATTCATTTATAGTTACAGAATTATTTTTTTCCTCTTGTGCCAAATAAAAATAAATATGTGGTTTCAGTTACCCAACAATAAGTCAAATGAATGAATAGTTCATTATAGTGCAAGCTGTATATATACAAAACTAAATATCTAGTACACAAAATTAACTATTTATATTATATTAAGTAAAGATAAAGTAGCAAAAGTAGCAAAAAAAAATCAATTTAAAAACTTTTTTTGTTTTGTTTATGAAATTCATTGTTTCATGGCACTCAATCAATTAGTCCCAGTTGATTCTTATCTTTACATCAAAATGATATGTATTTTTAACAAAGTTATCTAACAAATACTAAGTCTGTTAATGCGTAGTTTTTTCTCTTGGTATATTTTTTCGATCTGTTGTCATTATCGTGAAAATGCGGATTTTTGTCATATCTGGTCCGGTTCCAATCCGTAGTTTTCCCAAAAATGTGCAATGGCGGCCGTGGAAAAATTTCAATCGGAACAACTCGGCCTTTCTGGTTGCACGAAGAAATAACCTCGTATGCATCAGGCGGAGGAATCATTGTCCGGAAAATTTTCCGATTCGATTCAAAATTATATTTTTTCGACTGGACTGGTACATTTTTTTTACCACTACTGATTTAACTTGCTCCTGTCCGGAAAATTTTCCGATCCGATTGAATTTTATATTTTTTCGACTGGAATGGTACAAATTTTTTACCATTACTTATTTACTTTGCTCCTTCTTTCGCGCCAAAATATTTGGCAGAGTTAAAGTTCTTGATTACTCTGTGATATGTAACCAAATTATAGCGCCACCTGGAGGATAGAACTTCTTTGTGTCGCGGATCACTACAATTCCGGCCAACAATTTAAGAAGAATTTCTCCGTAGTGCATACGAGGCTATTGTACTGCGTAGCGAGAATGGCCGAGTAGTTACGATTGGAAAAATTTACGAAAATGAGTCCGAGAATAAACATTGTTTGACAAGAGATTGTGAATGAATAAGACGTTTTTAATGCATTAAATAGATTAAACATAAACTTAAGCCAATTATGATAACTTTTGAAAGAAGTATTAAACTTATTTTAGCTCTAAACCAAAATTCTCGCTCTCGGAAGAGAAAGAAAGTAATTTTTGGAGAGTTGCACAAATAAACGACCTTTTATTAAAAAAATAAAAATCGTTCCAATCTTTACAAATTTCGTAATACAAAACGTAGATTTCGAATTGTTTTGTGATTGCATTTTTCCATGTCGAAATTGGTGATTGCAGACACGTGCCGTGGTATTAGTCATGTCATAAGTGTCAGCTTGGGATATTCGCATCCAAACAGTTATCACCCTGAAGGCAATTAACACCTAGCTATTTAATCTCTTAATTGCCTGTAGTGTCCGACTTAAAGGGATTACAATTAAAGGTGATATAATGTTTATGATCATAATCGATAATAGATGAAATTTCAAAATTGAGGACAAGTAAAAAAGCATCTTCAAAATAATTATAGCATCACCGTAAAAACATATAGCGTCGCGGTACCGCGACGCTAAAACGGCCTGGGGAGAACACTGCGAATACCATGAATATACATCTGAGGGCCATTAGAGTTATATGTACATTCCACAGTTATTGCCAAATTTATTAGAAAATACTTTAAATAAAAGCAGAGTAATTATAAGGCACTGGCTATGATTACAGAACATTGAAAATGAATACATAATAAATAAGGAGGGATGCCACAATATGCACATCAGTTTTACCCACTGTTAGATATAAAACTATCTATTAGTGACTGTCAAGTGGCATATTGCTCAGCCTAGTCCAAATAATTATGACTTCTTGAAAGGCTATTTTAAATTAATTTTTTGTGACGCCTTCCTACAACAATGTAGGATTAAGGCATCACATAAAAAAAAAAATAAATTAAAAAAACCTTGCAAGATGTCATATTTGCCTTTTGGACTAGATGCAGCCACTAGTGAAAGGTACTGGTATTTTTTTTTAATTCTCCTAGTAATTTGATAAATTACAAGAGGGCGTTAAACAGTCATTTTTGGCTACCGTTAGCATCAAATTGATTTAAATTTCTCAAGAGTCGTCAGAGGTCCCACATTATTGTGACCGTTATTTTTGGAATAATAGTCAAATACATTCGGTTTTTTATCACCTTTAAGGAAAAAAAATAGGCACTGGCTACGGTTACATGGTAATGTAACAATAATAAAAATATTATTGTTACATTGGAGAATCAGATTAATTGCGAAGTTGGGTGAGAAACCGATTAATTACGAATGTAACAATAATTACTGAGGCTACGGTTACATTACGTTATTGTTACATGAAAAACAGCAATGTACGCTAGATTTATTAAACTTAAATCTTCTATTGTTGTTTTGCTTAATTCTTTCATATGTACTAAACAATACTTGTAATACTGATAAATAATAAATATTATTATTCAACAATCAAATGGTGTTTAACTTGAATAGTTTTACATATTAATGGTTTTGATGTTCTTAAAGATACTACTCAAGATTAGGAGTGTCAAAGGCGAAACATATAGTTCAATGGTTTCACTTTTTTAAAGTACATGTATTTAACTGCACACCTCAATAATTATTGTTACATTCATAATTAAACAGATCCTTACCCAACCATGCATTCCGGCATTTAGTCTTCAATGTAACAATAATATTTTTATTATTGTTACATTTCCATGTAACCATAGCCAGTGCCAAAAAAATATGCACCAAAATTTATTTTTAATGTCATTTTGCATGAATTTCTACTGTTATTCAAATATGTCATGAAGGTACCCCCATCACTAGTCCAAGATTACTCTGACGTCCAAAGGCTTTTCGACCCTAGCTTGTCTGGCAAAACAGCAGTTGGACGTCAGAGTAATCTCGGACTACCCCATCACCCCCTCTTACAACATTTGTACAAGGGCTGCTTACTTCACATGAACTTTTGTTTGGGAGTTAAGCGCATCACCAAGTATGTTCCCTTTATCATCAACCACAGCTGCACCTGTGTCATCACAACTTGTTTCAATCCCTAAGACTAATCTTGGATGTGTTCCAACCTTCCTAAGCCTAAGGGAAATAACTCGAAAACTGGCATCAAGTATTTTGTTTTTCCTCGCTTGTCCTATTTTATTTCGGATGTATGTAAGTCTACTGAAAGTTAACATTGTATGAATTAATTTGATATCTAATATTGTCTAAATCTATTTTCATCCTTCATAAATAATTTCATGTCTGGTTTCATGGGCGCAGACATCTTGGAAATCAGAACTTGAGACCCGTGAGGGGAAAAACAAAATACTAAGAAGTTCATGAAAACTGACAAAGACTAAGTTGAAAACTTTAAACACGGTTTCAATATTGTCCATGGATACAAAGTCTTGCTTTTATTTTATGATTATGATTTTTGCTTCAAAAAAGATGTTCGATGAATTTCACATTTCCTTTGAACCTCACTGTTGAACTTCCGGTTCCGTGGCAAATTGCATCATGACAAAATCTCTATGAAACAACTATTTTCTTGTGTCTTTAAGATAAGCAGGAGGTTAAGTGGCTCGATTTTAGAAGATTTAAATAGACGCACCATACATCTTAGCGTTCCGTGCGTTTGTAAATCTAAAAATCAGAAGAAGCTATTTGGAAAAAAGTTGCAGCATATGGTACAGATGATGGCATTGACAGATCCAGAAATCGAGAAAATTTTGCAGCCTTTTAGACAACAAGTAAAAGAACAGGTGACAAATTATCCTTCTCTCATCACTGGTTTCTTTTGCTTTTTTCAAATTTCTCAGCATGGACTTGTTTACATTTAATATGTTGAAAATTTAGGTTCTCAAATGTATAACGTAACGGTACCCAAATTGCACCTATTTAGCAAAAATAGCAGCGGAAATCTTACAATATTTCCTAGAGACTAAACAATTTGTATTTTTATTATTTGATACTATGTACGTCTTTCAACATATGTAAAAATATTTAAATATACACAAAACGTTCACAGTATTTATCAACAGATGAAGTGTTTACTGAAAAAGCAAAATGTACCGAAACGTCGCGATGCGACGTCATCAAAACGTCATCTTTTTAAAATTAGCAAATACAATATGTTTCAAGTATCCATTTCTTAAAAAATGAAGAGTTAGTATGGACAAATATTCAATTGTTCAAAATATTTGAAAAAATTAAACAAAAGCTCTGTTATTCGACTTTTGACGATGCGAATTTAAGCATGGATGCAATTTGGGTACCCCTCCTTTCAGAATTATTGATGGTTTGGAGGTTAGTTCAGACCAATTTTTCTATGATTCCATATGGATTAAAAATCAAATTGGTGTACCTAAATAATAAAGAAGGACACGGCTACAAAATAAACACCAAATGGAAAATTTTGTCTTAATCATAAAAAAACGTTGTTGAAAAAACTATCAAAATAGGTGCAATTTGGGTACCGTCACGTTACACAGCCACAGGGGCTTGTTACAATTGCCGGGTTTACTATACGTTCGTATGGATAGTAAACCCGGCAATTGTAACAAGCCCCTGTGTACACAGCTATACTGATAATTTGGTATTTATACTCAGTTATTAAAATGGAATTATTGCTGCGAGTTTGAAAATCATTATCTGTCTCACTAATTAGCGACAAGAAGAATAATTGTAGAGACAAGAAGCGACAATAAACTATTTAGGGACAAGAAAACATTTTTTTTTATTAAAGTTACTTCTTCTAAATAAATATTAAAAGAATATGCAAAAGGAAACTATTTTAGCGACAAGAAAGGTAATATTGATAGAAAAAAATTGAAAGGACCTAAAAAATGACAAGTGTAAACATTAGTGGATCCAGAAATTTTCATAAGTGGGGGCCCACTGACTGCCTAAGAGGGCGCTCCAGTCGTGCATCAGTGATTCCCTATTTAAGCAACCAAATTAATACCACAAAAGGGGGGCCCGGGCCCCCTGAAAAACCCTCTAAATGCGCCTCTGGTAAAACCATTCAAATGGGAAAACCAACGGTCTCATCAACATAAAAAAGACACTCTATAAAATATCAATTTTAATGTCTGTAATCAATCAAAAGACATATAAACACAAGTAAACATACACTGAATGAATGTTTGCATGTTCTGTGTCTTCCTCTAGCATGTCTAGTCCTATAACATATGACTTCACATTCTTATTCATTTTTTTACATTCTTATACTGATATTTTCATTTTTTTTTAATGCACAATGATAGTAAAAAAAAATAAGAATTAAATAGAAATAGTAAATAATGTCCAAGAGGTCATAGGTTACAGGACTATGTCTTCCTCCTTAAGTAGGAGCACCACCATGGCTTATGGTGTAAAGGAGCCATCACCTTGATGTCCATAGTATATTTCAGCCATACGCCACATCGTTCATGGAATGTATCATCCTTACTTTAAGTTTTAAACATATGGAATGTTAACAGAATGTCTTGCTTTTCAGGGGGATTTAGTAAGGAAACTAAAGACAGAGAAGGCCCCAGAACTAGATGTAGCGAGAGCAGTTGCTGATCTTAAGCAGAGAAAACATGCTCTAGAAGCCAAGGTAAACCATTTTAATTTTGTAACTTTATTTATTTAACCTGATTGAGCATGAATGAAATTAAGTTATATTCTGTTTTACAAAAGGTTAATTATTGAACAGATTTTAATCATCTTATTCATTTATATTCTGTAAAACAATTAATGTTTTTAGGCGATTCATTTTTGCCACGAGTAGAAAATATTTGATAAATTGTTGTGAATATGAAAATCTTGGAGTTACCCTGATATCAATCCGTGACAGTAAAAAAAATTAAAAAGCACATACATGTATTTAAATCTTCTCAAAGCTGGTTTAAAAGGGCTATGTACGAAAATAAACTGCAAAATTTGTAAATTGATCAGCACAAGTAATCGGATATAATAGTGTATTTTGTTTTATTTAATTCACAGAATTACTATTTTAATGCATTTTCTATATGATTTCAGGAGCTTGAACTAGCACCCAAGGATCTTTTTGATAGGGCTAAATTAGAAGATTTGCTGAAACAAAAGTTTTTTGTCGACCAATCCTTTGCTATATATGGTGGTATGTATCACATATGTTGAATCTGATTTTGCTCAATACCACGCCTTGGTAAATTTTATGATGAGACCTTGACTTTGACAATTTTTGGAGTAAAGATGGCCTTAATGCAATCAAAACCCTTCGCATTCTTCGATTTGTCTAACTAGGGATTAAAGTCTATCGAGTTTACTCGAATGACAACCAACCCCCCGAGTTTGACCTTTTGAACCTACCCCAATTAACTGGACATCAACCCTGGCTCATGACAGGTTAAGTCGAGTTTCAAGATGGCGTCAAGTAGTTGCAACAAATAAAAGTGATACAAATAAACTAGTATTTGACAAAATACAGCCGAAGAATAAAGCTGACAAGGGGAATTTATTATTGCCTGTATTTTGGAATCAACAAATAGAGTTAATGTGTAGAAAGCTGTGGATGGTGGTTAGAAATGAAATAGAAATTATATTTGTTTCTTTGAACGATTTTTTTTCAACTTTTTATAACTCATTTACAAACTATTTTTTAAAAAGCATACAGGATCAGGACTTTTCTTTGTGAAACATGATGTTTTTTTTTATTTCAATGTTCAGCACAAACATTTTTTCACTTCCCTTATAATAGTCAACTCGATGGAAGAGTTTTGGCTTCGATTCGGCACGGTTGCAATCATGCGCATTAGCACTGACCTTTAAACTAGAGTCAACCCGAGTTGGATGAATCGAAGTAGGCCCTTATGTTGCATGCTTCATACATGAGTAGTTATAAATTTTCTAGACTATTTTTGAGCTAAACAAAACAAGCATAGAGCATTGCACACAACAATCTATACATCCTATATCTATGAACATTTCTTTTCAAGAAATTTGTCAATGAAATATAATCATATATTAAAGTTAGAAATTATGTGAAAAACAATACTCGCTCAAGAAAATAAGATTGACTGAGCATGGTGCATGAATTTTGTATTATTTTAAAAATCAATGACGTTCTTTGTAAAGTTGTATTTTTAATTGGAGTTAAGTTCCTTTATCCATAATAGTAAAATTGTTGTTGAACCAACTGCAATTTATAGTATTACCTTCACATGCTTAATAAAATGCAATTTTAATTTTTCATTTGATAAACAGTCCTTCTAATAACAAATGTAATAATTTGTAAATCAGAATCGAGGGGAGAAGGCTTAAAATTTTTTTTTTACAAGATGTATATATTAAATATCAATGTCTTATTTTGATTTGATTACAGGTATAAATGGATTGTATGATTTTGGACCAATGGGCTGTGCTGTAAAGGCCAATTTATTACAGCTATGGAGAAACTTCTTTGTTTTAGAAGAACAGATGTTAGAAGTAGATTGTTCTATGTTAACACCTGAACCTGTACTTAAGTATGTATATTTATAGGGGAATCATTTGTGTAAAATGTGCAGCTCACTATTTTTCAATTGACTAATATAACATTGTACCTTTGGAGGTTTAATAAAACATGTGATTTTTGACAATATTCAGATGTTGTACAAGGAGTTTGAAATGCATACCTACATGTAATATGCCTAATTTTATAAAAAAAAAAATCGTTAATAAAGATACTTTGCATTAAAGTATGTCATGCATGTCTGAGTTGTTGATTTAATTTTTAGTTTTCACATTTACTTTAAAAATATTCTATTAGTTATGGTCTATCTAGTTGCATATTTCATTTAATTTTGGTACCATACAGTGATACATCTTTTGAAATGTTGAATATATGTTTTTAGGGCCTCTGGTCATTTGGAAAGATTCCAGGATTATATGGTGAAAGACTTAAAAACTGGTGAATGCTTCAGAGCAGATCATTTGATTGAAGGTAAAGAGTTCTTTATAGATATTTCTAATAAGAAATAATTTTACATTTTATATATCTTATTGGAATACAGGTCCAGTGTCCATGCTTAGCTTACAGATTCCTGGCTTGGGACAGACACAATCAGAAGGATGCTGTATTACGATGACTATGTACGCTTGACCCCTTACCTGGGACAGTGATGCAACAACACAACATAAAACAAATTGTTAAAGTCAGGAGGAAAGGACTTAACTCATCAGATCTGTTCTAAACACTAAAAACAACAAAAAACACAAAGTACTTATCTAAGTGTACCCAAAGATACATAAAGCCTGTTCATAGCCCAGTTTTGATAGTTTTCCAACACTAAAAACACTTTTCATGGAAATATACACTGTAGCAACCTTTTCTATGATGTTAAAAGAGATTGTTACTTATTGCATTGTCCATGGGCAATATTATTTCTCTTTAATGTAATTTATTTCATTACAATTTAACACACAGCTCAACTGGAGAAATTAGCTACAGACAAGAAAATAAGCCAAGAAAAGAAAGAAGAAATAAAGAGATTACTGGCTATGGTAATAATTTATTCAAATATGGTGAAACAGACACATAAAATTTACCACACATGCTACGAGTAATTTTAGATATATTATATTTACCTTTCAATAATCCCATTTAATGCTTAAAGTGGGAATAGGTTTTTATGATACATGTAGTTATTATAATATTATTATGATGCCTCAGATTAGAAAGAAAAAAAAAGACAAAAACATAAAGACTTCATGAACATGATGTTCAGTGGTTGTTGTTGGTTGATGTGGTTCATAAATGTTTCTCTCTTGTTTTTTATATAGATTAGACTGTTGGTTTTCCCATTTAAATTGTTTTACACTAGCCATTTGTTTAGCCTTTTATATCTTGCTGTCCAATGCGAGCCAAAGCTCTGTGTTGAAGACATAACTTTCGATTAGATATTTGATAAAAAAAGTAGTAAGACACCACAGCCTACAGGATCAAACTGTTACTGAATAGTATATACTGGCAAGACTGATGCTTTGTTATCTATATGTAGAAGTTATCATGAATATTATACTAAAAATTTCAATCCTTTTGTAATTGGTTTAAAAAAGAAAGCTTTGTTATCACTGTAATTTTTTTTTTTTGTAGATTGATAATCTCAGTAAAGATGATATGGGACAAGCAATTAAACAGTACAACATGAAGTCTCCTATAACAGGAAATGAACTCTCAGAACCAATGGAGTTTAACCTGATGTTTGCTACATCAATTGGACCAACTGGTCATATTAAAGGGTTAGTATATTAACTCATTACTATTGTGAGTTGTTGATATTTGTGCATTAAGGGGGCTCGTGGGTATAAATCATATTTTTTTTTAAAAAGGATTTCGCTATATTTTTTTATAAATGAACTTTATCATATACAAAATAGAAAAATGAAATAAAAAAATGGGATCACTGTTCATTTAAGCTCACAATCTGCCTCCGAAAGAAGCTAACATTTTTGATAATGTCCTTTTTTTCTCAGTTGAACTAATAGGAGAAATAGAGGTAATATTGAAATAGAAAATTAAACTAATTACAGAAATCGCTTAAATTTTACAATTATTTAGTTTATGTACAGCTTATTTTAAAACAATGATAAAAAATATATGTCACTGATGTGTTAAAAAAGATATTTCAATTTTAATGCAAAAAAAATGGCAAAGGGAGATAATTTAGAGCTTTTTCAATGATATAAACATTTTAAAAGTCACCTGGGCCAAACTGAATTGATTTTTTTGGTTGATTTTTGTACCATATCATAAAGTAATAACTAACAGTGTAATAAATAAAATTTGTAATGAAAAAACAAATGTTTAATTTTTTGCTGAAAATTTTGTACCTGCAAGCCTCCGAAACTTTACTATTGTATTTTGAGGATTTGAGTTTACCCTAAGTTATAAATAATGCAGGATTGGTAATTAGTATCTGGTATGTGGATTGGTTTGGACTTAGTTGTAGCTCAAAAATGATAGGTTTAAAAATAATGTGTATGAATAGTAATAACATGAACAAGATCAATACAGATTTCATTTGACCAGTGGGTTGACCTCAATTTGAGAGTTTCTACCCTTCAGGAATACTTCCATATTGCAGAGGGCGAGATATTTTATTGTGTCACCACAGTACACTCTATAAATTTGTAGTTGTGTCCTTTGTGTAGCCTATGTATCACTGATTTTAACAAACAAAAAAAGACTGATTTTTACAAACAAAAAAAGACTGATTTTTACAAACAAAAAAAGACTGATTTTTACAAAAAGTAAAATCACAAAAATACTGAACTCCGATGAAAATTCAAAATGAAAAATGGCAAGATAAAATGATAAAACACATCAAACGAATGGACAACTATCATATTCCTGACTTGGTACAGGCATTTTCAAATATAGAAGTTGGTGGATGAAACCTGTTTTTATAGTGCTAAACCTCTCACTTGCATCGATTGTGATGTGCCAAAAGGACATAGTGGTTTAATTATTGATAAAGGACTTTGAATGATGTCTTGACAAAACACATTAATTTACAGTTAAGAAATACTTTTATCAAAGTTCTTATTTAAATCAATAAAAAAAAATACATATGCTACCTTGTGGTAAAGGTTAAGTTCATAGTTGTAGGTCTTATATTGTCATCTGTAATTATTCATATCTTTGTCTTTTTTGTGAATGGATAGTTGTCTCATTGGCAATCATACACCATCTCTTTGTTTGTATATTGATTTCAAAATTTATGTCTTTTTTTTTGTTTATAGATTTTTGAGACCAGAAACAGCTCAGGGCATATTTGTAAATTTTAAAAGACTTCTTGAATTTAACCAAGGTAAACTCCCATTTGCAGCAGCCCAGATTGGTAATGCATTTAGAAATGAAATCTCTCCAAGAGCTGGCCTAATTAGAGTCAGGTAAGACAATTCTTTAGGCATTTTAAGAATACATGCTATACTTTAACCTTCAGATATTCATACTCTGTTCAAATAATTGTAAGTGTGTTATGCTTTCATTCAAAATGAATCAGCAAACTGCTTAGAATATTAACATGTTTTATCCTGCAATTGGGTGTTCTTCTATACAGATACAGCCCTACAGATATCGCTATGCTGTATCTTTATACTATACAGATATCGCTTTAAAGCTCCGCCCACTGCCGGACTGAGTATGTATGAACCTGTCTGACCTCAGAACGTGTATTGCAATCGCATTCCAATGACGTATTATTGCGAATTGATAATTTCTTTTATACGTTCTGTTTGTTTTCAAACATTTTTTTAGAGCAATAAGAATCACACCAATTTTCTGATAACATACACACATGAACTGCAGTCTTTTCTACGATGACAACTATCGATTTCAAAACTTAAATGTGTATGATTGTGTAACAAAAACAACCATGTCAATTTCAGCATGCATGTATAATGAATGTAGAGTCTGAAGCGTAGGACAACTCGTACACTCCTGTTTCAAATTGGACAATGTTTTGTTATTTGTTTTTACTGTTGAAATTAACTGTTATGTTAAAATCGATAGTTATTTACCTTGAGCGATGTATTATTGTTGACCATTGAAGATTCTTTTTGTTTGCGAACCTGTGTTCAGCTGAATGTGTGATTACTGTATTGTATTACTACATGGGCCTCAAGGGATTTCAAATCTAGAATAAATGCAAAACATGTGTTTTTGTGTCTTTCACAACACAAATAATATACAGAATTAATTGCAGGATAAAGACAATAACTGTTTAGTGTCTTTAAATATCAGCTGTATTTGTACTCAGCTCGAAACAGGTGCAGTAGCTCGCTAAAAGCTCGCATACACCTTGTTTCCTAGCCTCGTACAAATACAACTGATGTTTAAAGACACTAAACGGTTATTGTATATGTATTTAATAAACAATATGAGAATACAATAAACATGTCTAATTTAACAATCAATATGATAATATAAAAATGCACCTTTTACAAACAATATGAAAATATAAAGTATCCCATTTCAAACACTTTCTTTTATTAGCACCTTGCCCTTTCCAAATCCTGACTTGAGCTCTGAACACATTTGAAATATTTACTTTGGAATGTGTTGTGTAGAATAAAAACTTGTTTTTAATATAATTGTTTTATTATGTGAAACTAAAAGTGAATATCTGATATATATTTTTCTCTCCTGTAGACTACAGAGGGGTATATAGACATGCTCAATTTTTATTTATCTTTGAATTTAACAAGAACAAAAGGCATATTTTGAAAAAATTGCAAGGTCTTAAGTAAAATAGCAGACATTTTAACTGTACTGAATATTTTAGAGAATTTACAATGGCAGAAATAGAACATTTTTGTGATCCCACCAATAAAGATCATCCAAAGTTTGAAAATGTAGCCGATCTTAACCTTACCCTTTACACTGGCTGTAATCAGATGGATGGAAAGCCTCCTGAAGTCAAGAGACTGGGTGATGCTGTTAAAGAGGTATGACACATAAAACCTGTTTGTTGATTCTGCTGTTTATATTTGTTTTAATTGTCTATTGATATGAGCTATAGTTGATATTACAAACATCAAATTTAAGAACTTTATTTAATTCTAAATATTCCATTTTGGAAAAAAAAAAATGGTTTCTTAAATATACACTGTATATATATATATATATATATATATATATATATATATATATATATATATATATATATATATATATATATATATATATATATATATATATATATATATATATATAATATATATATAAATGTTTTTTTTTAATTTGTATTGCAGGGTCTGATTTGTAATGAGACACTGGGCTATTTCTTAGGCAGAATATACTTATTTATGATGAGAGTTGGTATTGATCCTAAGAAGTTACGATTTCGTCAACACATGTCCAATGAAATGGCTCATTATGCTAAAGATTGCTGGGATTGTGAATGTAAAACTTCATATGTAAGTAAACTACAGACTCATAAAATAGACTACTGAGTAGATTTGTACAGTGTTTTCTTATTTGTATTGTTAACCACTGTCGCCAGAGGTTATGGGTAGGGTTGTGCACTCAAAACATGGTTAACTCTGGCACATTTTGTTATGGTCCTTCCTTGTTTTTAGTTTTAGATTTGTTTTGAAATCCAACACAGTGACTACTGCCACTGAAACTTATTTTCAACAGAATGAGGGCCCTCATGGGGTTTTTGATTATGTGATTACTTGGCCGTTTTTTTAATGATTATTTGATTATTAAGCCAAATATTTCATGATTATTTGATTACCTAGGACTGTATTTTTAGTTTATGATTATTTGATTACTAAAGATAAGCAAATATTTAATGATTATGTGATTATATTGGCAAAAAAATGGTGATTATGTGATTACTAGGACCCCCCCATGAGGGGCCTCCAGAATGAACTGATGCTTTTTGGAATATTTTTTACATCTGAATGCATGAATCAATGCAAATCTGTCAACTAAACAGAGCTTTGATTTAAATAATACGTTGTTTTTAAATTTAAATTTTTCATAAAATGGAAGTTTTTCTTGTAAACAGTACTAAATGAAAGTTTCTTCTGAACTTTTATTTATAAACCCAAGAACTAAATAAGAATATCTAAAATTTGAATAAGCTTCACTTTCTCTGAGGTTAAAAGTATTCCACCATTACCAATTATTAAACAAATTGACTGTATACATTTACTATGTTTTATTTCAGGGTTGGATAGAGTGTATTGGTTGTGCAGATAGATCATGTTTTGATTTGTTGGCTCACACTAAGGCCACTGGTATCAAACTGGTAGCTGAGAGAAAGCTTGCTGAACCTATATCCTTTTAGTGTAATTGGAAAAAATAATACTTTATATTTAACAATCTAGTAACATAGGTTAAGCATGTTTAGGTCATTCCCCAACAGAAAATCAATAAAATATTAAAGTACAATGTACTCTAAGCACAAACACGTAAGGTCACTGTGAAATAGACATCTAGGGGAGGATCAAACAGTCAGTTATACCAAACCAGTTTTAGTTGAAAACCAGTTTGACCAAATGTCAAGTTTAGTATATATATTTTGACAATGTAAATGACATGAAGACCTGGATGTTTTTTTTTTTAATATCTGCATTCTTTAAATTTTTGAGGCATTTCTCTTTAGCCTTAAAAATAACTCTCATTCTGTAAAATCTCATAAATGATTTTACTTATAGATTATCGTTGATCATCTCAATGAGATTGATTTTCTCGCTTGAGCTGGTACAGCGAAAGTGAGAAAAGCAATCGAGTTGAGATGACCAATGATAATCTGTTTATTGCTATTTTACCGATGACGACGTTATCAATTTCAATGTCAATTTCGTTAGCAACGCCACATGGCCTACTTAGTTTCTAGTGATAATTTTTCCATCTCAAACGAGAAGCATGATATGAAAATTATCACAAAAAGTTATCAAAAGAAAGATGCAAAAAATAGCGATAATATTTATTCTTTCTGTTACAAGATTATTGATTAATTCTGTACATTGATAGTTTTTTTTACCAGTACCTAAATTACCTTTTATTTTGCACAGTTTTTCTTTATACTTTTGCACCCCATTATTCTCTATTCTTTATTTTGTTGTTCATTTTCTCTATTCAATATTTATTATTGCTATTATATGTATTCTCTATTCTGTAAACTTCATTCAGATCTTCATAGGTAAACTTCTATTGTATGAATGGGATAAACTAACCTTTCAATTCTCAAGGCTAAATCAGTATTTTATAGGGTAAATACAAACTTAGAAGTCAAGGTAGAATTGTAATCTGAGTGATACAAATTTTACTCTAGTCACTATAAAAAGTGATATTTAATTTGTTTTTATTGTAGGAAAAATATAAAATTTTCATGAGTTTGTAGCAGTCTGTCCTATTTATAATTTGATCCTTGACTATTAACACAGAATAGTGGATGTTGTTGAATGTCAGCCACAGATGAAGGTTCTTGGGAAATCTTTTAAAAAGGAGGCTAAAATAGTCTCAGAATATCTTAGCAAACTTGAAGCCGCTGAAATAGAGCAAATAGAACAAAAAATTAAAGATAATGGGTATGATATGTATATATTGAAAACCTTATATAGCTTTCAATAGTTAGATAGTAATTTATTCAAATTATTAATGATATACTTCAATTAAACTTGTAATTTTTTTAAGACTTTTAATATAAAACAGTCATGATCAGTTTAAAGGGACGACATCAAAAGATCAATGTAGGATAAAAAACTTAAATCAAATAGTTTGGGGGTGGGGAATGGGGGTAAAAATTGCTGCAAGTTTTGTTTATCCAACATCGATTTGACATATTTCCATATTTTACCAAATTAAGTTCAGGGGGAGTTCAGTGAAAAAATGTGAATTAAGATTTGTATCTTACATTGAATTTTTAATGTCGTCCCTTAAGCAGACAATACATTTCAGCATGTGTGCTCTTGCTATATTATTGTAACATTATAGGGGTATTTACCATGCTATTATTTTATAGAGGTAAATACTTTGTTATTATTTTTCAGTGAGGTAGAGGTAACAGTGAACAGCCAGACTTTTAAAGTAACAGCTGACATGGTTATTATAAAGAAATACCAGAAAAAATTACATGGTTTGTTTCAACATTATATTAATATTATATCATAAATTAGAATGTTACATTTTGTAATTGTAGCTCAATTTTGTAATTGCTTTCATCAAATACATGACAGAAGAATAATTATTTTCCCAACATTGAAGCATAAATATAATCATAACAATCATGATAAAAATCTGAAATATAAATTTCAGGAAAGATAAAAAAAAGAGTCTTTAAATGACATGGAAATTTTAATTTTGTGATTTTTATTTACAGTTGAAGAAATAGTTCCGTCCGTTATAGAACCTTCCTTTGGTATTGGTAGGGTTATGTATTCTGTATTTGAACACAATTTCAAGATGAGAGAAGGTGATGAACAAAGAACAGTAAGTTTATAGAGACAAATAGGACATAATTGAGATCTCCCAACTTGTTTTGTTACTATTCCTTACAAAACAAAACTGCTAACAGTTTATATTAAAATTGATCAAAGTTGATAGAATCACTTTTTACAATCTATAACTTATTCAAGGTATACTGTAACAGATATTTTTGGTGGTTGCTATTTTCATAGTTTTGCTAGGATGTTTAATTTGCTCATCAACTATAAGTTAGGTCAACACATGTACGTTGTTGGTTTTTGCAATTGTGGCACAGTGTATATTTTCACACGATTATTGTGAAGCAAAATTTCCATGTTTAAAATATTTTGATGTCAGTTACTTATCAACTATTCTCTAATTAGAAAAATAGGAGATGTATGCTGTTCACCATGTTTTATGTCAATAACTAATTATCAATAAAGTCTTACTAGCAAAAGTTTGAGAAAAATACTGTTCAGCATGGTTTCACTCAATTTAACACAACATAAACAAAAAATGTTTTGAAAATATTTTGTTAAGAATTTATTTCAAGTTGCTTTAACATTTTTTTCAGTATCTATCACTGCCAGCTGAGATTGCACCATATAAGTGTTCAGTGTTACCTTTAAGTGGCAACAAAGAATTTCACCTTCTTGTCAAGGAGCTTTGTAAGTATGATTGTTTAAGAGCATTGTAAGTATATATAATTTTTTAAATCCGTTTTACAAAAGGATTTGATTAAGATGTACAATGACATCTGATAATTTTTGATTCCACATATACAGTGATTTTATATCCATTGACACACTTAAAATTTCGTTTTCAACTTCACTGTCCATAGGAGCCAAATTGGCCCACAATCATCCTTAGGTTGTCTAGTTTAAAATTTATATTTAATGTATATGTTGACAAGCCAATATGACCAACATTGCTGGTTACCAAACATGGAAGTAAAATAAAAAAAATAATAAAATCCATAACAAATTTTTCTGTATTAGATTTCTTGTTTATTTAATTTAAAAAAATGTTTGGTATACATAGTAATCATAATAAGAAGTAACAGATAAAGTATGAATTTGGCTTTAACAAGCATTTTATGCAAAAGACATAAAAATCTTTTTCTCTCATTCCTGAATTATTTCATAAAATACTAGTTAATAATCATGTCTTTCAAATTACAAATTACTGATTAATATTGAGTTTCATTTATGAATAATTACATTAGATGTATCATGCATACCTGCCAAGTTTTGAAAGTGCCCATGGGGGTTTTTGTGTGCGACAACAATTTCAAAGGTTACAATTCTTTGCGACGACTATTTTGCATGTGCTGTTTTGTGGTCTAGAAAAAGTGTCATATTTGTAAGATGAGCTTACATGCCTTTTTCTTAAGTTTATTTGCATGATTCTAGTTATTATATATCAGCAGAAAAGATGAACATGTAGCTGCAAGACCAGGAATTAATTTCATGTGTAAGGATATTAAATAATTGTTTTTCCAATTTAAAATAATGCACAAAGAAAGACGTTTATCAGGTTGGGATCAACACCTAGGGGTATCCCCTCAATGTAAGGACATTAAAAAACACTCTTTAAGTAACAAGAGTGCACACGCTGAAATGTCTCGCCTTCTATACTAATCATTGATATTATGTTGATAGTCCTAAGTATAAAGCTAAGCTTTATTACAACTGTCACATAAACTTAACATTAACCAAGATAACTAAACAAAGACCAATGAACCTTGAAAAAGAGGTCCAGGTCAGATGAACCATGCCAGGCAGACAGGTACGGCTAACAATGCTTCTATACAATATATATAGTTGACACATTACTTATAGTTTAAGAAAAATAGACCAAAACACAAAAACTTAACACTGTGCAATGAACCGTGAAAATGTGGTCACGGTTAAATAAAACCTGCTTGACTGACATAAAGATCATAAAATATTTCCATACACCAAATATAGTTGACCTATGGCATATAGTATTAGATAAAAAGACCAAAACTCAAAAACTTAACTTTGACCACTGAACCATGAAAATGAGGTCAAGGTCACATGACATCTGCCCCCTAGACATGTACACTTAACAATCATTCCATACAACAAATATAGTAGACCTATTGCATATGGTATGAGAAAAACAGACCAAAACACAAAAATTTAAATATAACCACTGAACCATGAAAATGAGGTCAAGGTCAGATGACACCTGCCAGTTGGACATGTACACCTTACAGTCCTTCCATACACCGAATATACTAGCCCTATTGCTTATAGTATCTGAGATATGGACTTGACCACCAAAACTTAACCTTGTTCACTGATCCATGAAATGAGGTCGAGGTCAAGTGAAAACTGTCTGACAGACACGAGGACCTTGCAAGGTACGCACATATCAAATATAGTTATCCTATTACTTATAATAAGAGAGAATTCAACATTACAAAAAATTTGAACTTTTTTTTCAAGTGGTTACTGAACCATGAAAATGAGGTCAAGGACATTGGACATGTGACTGACGGAAACTTCGTAACATGAAGCATCTATATACAAAGTATGAAGCATCCAGGTCTTCCACCTTTTAAAATATAAAGCTTTTAAGAAGTGAGCTAACGCCGCCACCGCCGGATCACTATCCCTATGCCGAGCTTTCTGCAACAAAAGTTGCAGGCTCGACAAAAATTAGCACATATTCATATAATTTGAAGAAACTTTTTCCAAAGAATTATACATCTTATGATCTATCTGGTATAATATGGTCAACACATGTCCAAGAATTTTGGTAGGTTCTTGGCCTAATATATCATGTATATCTTCTTTATTTTTCAAAATAATTGGACCCTACATTTAGAAAAGTAGTTCTAAATATAATGTCAGAATTTCCCATTTTTAAGTTAAATAAAAAATCTACATTTTTCATTTTTATTTTTCACAGAAGTAAAATGACCCCTTGACTAAGGGAAGTCCCTCATTTAAGGCATTCCTCATGTGGGTTTTTTTTGTTTTGTCCATGTGAAAAATAAAGAATAGTACATTAAATGATTGAGTATTTTAATTACATAAATAACATTTGTTACAGCAAGTGTAATATCAATAAATTAGTGAATAAACTACTATTTATTATCTTTATGGTAGTACTTCATCATTGAAGTTTGTCAATCAGCCATGCTTTTATTCTTATTCTGTGTAAGAACCTCCTTCCAGGTGAAAAACCACATGCCATGTTCACGATTTTAAAAAACAGAGGAATTCAACACAAGTTCAAAATCTAGGATGTTAGAATTATCTTGAGAGAAAACGTTTTTGATTGGCAGAAACATAGAATTTGATTGACTGAACAAGAATGTCTTCCTTGGACACAGTTCAAAATCTAACTCGAATGATTCAGCGCCCTCTATCGGTCAGTGTCCTCTCGAGCGTAGCGATCGATAGTGAGTCGGAATATAACGACTGGATTATTCGTGTTATACAAAATCGGGAACCATCATATTTTTCGTGTAGATTTTCACAAAATCGTGTTTTAGAGGGTTTTTCACGATCACGATAGTGCAATCGTGACAAAGGGTCAAAATCGTGTAATACACTTCTAAATCGTGAAAGTTGGCAGGTATGATCATGTTTCATTAAAATGTGTTATTCTGATTGGCTAATCTGGAATCTCGCATTATTCCTTTACCAACTTCATTACACAATAAAATTTATCAATCATGATGGCACGAGGTCCCACAATAAAGTGCACAGGTAAATTAAATAAAATCTTGATAAAAATTGTGTTTTCATGAATTTTTTCATTTCATTGAATGCCTTTTTTTTTGTAACTTCATAAGGTTGTAAAAGCGTTGACCATGCATACATTTTTAGAATGAAGCGCTTCCACATTCAATTCTTAATTGAGTGATCATTTTGAAAGTTTTATACCTTGGTCATAGAAAATGACTGAAGAATATCAGTTTTCTGCACTTTTTTCAGTAATTTTTAGTCGAAAAAAGCGAGACATAACTATCCTACATCCCATCGGTGTTGGTGGCGTCCACAAATATTCACTCTGTGGTTAAAGTTTTTGAAATTTTAATAACTTTCTTGAACTATCCTGTATTTCTACCAAACTTGGACAGAAGCTTGTTTATGTTCATATCATAGTATCCAGAAGTAAATTTTGTAAAAATAAAATTCCATTTTTTCTGTATTTTTCTTATAAATGGACTTAGTTTTTCTGCCAGGAACCATTACACTCACTCTGTGGTTAAAGTTTTTAAACTTTTAATAACTTTCTTAAACTATCCTGGATTTGTACCAAACCTGGACAGAAGCTTGTTTATGATCATAAGATAGTATCCAGTAGTATATTTTGTAAAAATAAAACTCCAATTTTTCTGTATTTTACTTATAATTGGATTTAATTTTTCTGCCGGTAAACATTACATTCACTCTATGGTTAAACTTTTTGAAATTTAATAACTTTCTTAAACTATCCTGGATTTGTACCAAAGCTGGAAAGAAGCTTGTTTATGATCATAAGATAGTATCCAAAAGTAAATTTGGTAAAAATAGAATTTTGATTTTTCTGTATTTTACTTATAAATGGACTTATTTTTTCTACCAGGAAACATTACATTCACTTTGTGGTTAAAAGTTTTTTTTAAATTGAGTACTGAGTACTTTCTTAAACTTTCCTTGATTTGTACCAAACTTGGACAGCAGCATGTTTCTTATCATAAGATAGTATC
Source organism: Mytilus galloprovincialis (assembly GCF_965363235.1). NCBI lineage: Eukaryota > Metazoa > Mollusca > Bivalvia > Mytilida > Mytilidae > Mytilus > Mytilus galloprovincialis. The sequence continues at coordinate 90,903,545 of NC_134839.1, forward strand.
CAGAAGTAAATTTTGTAAAAAAAAAATCCATTTTTCCTGTATTTTTCTTTTAAATGGACTTTCTTCCAGTTAACATTACATACAGTGTGCAGTTGAAGTTTTTAAAACATTTTTAAGATTCATAAACTATCCTGGATTTTTACCAAAGCTTCTGACAATCAAAAGGTAGTATTGAGAGGAATATTTTTATTGATTTTTTTCATCCTTTTTGTTGAGTGTGTAATTAACAGGAAAAGTAGGCGAGACACTGGGTTCCGCGGAACACTTACAAATTTTTATATGAAACAATTACATATCATAGTCATATCATTTTAAAGAAGTTAAAGATTCAGTATGAGTCTTGATCTGGTTTTGCAGAAGTTTTTGCCCAGAGTAAATGAAACTGTTGTCTCCTGTACATGAACCAAGATGCCAACCAATTAGAAGAACATGAAGTCACTTTGTAAAGTGTTTTGATTCTCTAAGGGGAATTTTATTGCTGTTTACATGTTTTAATAATTTTAAAAATATAGTACTATTTTTTATGCACATATTTCAGCCAAGGCCCTGACAATGCATGACATATCTCACAAGGTTGATGACAGTAGTGGATCAATAGGTCGACGTTATGCCAGAACAGATCAGATATCTATACCCTTTGGTATAACCATTGACTTTGATAGCTTAAAATCACCATTTACAGCCACACTCAGAGAAAGGGATTCAACTAAACAAATCAGGGCACCTGTAAGTCTACAGTATTTCCTTACTTTATATATTTTATTTACTCCCTGAGATAATTGTTAGGATTTATTGATTGTTTTGTGTAGTAGTATAGAAATTTTTGTAGCATATTGAACAGCAAAACTATTAATAGTATAAAAACGGTAAAAAATATAATCTTGATTTTTATATTTTTCAGAATAACTATGTTTTTCCCAAACATTTAGATTTTAACATCTAAGCAGCATGTTTTGTAAACTGTATCAAAAATCATTCAAGTTGTATACAATGTTAATATTTTACTCATGTTACCTTGAGTGAGTAGACCGTATTAAAAGTGGACAATGAAACATAATTCTGATGTAAAACTAAGATGCATATGATGTTGTAAGTCAGACAGATATGTATGTTTTATTTCTCGCTATCTTTGATAAACAAGAAGTAAGTCTTTCTAAGCATCTCACACCCTATTATTGCATGTTTAAAAATTTGATTAATTTTCAATAATATGAATGTATTGTGTATTAAAAGCAAATTCAATAAACCATTGAAAATCCAATGTTTTCTATTGCAGGTTGAAGAGTTGCCTAAAATGGTACAAGATCTTTCTATTGGCCGCAGGACATGGGATGATATACTCAACAATTACCCTTTGTTTGAACAACAGGAGGCTACAAAAGACAAATGAAATGATTAGTCTTAATATAGAACATTGAGTCACAGTCAACCACTGGCAGGTCACAAGAGATTGGTGTCTTTCATTGTATGCAATATTTATTGTACTAAGTATCATTTGAATTAAATTCGCTTACTTGATCAAATATTTCATTTGTTTCCTGAATAAAACTGTTTTGTTGAGCCCAGTTCTATATCCATAATGTATTTAAATAAAGACTGATGAGGATCTTATATCGACATGCCAGCAACTCAAGTTAACGAAAGATAGACATGTAGGTTAATTACAGCATTCTGTGAGTAATAAGCCCTTAATCTGCATGACAATGCCTGAATCGCCAAATCTATACAATTTGAATTTACATAGAAAACAAAAAATCTTACATCAATACAAAATTTCTAATTGATCAAAAACAGGAGGAAACAAAACAGTTCCAATACTGAGTTGGACAGCTACACTTTTGGAGATAAAGTAATACGTCATTACTCAATGCTTCTCTTATATATCTTTATTTGTTTTAAAACAAATGATCCATTTACACGTTTAAAATCAATCAAGAAAGAGACTAAGTTCAGACATTATAATAACTGATGACACATAATATGTAAAACAATTGTACATAATAATAAATTCAAGAATAGTTAACGTTAGATCATAGCATGTATGACTATATATGAAATCCTTTGATTTTACATGTCGAAAGGTGTAAATTGGCCAATGTTTTATTTTGCAAGATTACATGAACATCCTTTACAGGGCAATGCATCTGTTGGTTGAAGTTCCAAAGAAACATGTAACAGACCTATGATTGTTTAGGAATGCCTCTTTGGTTAGTATCATGAGAGTATATGTTGTCCGTCATCCTTAATTTACAAAATTCTCTCTGAAACTACTAGACTGAATTTAACCAAACAGAGCCACACTCTCATTAGGGTATCTTGTTTTAAAAAAGGTGTCCGATGCTGGCCTGTTGACTAATATGCCTCAAGCACATCAAACGATTGGAAAAAAATTGTCATATTCCTAACTTGGTACTGACATATCCATATGTAGCAAATGGTGGCTTAAATCTGGTTTTATAGCTTGCTAAACTTCTCAATTGATTGACAGTCGCATAACATTCCATTATATTGACAACAATGTGTGTGCAAAACAAACAGACATAATAGGTAAAATGTCAAAAAGTTGGGTACTGCAGTCAACAGTAACATTAATCACTATAAAAACAAACAACTGTCAACAAAGAAAAACAAATGACACATAGACGCTATATGGACAAAGCACATAACCAAAAACAAAAGACAAGAATACAAGGAATGACTATTGTACAATAACACAGTGTTGGGGGGTCACACCAAAGAATAAAATACAGGTTTTGTCGATTATCTTGAAAACCATATAAATAGAAAAAAATTGAAGGGATCAGAAATGTTTAGAATGACGATATATAACTACATGTATTATAAATATGAAGATGTGGTATGAGACAACCTTCCATCCATGATTCAAGTAACTGTACATAATAAAAAGTTAGCATTTATAGGTCAAAGTAGTCTTTAACGTGTTTGAGACGGAGCCTAGGCTAACACAAAACAATGCTATATAGGGCTATTGTCCATGTACATATAAACTACAAGACAACTTCTTATAGAAGTTATTGGCCATAGATCTACAAAAAAAGTAAGCATTGAAGATCTCATCAGACGACTTCATATTGGAGTAATTGCCCTTTCACGAAAGAGTTTATAATTTTTATTTTGCGCTTTTGCCCAATATGAATAAACAAAAAGATGAGCCAGACAAGATCTACAAACTGTTGATTGTTGAAATTGTCTGACGATCCCTTGTTGTAATTATTGCCCTTTAAAGAAGGAGTTTTTGCTTTTTAATGACAGTTTTTACTGATATTTTAATTTCTGCCTATTATTTTGGAAATAATAAGATATGGATACATGTATAAACTTTAAATAGCAAAAATTAACAGGAAGAAATATAAATAAATCAAGTTTTGCCAAAATCGTAAGTAAATTTTTATTGGAGTGATTGCCCTTAATGGCAATTTGTTTGCCATATTTTGTGTTATTGGCAAAAACTAAAAAATATAGAGAGAAAGTGTGAACAGATTTTTTTATCAGCAATACAAGATCAACATTTATGAGATTTTTCTCCGGAACTATATTCTAGACCACAATGTCGAATATTGTCCATTGGTGAAGATACACTAAGAGTTAGGTGAGCTCTATATAGTATATAGTTTCTACTTGAGTTTTTAATTTATCAACGACCTGAGTTTTGTTGACACTCGTATTAGCGTGACCGTCCGACCGGATTATACATAAATGGGGAACTAACACAGACGCAATTTGGAGGCTAAGACGGGATGTTGCCAATATTTAGTTCCTATAACACTTGTTGCACATACAAGCTGAAAATGTATCGAAAGGTGTGGTATAGGTATGATGAGGTATACGATATATCACTGATGGACTCATTTTTGAAGTAGGAAGATATTTTCCATTGAACTGATTTATTTTCTACATAAGAAGATGCCTGTACCAAGTCATGAGTAAGACAGTTGTTATCCATTCATTTGTTCTTATGATTTTGGTATTTGATTAGGGATTTTCCATTTTCCATTTTCCTCGGAGTTTAGTATTTTTGTGCATTACCCGGTCATTTCTTTTGGAGTTGTCATCTTTTTTTTTACCTAGATTTGCATCGTCTAACAATTAAGAGTGACCTCCAGAAAGCAAAATACCATTGATCAAATGGGAGGAGATTGGCTGAATACGTTATGACACTTTATCTGAATGGATCAACGCTTTTCGGTCTTGCATTTCTGAGGTGTATTCAAAATCTACGGTGCACAATGAACATACACAGGTTTCTAGATATCTGAAGAAGCCATAAGATGCTAGTGTGAATCCTCTCTACACATGCAATGTTATTCCATCCGAAAAAGCTACAAACACAATTGTTTTTATATGCAGAAATCATTATGTGGACGTTCTAACTTAAGAACTTCGAGTTCCCAGCAAAACTAGGAATGCCCCATAAACATTTTACACTGTACAAGAAGAATAAGATTTGAGAAAATCACAAAGCCGTCCTAACCGCCTTTTGTATTAACATAAGCAAGAACGATTGCAATTTCCCGTCTATATACTTGGTAGCGAAGCTTCCTGCATATCCTTATGAAGAACCATATATAGAGCGGTTGTCGATATACCGTTAAGCAACTTCAAATCTGTTTAAAGTTTTTACACCATTCTTTCTCTAGTAATATGTGTCCTTTAGAAATACCGTGGTGATGTGTATTCATCAAGCTCACCAACTGTGCCAATCAGTTCTACATATCTTCTTCAACATCTTCAATCACAATCTTTATAAAAGAGGGACGAAAGATACCAGAGGGACAGTCAAACTCATAAATCGAAAATAAACTGACAACGCCATGGCTTAAAATGAAAAAGACAAAAAGACAAACAATAGAAACATGACACAAAGTAGAAAACTAAAGAATAAGCAACACTAACCCCACCAAAAACTAGGGGTTATTTTGCAGTTTTTTTAAAACTTAGATTTTTCTACGCGTTACACTACTTTTTCCTATGCTCAATTGAAAGATGGACTACATGGCTCTCACTAAACAAAAAGTCAAATGCAGATACAAATTCCATGTTTCAGGTTATAACAAATATAACTAAGTGAAGATTGTAAAGAACATCACTGATTCCTATCATTAAATGTACAGACGCTCATTAATTGATATGCAGGAATTTTCAGGAATGTCAACGTTGGTTTAATATTCGACATTAAACATTCAACATTCAAATGATTGTATTTTTTAGCACTTATTTTTAATATTCAACAATCGATTTCAACATTCAACATTTAAAATACTTTTTGTAAAGCTTTTTTTTCAATTTTGTTTTTCAACATTCGTTTTCAGCATTCGATTTACCACAATCAACATTTGTTTTCAACATTCGATTTTAAACATTCAACAATCGTTTTCAACATTCAACATTAGTTTTCAACATTCAACATTAGTTTTCAACATTCAATATTCGTTTTCAACATTAAATATTCGTTTTCAACATTCAACATTCGTTTTCAACATTCAATATTCGTTTTCAACATTCAATATTCGTTTTCAACTTTTAAATATTCGTTTTCAACATTGATATATGAGTTGTACAAGATGTGGTATCATACATTTCATTGGGTGCTTGTATCTCATATAGCTCAGTAACCTTTAAAATATCCATACTACCAAAACTAAAAGGTATGGTATATATGTTGATCTTTTCCCCGATATTGACACAGATGAACGAAAAAACTAAGCTATATTAGACACGTAACAATTTTAGTTTTACTATTGTCACCTTCCAATTTCTCAGCAGTATTCGCTGTCCCATTGTGAGGCGTATACATATTTTAATTGATACGTTATACGCGTTCGTCTCCAAATTTTACAGACTGTTTGATTACTCTGGTTTCTCTTTACACAAAACAGTCATTCCCAAAAAATGGGTACAATTACAAAATTTCAGTGTCGCCGGCAAATAACCACAAAATGCAAGCTTAACATATGTCACAGATAATCTTTTTCGTGTTCTAAGTGATTAATATGTATACTAAAATAAAATTATATTCTTTTGTGATGTATATCGTAAATATATTTGTGTGATTTTCTATTCAATATACGGAAATCACACGAATTCCGAATGTCGCCAAGAAAAACTCCAAATATCGGTGTGAATTAAAATACTTTATTTCATCTAAATCATGATTAGATTTGCTTTTTTTATTTGACACTATATTGATTTTTATCCACAAAAATATTTTAGAATCAAAAGTTATAATATACACTTTGATTTACCCATTAAACCAATGTCGCCGATAAACGTATAACCTACCGTAACGTATCTTTAGGTACAGTCAAAACATATTTATATGATTGGAAATCATGCCCAAAGTGACTTTAAGCAAAGTTGATACATCAAATTTTAAAATCCTGCCTTTAACTTTTATTGCAATGAAACGAAAAATAAAAAAAGATCTTCTCTTTCTCTTTTTTTCGATTGTCGCATATAAGAATCCAACCTACGTAACGCGTATTTTGGAACGCACTAACCAAGAACAAATCAAAATGATGATTATTTCATTGAAAGCACCCATAAAGCTTCTCAATAATCAGTTTTGAGAAAGCAACTCAACAATATTGTTACATATTTCCATGTATAATGTAAATAAAACTAACCTCCGTTTAAATAACCTCCGTGACGCAGTTATTTACAGTTAAGTTGTCAGACTTTTCTATCAGTATCAGCGGCTGCCGACACTGCCGAAAGTAATTTTTTTAGCAGACATCATTTATTATAAAGAAAACAGACAAACAAAATACAGATTTTAAGAAAAAAAATGTTGTTTTGAGAAAGGTAGGTTAACTTGTTTTTTCCCTATTATGTGAGCAACATTATAACGTTTAATAAACGTTATATCAGCCATTTTCTTAGATTTAAAATAGTCTACAACACAACTTGTGTAATTACGACGACAATCATAACTTTAACTGCGGTTTATGGAAAACATTTTCAAGATTATTTAGGACTCATCAATGTAACGGAGGTTATGCAAATAAACAAAATCTAAAGATGCATGTAAACACGATCATACCAATTGAAATTCTTGTACATTGTTATAGATACCAAATCAGTTCATCAATTATCACTAATAAAAATCAAAAGGTGATGTCAATCATAGACGACATCATTGATTTACGTAACGGAGGATAGAAATTTGAGGAAAAAAAGTTTTTTTTTCTCCAACAGGACTTTACTCTTTTTAGATAACGATTTACTAAGAAAAATGTTTAATTCTGTTGTCTTGTTTGTCATTTAATTCTAATATTTACATTCATTTATATGTTTGCTGTTGGTAAGAACTGGAATTGTCCGTTATGGAGGTTTTAAATGTCGTTACGGAGGATAGACATTTTCGAAATGAAACTATTTTGACTCCAAAACTTCATAGTTGAGTATAATACATACATTATGGTGTGAAGGAAGATGACATTATCTGTATAGAGCTAATCAAATTAAGTTGAACAGTATTCGGTTTAGGTAAAACATATTTTTGAGTGAAAGTTTATGAATCGTTACGGAGATTTTGACAAGAACAAGTCCATTTGACTAAAAGAAACATATAACTTGATAGAAAACAGTTTTTTATTTTGTAATGTCATTAAATTGTTTAGAAAAGCTAGCATTAAAGAGTTAAGTGTTATTATGTATCAGCATTCAGATACTGGTTTGATATCAACCTCCGTAACAAAGATGGGGGTGTGGATTAATACAAGCATAAAAAATACATACAAGTGATTAAAAACATAAATAATAGGGTTTTTCCTGGAAAGCTGTATTATAAAACTAAAATATTATACAGCATAACATTTCATTAGTTTAAATTTATTACTAAATAAGTTGTGAAAACTACTTATTTGAATTATTTTTTAAACACTATATTAATTCAGACCTTAAAATTGGTATTTGCTTTCAATATATACAGAATAATACGTATAAATCAGTTTGCTATGGTGGTAAATGTAACCCATTTCACATGAGCCTGGATTTAAATCTTGTGTTTTTCTCTAATGCAATTTTTAAGATGACTTTATACAACACTAACCTCCGATACGTTCATACTTACCTTGTCTTACAAAAAATGCTAAAACTAGAAAACAACTAAAATGGTGTAAGTAAAAATTAAAAAAATGACAGACTAGATATAGACAAAGAAGAAAACAACACTCTCTCTCTGCTCAGTTGAAATTTATTTTTTAACAGTGTCTACATTCGAATTGTACCCATTTTTTGGGAATGACTGAAAAGCGGCTGTCGTGTGTTTTGAAGGAAGAGAGACAGAAATGGAGACATGTTTGACGGCCACAATCGTCTGAATTTGTTGCCCTTTGATCACCAGTTAATACTGTTGTCTTTATTTAGACATAGATTAATTTGTCTTAACTTTTAATTAAAAAAATGATGACTATCATAGATGAATTAAGTAAAGGAGATGTAAAATTTAACAACGAAAGCACAACTCTATCACAAAAAGGTCGTCGAGATTTCATCTAATGGAACTGACAAATAACTAATTGGTTAGAGTCGAGACGAGCTGAAAATGAAAATTAAGATCATCAAACCAATGACACGAAAATTCATAGATGGTAAAAACATTCAGATATCAACACATTAAAATCAGGATCATTGCAATGTTCATAGATAAAATCCTACATTTCTTCCCAGAGTAAAAGATTAAGACATTAGTATTGAACACCAATATTATAATCGTGGATGGTTTTTAATTCATGGTGAATACAATTAACACTATAATAGATTAACATAATTTGAAGAAAGAATGAATTTTATTATTTTGTCTGATCCTTTAAATCCTACAATGTTGCCCCCCCCCCACACACACCCCTTACCCCTGTTAATCGTTTATATAATCCAGTACTTAGATCATCCATGATGTATTTTTGCCAATTTGTGACGTCTCATCACATTTTAAAACGGGTTAGTCAAAGGTTGGCTTTTGATTATCTAAATTGATTGGCCATGATTAATACATTTTGCTTTACCTGAATGACAAATTGTTTATTACATCCTATTTCTCAATTACCTAACAAAGAACTATAAAACGTAAATTATCATGGAATTAATATTGGCCTTATCTTCTGCCAAATGGGGGAGTAAAATTCAAATGAATTCTCATTCATTACGCAATCAATGCAATGGTGTATGAAGAACCCCAATTAATAAAGAATTTGTTGTTTACTAACAGGTTTTGAATGAGAAAACACTGAAACAAACTTATATATTTCATTTAGAAATTTAAAAGTTCATTCCAAATATGTTTAGGAAAATGTCATTAGATTGACGTTATTGGAAGATTCTTAAAAAAAACTTCTATCATATACATCAGAATTGTAATTATTGGTTGATCGTTGATATCTAAGACCAGTTGCTTTGCTTTGGAATAATTTTGTAAAACATGATCTGCTTACTTTTCCGGGCTCCTCCTTTTCGTGGGTTCATGTTGCTAAGTCTATGGTTCTTTATTCTATACTTTTGTTAGTCATTTGGTTATTTTTTTTACCATGGTATTGTCAATAGATATAAGAAAATGTGGTATGAGTGCTAATGAGACGACTCAGTATTTTTTTTGACTTGTGAGCTTGATTATCTCTTCGACATGTTTCGCCTCTAATTTATGTCCAATTATGTGCTTGATCGGTTGGGTTGTGTGAAAGTGGTGTGATTCTGTCGCAGAACTATAGTTGTTTATGTTAAAAGGTACAGATAATGCGATGCAAGTCTTCGACATGTCATCTCGTTAACACGAAGTACGTAAAATCTAATTTTGAATTATGTTTCAAGTTGCAACTGAAATCAAAATTCCAGGGAAAGAATTCTGGAAACTTAGATCATTCGCATCGAATACAGTACAACAAACCTTTTGTGTTAAAAGCTCATATAAACAAATGAATTTAAATAAACACTACGGCAATGCTTTGATTCTTTTGTTTCTAGTCAATGTTTAATTTCTGTTTCTTATTCTTGAAATCTTACATTATAAATTATTCTAATGACATATACACTGCAGTAAAAGTTTTCAAAATACCGAACTTTTTGACAATACATTTTTGAGTCTAGTGGATTGATATTCTAGCACTCAATCAATCCTATGAGTGCCGATTGCGCCCTTTGCATAACGACAATTCCATGTGTTCATTTCATAACTTATGAAAAACTGTCTTAAAAGAAGAAAAAACACGCTTTTACAGCTGACTATGCAATATGGGCTTTGTTGAAGGCCACACGGTGACCTATAGTTGTTAATTTTTGTGTCTCTTGGTCTCTTGTGGAGAGTTGGAGAGTTGTCTCATTGGCAATCAAACCACATCTTCTTTATCAGAATACTGATTTATATTTCCATCAGATATTATTAGTTACATAGTGTCGTAGTGACCTCATCTGATATGTATGGGGTGAGTGAATTCCATATGAGGTCAGAGCGAAGCTCAAATCCCTGTATGGAATTGACTAACCCCATATTTATCATATTTTGTCACTAGAACCTTGTGTAACAAACTAATCTTACCGACTATCTTAACAGATATACTAGTGCCAGTGACCCATCAACGTGAAAAATCTTCAATATTAAGAACCTATACTTCCAATGGTATACACAAAAAACAAAAACCAACAATGACAACTTAGTAGCTTTTAATGTGTTTTATGAATTTTTTTCAACCGTTAATCATCTATCTTTTAACCAATCATATTCCTAGAAATGTATAGGAGGTGAGATAAATTTTCCTTCACACATAAATGTTATTTTCAAGGCTCTAGCTTACCTGGTAAAGGTTATTCCAGTACCACGTGTCAATCTAGAATTCTTTAATACAACCTCACCCGAATGTCTATATTGAAACAACAATACATATTCATAAAATGATTTATTAGGTTTTCATTATTCAACTTTGCATACAATGAATATTTTTGGCGTGACAATGCCACTGAATATAACATTCAGAAGTGAAAAGCACATCGGAACGCTCATATTTCATTTCACTGTTACAACATATCACTGCAATCAGAATGTTTATGTTGACAAAGTAGTTACATTTATTTTATTTGCATTATGCATATTTTGCACGATATAATGTGTTTTCACCCCTAATGAAATACACATACATTTATATATATATATAATCCAAACAGAAAAAAGATAACATTATAGGTATTGAATTATAAAAAAATACTTTATGATGTAAATAATGCTAGAGTTTGGGGAAAACTGGCTTGGAATGAAGATTTATTGTGTATGAAATATGCAATTAAGGGATGCTGAGGATATCGAACATCCAAAAATGTTTATGCTATGTTGTGTCTTAAAACAGATTGTGTATGGCACTCAATGAATACATGGAGGTTTGAATGCTAATCTCAAGTCTTTTAATTGGATATCCAGTGCAGTGTTTTTGATTTATTTAGCACCTTAAAAGGTAACATAATAATTAAAATGAATTCAAATTGAGTTTCAAATCAATCAAAGTTTAGTGCTTTAAGCTTAAAAAATTAGGTAAATTTAACGCCATACGTGCAAAGTGGTGTTTTTACGAAAGAGGCAGTGAAATGCCATGAATTTGGAACTCTTAATAAAAAAAAGGGAAATGGTGTTTCCTTTGAGAATCTCGGTTAAGTGAAGAGGTTCTGGAATTTAACATATAGGTTACAAAATCCTATAGAAATTTGATATCATATATATACAAAACATTCAATGTGTACCCCACTGAATCTTTCCTAAATTTATTGAAAAGAAAATAAGGAGAAATGGCTTTGACTGCAAATCTGGGTAACTGATTTAAAGCAAATGTAGCATACGATTTAGATTTAAATCCGAACTTTATCATAAAAAATAGCATAAAAAGTTGCATAAATGAAGTAAAATATACAAAAACATGCATTATACTATAATACGTCGCTTTCATTTCCTTCCTGTACTTGGCGCTAATAATAATTTGTGCAAATACAAAACTCATATCTTGAAATAAATAAATGTGACACGCACACATTGTCACTGTAGCACACAATCTTTGCATCAGTTAAGATAATATAATAACAAATAGGTATAAAAGACGCCAGAAATATTATTAAATTATTTTATAGAAAAGATATAAAAGATGTAGAATGAAAGACTTTCGCATTATCACACAATACAAATTCATTTTCTTGTCAATAAAACATTAAACCTCAAAAGACAAGCGAAAGCGAAAGTTGAGGCCGTTATTCATTGGCACTAATTCTAGTATATTGACAGCTAATATTTCGGCAAGCTTTTGATACCTTTCAACATCTTACATTAGGTTTAGTTTCCTCAAATGAAATTTTACAACTGATTTCCTTTATTAGATTGGTATATTGTATAGGTTCATAGAATGGTAGAGGTATGATAACAGACAATAATAGACCACTTCGTAATAAATGAATTCATGGGACAAACAATTGCCATATCAAACCATCTAGTTGAGAATATATTAATTGTTACATATTATTGTAGCAGTAAATATTTAGCGATGGTCGTTTAAAAGAAAATCAGCATAAATAGAAGTGTCAAATATAATCGTATGAAAATAATAAACAGTTTTGATTGTTACATTAGTGATAAAATAATAGCTTTTATCATTCCTCTAACATTGTTTTTACACAAATAATATCTTATAAATTATACATTTGCATAGACATCTAACATAGATATAAGCACTTGTGTCGTTTATGTAATTATATATGAAGGTGCTATTGTGAGAAACAATACTCAATACAAAGTGTACATAAAACATTAGCGCTATAAAACCAGGCTCAATCCAATATTTTCTACATTTGAAAATGCCTTTACAAATTAGGATTATGAAAGTTGTTGTCCATTCGTTTGATGTGTTTTATCATTTGATTTTGCCATTTTCCGTTTTGAGTTTTCCTCGGAGTTCAGTATTTTTGTGATTTTTCTTTTTTCTCATGTTATCATGCAACTAAATATCAGTGACTGACAAAATAAATACACAGAAACCTTTCTCTTACTTGACCCATTAACTCTAGTTCTTTTTATAGATCTGTATCTTTAAATCTTATTTTCTTTTTTAGGTATTTACCTCTGACAGGTGCGTTTGGGAGGAGTCGAGTAATGTTTGTATATAAGAATTTTAAGCTTATTTAAAAATAGGCTTTTCCGATAACATACCATTGCAATAACAGGGGGTTTGTTTGATATGTTATATACATGAATGATGTGCATCTTTTAACGCTATTCAAAACTCTCATATCATATATTATTTAAATGTACATGGGTAAATAGTTTTGTGTGACGCATTGTAAATGGACAACTTGTTCTTTGGTGTACAAACAGTCGTACAGCAATGGAACTGTTCCAGTCAACAATGATATCCTTATCTTTAGGATCATCTCCCCATATGTTTCCGATTAAAGGTGATAATATATAATGGTTACACAACACGAAAGATCGGAACATCAAGTGCATAGTAGTATCAATACACTAGTTGGTCAGATGTATTTACGCCAGCCTCATAAACCAAATTACATTTATGTTCAAATTAGCGTTTTGTGCAATGCAAATATATCTATGAGTATGAAGACGCTCAGTTTGGTATATATGTGGGTAAATTGAATTACATATATATCATATAAACGGTATGTTAATAACCACGGAACAGTCAGGTTCATAAAAATAACTGATATGCCTATTGTTCTTGACTACAAAATCTACAGTGCGCTTATTCTCTACTTTATTTTCTACATTTATGTTGATTTCTTGTTGACTTGATGGCACGTGGAAAGAGTCTTTGACGAATGGATTTACAACCAGTCTTTTGGCTCGAACTTTGAACTTTTGAACTTTGACGTAGTTTAAGAATCCTTTCTCTGCAAACTACACATCTCAAGGGTAGACATCTTTGAGAGACAGCACTTTGTATTGTTTTTATAAAACACATACGACATACAACTTTATGGCCACATGGGAAGGTACGCATCGTTGCCTTCGCAGACAAACAGATGACACACTAAAAAATAAAAATATAGAAAAGAGTAATCATTTTCAAGAAAACGATATCTATCAATTAACGCTTTTAAATATATTGAATATATAAAAGTAATTGACAAATGTTTGTTGCAAAATGCAAATGTAAAAAAATGCACATTATAGACATAACAAAATCTTTACACCGAAATTTTAGTTTTACCTGTGTTAAAAGGCATACTGAAATACATTCACTTGTCGCATTACAAACAAAAGACACATGTAGCAGTTATCAATGATTATCAAAGAGTACTGGTTGATTGCTTTTTTTGTTTTCATCGTTGAAATATCCCCTATTGACAGTATGAAGAATAGCAGGAAAGGCTATGTTGGCATATTGGTCGGTTCAAGGTTTCATCATAACACTATAGAATTACTGTATGAATAACAAGACGCGAGGAATATGCATATTAATTTTTAGACCAATAATACCGACATTGCAAGGCGTATTTACAATAATGATTCTAGAAGACAGTATCAGCACAATGCATTAAACCTTCTCTGACGAAGAACAAAAAGCAATGAGAAATCTAAACATTGCACAATTCAAACTTATTCATTGCACATAAACTTGAAGTGGAATCAATATCAAAAAGTTAGTCATTTCCAGCAACAGGTAAATTGTTAAGTTATATAATCTTGTAAAAATTAGAAAAAGTTTTCCACTAAAATTACTTCAAACATAAAATGAAAGAAGCCTGAACATGACATGAGCATATTATTTTTTAAATGCTTTGGTTATAGCAATATATATATACAAAAATAAAGATGAATTTAGAACAGCCAAGAAGTGGTGTACAAAGTAAAATAACAAATATACTGAACTCCAGGGAAAGTTCCAAAAGGAAAGTCCTTAATCAAATGGCAAAATCTAAAGCTTGAACACATCAAACTAATAGAAACCAAATGTCATATTTCTGAATTGATACAAGCATTTCCTTATGTAACAAATGGTAGATAAACCTGGTTTTATAGCTAGCTCAACTTCTAACTTGTTCGACAATCGCCTAAAATTCGCTTACATTGACGACAATTTGTGAACCACACTAACAGATATAATAGATAAAAATGTCACTAAGAAGATACAAATCAAGATAAAATACGAAATCTGATTAAAAAGCATGAACTCCAAAGGAGCGGTGCAAGTGTATAGTGGTGATAGTATACTAAGTAAGTATAAGGGTATGTGGTATCCAGCTTTGCATGCGTCGTCCGACATCTATCAATTCTCAATATTTCACAATTGATTTTACAAAGAAGACAATATTATGTTATTTTAAGGTCAAGTACTACGAAACATGTCGCTTGTCAGTAAATACAAAAAAAAAATGTATACAGATACAAGTCGACGTTCTTGATTATTTTCCCTTTTCAACATCACAACTGTTTTTGGTGATATCCATTTGACGTGGCTCTCTATCTCTGTGCAATTATAAATCCCGTCATTATGTTATGGTAAATCTTTGTATTCTCGTCTTTCATTTTGTCAATATGCCTTTTTGTGTTTCTTTGTTACATATGACGTGGCTGTGTACTTATACATCCCGTTCTTATGTTATTTTGCTATGGTATTTTTTGTATTCTTGTTTTTCATCTTTTACTAGTGTGCTTTGTCTATATGCCTCTTTGTGTTGTTTTTTTTTTTGCTACTTATTTGTTTGTTTTTGAAGTGTTTAAGTTCATAATACAAGATTTTATGTTGTAACATTATTTTGGACATTTTCCCATATAATGCCTATTTTTTTTGGTCACAAATTATCAATATAATAAAAATGTATCCGATTGTCGTACAAGTGAGAGGTTTATCTAGCTTTAAACCATGTCTTAATCACCATTTTTTACATAAAAGAATGCATGTAACAGTCAGGAATATGACAGTCTTTATCCATTCGTTTGATGTGTTCGAGTTTTTGATTTTGCCATTTGATGACAGACTTTCCGTTTTGATTTTTTCTAAGAGTTCGGTATTTAGTTATTTTACTTTATATTTTACGTATCGGTCAACCAATTCGTGATGGTGTCCGTAAAACGTATGTAGTGTCAATTTTAGTAGATTCCAGTTGCTCTTCGTCATACCTTTGTTGAAGCAGTTTGTGTGAACATGCAGGAAGTTATCATCGCGTTTATAATAGAATCTGGTTTGATATTTGACAACATAGAGTTAAAGGTCAAGATATCAAGCAGCTCTTTTACTTTTGGTAGTATCCTTTATCTACAACCAATTGTGATATGCGAGTACAAAAACAAGTCGACCAGTAGAGACTCATAACAGTTATTCATTGGAACAACAACTGTTTGTTTAAATGTTAAAGAACTAAACTAAAAAAATTTGTTGTTGATAAAAATAAAACACATTTCTGATACCATTTTTTATGTGTTTTAAACGGACTTCTTCACTAAGTCACTATTTTGATTATATAAAACAAGAAATTTGCATTTTCGATTTGTATAGATCAAGCTCTGTTTATTTGAACATAAGAAAATTGTAGTGAACAGGGCAATCAAAGGAACATTCATTTATTTGGCCTTTTTAACTTTTTTGGATTCGAGCGTCACTGATGAGTCTTTGGTAGACGAAACGCGCGTCTGGCGTAAATACAAAATTTAATCCAGGTATCTATGATGAGTTTATTTATTACTGTGAAATTCAGCAGATATCAAGACAGCAGATTTTCTTCTTTTTTTCAAGTTAAAACGAAAGTAAAGAAGGACGAATGTATAATTTTATAAAATTTTCTGTTTCGTGAATTATGTACGGTCTATGTTGGATTCCAAGGGTTTTTTTTTGGAATTCAAAGTACTTTATTTAGCCTTTTAAAAATGATTTGGCGTATAAACGCAATATTTGTCAATGCTTTGTCTTCATGGACAACCATTCATGTGCCTTGAAGAGAGTTGGAAACCTGTGTGTTTCTTTTGTATATTGTACACTGAATGCGATTCGAAGATCTTGACTATGTGTACTATTTGTTTGTTTTTGTTTTTGTTCTTTTTCTTTTTGCTACAGCAAATTCAAAGCCTGGTAACTGGTAATATTTTACAGTCACTGGGTCGATACCACTACTGCAAGTTTCGTCCCCGAAGTAAACATCAACTCAGAGGTTACCACATTAAATATCATTGTAACAAGTTATGTTAATTTTCTGAAAATTTACTATGACCAGGTATAGATTACCTTAGCCATACTTGGCAATACTTTTCGGAATATTCAGGTTGAAATTATCTTCGACTTGTATTTGATTTAGCTTTCCAACTGCTTTGAATTGAGCACCACTAATTAGTCTAATGTAGACAAAACACTCGTCAATCATAACAAATTACAAGCCTGGAATCTTTGATGAGTTTTTTTTTGCTGTTGAAATGAGACGATGTAGAAAAGAGCATTTGAAAAAGAAGTTTAAAGCAAATAAAAATCAAAAGTTAATATTAATGTAAAGTATTTGTAGAAATTGGGGTTGATAAACACGGAATCTAGTTCAATCCATTGATTTACGAAACAAGGAGCTAATAAAATATAAATCTGATATGTAAAAGTTCCCTAATAGTGCAATGGCATTATTTATTCAGTCACATAATTGTTTTAATTCATTTACTGGACATGTCTATGTTGCATGACTTTTCTATGTTTTAAAGGTCAATAGCCTGATCTGTCGATCTAGCTTTATCCGTTTCATTGATGTTAAAATGCGTCTTAAATAGTATTCGCGATGTGCCTCACATTATCATTTCCTGTCACATACATTTATCGGACATTAAACGACGTAAGTTATTTCCTTGAAATTAACTGAGCAGAAAATAAGTCAATTAGAAATCCTGGTACCGATATTTCATATGTCGACAAGAGTCTAAAGTCACATATTCATTCTGAAAACACGTGCTATATTTCCAATTTTGTTAATTGGAAATTTTAAAACATTTTGATCAGTTCCAATTTACAAAATAGGAAATATAACACATGCTGATTTAAATATCTTCTGTAATTAATAGGCTATTATGTACAACTATTTTCAATATAAAACGCGTTTTTAAATAACAATAGTCCTTTTTTTTTAAAACAATAATTTATTGCGCAAAACAAAAATTAAACTGCTAACAAAATGGTATCTGTATTTTAAGTATAGTATAAGACAGTTGTTTTCAGTCTCGTTTAAAAGCTGATGTTTATGAAAAAAAAACTATTTTTACGATGCATTACCCGTAGTGTATATTTGTTTTGAATGTAATACTGTCTGACTAAAACATCGAAAGATGACTTGAGAATAACTTTAAGAAGAATACATACTTCGTCGTCTGGTGTGTCTTGTAAATAGTCAAACTCAGTTTCGGATTCATCTATTTTTGCTAAAAGTCTACCCTGAAATAAAAAAGCAGTTATATATTATTTAATTAGGCTTCACAACTAATCTCTTCCATATTTGGTGGTTTTATTTCGTCTAAAAAGTATTCCGTTTCTTTTTAATTAAGCTTAGACAGTCTTTGAGTTTCACGTAAAAAGACACGCAAACTCAAAACAAAAAATATAGAGGAAATGACCTGTCAAAAATGATTATTTACAAAGAATTATACTTGTCTATAACCAGACTGTTTATGCTTTTATTACGAAAAACAATACTTCGAGATCAGTGTGTCTAATGAAATTATTAAATAACGACATTTGCAGCTATGCGCTGCAAGCCAGGTTTCTTTGAGTCTATGTACAAGAATTTTAATTAAATACACATCCAGCAATATTCAAAGCGTTTGTATGGAGGTAAAGTTTTATTATGTTATGCCTTGATACTCCCTAAATCAAAGGCTTGTGAGTACTAGTTTTGCTATGCTGAAGACAGTTTGTCCTAATGTAAGAATGGGGAGATTTACCGGTAGTCTGCTTTATATCTTTACGTACATCTTAAAAATGACAATGAAGGGTGGTTTTGAACTTTACAATACAAAATGATGATTTTGCAACAAACCATAAACACCTGCATAATTATGTACTATGTATCTACCAGTCAATATGCTATTCTTTGGTTTGAGGTCATAAAACTTTCGAGTATGAATATCGTATCCACTTTTTGTCGTTTCGAGCACATATTTTGTACTAACAGTACTGGGAAAAGTTTTTTAACCAAGGGTCCAGGGCTTGGTTTTGATAACTACTTTTGTTATCATCATTTCCTTGATAGAGGTTTATTGCTGAAAGAAAAGCTATTGTGCTGAGAGTAAAGTTTATTTTATCCATTCTAAAGTTATACATGCGCACACGATGTGGTTAAACGTTATGAAATGGATGTTTCACAGGTGACGACTTGTATGATACACTTGCTATTACCACAATCAAACCTCCTTTTCTTCAATTGTGATTTTATCGAAAGCGACTTATCCCCATGTCTTTACTTGTACTGACAAATACGACGGAAGCCACCAGTGTAACAGAAACTGATTACTACTCAGTGGAACCTGAGTTCACCCTTGTTTTGGATGGGATTTGTATTTCTCGGTCTCAAGTTTTCTGTGAACTGTTTTGTATTGTTGTTTGGGTTTTCGTCGTTTTTCTTTAATGTAATGGTATTTGGTTTTTTTTAATTGCCTTTTCTTTATTCCATCTATATTTGTGGTAAATAGAAATTATGTAAATGAATTGTTTGGAATTAATCATTGATCAAAATATTGAAAATCATTAAAAATTCTGACATTATTTATTAAAAAAAAGGCTTTCCCATCGATTTTTTTCTGAACGAAATTCTATTCAAAAATTTGAAAAGGATAAGGTCGGCACATTATCAAGAAAATTATCAGTAGAATGACATTTTTCAATTCCTTAGTGAATCTCATATTTCTCTTCTTCAGTTTATAGAAAAAAATGGCTTATAATACTTTTTATTGAACAGAAAACTGTTCAGAACCAAACAAAAGGATCCTGAAGATAACGAATCATTCGATGTGAAGGTAACACAATGCAAACATAAAATATTCCGAGATTTTCAAATTGCCATGGTCAATTCAAATCGGCAATTTCTTTTTAGAAAACATATGACTTATCATCTAAAAAATTTCTGGACAAGAGAAACAAGTAAAAGGCAAATAAATGAAACTCCGATGCAGTATTTTAATTATATATACAAAGTGAAAAATTACTGATGGAAAAATTGATTATTAAGTACTCTACGTGGGAAATCTTTCAAAGGGAATTGGATAGATCGAACAAGATACTACTAATCCCTACTGTATGACAACCATACTTAAATTTGCTTTACTTCGTTGGTAAAAGCAGTTACAAATTTAAGGTTTTGAGACTTAAAATGTCCCTGTATTAAACTCTAAAAAGGTCATCTTCAATTATAATATAAAAATAATCAATAGTTTCAATATTTCATGCATCTTCACTACTTGAATCTTACACTAACAAATGCCTTGCTATATTTGTAAATGACTCCTTTTAAACATAGTTAACAACAATCAAATAACACATTATTTTTTTTTATGATAACGTTGGATAAGAATTGGACTCGCAGGCTTTTTGCAACTTTCTAGTCTGAAAACATTCACAAGTATTCATGCAGTTCATTAACAGTTGTTCACTTACTTAATATTAGAAAATGTTATAAGTAGAATAAATACTGACGGGCTCCATTAGGAAGTAAAGATAACCGTACCCGTCCCATTGTTGTAGAAATAGTAAACAAAATAAACAGTCAAAATCGGCTTCAATTTAGAAAATAAGAAATAGCCCCAGAAATGGGATTAAAAGATCTCACTATCAGTATATAAATTGTAAATTTCCTAGCCGAAAATGTGCATTACCACTACAACCGATTTAATCATTTTGACTATTTGGTCCAATTCTCAAAACAAAGATATACTCATTAATATTCAATATTGTCAATTTTAACAAACTGACGTATGAAGTAGCACAGCAAATAAAAGAATTTTCAGAAATTTAAGCAACAAAAATGAATTCCCTCACGATAAGTTTATTTAAATGTAGTGAAAATAGCACCTTTACTCGTAGTAGAACTTTTGTTTGCTGCAGACATGAATAAGACATTACATATGTTGCGTTTTTCAGGAAGCAATAAAACAGTAAGAACATTGTGGTGTTATACAGATCAAGTCATGATCTTCAAGTCATCTGTATAGAATTCTCTGAACTGTATTGTACATAGAAATAATAAGTTTGGCAAACCACGACAGCATGTTTTGCTGTTCCAACAATGGATACGAACACATATCACTCACGCATCATTCAAGATATCAAGGTCCTTATCAAAATATGTTTTTCAACATTTTTTTCTCTAAAGTGTTGAGTATTGAGATCTGATGTAAAAATGCAATAACATGACCACATCAATCATGACTGAAGAGTGTACAGTAGAATTGTCATAACTAGATGTTAGACGTCGGATAAGTTTATATGAACATTGCTTTTAAAGGTGAGAATAAGGTCAAATTGAGGATTCTGTTTAGTCGAGATACATGCACAGTAGAACAATTAAATATCAGTTAATAATTTCGTGTACATGATATAACTTCAAGCCAAGTTTCAAACTGTAACAAATCCTGCGAATAAATGTTACTTTATATTTGTATGAACAAATCGACAAATATTGCAGATGAGTTTAGTAAATAGAATTAACTCGATGAGGTTCCATTGGCAATGCATAATAAATCATGATCATTTAAAAACACAAAATAAAATAATGATATATATAATAATATATATAATTCTTCTCATATTTAGCCCAACAATGTTAGATCTTAAAGTTTACGCTAGCAAATATTTATTCTTCCCCTTATCTGAGATTTTTAGACTATTCTATTTCGAATAACGTTTCAACTTATTTATACATCTTTGACTATCAAATGTTTTGGTTGATCGAACCTGATAAAGAAAAATCCAGAAAAGTGCTTCAGATGCACGAAATACATGATAAAGTGTTATTCTTAATAAAAGACATACATTTTTTTTTATTAATCGACAGAATATTTTGTATTTAATAGACATAATTTGATCTATCTAATATACATAACATTTTTTTATTAATAGACATAATAATTTGTATTTTTAAAATAGATATAAGATTTGTTATCAAATAGACGTAATATATTATAATTTACGAGAAAAAAAATGTGACTGGTGTAGTAATATGATATTCGGTAAGCATGGAATGGACGCATGAAACGGATTTATGGATCTTAATGATAAACTTACAAAATATAGAATAAAATTAAAATATATCCAATTAGTAGACACCAATTGCATTGTGAAAATTATAAATCTAAAATTAAATCATTTTAATTTATATAATCTGGTCATTTTAAAGAGGAATCCAATAATCAGACCACTTAAGACAAGATTTCCTCATTTTGTTTTGACATTCATCTTGTCCTTTTATAATTTGTTTTATTTCAATGCTTAATTATTTTTTTTCTGTTATTGATATGATTACTTAAGCAGCCTGCTCCTGTATAGAACATACGTCATCATATTTTCTGAGTAATATGCGTTTCCCAGGAAACGAATGACAATACATATAAAACTTTATGAAGCTTTAACCAAGCATGAATAAAACAAGAACATAACATTTATAAATCCTTATAAATGCCTCACTATTCCCTTGCTTCAATGGATAATTCTTTTTGATATGAAAAAGAAATGACATTGGTTTTATCACTGTCAAAGTGTTATCAGGAAGTTGACTTAATTATTCAAGTAGAAATGATAAATGGCATGTATAAATGAACTAAATTTTGATTATAGTGACTAGAACTATCAGTCTCTTACATATTCAATCATGCACACAATTTGGAAGAACCATTTAGTCATTTCTTGATTTATAAATAACAATGAAAATTAGGAAAATGAAAATAAAATAAAAATTCTCAATGGAATGGGAAGGAATTGTTAAAAATATGAACTTTTATTACTTATGCACGGTACTTCAATTTCTTCGAATCCCTCATGTTTTCGTCTTTTCCTCAATAAACTGTCCGTTTTCTATACTTTACTCTCGGCTATGATACTTTCATTGAAACGTCAATAGCTGCCAAATCCATTGACTAAAACTCTCAATTTTAAATATAAGATATCAACACGTATAATTGAAACGCAATACTTCCAAAGAAAAAACAAACGTGATATAGTGTAGTCACTTTAATCAAGAAAATCATATTGACAATGCTACTGTTACTACAATAGTTTATTAGAACCAAGCATCCATTAACATATAAATTGCGCTTTCTAAAAAGTTCATGTATCTTATATTTTGGTAAAAACTGTAACATGAGCAACAATATCTTAGCAAAAAAGATATTTCATTCAAATCGACGTTTTTATCGGCGATCTTCAGTTTTTCCCTTCCAAAAGTCGGAAGGCTTACAACTAGACTAATAATTAAATAAGAATATAGATACTGTTGTGTTGTGGATATATGATAACCGTTAATGTATAGATATACAAGTTTTTTTTTAAATTTTTGAATTATGCCAAAAATTGTAACTAAGATATGCGTCATCAAAATTCAATTATGACAAACAACATCGTTTAATTGCAGTAAAACATGACAAGAGATAATTACAACTGTTTAAATTCTAATAATTACCAAAACACTAAAATAGTACAATAACATTGCTTTTATCATAAAAGTACATTACAACAACCTCATTAGTTTAGCATAGTGCAATCTTTGAAGTTCTATAAATAAAATCTGCATGAGAACAAAATTAGACATTACAAATTAAATATTGGCCCACAGTTACTAATATTATGTATTTGAAATACAAAATGTATTCAGTATTTGCATATTTATAATGTACAAAAGAAAGTTTATATTGTAAGAGATGCATTTTCAATTACATCTAGACCATATTTATTGCTGATGACAGAAAAAAACAAGCCATAACTTAGGTCATCTTTCACGAACTGTATTATAGTTACAGGAGACAACTCTAAACTAAAGATTTCCATCTGTGAGTAATTGACAACATGTTTGTATGCAATAAATTATTATTTTCTGTATACAGGGGAATAGTGTAGGGTCTGGTAATACGTGGACATATGTTCATTACCATTAAGGAAAATAGAAGGTTTAACGATTGGCATCTATGTTTTTTGCTTTGAACTTGCATTAGAAAGTGCAAGTACTCTGTTTGTGACTTTTGTCTTTTTGTTTTTTGTAAATTTAACAAAGACCGATCTGACGAGTGAAGCCCATTTGAACAGATTGTAACAGAACGTATGTTTATTTTACTGTTAAACTACTGAACTAGATCAGCAGAAGGGATGAGCGTAGATACAAATTATTTATCGTGCCTGCCCTAAGCCAGAAATCTATGATCTAGTGGTTAGTCGTCGTTAGCTGTTGTCTGTTATATTAGTGTTTTTTCTTCTTTGTGAAGTATAATTCAGACATTTGTTTCTCGCTTTTGAAATGTTTTACATTTCGTCATATCGGGGTCTTTTATAGCTTTCCGGACTTCATTGCTGTAGTCATATCGGGGTCTTTTATAGCTTTCCGGACTTCATTGCTGTAGGATATGATATTATTATTATTATATGATATTACCTAGCTTTTGGCCCGTATGAATAGTTGTCTTATTTGAAATCTTACAAATGGTTTATGATAGTGATAACACACATGTAGAAAGGCTCTGTTTCCCCCTTAGAAATCAATCATGAAGTTGCCTTGTATTTTTATCAAGATGATACAATAGTGAGTTATTTATTTTTGTGGCATAAATGTAAATGTATTACTTGTTATGGGCTAATTTCTACTTAATGACTTCCAAAGTTTAGTTCTTCTTAAAAATGGGTAATAGCTTCGAGAAATATATAAAAATAGAATAGAATAAGATTTCGTTTGTTTCAATCATTAATAAAAGTGATATAGATGTGTACGTACTCAATGTTATTTTCGCAGTGTAAACGACGATGATATACACAGAATCACTATAATGCATAATTATTACACTATTGGACCAGTCAACACCGATATTGAGGCCGTCAAAAATAAGCTCTCGTCACGATAAAGCCATTTGCCAGACAGCGTAATGCAAGCATCAATCAATCCGTTTGCACAAGCTTAATAGGGATACTGTAATTTATTGTGATTTTCATTACTATTTTGTTTAGATATATATGTAAGTTCGTCTTCCGTCGTTTTCGATTGCCCTTTATAACAGTGATGAGAAAATCTCTATTTAATTTGTTTACACACTAGCTAATACATGTAGACACTTTTAACTTAAACATACATAAGTTCAAAACCATTACATATGATGATTTAATGAAACTTATTTTCCTCGAAGTAGTGGAAATGAACGTACTCCTGAAATCTTCAGACAAAACAACCTTAAAATATGAACTATTTATATCTTTCAAATGACGGTTTGTTTTTTCCATTCTTACTTGGATGAAAGAAAACTAGACTCAAGCTAGCGACCAATCCTAACGACCAATCAAGCTAGCGACCAATTCAAGCGACCACTAAAGAACACAACGAGAATCAAATTGTCAAAGAATCATAATGTGGTATTTGAGAAAACCACAAAACGACATAATGAAACAACTTTCTGTTAAAAATAAAATATGGCTACCAATACGGTTTATATTGTTTTTTACTTTTAAATAACTAGAGATATCCATCATATCAAGTCAGAAGGTACACTACAACATCAATGCCATCTGTAGCCTAATGTACTGACTAGTTTGCTTGCTAAATGTCTGCATTAATATAAATCAGTAAAGGGAGAACGTCCCAGAAAATCGTAAAAAGTCAAAATATCGTAATACAATAGAAAAACAAAGGAGATAGGGTATCTTTAATCAGCAAATGCACAGCGCAAAATACACAAAAAGCAAAGGAACAATCTTTTTAGCGACGATTTTTATTCCCCTACATAAACACGTACTTCATGTTATTATATATGTATTTATAAAATGGAAAGTGCGCTCCTCTACGTATTTTACTCTATAGAGAAGGGCATATACTATATTTTGAGGCCTTCTGTACGTTTTCTCAGTTTTTCAAACTCTTAACCGAGATGGTAAACAAAAATCAAGGATTGCAAATAAACTATTAAAAACGGATCGTATATCCCCCAATCAGATAATAGTTATAATATACGAGTAATTTACGGATACGAAATGAGAATAAAAAGTAAACGAATTAAATTAGAAAAAAAACCAACAGTGTTTGTCTATGATAATTTGCTCGCACAAGTATTTTCCATACTCAGAGAACCTTAAATAATTTTAAAAAGAACATATTTTAATAAACATGTGTACCTAGTGTCAACTTGATCTGACTGCAATGTCGTCTTTCAATCTAATACAGTATAAATGGATGGATACACGGAAAAACGAACGAACGAACAAACCTACAGATCAGATACGGTCTTTATTGTTGTAGGCGAAGCATAGAATAACTATTTAATGTGAGTTGACTTAAACTCGTTCCTGTGTAAATTGTATAAGCTTTCAAATAAACGAAATAAGAAATATCTTATGTTCGAAAGAATTACTATATACTGGCTTTCTATACATTCGGCATCCTCAAATGGTCCGAGTACACAGTTATCGTCCTTTGATTTTTCGTTGTCCACGAATATAGTCCTTAGTGTGGACAGTGTTTTATTTGCCATTTTTTTTATACCCCTTCCAAATGTATTTCTTCATGTTTTATGCCTCAAATAGCAAGTTAGGGGATTAAAGCACACTGTAAAAAAAAATTGGGTCATGAATTTTAGAGTAAGTAGTGATTTGGTCCGGTTTAATTAGAAAAGGTTAAAAAATAGCACATCGGAAGCTTTCAAAAGATTTAAGGACCCCCTTAACATAAAATTGTCCATTTGGAGTTAGAGCCAAGGAATTTTTCTTTAATATTTGGATGTTAGTGAGAAAGTGTGGGTGGGATTCAATTCCCAGAAGGTTTTAACCCCCAAAAAATCATTTCATCTCTGATTTATTACCTTTTATTTGAGCCATGTCCGGTGGCGTACTTTACCGTATGGAGCTTGCCAGGCTTGCCGAAAGAATGTACGTTGGACACGAAAAAAACAACATCGCCACGTGTGGGAAAAAACTATGGCATTTTCATGAATAAAAGGGTCTGGGACAAGCTTTCAATCCCACTAGGTGTGGGAAAAAACTTTGCCGTAGGGAACTGTACAGGAAGACTGAAAAATGAGCCCATACCCATAACCGTATAGGTACCTCAGACTTTGGATGGTCAGTGAAGTCTTCAGGTGCACCTCTGGACCTTTGGCTGGTATAGCTATGAAAATGCGGAAAGTCAAACAGAAAATAGCCCATTAAACATGTAAAAATAACATTGATAGTTTTATAAACCATCTTTGAAGGCTAAATTAGTAGTCAGCTGTCTGAAAATGAATTTTATTGCACAACAACTTTCATATATAAAAAATCCACAGGGGCCAAAATGCGAAACCAAACTCCTAACTGTGTATTGCTGTCTTCTGGTTCCCCAGAAATTCCAGAATAAAAACAGGTACTAAGCCAACTCTACAACGGGGAAAATATGCCCTGTTTTTTATTATTTTTTTTTTTCTGATTTTTATTCAACACGGGTCTTTAGTGTTCCTAAGTGAATACGCTTTCATTTGATACCAAAATGAACTAAATATTAAACTTATTGACAAAGATTTATAAATATGCATAGTAACTGTTTTGTTTGATATATACTACTTTGTATATTCTCTTGATCTGATTACATTTGAGACGATAAGAAGGAATATTCACACAACATTAATTTAGTTTTTGTCATTAAATCAGAATTTTTTCTTGACATTGCATTGTGTAATTGATAAAAAAAATACGAATAATTTTTCTAAAAAAATGTATTGAATAAGGAATAATGTATAAAATGTTATCTGTTAGACAACTTATTACTCTTTTGTCTTTCTCGGTCACTTTATTAATACATGTAACATGCATATGCTACATAATGTCTGAATAAAGGTTGAAACGAGAAAAAAAAAGTTGTATCTTCACAGAGGGAATTTACTTAAGAGGTTAAACAGTAAAGTTGACCTTATACAGTATAAAACATTATATAACTATTCTGTATGAATACTTGTGTGATGCAAGATGTATGAGAAATATTTTTGAGCAACACTTTTTAAAGAACAACATTGTACTAGAAACCGAAGGATTCATAACATTTATTTTCTAATTTTCGTGTTGATTATTTATGTCATTATACTTAAAACATTCTTGTGATATTTTTGAGTAATATGTAATATATTTTTTGTATATAAATGTTGAATTAAAGATTAAAAAAATGCATCTGGCTGAACGTAGTTTAAATGTTTTGACTAGATGAATGTTGCATTGAATAAATTTTCTTTTTTCTTTCTTATTATATTTTTATTTGTTTTATCCTGCTTTCAGTATTATCTGAAACTTGTGCCTTGGACTATACCTATTATACTGTTTCGAGAACCACTCCCCTCAAAACTAAGTGGTTTGGAGGAAATACTCGATATTTTTCTAGTTCCTTGTTCACTTAAACATTTTATTTATCTCACCGTAAGTTGACATTTGAACGGCTGTACTTAGATTTTTTTATTCTGTTTTACAATACTTAAGAATATGTTCCGAACCATATCAATATTTGGACTATATGCGTGCGGTCATGACCATATGCGTAGATTCATATGGTCTGACCGTACGCGTATGATTGGACCATATTAGTATTATACTCGTTTTATTATCAACGGGCTGGACCATATGAGGTATTTGGACCATAAAGGTTTTTCTTTTTAAATATCTAATCTGGAAACAGTATATCTAGTTAAAACAAAAATCTCGATTTGAAATAAATGTATAATACCATGTTATATAAAGTCTTCAAAAACTGAATAACTGATTTAGAATATTAGCCTCCAGCGAGCAAGCACGCTACTCAGCTACTCATGTTTATTTGTTGGAATCCAAAATAAAATTAAAACAAAATTAATAGGTGTTTCCTTTGCAATGTTTCCTTTTCAAAGTATATTAAGTATGTATTTTTTCTATCAATAGCGATACCTCATGTATTAAATATTAGTAGAACATTGTAGTATAATGTCATTTTGTGATTTTCAGACATATCTCGAAATGGTTCTGTAATGTGTTTATGCTCAGTGTTAACTTAAGTGGTCGATAGAATTGGTCGCTAGCTTGATTGGTCGCTAGAATTGGTCGCTAGCTTGAGTCTGGTTGAAAGAAATTAATGTTTTTAGCAAATTTTGACGCTATTATAGAAAAAAAGAAACGTAAAAGATAAGTTTGTTTCGATAATAGACTTAAAATATGTACGTTTTAAACACTATCATTTGTGTAACGACATGTTCAAGTTGTTACATATAGGCCAATTATGAATACTCGAGTACGTAGAATTCCTTAATATTCTTGCATTCTCAGAGTCTTGATTGAAATATGTATCCGATGACCGTGCCATATAATTGAGAATAGACTGTTGAATTTTGAAAAGTCGAAACAGTATGAACTGATCGTATTAACCCAAAGGCAAATGATACAAGCTCAAAAGATGGTTTATCGCAACCATGAGGTGCAAACATTTGAACATCAAATCCAGATTTCGACAATTAATGCCTCTTCAGTGATGTAAGGACTCGAAACGGTATTGGGAAGGCCATATGGTTTAGCTCAATTAAGGATAGACTCTTGAATTTTGAAAAAGTCGAAATAGGATAAACGAATCATATAAACCCAAAGGCAAACATAATACAAGCCAAAACGAAAAAATATAAACAAATCTAAATAGAAAACAACATTTAAACATATTATTGCTTTAGATAAAAACCGAAGTTTTTATACGTGTACAGGCAAAACAAATGTCATGGTAGAGGGATCTAAATACAGTATAAACAACATTTTCCAAAAGACTAAAAAAGTGAAAAAGTATATTTTTTACAAAACGCATTTGACTAGCAGAACGAACAACTGATCTCCTTAAACACTGCTGAATACTATTGACGATTTCAAAATAAACTGATCACCAAATGTGTCAAAATGGATCTTATTAATAATTTTATTACAAAACAGAAAACAGTGATCTTGCGGAAACTATGGCAAACCGCTAACATGAGGTGCAAAATTTTGTACACCATATCCGGATTTCGACAATCAATGTCTCTTCAGTGATATTAGAAATCGAAACGGTATTTGGAAGGCCATATAGTTTACCTCA
The DNA here is from genome assembly GCF_965363235.1 of Mytilus galloprovincialis. NCBI lineage: Eukaryota > Metazoa > Mollusca > Bivalvia > Mytilida > Mytilidae > Mytilus > Mytilus galloprovincialis. Next base: position 90,933,785 of record NC_134839.1, read on the forward strand.
ATTAAGGATAGACTCTTGAATTCTGAAAGAGTCGAAATATATATATATAATATGTGAAGTTGCAACACGGATCTTAACAGCCCTTTTTCAGTCTCAAATGTAATTCAATTGCTTGTTTATTTTACCATCTTCTGAAATGGGGAGAACAAAACTAAATCTCAACATTTTTTAAAGATTTTATTTTACTGAAAAGCGAAACGCATTTTAGTGACAAACCCTTTATTTTTGGTTATCTGATGTGGTTACGCAATAGTGATGAACCAATGATATATGCATGTGCTGTTTTAAAAAATCACACAATAGGTCCTTCTGTGTTCTAAACTCTCAAGAAATACCTGGAACTAATATATAATCCGAATACTTATATATTGGTCCCAGGATGTGCATACAAATACAATCCAATGGCAAGACTATGCCTTATAAAACAAAACAATTTTTCTTCGGTGTTCGGTATTGTTGTAATTTTAATTTTTGACACTGACATCAAATTTTTAGAAAGAATTTTTCCTGAGTTCGGTATTTTTGTAGTTTTACTTTTGACTCTGACATCAAATATAGAATTTGGAATATAGTTGAAACGCCTGCAATCTCTGTCTATTTTTGAAATTAATTCTAACATAACTTTTGATTTTTCAGCCCTGTATGCCAACATTCCCAATGTGAAATTATAAAATAGTTTTGAAAAAACGTTGAAACGACAAAATTTATTCCTATGTGACGTGTATATTTTCTGACATCAGACACGCGAAGCAATGAATGTTTTTTTTTATTTGATAGATACTTTTGTGCTCTTTTGTAAATGATCGTTTGTTTTAAGATTGTAACACAGTGATGACTGCTGTACCAATATTTTGACTATTTTATTTACTAAGTCTGTTTTGTTCACGCATCGTTGTAAATATAACGGAATTTGATGAAACTGTCGTACAAGTGAAATGTTTAGCGCTATAAAACTAGGTTCAATCCACCATTTTCTACATTTGAAAATGCCTGTATTATTTCAGGAATATGACAGATGTTGTTCATTCGTTTGATGTTTTTTGTCACTTGATTTTGCCATGTGATTAGGGACTTTCTGATTGAATTTTCCTCGAAGTTCAGTATTTTTTGTGATTTTACTTTTTATATATTTAAAACAATTTTTGGGTTAGATTTCTTAAAAATTAAACTATATTTTTTTCTATATATGTATGTCATAGAAGCATGCATTCATATATTGTATAAATTAATCCTCTAGAATGTACGAAGAACAAATCTATTTTATTATCAGTAAAATTTCTCACATCTGAAACGAGATGTTTTAAATATTTAACACATTGTAATCAATATATACTCAATATGATACATCAAAGTGTGTCCTTGCTTAGAAAGAAAGACAATTTGTAGTGTATCGTTACACGTCGTATTGAGAGTATAAACGCTGCGAATTGACCATTTAAACGAAGTGTCCATTCCCTAAGGAAGAATAAACACAATCAAATAATCTTGTGACCTAAATATGACTTAGTAATTACATTACTATGTACTACTCGTGCATTCAGTAATTAGATGTACTTGCTATTCTAGTATGTACATGGTTTATTACAAATACCATATTACTACTACAATAGTAAAGATTATTAAATTATAAACACCTATAATAGTGCATTGGTACGCGATGCTGATTTCTCTTACATTTCTCATTGTTTTGTAAATTCTCGAACTAACAAAAAATGTTTGAAACTCTATATACACGAAACTAAACAAAATACAGACTTTGATACAAATGATACAAACTAAATCATCCCTTCGTAAATTTTACGGGCGCCATCACGAGTTAGTTGACCGTTATGGAATAATCGTTTCACAAATGATATCGGATATGTTCCTTACGTCGTAACTACAATCCCCTTCCCTTTTATGAATGCGACCTACCGAATTATTTACCAAATTTGTTATCACAAAAGCAACACGACGGGTGCCACATGTGGAGCAGGATCTGCTTACCCTTCCGGAGCACCTGAGATCACCCCTAGTTTTTAAGTGGGGTTCGTGTTGTTTATTCTTTAGTTTTCTATGATGTATCATGTGTGCTGTTGTTTGTTTGTCTTTTTCATTTTTAGCCATGGCGTTGTCAGTTTGTTTTAGATTTATGAGTTTGACCGTCCCTTTGGTATCTTTCGTCCCTCTTTTGTCATTGTTACAAAGGATACAACTTTATGCATCCATTGTAACAAAAGATAAAACACACAACAGTATTGTTACACATTATCCAGGACCATGTAGCCATCGTTTCAAAAGTTATAATAGATATAATGAGATGTGGTATGAGTGCCACTCATCAATGTCACAATTTGTAAAAGTAAACCATTATAGGTCAAAGTACGGTCTTTAACACGAAGCCTTGGTTCACACCGAACAGAAAGCTACAAAGGGCCCCAAAAACGACGTTGCATTTGATGTACACATTAAAATAATATTCGTGTTCAATATGGTTCAACGAAATATAAAACTCATAAACACAATATGTTGGCAGTATGGTGTTTTTTTTTTAAATCATCCTTGGAATGGCGGAAAGTTGTGATTCGTCAAACAATTGAAGCATTATAGTACATGATACAAATGGAAAGATTGAAAAATCAAATGGTTTTATTGCTAGAAAAATTCTAGTGACAGGTTACTTCTCTATCGATATAGTATGAATTTGAAACCTCCCCTTCAAGGTATCGATGAGAAGTTTGAAATACAGTGATATCTTTTTCCATTTTTACGGCAGTAAAACAAATAACATCCCTAACTGTTCTAGACAGAATTCACTACTTACTTAACTTTATAATGAAATTACGCAGCCTTGGGTGTTAAAGACAAGATAACTTCACACACGAAATAGTAATAAAGCATTTGTAATCAGTAATGTGGAAGTGTGACAAAATACTAGATTCTAGATTAGTTTCCAATTATCACTCTTACAGATATTGTTTCTACAATTGTTGTCGAGTTTGATGATCCAAGAAATGGATTGATGATATATTACACATAAAGTCGTGTCAATCTTAGGAATGAAAGTTTAATTATTTATGCCATAATTATTTGACCATCGCTCTTCATAATGAAGATGCAACAATCGATAAAGGAAATTGTTAATCAAATTAACACTAAGGCTGTAGGTAAATTTATTGCATTTACTAATTTTGTATCAATTACATGCATACGAAAATCAATAATAACAGTAAAGTATGATATATACAAGACAAGATGACAGGAAATAAGTTTTGACTACAGGCAAAATAACCCAGTTAAGCGCGATGCTTATATAAAAGCAAAATTAAGTTGATTAGTATGACAATCAGTAACAAAATGTATCGATGTGAGTTAATTTGAACGGAAATACAATAAAGTTGCAGTACTACAGTTTATAAAATGCTCACGCAATATTTGTATAATCAGACTGACCAAACTGGAGGTCATGAGTACTATTGCCATTAAGAAAACCAAATACCAGCAAAAACATATCAAGACCTTTGGATTAAGTAAACCTTGAACTTTCCCACAGGATCAATTCGGGCTTCCGATGAGAAGCTACTCTGTGTTAATACAGTAGTCGACCATGCTGGAATGCAGAAGATGCTTTGAATCTAAATACGGAAATGAAGTCTACAATTCTGAGTTCAAGCAATTTATTTTCTTTCCTGATCATAATACGGTTCATCTTCAATCTAATTACGACAACGTTTAACATCGCACGAAGAAATCAGCTTTGAATAAAGTTTCCTAATCTATAAAGTATGTCGCAGGCCAACCCAAATTTTAATCATCTTTAGAATTACATAATTGAAACTAGGAAATTGCAACTTAAGTAATTATTCTTTTAAAAAAACCAACACAGAATGGTAAATTCATGTCACCATCGAGAAAAAATTAAGTATGTTATCTTCTGCTAAATAGTGCTTTAACGGACATTCAGGAATTCCCCATCAATCTTTGTGACAATGGTAACGTAAACAACAATATCATATGCTTGTATCTCTTGAGTGTTGTAAATCCCTAGGAATTCTTGTTTGCTTTTGTGGACGTGTGTCTTCATGTAAATGACACGTCAGCATAATCTTATCGAACAGATTTTCTACTATGAAATCTAGGTATGAATAAATCTAACACAGTTACTACAATTATTTTTTAAGAAATAACACTGAATATGCCATTGTACATGTTTACAAATCCTTTTATGCTCAAATTGATTATATGGTGGTTAATGCAATGTGTTTCACTTTTCAGTGTTGGTGATACCTGTTATCCTGTTAATGTATTTTCCCACTCAAAACGAATGTTACTTTAAACAAATATAAGTACTGCAGTATTTCCTACATGGAAGTAATTTTAACATCCGCTGTATTGAGGAAACAGACTTGCAAGAATGAAAACCTTCTAAAGTCAGAGATACCAAGTTTTCAGGAGTGATAGAAAAGAAAGAAAGAAAGAAAGGAGGTGGTACGACCCCAGTTAGGACTTAGAAAGCGAAATTTACCAATTTTATTTGATATCATGAATTTTAATGACAATAAATAAAACATGCTATATTTAACATGTGTTTTAGATTTCAATGTACGCAATATCTTCAATTATCGGATAGCAATATATATTCATTACTTGGCCTCAAGCATCACTGAAGAGACATTGATTGTTGAAATGGGTGCAGTAAAATCGGTACCGTTAATGTTGGTAAAGAAAGCATAAACACAAATTTATTAAGTATAACGACATCAGATGATTGATTGATTGATTAAATGATTAACTGATTGAAGTATACATATGAGTATTGTTACACTTGGGCTAATATTGTTATCTATTATACCAATTTTGTTGAAGTCTATTTATTATCTGACTTTTCTTGAGGGTTTTCTTTCATGTTTGTTACTTCACTAATTGAAATGTATGAGAATGGTTATGTATCTACAAAACTCCTTCATATGCCACTGTATCGACGACCAACTCAAGAATCGAGTCGGTGGTCGTTATTGCTTATACAAGCACTTCTTTTTTCCCCAATAAGGAAGTTGACGTCTTATAATTTCCTTTGATTCATTGATTCAAACTCGGGATAACATAGAGCATATACTGTAAAGCATGGACACTTGTCTATCATCAAAGAACGCACATTGAGGTTGTAATAGCGTATAATGGATTTATAATGTTTTGAGTTGCTATCTCACTGACTTTATGGATCATTGAAGGCAGCATGGTGACCTGCATTTGTTCACGTTTTTCTTCTTAGGTCAGTTGGTCTATGGGTGGCTGTCTCATTTGCATATGCAGTTCATAATTTTATTTTTAGTGTTTCTGCATTTCTCATGCAATAGCAGTACCTTTTTGATACTATTTATGTGCTGCGTCTAAATATGAATTGTAACACTTTATAATGACTGAAAAGGATAAACAAATCCTCAGTCTCCAGAAACAGAAAATGCAGAAATCACCTCAAAACAGGTCATTTTACAATGCAGCTTATAAAAGAAAACTAAGATTGGTATCGTGAGTTCAAGTACAAGGAAACATATGTAAAAATATTATGAAATAAAACAACAACATAAAAACAAAACAAAAACACAATATATAGTTATCAAAGGTACCAGGCTTATAATTTGATACGCCAGACGCGATTTATGTCTACATAAGACATATTAGATCAAAATAGTTCGAAAGCCATACAAGTATAAAAATGAAAAGCATCGAGGACCCAATGTTCTACAAGTTGTGCCAAATACTGCTAAGGTAATCTATGCCTGGTATAAGAAAAACCTCAGTATTTCGAATAATTCATATTTTTGCAAACAGTTAATTTAATAAAATGACCACATAATTGATATTCATGTCCCCTCCGAAGTGAGACTACGTGGCTGGTGATACCCTCGGGGACGAAACGTCCACCACCCAGTGGTGTTAATAGTTATCAGTTGTACCAGGCTTATAATTTGATACGCCAGACACGCGTTTCGTCTACATAAGACTCATCAGTGACGCTCAGATCAAAATTAGAAAAGTTAGAAACCAAAACAAGTACAATGTTGAAGTGCATTGAGGACCACATATCCCAAAAAGTTGTGCCAAATACGGTTAAGGTATTCTATACCTGGGATAAGAAAATCCTTAGTATTTCGAATAATTCATATTTTTGCAAATAGTTAACTTATACAAAAGACCACATAATTGATATTCATGTCAACACCGAAGTGCTGACTACTGTGCTGGTGATACCCTTTTGGACGAATCGTCCACCAGCAGTGGCATCGACCCAGCGGTCTAAATAATTATCAAAGGTACAAGGCGTATAATTTGATACGCCAGGTGCGCGTTTCGTCTATATAATACTCACCAGTGATCAAAATGGTTAGAAAGCCAAACACGTATAAAGTTGAAGAGCATTGAGGACCCAATATTCCAAAAGGTTGTGTAGAACATATGCATGGGTAAGGTAATCTATACATGGGATAATGAAATAATTAACACTGAATTTAATTGATAAAGATTTTATTACGTGATTTTTTTCTGTATTGGCTTTGACATTGGTCTTCTACCAACTCAGTTGGACTCAATACGGCTTTGCTTCAGGGCAATACAGAAAAAATATCATATATACTTTCTTTGTTTATTTAAAAAAAAACTTTCCAGGAAAAAAATTGTTTACTGATTTTGATTGAAGTCTGCCTCTTGTGACATGCATATTACTAAACCATGTTTGTCAAGATAAGAACTGTTATAAGTTCTATCACTTGCGTCATAATCATATTGATTAACTGTAATGGTTGTTGTCAATATGAATAACATGAAGTATGGGGTCGATAGGACAGCAATTAAACGATAAAAACCCAACAAAACAAACAAACATATGGAGTTTAAAAAACAATTTTCAACAATATTGTTATACAATATGATAACCTCTTTATCGCAAAGCGTGTAGAAAATTACTCGCACATTAAGCCCAGGTACACACAAACGTGACAAACATACATGTTAACAAAAGCATGAACAATGAAATAAGATCAACACAACTGATGTCACTGATTGAGTAACCTCCGGTTTCTTTTGACAGTTGTTGTCCATTCGTTTTTGATGTGTTTTGTCATTTGATTTTGCCATGTGATTAGGGAATTTCCGATTTGATTTTCCCCTGAGTTCAGTATTTTTGTGATATTAATTTTTTATTTTGAGGGTTCGTGTTGCCCAATTTTATAGAATTTCTTAGTAGTTAGACGAAGAGCATTGACAACTAAAATAATGTAGTTATTTTGGGTTTCATGTACTTGTAAAGGATAAATCTAGGCTTGAATTCAGCGTTTTTCGTGATTTATATAATCAAATAACAAACGAATGCACGAACTCATTGATCATATATACAGTTAATTCTAAAAAAGAATTGGACAATGCAAATCCTTAATTCTATCTCAACTCTTCTGCAGACAAAATGCAAATTCTTTACATACTATAAAATGTTATATTCAGTAAACGTTGTCTGATGTTTGCATGATAAATTACTAGTATTACATAAGGTGATAGAGAGATTGTAATTAATCAAAGTTGGCTGCCTAGAATCCGGAAGACCTTTTTTCTCATCAAGATTGATGAGGGCAATACATTTGTAGATAACATGAGAATTCTTGATTGGTCAATATTTATGAACAAAGCTTAAGGAAAAGTCCCGAAGTAAATTGATTATAGCAAAATTCATTGGTTAATTGAGGTCGAAAGTGTAATGCCTGTTAAGCACCACTTAAGCATACATCATTATCAAAAGTGATAATCTTTACTGATTGTATTCATGGCATTAAGTTTTGTTTGAACCAAATGTGAACCAAACTTAAGAAATATTAGTAATTTGAACGTATTTGCTCTTCAAACCACACCATATAATATCTTTGGGATTATAGCTTAAGATGTCATGCAGCTAAAGATTAAGCTGGTTGTTCTTTACTTCCATGTCAGGTTTATGTCAATATAAAAAAAATGTAAGATATACCCTTATGTTTTTGTTATCTAAAGAGTTTGAAATCCGAACGTAAATATCTCGTTATTGAATGTGTAGACAACATAAATGAACCGTATAAAAGGAGTAATGATACATCAATAGGATAAAAATTGACCAACAAAACAAAACAAAAGTGACAAATAGAGGACGAAAAATTGTCTTCAGATCGATACTATGTCAAGCTCCTCATAAACTTGACCGTAGAAGAGGTGTAATTATTTTACCAATGCTATCAAATATCTGCATTTTTTCTTATGAAGCAAGAATCTTGCAATCCGATTGGTTTATTATCCTGGTAAAAATAACACCCAATCCCAGCTAAATTATTACACTCCCGGTAAAATATTTTTCTAAAATAAAAAAAAAAAAAAAAAAATACATATTACCATTTAAAAAAATGCGCCTCACGCTGCTTATAGTATTAATACAATGGTTCCATAATCTTGAACAAAGCTATAAACAATACATCTGACAAGGTTTCTGATTTTCACAAGCTAGTTTTGTAAGTATTCTGATTTATAATTTTGATTAGTTATATACAAAAAAGCACAGAGGATTGTATAATAACACTAATTCAGACTCCTTATCTTCGCAATGCAATAGATATTATGAACGACTAATAAGCAGCTATAAGATAAATAATAGTGTATCGTACCGTATCTAAAAATCTCGCATATAATGAAAGCTAGTTTCTCGTAGTATCTAATCTGTTGACAAGATAATCATACCTTCTTAATTCCTCTCTTCCATATATTATATGGAAAGCTTTATTTGTTTTAGTCAAATGATTGCTCCTGAAGTGCATTTGTCTGACAGTAAACACTCTACGAACAAACATCTATATTTTTCTTAAAAAAATGATATTCAAGTAATTTCATTTGCTCAGGTACTTAAAAGCAAATATATAAACCGAGATTCAGTTTCAATACAGAACATGGATCAATTAATATTAATCCCTTAAGTATTCATAGTTCTGTCAGGCTATCGTTTGTATTCGGACCACATATAGCAACAGTCCCAATGTGTTTGTAACGAGAGTACACACATGACAATAATTTTACAGCAATATATCAAAAATGTTACAAGTAAAATCGGAGTCCACAAATGTCTGGACCCAGCTTACAAAATCAGAGTCACAAATATATGGACCTATCATACTCAGTATGATAAATATTAAAGGTTTTAGCTTTTAGAAAAGTTCCGCTAATTTATAAAATTGTTTCCAAGTAACTGTTTAAAACAATTTAATTCACCTGCTGTGAAGAATAATTTGTACTACCGACGAACATTAAAAGCTAAGAAAATGTTATTAAGTTTTAGCTTCCGCTATAGTATAAATGACATGAAATTAAAATAGTTTTAGAAATAATAACCAAATTGTTTCTCAGTAAGAATCAAAATCTCATATAGTGCACTATTTTTCAAACTGGAATTAAAAAGACTCTTTGTGCTTAGTCGTTTATGGTCATCTCTTCTTGCCGAATTTTAACAACACTGATTTTTCTCCATGGCAATACTAGATTGATGTGAAATTATAATTACATTAAATTATTTTAAGTCATCGCAGTACCGACGTGTAATACCTCCACTGTACAAGAATCTTAAAGGGCTTACTATTTTAATACTTATTTTTTCTTCTTAATTGCCGTTTCGTTGACATTATACCACGTGACCTTTACTTATTCTATTCTATTATATTCTATAGTACATTGTGCTATTATTGTCGCATTCGTGTCAGTAATAAAGCGATTCATATTTAAATCATGGTACTTTTAGTGACGTTAAATGCACGAGATAACTCCAGTGACCTTTAAGACACACTGTAACTCCAGTGACCTTTAAGGCACGAGATAACTCCAGTGACCTTTAAGGCACGAGATAACTCCAGTGACTTTTATGACGTTAGATATTGATATTGACACATGCCATGTTATTCAGAATCTCCATTTGGAGACAATAATTTTCTTGATTCTAAAATCACAACATCCGGATTCAGTTGCGTATAAACATTTTTTCAACAGTTACTTATTGGCATATAGAAAAAATAGGTTAGTGTAATAGATAAAAGAAAATATTATTGTTTGCTAAATAAAAATGCTCAACAATAATATAAATAGAGAATATCATATGGCTTTTTCAATATAGCATCCGTATCAACCCGATAACCATAGCATACATCATATTTCATACATATTATAGCTTTGACATGACGTCATACAGATTAGGGTTTGATAAAGCCTTTGCAACAGTGACTGCAATCGATGACGTAACGTCATACAGATTAAAGGTGTGATAAAGCTTTTGCAACCGTGCTGATATCGATATCATCACGGGTGGCTGATACAGCACGCTTGTCATTGATTGTATTACACATACAATTTATCTGTATTTACTACTAAGTATATAATAACATTCATTTTTTCAGAACTTCAATATGGAACTGGTTGAAGGTTACCAGATTTTAATCGCACGAAGACAATATACATAAGATATTCTTTATATGAAAGGGTGTTCATCCGGATTTAGTTCCATATCAACCTTTTTTCCAACAGTGAATTATTGGCACATAGTTAGAAAAAAGTGTAAAAAGTTGATAAGAGAAAATATTAGTGTTTACTATTGAAAAATGTTCCAAGTAATATTAATTACACATAGATATTCATTTCAATAAATCAGACCTTCAACATCGAGCAGGAAATTCTAGGCCAGGTAACCGATTGTATTCACAATGATCTATTAAAATGTATGATAAACAAACATACAATTCCAGGGCCGTAACAAGGGTTCGAATTCAGGGGAGGCAGGGGTTTGGGGGCCGCCGATTGAGCCCCCTTTGATAGGGTGTAGGGGGCGTAGCCCCCGCCGATTTTTTTTCTCTAGAAGTCATTGGCTAAAAATTACCCGCTTCCCTTCGATTTCCTTACTTTAAGAAACATCAGTATTGCTTGAACCTGGAAGCAACTTTTATGCAAAAACAAGCTGAGATTACTGTTCGGGTGAGCCAAGGGTACCAGATTTTAATCGCACGAAGACAATATACATAAGATATTCTTTATATGAAAGGGTGTTCATCCGGATTTAGTTCCATATCAACCTTTTTTCCAACAGTGAATTATTGGCACATAGTTACAAAAAAGTGTAAAAAGTTGATAAGAGAAAATATTAGTGTTTACTATTGAAAAATGTTCCAAGTAATATTAATTACACATAGATATTCATTTCAATAAATCAGACCTTCAACATCGAGCAGGAAATTCTAGGCCAGGTAACCGATTGTATTCACAATGATCTATTAAAATGTATGATAAACAAACATACAATTCCAGGGCCGTAACAAGGGTTCGAATTCAGGGGAGGCAGGGGTTTGGGGGCCGCCGATTGAGCCCCTTTTGATAGGGTGTAGGGGGCGTAGCCCCCCGCCGATTTTTTTTCTCTAGAAGTCATTGGCTAAAAATTACCCGCTTCCCTTCGATTTCCTTACTTTAAGAAACATCAGTATTGCTTGAACCTGGAAGCAACTTTTATGCAAAAACAAGCTGAGATTACTGTTCGGGTGAGCCAAGGCTAGCTCCGTCTTGAAGGCTGTACTTTTACCCATAATTGTTAACATTAAATATATTGTGACCGTGGATTTTTTCTCAAATGATATGGCTAAAATTACCCGTTTTCCTTCGATTTCCTTACTTTAAGAAAGATCAGTTTTGCTGGATCCTTGGCGCAATTTTCATGCAAACAATTATTATCTGTATTTTCTGTATTTAAAGATATTTTTTTTAGAAACTGGTAAGTTCAAAAAACATATAAAGCAAGATTATAAACGCAAGATATTTTTTTTTATCGAGGATCTTGAATTTCAATATTGTTGAAAGCTGAACAGACATGTATATAACTACAACCAGGGACTTTCTATACTAGTCTAGTATATACTTAGTATAGAAAGTCCTTGGTACAACGAATGAGAGTGTTTAACTACTGAGGACATCATAATATTCTCGTACGATCGGGAAACTTAAAAAAAACGATCCAACAGCTGATTCAGCCGGTAACGAATTTCCGATATCTTAAAAGATTCACAATACAAAAGGAACTTCCTCTGCTTAAATAATTGAGCCCCAACTAAAAGTGAATAGTTAAGTTTTTATTCAAAATTATCGAAATCAAAGTTTCATGTGTTTTCTCATACGAATACTGACCCCCTCAATACTGAATAACAGACGGACGGCCACACGAAAAAACTGAAAATAAAACAAATACTGAAACGGTTTACTTTCGATCAAAAATCCGAAAAATGACAGATATTATGTATCATGATAACACTGTTAAAACTGTTAACTTGTGTTGGTTATGATATAAATTCAAGTTCTTCGTGTACATATTGTCAATATTTTATTTTTTATTTCAAAAAAAAAATTTTGGTGTAGAAAATTCAGGGGAGGCAGTTGCCTCCCCTGCCTTATAGGTAGTTACGGCCCTGAATTCTGAACGTAAAAAAGATACACAAGTGAATTAAGTGAGAAGTCTATGCTGGTGAAGAAAGGTGTACAACAAGTGATAACTGGAATCCCGTCTACCCGTTTATAGACGCAATGAACTATAATAGGTAGTGGTTCATCCGTCTGTATATGTAATGAAAAATGTAAAAGTTATAAAATATAAAAGCCATTTACCTGAAATTTCCAAGCCCCAAAGAGAGGATGAAACCAATGCTAGATGCCATTATGATTGTATTGTGTAGAATTGTGTAGAAACAGGACGTTTGTACCATTTACTACCAAAACAAAATACGCCATTAATTATTCTTTCAAGTGTATTAACATGGCGCCATTTTAGAAGTTTCAGAATAATGTATATTAAATAAGTTTAGGATAAAACTAGGTTAGTCACAGGAATACGCAACTAAGACAGCAATACAATAACATGTTTCTATCCGATGATTTAGCTATGATAAAAGTGATTGAGAATAATTTTATTGAAACTTTCACTGAAATTGTTAACTGTAGTGTCTATAATATCAACTGTGGGGTGTATATGTTACAGTGAATTTGTAAAATCAGGGATTTTGTAAAATCACTGGACTAATCAGTAATTTTATAAAATCACTAACAGCTTTAGTGGTTTTGTTAAATCCCTGAAAGTGTTAGGGATTTCACAAAATCACTGAAAATAGAGCTAGGAATTTTGTAAAATCCCTGATTACAATAAAGTATAACATGCTATTAAAAATGTGTTTTTCCTAATATAAAAATAGACCAATAATCACTAATGATTTGGAAATATATTGTTTAATAAACACTAGTGTATAATGATAATGACTAAAAGGCATTATAAACGGATATTTAGACCACTGTGAATTTGCTTATTTTTGCATGGCCAGTTTGTGTGACATCTACTGTTACATTATTGCCCTGCTTTTTGATGCATGTCTGAACATATCCTCGGAAATTGATCTCTTTGCTTATTAAAGACTGAACGACAATACTTAGCTGTAGCAGCTCTACGTTTTTTAGATGACATTCTTCTCAAAGTTCCTTGTAAAGTTCTAAAGCTTTGTATGGAACATTTGCACACTTTCTATTCGCGTACTTTTAATACCATTTTGTCCCTACCACTATAAGCTATTGATATGTGAATTTTCTTAACTATGCTGTCCATGTCTTCAAGACATACATAACATTTTAAAAACATCTTCATCTGATGAATACTGTTTTTAACCATTTTTTCAAATCTTCACATTGAAGAACTTCATACCTTCATTTATAAACAAAATATTTACTTTATTTGAATTAGAAGAGTTGAGAAAGTTTAGAAACTTATCAAAATGTTTATCACTTTGTGATACAATGCATGTATCTGATATATGACCAAAGTAGGTAAAACGTTTTTTTATTTTTGCTTGGTTTAAGAACCTATTCATAAACATGCAAGTACAAAACAAAGTATTCTTACCTATATTTTCTTTTGTTCTTTTTTTTTTATTAATATTTTGTGAATATAAATGATTTTTTGAAGGCAGCAAATTAATAATACTTATTTGCTTTTTATATATAAAATAAAGGCTAGATTAACCTCTAACTTATCGAATGTTAATGTTGTAGTCTTTTTTTTCACAGAAATTCTTAATAAAACGAATGAATTTATTTTACAAATCCCCTGAATTTAATAAGTGAATCTGTAAAAAAGATCTTTATTATTTCAGGGATTTTGTAAAATCACTAGGCAAAATCAGGGATTTTATAAAATCACTAATCAGTTCAGTGATTTTACAAATTCCCTGAAATTTCAGTGATTTTACAAAATCCTTGATTTCACAAATTCCCTGTAACATATATAACCTATGGGATTTTTTGTGTTTTATACACTGACCTTTTTTTCCATTTTTGAACTTAGTAAAAGGTCTCTGAGTACCACCGAACACCTATCTGTTAGTCCTGTTTACTAACTCAGTATCAATATGATTCAGCCGGTTATGTAATATATTACACACGAGACCGTGTATAACAATTTATCTTAACTCCTATACATTTCTAGGAATATGATTGGTTAAAAGCGTCTGCGTGGAGACCGTGTATATTTCATATTAGGTTAGTAGGGAGGCGGGACTTATTTCATACGCGGTTAGGAGTGGTGTAACGTCCCTTTATATTCCATATTAGGTTAAAAGGGAGGCGGGGCTTATTTCATATACGGTTAGTAGTGGTGTTACGTCCCTTTATAAAAACAAAATGGTACTTAGAAAAAATCTTAAAAGTTTCAACAGACGAGGAAATTGATGATTAAGATTGAAATAAATCCATAAAACACATTTAAACCTAAAAGTTGTTATTGTTGGCATCTGTTTTTGTAGGACCAATGGAAGTTGTTTCTTAATGCTATAAGTATTGAAGACTTGCTCATTTTGATAGGTCACTAGTCTTTTCACACGTTAAGATAGTCGGTAAGATTAATTCGTTAAGCCTCGGTCACAACTTACCGGATAGCTCGAACGGACGTTTAACGGATAACTTTTTTTTCAATCCGTTCATGTCCGTTAGACGTCCGTTTTTATCCGTTAGACGTCCGTCCATATCCGTTGCATGTCTTTTTAGCGTACGTTTTATCCGTCGACGTCTGTTCTGTCCGGTGGAAAATTTTGAGCATGTTCAAAACTTTGAACGGACGTCCAACGGATAAAATGTCCGTTGAACGTCCGTTAGCCGTCCGTTTCGTTTCCGTTTTGTATCCGTTACGTGTCCGTTATACATCCGTTGGAGGTCTGGAAGATAGATTCACCAACGGACTTCTACCGGACGTTTAACGGATAAAACGGATGTTGAACGGATGAGAAACGGACTTCTACCGGACGTATAACGGATAAAACGGATGATGAACGGATCTGAAACGGATAAATGCCAATTGAAAATTTCGCGTCAGAAATGCCAATTATTGGTATGTCAGATTTCTTAAGGTTCATACAAAACGTACAAAACGGACGCCTAACGGACATTTTATTCGTTTGACGTCCATTCAAAGTTTTGAACATGCTCAAAATTTTCCACCGAACAGAACGGACGTCGACGGATAAAACGTACGCTTAACGGACATGCAACGGATATGGACGGACGTCTAACGGATAAGAACGGACGTCGAACGGACATGAACGGATTGAAAAAAGGTTATCCGTTAGGCGTCCGTTCGAGCTATCTGGTAAGGTATGACCGAGGCTTAAATCTTGTTCAC
This sequence comes from Mytilus galloprovincialis, assembly GCF_965363235.1. Lineage (NCBI taxonomy): Eukaryota > Metazoa > Mollusca > Bivalvia > Mytilida > Mytilidae > Mytilus > Mytilus galloprovincialis. The sequence continues at coordinate 90,949,500 of NC_134839.1, forward strand.
CCGTTTTATCCGGTACGCTTCCGTTAGGTGTCCGTTGGATGTACGTTCGACATCCGTTCTGTCCGGTACGTTTCCGTTTCTCGTACGTTGCATATCCGGTGTGTGTCCGTTATGCATCCGTTACACGTCCGTTTTATTCGTTCAGTACATCAACGGACTCCCAACGGATAACAATTTTGTCAACGGACAACTTTTATTTTCATCCGTTAGGCGTCCGTTCGTGCTATCCGGTAAGGTGTGACCGAGGCTTTACATAGTGTGCTAGTGACCTAATACGGTATATATGGGGTCAGTGAATTTCATATGGGGTGAGAGCGAATTCAGTTACCTCAGCATAAGAGATAGGTTCCAAAGGGTCCATGACTAGTTCAACTCTGCTATATGTCCATGTCCATGTCAGTTATTGTCTTTAAGTTATGGGTTATCGCCAGTCTCTGTTTAATTCATTTCAATAAATTTTAAAACTTGAGGTCATTATACCGTTAGATTGAAGCATATGCACTGTTGAAAGCGGTATGTCGACTTCTAATTTTAGTTGTGTTTTGGAATTTTTAGTCGTTGGGTTTCTACTTTATTCACTTCCACAAACACATTAAAACAATAATATTAAAAATAAATGAACACAGATAAAGTTGCTGAAGATTCAATTGTCATACTCCATGGAACATTTAACACAGATCTAAAACAGGCGCAATTGCTCTATCTAATTCTTAATATGTTTGTCGATAGTTATAAATTTTGATATTTTGCGTTATATAATTTTCGTATTGAATTATCGAGAAAAATTCCGTAATCGCTCTATCAGAAAAAAAAATCAACATAGATACCAGTACGGAAGCCGATAAGGGCCATTCAACAAAAAAATTATGTCGTAATTTCGACATAACATGTCGTTATAACGACATCGCTATGTCGTTATTTCGACATAACATGTCGTAATAACGACATCACTATATATATTAAAGAATATGTATTATCATTGCCAAGAGACTAAATGACACAGAAATTAACAACTATATGTTATCATAATGCCCCCAATAATTAGAAAAGCCCCCGCATAGTCAGCTATAAAAGAGGGACGAAAGATACCAGAGGGAGAGGCCCCGAAATGCTGTGTGGCAGACAGTGTTAACATTAATTAATTATTAGCTCCCTTGGTAAAACTCCAAATTTCATATTTAAAGTATTTCATTGTTGATTAATTTACATGACGCTTAAGATTAGTATATATTTGTTAATTACATAGCTTTTGCTATTTGAATTCATTTGTTAAAGATATTTATTCATATTGTAAAGTTTAATATTTGTATCGGTGCAAAATCTTTGGTCACCTTCTTTGGTTACCTTCCGTGAGAAACTTATATAATTTATAGATCCTATTTAAGGTGATATTTACCGACCGTGCAAGGGCTGTATAGCCAGTCAAGGTCGTTAAAAACTTCCATTTGTTGTTGTAAGGTGATACCGACCGTGAAAGGCATTTAGAGTTAGTATAAACTTTGTACTTGTTTGAACTTACATGTGTGGAAGTATATGAGGACTGACATACATCCTACCTATAAACCAGCGCCAACTACATGCCTTCTTGTAAAAAGGGTGAATTGAAATATTGATTGCTCTCTTTCTACTTACAAACGTTGGACACGATGTTTCTACAACCTCTAGGATTTAAAACAGAATCTTCAAAATTTCATCCGCAAAACAAAATAAAAATGTTAGAAAACACGAACCAATATTAAAGCAAATTCAATATATGTTTCAAATTATGTTTTTACAGCTCTTGATCATATACTAAGTAATATCTAGTATATTTGATGATTATATTAGCAAAGCTATGTAAAAAAAAACCGGATGTCCAACGTTATATTTATGAAAAACTGTTTTAAATCTTATGTATAGTGATCCTATTTCTTATTCTCTGATCTTCTTGATACTTGGCAGGAACAACAACAGGTGTCGGTTCTTTGTGGCGTTAAAGGCGTTATTTTTGCCAAATTTTATTTGACTCGGTGGCTTTATATTAAGCGGGAATAAGAAAAATGTCCAACGACGTTTTTCGTTATCTCAACGACTGAAAGTGCAGAAAATGAATAAAAATAGTAAGACAATAATAATATCTAACAAAAGTACAAATATTTGCCTCATTGTTCGTGAGTTCAAATATTGCTGATTCAATAAAATCTTCTCTACACAGTCGTTTTTCAAACGGTAGCCATTTTGTCCAAGTTGATATTTCATTTTTCAAAGCAGTTAACGCGTATTTTTTATAATTAATAAAAAAAAAAGTTAGTTACACGAAGAGTAAAAAATGACAAGATTCTTTTCTTATTAACTACATGTTTGGGTCTTAAAGGAATAAAATGCTTCCACACATTACAGAACAGTAGCCAATTTGTCCAAACGTCGAAAGTTCGAAGGACGCTAATTTCCGTCGTTACATGTGCTAAAGTTTCAATTAAATGTTCATGATAATTAAAACAAATCGTGTTGTGAAATTTGGAAAAACAGGTTGATGATTGCTGCCGAAAAAAAAGAATAGCGCATGTTGCTATAGACTCCACCCGGGGACATAGGTTCGACACAAGTTAAATTTTGCAATTTTTATTAATCGTTTATAGCTTTTAACGATTTATTTAAAAGAATGGTGAAATGGGGAAAAACATATGAACTTCGTCCAACTTTTGCAAAGACAAATTTTAGACACCAAGACAATCCTCTAAATGTAAAATTCGAATTGAAATTTATATTGTGGAAGTACTCCATAGATCATTTAAAGTCGTCATTTCAGTAAGGTGCAATCACCAATATTAAAAGACTTATACCAGTTCACGGAGTGTTTTACTTCGCGATTTGTCCTGCTATTCATGTTATAACTGTCGTGATGAAATTAATTCCTGTACTAGCGAAGCCGGAACTTTTCGTCAATATAAACTTGTGCATGAAATGGAGGTACTAGTAATTGAAAGACAAATCCCAAACAGCGACGAAAACCGTTTCATCGAATTTTAAAAACCCGGGATTATTTAAGCCGTTTTTGCGGACGATCCAGGAATAGATTACTATATTTTAAAATGTATATCAGAAATTAAACACTATAGATGACTTGCGGAAATAATTCTCAAGCCAAGGTTCAAGTAATTGAAGGGGTGTAGTTCGACAACTTATGTACCAGGGAAAATACAATTCTATTCAAATTTAACCAAGGGTAAAAATGTTCGATTTACTTGCAGAGTGTCAGATATATTTGTATTTGGGTTGAGTTAAGATTTAGAAATTTTACAATGACAGATGATATGCACCTTGAAAGTTAAACATCATATGATAAAAGTTTCGTACATCTAAAAAAAAATTATCTTTTTTACGGAAAACTGTACCACATCTGCCTATATCTACTTCTGTCCCATCTTTCTTTCCCACATTACTTGCGACAGTAATGCATTTTTAGTTGAAATAACTTAAAGGGTAGACATTAAATAGATTTCCACAACTTGAGGTAATTTATGATAAAATGACATCACAAAACGAACAGAACCAGAATCAGAAATTTTAAAAATTTTGTAATATAATAAATAAATCAACCAACATATAAAAAAACGAATAAAACTTGCAAAAATTAATCAAACACCCTCTTCGACGCCGCTTTTTATGTGTAACGTCGTGTATGACAGTATATACATGTAGCAATCGATACGTCCATTCACCCTCATTACCACAATCCACGAAGTTGTGCGCTTCTTTAAAGAAAGGTGTTATGCTATGCTTGCCTTGATAGGATTTTAGGTCAGTCGGCTTCGACCCCAGCCAGTTTCTTATTACTTTCAATCAGGATCTATAAAATATATAAGTTTCTCACAGAAGGTAACCAAAGAAGGTGACCAAAGATTTTGCACCGATACAAATATTAAACTTTACGATATAAATAAATATCTTTAATCAATGAATTCAAATAGCAAAAGCTATGCAATTAACAGATATATACTTATTCAGCTTCATGTAAATTATTTAACAATGAAATACATTAAATATGCAATTTGGAGTTTTACCAAGGGAGCTAATAATTAATTAATAACACTGTCTGCCACACAGCATTTCGGGGGCTCTCCCTCTGGTATCTTTCGTCCCTCTTTTATAGCTGATTATGCGGAGGCTTTTCTAGTTATTGGGGGCATTATGATATGACCTATAGTTGTTAATTTCTGTGTCATTTAGTGTCTTGACAATCATAATACATATTCTTTAATATATATAGTGATGTCGTTATTACGACATAGCTATGTCGTTATTACGACAAGTTATGTCGAAATTACGACAAAGCGATGTCGTTATAACGACATATTATGTCGAAATTACGACATAGCGATGTCGTTATAACGACATGTTATGTCGAAATTACGACATGCTATGTCGTAATTACGACATAAATTTTTTTTTTTGAATGGCCCTTATCGGCTTCCGTAGTACGGCTTCCGTATACCAGGATTAAATTTTGTATTAACGCCAGACGCGCGTTTCGTCTACAAAAGTCTCATCAGTAACGCTCAAATCCAAAAATGTTAAAAAGGCCAAATGAAGTAAAGTTGAAGAGAATTGAGGACCAAAATTACTAAAAGTTTTTCCAAATACAGCTAAGGTAATCTATTTCTGAGGTAGAAAAAACCTTAGTATTTCAAAAATTCAACAGTTTTGTAAACAGATAATTTTTAAGTATGACCATATCAATGATTATTCATGTCAGCACAGAAGTGCCAACTGCTTGCATATACATGTAGCTTATATACATATACATGAAGCTCATTTTCGAATATTACAGAGTGAATAGCATTATATATCCGAACTTAAAAGGCTTGATACACAAACAGTTGTACGCGGAATAAAAAAAAAAATAAAAAATAAAAACAGATTATATGGTTGAACTATTCCGAGAATACCAGAACGTAGAAGTGTAAATAATTTCTATTACTCTTCAGATCCGTTTTTACATCTTATGTTTTTGTTAATTACTTATAGTGCTTATGCGTAACATTTATATAAGGACTTACAGCTTCTTAGTGGTGTGAAGGGAACTAAAATTAACGGAATAGGTTACTTGTAAATTGTAACAGTACGTATAAAAAAATAAATAAGTGAAATATATCTGTGGTTATCCAAAATCTACGCAAGTTTAATTAAAAGCTGGTTGTATGCAATGTTTTTTAAGCGCAAATGCAAAGCATATATATAGTCTAGAACACACCTGTTGCATCGTGAGTCTTTGACTGAATTGACTAAGTATACAGGGTAATTTATGAGCCTGTAATGTTAACACTCGTATTGTCATTTGGTAGTCACCCAGTGAATAAGGTTGAAAAATGTTCTCCGTTATTTTTTCTTCTTTTCTGTTGCTTATAGTCTTTAGCTTTCTATGGAGTGTTTTGTAGACTGTTTTTTTTTGTCTTTTCGTTTTTAGTCATTGCATTGTAAGATTAGCTTCGACTTTAGGAGTTAAAATAATCCTCAGCTATCTTAAACTAATTTTAATTTAGTATGAATTGTTTGGCAAAATGTCTTTTTCGTTTCGTTTTTCCGTCAGTTGCATTGTAAGAAATATGTTCATCTGATGAATATGCCGAGCATACAACTTATTCAGTAAAAGAAAAGCAAACTGAGGTTTAGATCGTGTCATAATCAAATGAATTATTAGTAAAAGTACGTTGGCCGATTTTCTTGCCATTCTGTTTGCTTCATAAAACTTATTACCAACCTAATACATATTGATCTGTGAATTTTAATGCATAAAGTTTAACTACAACTATTTTCAAATTGAATAATTTTGAAATATATTTCATTTCAATGTTACACAATCAATGATTTATCAAAAGACTTTTGTAGGAACGCTTTAAATCTAATTTCTTGTTAAAATAAAGGAACGTTTTAAATTAGACACATCAAAAAACGGCACTTAAATCACAGATAATTACTAAATGTAAAATAACTCGGCAAATAAATTGGAATCAATGTTAAGAACAAATAGAAAAATTAAATAAAATCTAAACATTAATTCTGTCTTTCAACTAAGTTACAGCAACATTTTGTAATTGATCTTTGTATTCAATCAAATCTCCTGACACCATTCAATCACCACTACCATTTTGTTCTCTTACAGGAAAAACAGCATAGCAATATATTTAGTTATGAAAACCAATTACGTTCAGAAAGCAGTCAATTAAAATGCGTCATTTAAGAATTATTTACATTCCCAAAGAACGGTTTATAATTCAGTGAAGATCCATAACAGAGTTACATAATGTAATGTTTTATGCATAAGTACATATTTATTCATGTGCCGAGATTATGATAATAAAGGGTGCAGTTCGCTGTCGTGACGTTTTTTTATAACATTGTATGTATTTCTAGAGTACACTAACAGAATATTTGTGTCCTAAATTGGACAATACAAGGACAAGTTACAGTATGGCATGCATATGAGAACTAACTGTATTAAAAAGATTTCGGTCATCGACGGCTTTACTTGGCGACATCACAGACCAGCGCAACAAAAGAAAAATATATACATCAAATAGGGAACAATGAAATCTCACTAAGAATAAAGTAGGATAATTATCAAAAGGGGAACAAACAATCGTTTAAAATTGCATATCAAGGCTTTGTGTCGTCAAATACGTTGACACGGCCTTAATAACTTTGACCCGGACATATCAGCGACGTCATAATGTTTGACCCGACGTTGACCCAAACTTATCAGGTCATCTTCCACATGCTGGTGAAACTAAGAAAACACTTCTAAAATAGCAAAGACAGCCCGATAAATCGATTATCAGGTTATCTGCATTTTGATATTGTAAAATATCAGCTGCTCGACACAATATAAAGGTGTCTTGATCTCGTTCGCTGCGCTCACTCAACAAAAAAGATTCATATTGTGACTCGCAGCTGATATTTTACAATATCAATATGCAAACAACCTGACAATCGTTTCCCGTGTTAAATTGAAATTTTCAAGTATAGAAAAATGTTTTATTCTTATATCTGTTCATTCATATCAAATGTATTTGAAGTTAATTCTCATGGGTAAATCCCGCAGTAAATTTATAGAATTCTTGATTATATAAATTTTAAATTTTCTCAAGGTAGAAGTAAGTGTTATCAGATGTTTTTATCAATGAGCTCCAATGAGTCACTAAAAGGATTCTGTGCCATTGACATTGAAAGGGCAATGGGATATACAAAATGTAGTATCAAAAACAAAAACAAAAAACTTCAGGTATTATCGTGTTACAGAACCCTTATTGCAATTCTTTGAGGCTTCTCGTAGTTTAAATAAGTTCAGAATAAAAAGCTCTGCCACATATAACTGCGTATATAACAGGGGCATATTTTACTAAAGATAAAACACCACTCCCTTGTATGATATGAGTGGAAAATATACTACAATGTCACAAATCAAGACGTTAGATATTACAGTTTAAACTTAAATTAAAATTCATCTTTTTCACCCATTGAATACTTGTAACAACCGAAACATTGATAAAAAATAACAACTTTATTTTCTTTACGTGATGGAATTATTCGGATGTAAAGTTTAAATAATATCCCCCTCTCCCAGAAATCCCATAAGATCAACTTCCATACATTTTCATTATATTAAATAAATGTCAATGCATCATGTCAATATTATGCTCGTCTACAAACAGACAGAAACTCGGTTACAGAAGACTTAAGATTAACAACATTGTATTATGTAAGTAGGGATTACATTTTTTCTGACTACTATATCTTAGACTCGATGTCGTGTCTTGAAATCATGGGAATTCCGTTAAATGTCAAATTCCATGTTATCTGTTGAATTCATTATTTCTTTGACTATATTTATGGTGTGATTGCCTCATTAGAATGACTTGCTTCCTCTTGTGGGAAACCAACAAAGACAATGGACGTGTTACGTAATTATCTGCTACACAATAATGACAGTTCGGAAAAAAAACTTCGCCCGAAAGAGGGACTGTCTATTCAAAACAGTGGAGACTCATAAATTTTAAAAAAAATCGTAAATAAAACAGAAACGTACAGCTATAGTGTTAAAGATTGATGCATATAGAATGACATAACATAACTAATCGATCATATGAAAGTGATAAATGTTCAATTATCGTCTGCCAATAAACCCGCCATACTAGCTACCCGAAAACGCTCGTTTATTGATATAAGTGCTAATGCTTTCATTATATTGTAACATTAATAGAATAAATAACAAATAATTCACTAATTCACGCATTGTTAAATAAATAACTTTTATAATTATTTCAAGATATTGACAGGAAAAATAAATTAATCAAGGTTGATGGAAATAGATCGTCTGAAGTTACGAATTGATTTTTAAATGAAATTATATGGTTGAATTCTTTCGAAAAATATTGGTATGAAACTAAATTGTTTGGATAATAGCTAAAATCTTACTTCAGTCGATTCGCTAGATATTCAACATTCTACAGAACCTGTGTATACCTATATCTTTATTATCATATAAACCATGACAATATGTACATCTACATATACATGATTACATCTAACAAAACACAAAGTAGACGTGGATGGGTACTGATACATCCCAAAAACAAAAGGACACCATAATTACAGATGTGAAAGTACTCGCAGTTACTGAGAGCTAGTTCAATGTCAAAAAACAACTAATGCAAAAAATCACGAATCTTAGACTAGCAGGGTTCATGACATATATCACATTCAAGACTTGAATATGTATTTATTTTGCCACTGGACTTTAAAATGTCATACATCCCCATCATCATCATCATCATCATCATCATCTAAGAATGTTATCTAATAATACAAAGGTAAAAGAATATTCTAAATTATCGTCATTTTGTGCATTTTTCCTCTGATTTTTTTTTGTGATAATTTTTCATATCATTCTACTCGCCTGAGATGGAAAATTATCGCTAGAAACTACGGAGGCACGTGGCGTTGCTTATGAAATTGACACGACAACGTCGTTATAGGTAAAATAGCGATAAACAGATTATCATTGGTCATCTCAACTCGATTGCTTTTCTCGCTTTCGCCCTACCGGCTCAAGCGAGAAAATCGATCTCGTTGAGATGATCAACGATAATCTATAAATACAGACATGCTTTTTGGTGACCAAGAAAGTATCTCTTCTCTTAGCACATGTAAATGATATAGAATGTGAAGTAGTATTAGTATCAATCAATAAAATGAAAGGGGATACAAAAACCTATCTTTTACTATTTTGTTTATCGTAGACAGATATTCCTTCGAGATAATTCCCAGTGTAAAAGTATAATTGGTTTTCTCTCTTAAACAAAATTTACATTATCAATAAGTCACAATGCAGAATTACTTCTAGATTTTCTTACTCATTCGATATATGGAATAGTCGAAATTTAATCCCAAATGGTATATTTTTCCGGTTAGAAAGGTTTATACTATAAATCATTTTTCTCTGTCCGAAAAGCCAAGCAGCTTCTTTAAGCATTTATATCATATGTATCAGTAGCTTGTGTATGTATACAGAAATATGAAAATAGAAAAAGTGAAATAAAGTGAAAACTGTTTAATATACATTAAAAAAAAATTAGGCACATTTAGTTGTTCGGAGTTATACTGTCATTCAGAGATTTTTTTTTAATTTAACGTCTCTCAATTAGAATTCAAGGTTAAACAATATGGATAATTGTTTTATTTTTTTCCCCAACAACTTTTAATCAGTGCAGTTATATCAGATTAAGCCTATAGATATTTATATAAGATGCCAAAGCAAAAACTTCTATTGCAACACATATCTTGTAGTGGCACATGAGTTGACCTTATTGACTATAGAGAACAACTTTACCCATGACATATTTGAATTGACTGGTTAATGTTTTTCTTTGAATCATCAAAACAATACTTTTGTATCCACTATTAACAGTGTATACGCAGTGTACGAATGCATGGTAATCAAATTCTCTAAGAAAGAAATCGAACAACACAAAAAAATACGAATAATATCTAGATGAAAACATACTGTATTCAAAAATATAATTAGTTTACAGAGTACATCAAGTTTTAATGGATCATCCCGAGTCTAGAAAAGTAACAGAAATCATAACGGATCTGTCAATCACAAAAATTACCCCAAAAATAAAAATTAAACATTAAGATTTTAACCAGACAACAGCAGACGAGATTCATGTCCTGGGAAAGGCACAATCACTAGTGTTAATTATGTCAATTGTAATAAATAGTCCTTAGTGAGATGTCGTCTTGCGGATGTTACTAAAGTAACCTGATTGAAGTTAAGTTGGAAAGAGATTACCACCAAATTATAGTACGTCACATCCGGTTGCATACGAAAATAGGTCGAACAAATAATTCCCTTGAATTTGACAGTTGTAGTTAATTAATTCTACATTTCATTGCAGTAAAACCTTTCTGGGTCATAAACATATATCTTGGTTATTTCAAAGCACCATTATTTTTTTATTTGGGGTTTCTAAGAATATTTTGGAAACTTGTGGTTTCATGGTCACTAAAGCTTGTACACAGTGAAAAAAGAGGTGAACATTTGATTGGTTAACTTCCAGTGATGGTATTTCTTATATGCAATGAAATGTTATGTGAAATTTTGTCAATATTACTAGACAGGATAAAACTTTACTCATGCCAAGTATTTTTTTTTTATTTGAAACAAAGATAAATTCTGCACAATTTTTTGAAAAGTGCAAATTTAACAAAGAATAATAGGGGGAAATCAATCAGATAGAAAAACAAAAGTATGGTTACACCTTCATTACATTTAACAAGTCTCATAACACTAGTAACACATATATTATACCAAAGTCACTAGTTTACGTTTGTAAAATAAATACCATACAATGCCGATTTCTTTTTGTAAATAATATGAGATATAAGAAAAAGCTTGCAAAATCGAAAATGTTTCAACACACAGGTAGTTAAAATGAGGAAATGGTAAAACTTGAAAAAGTTTTATTTGAAGTTCAAGCAATGAATTTTAAATGTTAATGGCAATTTGTGTTTCAGCATGTCCAACTTCTACAGAAGTTTCAAATTTCATGACTATCTATTATAAAACCCAAGATAATGTTCAAACTAAAGCAAAAATACATTAAATATACTGCAGAAATTTACATGTCTTTTATCATTAAATTCTTAAGTATATTGCTTCCGCATGCATTTCTCTTTCAACTGATAATGGATCTTAATGGAAGTATTGATTCTGTTTACACATTCTGATACAGCAAAATCTGTTTACACATTCTGATACAGCAAAATCTGTTTACACATTCTGATACAGCAAAATCTGTTGACACATTCCAATACAACAAAATCTGTTTACACATTCTGATACAGCAAAATCTGTTTACACATTCTGATACAGCAAAATCTGTTGACACATTCCAATACAACAAAATCTGTTTGCACATTCTGATACAGTAAAACCTGTTTACACGTTCTTATACAACAAAATCTGTTTACACATTCTGATACAGCAAAATCTGTTTACACATTCTGATACAGTAAAACCTGTTTACACATTCTGATACAGCAAAATCTGTTGACACATTCCAATACAACAAAATCTGTTTGCACATTCTGATACAGCAAATATGTTTACACGTTCTTATACAACAAAATCTGTTTACACATTCTGATACAGCAAACTCTGTTTACACATAGCGATACAGCAACATTTGTTTTTACATTCCGATACAGCAAAATATGTTTACACATTAAGATACAACAAAATCTGTTCACTTCTAGAATAAAATTCTTACAAAAGTGATTATGCAATTTATACTGTCACGGTTATTATTTCAAATGTTCATAACAAAACGAATGACTATACTTTGAAATCATTTTACTTACTTAATATGATTTTTAACGAAAAATGAAAACGAAATGATCAAATAGGACACTAAATCCATTTATTCTCCGTTTATATAGTTGAAGATAAAAAAAAAAAGAATACAAGAAATCATTACAATTTCATATTTTATATTTGTTAGGTTTTGGTCAATTTTATACAAGCAGATTTAAGATTTTGTCAATATCTACTCGTGCCAAATCTGGTCTTAACTACATCGTTTTTGTCAATAACTAATTTGACTCCGCTTCCCCTTCCGTAACGTATCATTAAACTTAGTTAGGCATCAATAAACAAAGAATATAGTCAATTCTGAAATATCACAATCTTATTTGTCCTGTCAAAGATAGTGCTAAACGCCTAGTTTCGAAAGAAATATGACTACAGTTAGCTAACATCGATCGTTAACCCGAATTTAGACTTTATGTCCAATGACACCTATTATACATTGTTTGCATGTAAGCTTTTTGGATTGTTGTGTACCTAAGATGCAATCATCGCAATGAATATACATCAAATAGTTGTTCCTTGAGTTAAAGCTAGCAGCCATCAATTAATCAATCTAAAACTTGCAATTGACATTTAGATTTCTAGAATTGTCTTAATAAATGAACGCTACTTTTTTTTTTAAATCAAACATAATGATTTGTGTTCATTCTAATTTGTATACTATGTGATAGAAATTATTATAAATTAAGGAATGTATCTCCCTCATGCAAAGCTCTGATTCCTTTCACGGATTTGGCTATACTTTTTGGACCTTTCGGATTATAGCTCTTCATCTTTTATAAAAGCTTTAGATTTCAAATATTTTGGCCACGAGCATCACTGAAGAGACATGTATTGTCGAAATGCGCATCTGGTGCAAAAAAATTGGTACCGTTAATTTTATTGCAAATGATACGAACCAGCAGACCAACATTAAGTAAAACGTATTTTGTCATGAAGTATATAAAATGTTACAGAAAACAAGTGGAATAGTGTATAAATTCATGAGCAATATGCAATATGTGATTAACATAATCATTTTATAAATATTAATATTTCACATGAAATGCTTCGTTGTTTTTGAATTTATAAATAAATTTCAAAAGTTTAATTTGATTTACATAATGGTCCATAATGGTTCGGTATCTGCTGCAAGATCGATACGACTGTACTTCTCTTCGTCATCATTAAAACTGACGAATGACGTCATTATATGTATCAATTATGACAATGTTGCTTCTGGAACATCATATAACTAGGAAAACATCTAACAAATTAAGCAGCACACACAAACAAATTCCTTAACATCGATATTTTATGAGATATTTTATGAGATGCTATTTGCAATGTTCTGTGAAACATTTATATCTATTCCAAAGATAATTTGTCCCATTACATGGAAAACAGAATAATAATGTAACAAGAAATGAATGATACAAATCAATTACTCCACAACCATTCCTTTATTAACTTTTATTTTCCAGAGATAACAACGCAATTCCAAACACTACGGACTGAAATCTATTGAAACGTTTAACCGAACATGATTTTTTTTGTGTTTGTAAGAGATATTTCTATTTGTATCTATCTGCTAAGTTAAACCCTTTTTTGTAGACGAAACATGCGTCTGGCGTATATGCTAAATTTAGTCCTGGTATCTATGATGAGTTTATTTACAACCACTGGGTCGATGCCACTGCTGGTGGAGATTTATTTCCCCGAGGGTATCACAAGCCCAGTAGTCAGCACTTTTTGTGCTGACATGAATTGTCATTGATATGGTTATATTTATAAATTTTCTGTTTACAAATTTTTGAATTTTTTGAAATACTAAGGCTTTTCTACCTCAGGCATAGATTACCTTAGCTGTATTTGGCAAAACTTTTAGGAATTTTGGTCCTCAATGCTCTTCAACTTCGTACTTTATTTGGCCTTTTCAACTTTTTTGGAATCGAATGTCACTGATGAGTCTTTTGTAGACGAAACGTGCATCTGGCGTATATACTAAATTTAGTCCTGGTATCTATGAAGAGTTTATTTCCACTGATTGTAATTGTTTGTTTTTATGTTACATCAACTGTTACACCACTGTCATAAACTAGGGGAGGTTTTGTACCATCAAACTACTTTAACACCGCCACATTTAATACATGCCTGTGATGAGTCCGGAGCTTCAGTGGTTGTAATATATTGTTTTGTAACAATATTTTTTTGTTTGTTCATAAGTTAGTCCATTATTTTTTTCGTTTTTGCCAGTTCGTGGCCTTTTTAAGATGACTGTGCGGTATGGGCTTTGCTCTAATTGTTGTATGCCGTACAGTGACTTATAGTTGGTAATTTCTATAACATTTGGTCTCTTGTGGTGAGTTGGCAATCATACCACAACTTCATATCTTTATATTGAAAACTTCAACTACATATAATAATATTCTACAATGAAACCCCAGAATAAAATTGAGAGTGGAAATGGGGAATGTGTCAAAGAGACAACAACCCGACCATAGAACAAACAACAGCAAAAGGTCACCAAAAGGTCTTCAATGCAGCGAGAAATTCCCGCCCAGAAGTATTAACAGCTTTTGTAAAAACTCAAGCTTTCGTGTTATTTTTGATTTTGTTTAATCCATACAGTTGTTATTTTTCAAGTTAAAAAAATCACTGAAAATGCAAAGGATTAAAAAAGCAACAATAGATATGTTTAATCCATGTACATGTATCAGAAATGTTTTTTTTTTCTAATATATCAAAATATGCATCAACATATATATACTTTAACGTTAAAACTATAGATACAGTGATTGAGGATAAAATACATTGTAAACAATTCAAACATTTATTTACACAAAACGGTTGTTTTTTGCATGATGTAAGCTGAATTACATTTTCTATTACATTATTGTCTTGCCTTACGTTTGGCCCACATATATTTTGCTGGAAGTCATTTTTCATAACATTCGCATTTGAAGAAAAGAGTAAAACACCGGCGTTATATAAAGAAATAGAACTTTAACCTTGCACAATAACTGCTACTAGATCCCAAAAGCATTGTTACGATAGAGCGTGGCGCCATTTTCACAAGACGTCACTGCGAATTTATGCATTGCACGATTGTTAAAGTTTAGGCAAGTCATTATATTTCTATATAACAGTAAGTTATTGGGACAAAAAAGGTGGTAATGTTAAAAAAAATCGATCTGTCCTTAGGATTAACATGTTTCCTTTCTTCACGTTTGCATATTGCATATCTTCATATTAATTAAAATCAGGAGATGTTGGATGATTGCCAATGAGACAACTATCTAGCACACTAGAGTAAAGCGGATTTAAGCAACAGTATGTCACCATACGGCCTTCAACCATGAGTAAAAAAGCTTTGCCGCTTAGTTAGTTATAAAGCCCCTGAAATGACATGTGAAATATTCAAACAAACCAAAAACAGCCTGATTTATCTTAATTACAAAATGAGTAAACGAAAAAAAAATGTCCAGTAAAAACCAACATTCATGCATTACTCAAAATGTTCTTTAATTTTAATTTAGGATTGATAAATATAGAAATTATAACAGCAACTGTTGATTTTTTTGCTTCCATTGAAGTTATTCAAAATATTACAGTATCCGTGATATTGTTGTGCATACATGAAAAATGACCAAACTTATCAAGTTTTGCCAGAAAAATAGCTTGTTAAAATAATGTTTTCCAATAATTAAAATGTTTGAATAAGAATTGTTATAGATTTTTTTTAACATTATGAAGATCTCTAAATTCATTGTATGACCATCTTCATTAAACTAAAAGTCTGAAACTGTCAATCAGATTAATTACATGTTTTATTGCTTTAATCACCACTTAGCAAAGGAAGCTCAAGATTTATTTCACATAGGGTTATAATACAATATGACGTAAACAAAAAGATCGTTACTTTGCCACCTTCTGTCATTAGCAACGAAATTAAGGAAAACTTTGAAAAACATGGTGCTTGAGAAACTATTGTTTCATTAATAGGAAACAAACGCAGATCGGATAAAAAAATATTTGAGTGTCATACTTAGCAAAAAACATAGTGATCTGTGTTTAATTCAATACGTGACAATACTTGAATATCTAAGAAAATTTAGAAAGCTGGAAAAAAAAACAAACAACCATTTGCAATGCTGATTAAAAAGGATATTAATTTCAAAGATAATTTTAACATTTTTTCAAAAATTAGCAAATTTCGGAGATGAAAATCCATAAAAAAAAGTTAATTTCAGGGAACAAAACATATTTACATGTATTCCAGAACATTTGAATCTGTCTAAATATTCAGCATTTTTTACTTCTACATTCATTAAGCTTATCTACCATAAGTAATAAGTAATTTTCCTGTATTAATTATCATACTGGATGTTGGTAATTGAAAATGTAAGGGAATAAAACAGTTCTTACTTCGGTTCATAGTACATTCACCATAGTAGAACAAATAAAATTATTATATGTTTTAATTCTTGGCGTGATAACAAATCATAAAGTCATTGTTCATCCGTACCAGACATTGACTTATTGAAAGCCTTATTCCACAGGGAGTGAATAAAAGACTGATTCCGAACATGAAGTTGATCATAGATCAATGACAGTGAAAAAGTACAATATAAACAAAGGTTATAGTTCATAGAAATTTCTATACATGATAAAGCAGAGAAAAAAAATCAGACTCGATGGGCACATTATATTTGGTAATAATCTGTTAGTTTCGATAGAACCACTTTACCTTATCAATACGAAGTAAGTAATTATGTCCGAGGGAATAAGTGATACAATAATTCCGGAAATCAAAGGATAACAAATACTAAAATGGTTGACGTAATGACTCCGAACAATATACCGTATAACTTTATTTTTACCAAGAATATTTGTACTGTGCAATCAATTCAAGACGTTATATGTCAATATAAAATGATAATACCGGTACATATACGCTGCTAAATCTTGATAATGTCAAAGAACGATGCATTTAATGTCAATCTAAATCGCTGTAATTCTCCAATGAAGTGGGCACTGTACCCGATTATCTTTCTCTTAAGCCTTACTTCTCCGTAATATCAAACGTTTCCATTTTATATCAATTGATTTCATAATGGTTTTTTGTTTTTGTTTTAATTCTAAGATCAAGTTTATTGCACTATATGCTGCTATAAAAATACCATGTCTAACGTCACAGTTCTCAAATTGCACCGAGTACCATAAATTGCACCTATTCAACAAATTTAAAATAGCTGTGGAAATCTAACAAGTTTTCTTTGAGACTACACACTTGTATCTTTATCATTTGAAATTAAATACGTCTTTCAACACAGCTGAATTATATCTTAATGACTTTAATATACACAAAAATTCACAGTAAATATCAAGCGTTCACTGGAAAAAGTAAAATCTACGGAAACGTCGAGATGCGACTTTCTCAAAAATTAGCAAACTAAATATGTTACAAGCATCCATTTCTTATAAAATGGATAGTAAGCTAAGATAGTGGACTAATGTCAAATTGTTTTAAATACATGAAGGGAACAAAAGAGGGACGAAAGATACCAAAGGGACAAAACATATGTTGTTCAATTGTTGAGGATGTGAATTTTTAGCATAGATGCAATTTGGGTACTCCTTATTATGGAATGCTTGATTGTTTGGATCAAACCCATTTTTCTATGATTCAATATGTATTCAAAATTAACGATATAGTAAACAAGGGTACATCTAAAAAATAAACACAGAATGGAAACTTTTGTCTGGATCATAAAAAAACGTAGGTGAAAAAACTGTCAAAAAAGGTGCAATTTGGGTACCGTCACGTTACATCATTTGACATAATGTTAGCCTTTTCAATTCATTGACTATTAAACTATCGTCTTTAAAAAAAGGGTTAATCTGTTAGCAATTACTTTCAAGAATGACTACAACACTTTTCTTGAGTATCGAAAATTTAGAGACACAAAAGGAACATGATTATTCCAATATCATGAATGCTGGATCAATTTTTAATATCCTGCTGAAAGCCTCATAAAGACATTTTAATTTGAGATAATTTGTTTACCCTTGCTGGTTTTTATCCCAAGTTCTTTGCTTGGCAGACCCCTTTTTTTTAATATGCTCACCTTCGACGACAGAGAATGACGAGGACAGTTTGTTGCATTGTTACATAACTGAACATAAAGGTAAATTAAATGTTAAGATATATAATTGTGCATAACGGTAATGTCAAGATATATAATTGTGAATAACGGTAATGTTAAGATATATAATTGTGAATAATAGTAATGTTAAGATATATAATTGCGAATAATCGTAATGTTAAGATGTATAATTGTGCATAACGGTAATGTTAAGATACAGAATTGTGAATAATGGTAATGTTAAGATGTATAATTGTGCAAGTGTATATCCAGTAAGATTCCACTGTAACTAGGACAATCAGGCAAACTTTGAATTTAACCATCTTGCTCTCATGCATTTATCTGCTATCGTTTTTTTTCTAACTTAGTCTGGCGAACATAATGTATATTAACGCACCATATGCTGTGTTTAATTGTTGAAAGATATTTTTTGATAAACCAGATTAAACAATATTGAAATTGACATAGTATAACGCTTGACTTTGTATTTCGTGGGAAATTCTCTATGGTTATTATCGTATAAAACCTGTAGCATTTTGTATTTTGTGTCTGCTTCGGAAAATCTTGTCTAATCTTAATCCTAAACTAATAAATCAATATTCAGGAAATTTTACAATGCAATACAATTTGATTTAATATTTATTGAATCTAGTCATATTTCTATTTACGCTAAGAATTAATAATACATTATAGTTAATATTGATATATATATATCACTATTCACAACTGACATTTGTAAATAACATGTTAATGTGGACAGTTTTGTATAAAATTTCATTTTCATAAATATAGTTGACTATCATTTTCCCATTCCCAACTGCATCAGAAGATGAAAACTTTAAATGAGTTTAAAATTTGTAAATAGTATTCGCCTAAATTTTGTTTACAAATATAATGCTGGAGGGCTAACGTTAAGATTGATATAAAATGCAATAGCAACAAAATATCAACACATGTTCGATTACCAGCATATAGGCGAAAAATAACGCAAAAAACACTCCCATCAAATTATGGGTTTACGTTGAAAAATTAGATATACAGTAAATAAACGGAGCTACATTCAAACAATAAATAAAAAAAAAAACAAAAACAAAAACAAAAAAAAACCAAAATCAAAAATGAACGAGAATATGGTGTATCAATTAACCTTTAACCTCACATTTTGCTTAACTTGAAGTGTTTAGTTGGATACGTGTGGTTCACACTTGTCCAACAATTTAAAAAAAAAAACAACATTACTTTTAGTTGTCATTTATCTCAAATCAGAGTTAAGCAAGATCTCAATGCAAGTTCAAATTGGTACCTAGCACTAGGTACCAGCGGGATTATTTGACAGATGTCAATTAAACTACATCTCTGCATAGAAGATTTATAATTCCACTAAAAAAATGTATATTTACATCGGGCAAAGAAATCTGACAAATGATGTCATAAATTGCCCGACAAAATATCGATTCAATACAAACATTTTGATAATAACGAGGTACAACAAGAAACATCATATGTTAGACAACTTGGTAGCAAAAAATATAGTAGCAAGTAATATGTGAATAGTTTTCTTACTGGTGAAATAATTTTATGCGTCAAATTCGATTACACATACATGATAGGGACTGAAGCAAAGAAAAACAGCGTATAACCGTTTTTGATATAATTTGATCCACATATACTATAAAGTATTTGATAATCTAAATCAGTCATGAGGTCTTTAGAATTTACCAAATAATGATATTCAACGTTCCAACTAAATACATTTAGTTCCATCGCTTTCTTCTTAGCAGTAGTAATCACCATCACTCAAATAAATCCTAAATGGATCAGAATGGATCACAGGATTATGAGTGACAGATCTGCTAGAAAACATGTGATATATTTTCATACATTTGCCTGCTTTGGAAGAAACAAGTTTTAATTGTTAAAATCATTATGTTTTTTGTAAACCTTTCCGGCAACTTGTTGTTAAAGTTCGTTATATGTCATGAAGTTAAGTCTACATATATGTCAATAAGAACTGTAATTAAATAACATATCAGATTTCTTATTTTCTAACCCTTAATGTCTACATATGGGTAAGGCAACTATAATATTCTTCATTGTGTTTATTTTTGTGGGTTTCAATTACAGAGAGTTGTGCTTCTTCCAACTTGGAATTAAACATTGAATATCAATACTGACATCAAGAAAACTTTCACAAAAAAAGTGCTAGCGTAATAATTTACCTATCAGATCACAGAAAGAAACTAGGAAATCTGGTTATAAAGAAATCAGGAATTCTGAAAAATCAGAAAAAAATTAACCATGTAGTTCTTAACTATATATTTACGAGGTTTTTGCAGATGCAATTTTGTTGACCATTTTATAATATATATGTCATTTAATTTTCTTTCTTCCTCGATATAACAATGTATGCAATACTCCAAATAAATGGAAACTTAAACTTGATTATTGATTTGTCCCCCCCCCCCCCCAACAAAAAAAAAATAAAATAAAAAAATCAATAAAATCAATAAAATCAATAAAAAATAAATAAATAAATAAATAAAATAAAAGTCACATCTAATACAAAGTTAAACAAATCAGCAATATTAGAGGTCAGATTTCTGAGCAAGTCTCAATGTGAATCTACTGTTATCAATAAAACCCAAAATTCGGCAGAATGCTCGATGACAGGCACAGAAGTTTATGCAAAAAATAGACTTAGGCATGCTGAAAAGGGAAAACAATAAAATAAAAAAAAATTAGACCACTGCAACCTTATTATCGTACAACGTCAAGTATCAATATCGCTAGGTTATGTGGATGGTTACAGATAGCATTCTTTTATTTCCTCCTGTGACTTTGAATTGAAATAGCTCTGGATAAATTAAAAATTAAATTAAAAAAAAAAATAAAAAACAAAATACAAACAAAATACAAACAAACATGGCATACTAGTAGATAGAGATTATTGGTTTCAAAGACATATAAGTATATATACATAATGCTTGGGCGGCGTTGTCAAATAAGTTTGAGAAATATATAGGTTCCAGCCCCGTACGGGAATGAATTCAATAATCAGTCTACCCCAACATGTCAACAACTTTCAAAGTTTTTCAAAGTAGTTTATATAGAAAAATATATCAATACAGTACATTCGGTAGCCCTTTAAAAGTTTGCAAAAGTACAACAGAGAGCAAATCGGAACACATTTAAAAAGGTAGTTTTTATATAATTGAAAATATAATGAAGATCACTTACTATTTTTTGATTTAAGTGGTCCAATTCACGTTCTGTAACTTTTCTTTTCATGTCCTCTATACGTTGTCGTTTGAACTCATTATACTTGTAGTATAAATACATCCCTGGGACTGCTATCGCAGATAAATGTTTCACCACAGAGGACGGGACAACATCCTCAGACATCTTGTCCCTCTCTCGTCTTCTAAAAATTGTCGGCATTTTTTCTTTTTCAAGTCCAGATAGAGTAAGATTACGTGAAAGTTAAATCAATTAAAATGACGTTGCTCCAACCAGAATCTTGCAGCCATACTTTCGTAGTTCAAATACAAAAACCATTGAATATATGATCTCATAATGTCGAGAATCGATCAGAAAAAGGCAATTATTAGAAACAACCAAATTCCAACACAGCTATCGGCATTTTACTTCTGGTGAAAATCTTCAGCTGATCAGAGGTGTTACGGAAGAACATGTCGTCTGCAACTTTCCCGCCACAGACACAATAATGAACATCTTTGACTCGAATTAAACAGCTAATGCGAGATGATGCTTACTTTAGCATTGGGATCAATTCGTTGATTTTAAAATCGATAGATTGTATGCATTGCTAAGAAATTTAAATAGCTACTTTGCTTTTAGTAACCAGTCAACTTTTATTGTGAGCGAGAGATTAAATAAGTCAATCATTCAAGTGATGGGTAGACTTTAATACCTTTAATTATTCAAATATAATGCTACAAGAAAGAAAATGTTTTAAATATTAGTTAGATTAAATTCATCACCTAAGTACCATGACTAATATATTATCTAGGACTACTTTTATCAAATCCTTCTTTTTCTCCCGAAGGAAAGTACGAATGTCTTTATGATCGAGATAAAATCGTTAAGACAAAGGAAACATACTGGGTAGAAATACACTGTAGGTGTCAGAATCGACAAGAACATTGATTATGTTTTAACTGTTTAATTGATTACTGAATATAACACGAAGGAATCGATAGCAATAGAAAAGGTTAAACAGACAATGCACAAGGTCGTTAATAATAGTATTTTGTTTTCTTTCAAATGAATTATGTGGTAAGGCATACCAAAGGGGTCCAACTCAAACATGATTAATAAAGTTATTATTGAAATGACATACACAAAGGAGGTGGTTCACGAAGGATCAATATTGGCTCTTAAATAACGTGAAAGTTATGTTCAGCAATCAAAGTAAACAATGCATTTAGAATAACTTGTGTTGAATTCAAACTGTACGGACTAAAATTATCTTTAAGTTTAAACATATTTATTTATAGTGGATTGAGAAACAAGTTTTGCAACTTATATTAATCTCTTTCCACTTTGTAGAAAATCATGTTTACTGGTATGTTTTATTGGATAGAGTTTCTGTTAAACATGCTAGTTTTAAGTTATAAGCAAATAAGAAAGAAAGAAAAAAAAAGGATAGTAATTAGGGGAATTTCTGTTGCTGATTATTTTTGCTGTTCAAAATCTACCCTATTTTTTATATATATTTTGATTTAAGATATAAGGTAAAAACACTAAAATTGATCAGTCGTCCTTTAGGTCTCATGTAAGAATCAACTTACAATCTATTTATGTTCACTAGGTGACTTAGTAAAAGATCTTGGTTTGCTGATTATTTTTGCTGATTTTAATTTCTCTTAATCTAATAAATTTACTGCAGAAAATACTATTTTCATTGGAAAGCTGATGATTAGGCCATGTTAACTTATCTTTTAATCTTTTTTATGCTTTATTTTTTTATGTTTCATTTGGCTTCAAATAGTTTCTCACTATCTGCTTATTTCTCGAAAAACGTAAAAATGGACATAAATTGTCATATTCACTGGTTGATGTAAGAAAAAACAGCAGTGGGTTAAATCAGTATTTAAGGCAATTATAAATCTAAACTTCTGTTCTCATACTATGAAATATTCCGGTACTCAATTGTATAAAGGCAACAGTAGTATACTGCTGTTCGAAATTCAAAAATCGATTGAGAAAAAAAAACCAGATCCTGGTTACAAACTAAAACTGAGGGAAACATGTCAAATATAAGAGGAGAACTACGACACAACAGAATCACAACATTAAAATGTAACACACACAGAAACGGACTATAATATATAACAATGGCCATTTTCCTAACTTGGTACAGGATATTTTAATAAAAAAAAATGATGGTTCTGTGACATGCCAACCCCCCTATTATGGCAATGTTAAATTCAACATTTAAATGACAATATAACATAATAAACTCCAAAAACATATTTTTATTCACCTGTGTATGTATATTCTTTGGCGGTATTTTGTCCAATGTTATTGTTGTTTTTCTGATATTTATTTACATCTTCCTCCTTGCTTTATTAATTTTGTATTTACATCGTGTCATATATCAAATTTATTCGTTCTGTGAATGTTCATTTGTTTTTGTTAATTTGCCTTTTGATTGAATTAAGTTATTTCAATTGATATTTTATAGTGTGTCTTTCTATTTTGTGATGTAAAACTATTGTTTCATGTTCGGTGACGGTTGGTGCCTATTAAGACGTTTAAACCCGATGCATTTGTTTGCTCCTGTCCTAAGTCAGGAACCTGATGTTCAGTGGTTGTCGTTTGTTGATGTGGTTTATAAGTGTTTCTCGTTTTTATATAGATTAGACCCTTGTGAATTGGATGGAGATTTGTTTCATTGGCTCTCATACTACATCTTTATACATCTAATTATTCTAAAAAGGAGTCGACTGATGTTATCAGGTATCTTGACTACTTGTCAAGACATGCTGATCAAATTTGCTATTTTTAGATTTTCCATATCGCCTATAATTTCTGCAAATCACCCTAAAAATAATCGTCACTACAGGACCATAACTTCTATCAACTAACGATTTCGTTCATTTTAATCATTTGTAGGTCTGTCCTGCTGATCATTTTAGTTATTTGCAGTTGCTCTGTTTCTATTGTAGTTTCCGCAAAAAGAGAAAAAAGGTAAAAACCTTTTTCTTATTTAATAATTCCTTAGTCAATTGACGATTTGGGTAATTTTGATTTTTTTTTTTTTAAGATTTTGTCTTTTTGGCAGCTTTTGCTTATTGCAGTTTCTATCTATCATCTATTTAGATGATGATAATCGCTGCAAAAAATACCCACCCAAATGAGTATTCATGGAAAATTACTCCTATAAATAATAATATAACGATTTTAGTCATGCATAGATTCAATTAACAATTTTATCCTTTGGTCATTTTTACTTCCCTCAGCTTTCTCCTGTCTCAATAATCTATTTTAAAAAAGATAAATGGCTAAATAGCATACAACTTGACATGGTAATAAATGTAATTTGAGGGTACTGGTAACTCTTATAACAAGTCGGCGGACGATTTCAGTTGTGTGACTGATTTTAAGTTTCGAACATTTTCAACACATCTACAGTTTTCAAGATAAAAGATAGTTATAGAACTTGCATTTTACCCCTATATAAGATATAAGAAGATGTGGTATGAGTGCCAATGAGACAACTCTCCATGCAAGTCACAATTTGAAAAAAGTAAACCATTATAGGCCGAAGTACGGTCGTCAACACGAAGCCTTGGCTCACACAGAACAGCAAGCTATAAAGGGCCCCAAAATTACTTTTGTAAAACCATTCAAACGGGTAAACCAACGGTCTAATATATATAAAAAGAAACGAGAAACACTTATGAACCACATCAACAAACAACAACTACTGAGCATCATATTCATTACTAAGGATAGTGCAAACAAATGCAGCGGGTTTTAACTTTTTAATAGGTACCAACATTCCCCCTTATCTAAAAAAAAATAGTGTAACATCACAAAATAGAAAGAAATGGCTTAACTCAATCAAAAGACATATTAACATTAGTGACCAAACATTCAACGAATAAATTTTATCTATGATACAATGTAAATAAAAAATCAACGAAAAAGGGTCGAATGAATTAAGGCGACAGTAGAATGCCGCTACAATTTAAAAAAAAATACAGCAACAAAACCCGCCAATAACAAAAATATACACAGGTTAATGAAAATAATTTTGTGTTCTGTTTATATCCTTAGTAGCCATGTTGATCGATATGCAGACAAATTAAACGGACACCTTTTAAAACTAAATAACACAAGGATAATTCGGGCAAAGATTGGTTCCAAGTAGTTTCAGAGGAGAATATATTTGTTAAAGTAAAATGACAATGACAACGGACAACGGATGAAAAATTATTGCCCCGTCTGGCCAGGTTATCTTTTAAAAAGTAATTTACAAATAAATCAGAACTTTTTATACCTGTTATTTTTAAAATTACAATCTACAGATTGCAAATAAAGGCAACAGTAGTATACCGCTGTTCGAAAGTCATAACTCGATTGAGAGAAAACAAATCCAGTTTACAAACCAAAATCGTGGGAAACACATCAAATATAGGAGGAAAACAACAAAACAACAGACATACTAAAGTGCAACAAAAATCAAACAATACACACAGAAAAGAACTATAAGATAACAAGATATATATATATATATTGTTACTTGTTAAGTCTGTAAAATACGACAAAAGGAGGTCATCGAACATAACATAAGACTTATATCCAAAAATACGACAGGCAATGAATAATGAATAAGGGAGGCAGATTAGATTGGCTTACTGAATTATTACAGTTATAATCATAGTTTTCGTTTATTACTGTCTACAATGCATATAATCAACGTCTGGTACACTTCCAAACAAATGAAAACAGTTCTGAACTCTTGATCTGTAACTTGTTAAGACCGAGTCTGTAAATTAGATTTTGCTTTTTATAGTAGATTTATGAAAGGTTTCACAATGATTACAAGTTCAAGTGTTTATTAGTTCTATGATTATATTTACAAAATAATTGACATATAAAAAGTCCAATTAACATGATAATTTGTAAAAACTAGCAGTAAAATATATTTATTTAAGCAAAATGTCAATATTTTTTATACCTAGAAAAATCATTTTTTATTTTTTTATTTTTGTATTTTTTTCATCGATTGACATCCATTTACAAATTAATTGGGAACATATATATTAGATATACTGTATCCTGATGTAATTAAAATGCTTAGCATTGCTATTATCTTAATTATAAATTTTTGTTTTTGTTAAAGAGGGTGAGGATTGAGATTGCAATCCTTGAATTCATTTACAAGTTATGTAGACTCGGGAATGGTAAGAACATAACACATTCATGTCTATTGTTAAAGACTGTATGCTGCTGATGGTGTCTGTTGGTAATGTCTATCATTATGTTGCTGTCCCAAAGACGGAAACCGCATTTGCATATCTTAGTAAAGATGAAAATCTTTTTACAAGTAATATCTTTGGTTAGCTTGCTTGCTAACTGAACCGTGAAGTCATTGTCAGGCAAGGTATACTGCCCTCCTTTCGAAGCATAGTCTTGCTGACAGATAGATTGGTTATCTGTCGGACTAGTCTACTCTGAAAGGAGGGTAGTTTATCTAACCTAGCAATGACTTGACGGTTCAACTAGCAAGCAAGCTAACCAAATATATTACCTTTGCCTACACTCTTATTGAAATCGGCTGTAAATAGATATATTATGAAATGACATTACATCTTCTTTTATTTAGTTCATATCATTTGTCTTTGTCTTTTAGTAGAAATAAAATATTAGATTGTTAAATTTTCATTTTGAACCATCTTATCTATAATGAGGTATACGACATGTTAAAAACTTGGGGGTGGGGGGAAACACACACACACACATGAAACTGAGCCACTGGATATCTGAGTAAAGTTTGAAAGACTTAATCAATGAATGTAAAGTGAAATAAATAAGAGGAATAGCGCTTCTTCTCTGACATTGTTACTGCTTTGTATCGTGCAGAGAGCATATGAAATATGAACTATGTCTGGGAAAACTGATTTTTGTAATTCTTCTTTTGATAGACAGCATTTATTGATTTGACCAATTAAATACTTTGTATTGAGAACAAACAACATGACATGATAATGTTCCTCGTCAGCAAAGGAAGGTACCAACACGTGATAATTACACAATGAGTATTGTTTCTGAAGTTCTTTTTATCATGAATCTTGAAAGCCTTACGTGCACATGTTCTAAGACTCTTAATACAAGGATTACGTAATTAAATATCTAATTTATCATAACTGGACAATAAACTACTATTAAAAGAATATAGAATAAAAGAAAACTTATAATAGATGTCACTTACTCATCGGTAAATCAATAAATTACGAATCTTTGTTACAACAATAAGTATTTTCTTAGATTTTCTTAGTATTTATTTCATTTATTTTTTTAAGGAATTATTTCATTTCCCCGTTTTCTTCAAAGACATCAGAGAGTTCCACTTTGTCTGAAATACGATAGATCTTATAATAAACTTCCGGAATTTCCATTGAGTATGTTAATCAAGTATTGAATGGCTGCGATATGACATATAAAATATCAAAATATATATGTATAGGTAATTTTATTTCGGAGACAAGTGACTGTAAATTATAAGTCAATATGAGCATGCAATCTGTTCTTTTTCATTTTTTAGTTGATAATTTTAATGTAAAAATATAGAATTTAGAAAGCTTCAATGACATGGCAGTTTTTAATATTCAATAACTTGATAAACGTTTTTTTTTTTAATTTTAAAAACACAAGATGAGATAATATTTTCCTTTCTCTTCGCTTTTAAAACAGCGAGAGTAAGGCACATAGACAACGTTAGGGCATGAACCTGTAAAAAACAATCAAATTATAAACCATATATGCAGCTTCATAGATGATGTCCTCTAATTTAATAATTCAAAGTTTGGTGACTATATTGAATGCGTCTAAAATGTTACTCTTGAAATAAGGATACAGCAGTTCCATTAATGTATGCATCATATCGTGACTTGCATCTAGAAATTGACAATGAGGGTAGGTTAAAAGTTTACGACAGAAGGGAGGATTCAGCTTCAAACTTTTGAACTTTACATTTCTGAGTATCAACATTACAGCAGCGTCTGCATATGGAGTACATATCTCTCAGTTGGAACGATTTCCACACAGCTTGCATTTCAAATCATGATTTCTTTAATAAAGTAGTGCTGCTAACAAAGAAGCTATTAAACCAAGTGTTTCAAGTAATAATGTTGAAGTAATACATTCGGAAAATTTCCAAACTTCGCCACGAGTTGATTAATCATCATGGAATATCTGTTTCACAGATGACGACGGATATTCTGCAATTGTCGTTACCACAATACTGACTCTTTTCATCGTATCTGAGCTTCTGATTTAGACTGGTTTTGGATTTCAGTGCACAGAAAGATGGGTACCACATAGGATGAAGGAACTGCTTACGCTACCAGAGCAACTGAGATCAGCCCCTGTTTTTGAAAGGTTGGTGTTGCTCATACTTTATTTGTATAATTATATATGTAGTGTTTTGTATACGGTTGTTTTTTATGGTCGTTTTCATTTCTTTTTTTTCTTTTTTTGCGATTCCGCATTATCAGTTCGTTTTGGACTTATGAGTTTGACTATCCCTTTGATATCTTCTGGCTCTCTTTAAAAAGTTATTTTGATGCATACTGATGCTGATAAGCTTGTTGTATAATACAACCCGTAACAGAGAAGGGATCGAATTGATGTTTCTTTACCGTCAAAATTAGCTACGTTATCGACAAACTTAATTGAGTAGTGACCGAACTATTGGTACTTTAACGTTAAAAAGATTGACAATGCTGACAAACTTTCATGTGTCGATAATCAAGTTTAATACCGATAATATTGAAAATAATTCTAATAATATGAAACAAAATATGTCCATGCACCATTTCGATTGGGCGAAAAGTAGTCATTTCTTCAAAGTCAGAACAGAAAAAAAAAAAGATTTATGGAAGGACGTCTTGATAGTATTATTTCCTTTACAATTTTACCCAAAACTAAAAGAAATATACTGGTAAACAATTAAAAAGGTGTTTGATAGGAATGAAGTCCTTTATTTTTTCGGACTACCATGTGTACCGTATGTGTGATGGATTTGAATTCAATCAATAACTTTGAAATGTTTCTCATATGTATACACAAAAGGGAGGACTGGTATTTGTACTTCTGTTAGAATATGTCTTCGTCCGTTTCACATACCAAACTTTTTTCTAGTAGTTTAAACGGGAAAATTTTGTTGACAATTTTTTCTTATATGACAAAATATTGAGGCAACAGATTTTTTAAGTCAAAATCAGGGTTAGAATATTGTTTTCTAAAAACTACCAGGCCCGTGGCAAAAATAAAAAATTCCCACATGTTCAACTTCAAAATTTGACCAGATTCTATTCTTAACTGTAGGATAATATACTAGGATAACATAGAAAATGTCCTGTATGGGACTATTCTGTACTCATACTTCACGCGTAGTTGAGTACAAGTGTCCTCGTAGTGAACGCACCCGACTACGCGTGCAGTAAAAAGTGTACTCTTACGTCGGATACCGGGCAGTTTCTTTGTTATATCTGTACTTTATCAAATACATGTACATGTTAATATTTACTTAATATTAAATAGATAAAAATTATTGCTGAAATCCTGTTCAGGGTTTCTTTCTTGTGTATGATTATATAATTTTTCACATGCCTGAACTCATTGACGATAATGTAAGGTGCTCTATTAAAAAAAATGGATTTCTAGTTCGGGTTTGAAAAAGAAATTTCGCCTTTCTTGAGCATGTTTTGTACATTTAGTTTAATAGATGTGATCCAATGGAAATATTCATATGGAACCTTCTGTAAATAGGAAAATGAAAAGATATGGGGTAATTTACAGAGAGACCACACTCCATCCATGAGAAAAACGGAGGGAATTTAAAAATCTAGAGGTCTCTACAAGGCTTTCAACAAGGGTGGAATCTCACTCCTTTTGAAAGGCTCTAAATCGCCTCAACGTGTACATACGTTTGGTCATCAAGAGATTCTGATTTCTCTGTTTGTGTGTCATAAACATTCAATTCGGATTTGAATATAATTTACCGAAACATTTCCGTACATTAAATCTTAGGACGGTCAGAACATTTTAAGGACACAACAGATCGAAGTACAATTTTAAGTAGTACATAGATGTGAAATAATTCAGCTTCCTGTACATGTTCATGAAGTTCTAAATTTTGAATGTTGATTTCTTGAAAAAAACACCATTTTTTTTACAATAAAAAATCTCAAAATGTCCGTTAACAATGAAAAAGTTTGACCATGAAAAATTACATATCTAAGAAAAGCAGTCGTTTAATTGATTATAAGAAAGTTTCAGTATATCATGTCAAATTTCTTTAATTTGAGAGTTTTCCTTTAGTTACAAATGTAGCTCCATGTCTGATGGTGAAATAAAAATGAATGTCTCAAAAAGTGGTGAATTAGTTTCCATTAATGACAGATGAATCGGGCCAAGCTTAGTAACTTACAGTAAACAGACTACTGTAACATTGACGCACTCGTCGAACTGTTTAAAAGATTTGTGTTTATGACCAAAAATTTCTATACAACTTCATTTAAAAATTAATCTGAATTTCATAGCGCGTCGTCACAATAATAAAAATGTCTTCATTGCACGAACCGACGAGTTCATGTTTACAGTAGAAACATTGGATGTGACTCCAATAAATTCATTATCATTGTAGTCATGAATATTTATCGCTTATATTAAATTGATAAAGATTTTATCGAGGTCGCACCAACTGTTTCTACAGCTAAGATCAGTTACATGTAACATGATCTCGTCGATTCGCATGACGAAGCCATTGTTTATGACAGAACACACATTCTAGATTATGTATTTTTGTTTCCGTCAGTTCGAAAGTATTTGATCATTTCAACTCCTTTGTATTTCATAATATGTGTCATGAACAAAGACATATGTTCGACTGAATAATGATTTCCTCGTAACAAATGATAGAAATTTCGGAGATCCCGTATTTGTTCCTTTACCGTTAAAATGAAAATGCCAATGACAGAGGTTGAGTATAAAAAATGGTTTACTGTGTTAAAAAAACTTCGACTTAAACAATGAAAACTTACACGTTGGACATGAAATATTTTGTCACTTCTGAAATAAGTTTGTCGATAATGTAACTTATTCTGACGGTAAAGAAACGCGAATTCGATCACTACTCTGTTACGGGCTGTATCCCAGTCAACTATTTTAAAACTCCTCGTTTCTTCGCTTCATTTTGACATAAACTCATTAGTGCCTTACAAGAATGTTTATTTTCTACAAAACATTGAATGATCCGTAATTTTTCTAAGTTGCAGGATTATTATATCTTGAGCACCTTGAAATATCAAAAAATCATATCACAAAAATACTGACCTCAAGGAAAATTCAAAACGGAAAATTCCTAATCAAATGGCAAAATCAAAAGCTAAAACACATCAATCGAATGGACAACAACTGTCATATTCCATACTTGGTACAGGCATTAACTTAGGTAGAAAATGGTGGATTAAACCTGGTTTTACACCTAGCTTTACCTCTCAAGTGCATGGCAGTCTTATAAAGTTCCATATTGACATCGATCTGTGAACAAAACAAACAGACATAATAGGTAAAAATATCAAAAATTGAGGTACAACAATCAACGCTGTGTTATCATCTTAATCACTATAAAAACAAACAGATTTATAAACAAACATTTACAATGATCTCATAGATCCACTTCTATAATGATCTTTCTATTTATATAATGATTTACATTTTAAACCGTTTCTTTAAATATATATATATATATATATATATATATATATATGCTGTTTCATACCTTGTTACTATAAGTAATCATAAATTATTGATTATTACAAAAATACTATAAGGCGTTAGCGTCCGTATAAGTAAAATGACTCGAATTGATGTATCTCTATAATTGCCTATCGGATTGCTGAATTTGACATCTCCATCTAAACCGGACTCCTTTGTGTGTCATTAATTTATAGTATGCTTACTTGTTTATGTTGTAATGTAAATAAATAACATTGGAATAAATTGATTACTAACGCTTTTCTAGAAACGTGATCGAAAGCAAACATACTTGATTTGACGTTTGATGATGAACTCCTGTATGCATTCTCAAGAAATAACATTCTGCAACAATAAATATTTGAATAAGTCAATATTATTCCATTTCGATATGTTGTTTTCTTAATATACTAATAGATAGATAGCGTGTCCTTGTGATGCTGGATTTGTTACTTTTCTTACGCTGTTGACAATTTCCCTTGGCTTTAAGATATTGAGTATATTGCGTATAATGCCTATTGGATATCTTGCATTCAACCATTCATTACCTTGTTTTGTTCGACTCGTGCAACTAAAAGGTTCATGTGATGTATAATTCTCCTGTCTCTCGTTGAAGACCGTATGCTGACCTTTAGATTCTGTTTGTTATTTGAAATCTTTCTACTTCTGTAACTCTTAATGTATACCAAAATTAATTCCAGACGATTCTTTGCTTTCAAAGGTTTTTCCAATTTTCATTTTGCCTATTCTTTATAAGACAAGATCTACAAATAAATCAAACATGATGGCCAGAAACATTGTTCGACCTTACAGAAGTTTTGCCGAACTTTGTCATCTTATTTCACAAGGTTTATTATCCATTTCAACTTGTTAATAATTGCCAAGCAGCAGAATTCATTAAGTTGGTACATTTAAGTAGTGTCTGGTTTTGAATGTGACATGCACATTTTTCATATGTAAAAGAAGTTAAAGAATATACTTTACAACCATAACCAATTTTTCATTCAATCAATTTTTGAAAGATAAATATTTTTTTCTTAGTTTATGACTGGTTGGGCCTCATCTGGTCCTGTAAGTTATTTCGTACAATTAATAACTTCCATTCATAAACTTTGAATATGCTTATGCAAGGTGAAGTTCCTAGTAGCAATCCCCCCAAAAATGATTTTGAAATTTCTAAATTGTATTTTCATTTTTCATTCATGTAAATATCATTGCTACAATATTTATTCAGGGCAATTTTAAAACTACATTTTTAGCACGATTTATGTATATTATCTAGTTTTGTCCTGAACAAAAAATGAATGCATGACAAATTTCTTTACAGCACCGTCATTTTCAAATTGTAAAATTTCACAATCGTGTAAACAAATTAATAAATCATCGACCATAATATCACATACAATGATCTAATACAACTCATTTAAGGGTATATATAGCATCGTCATCTGTTAATTGTAAAATATTATAATCTTGTAAACAAATTAATAAATCATTGACCATACTATTGAATAGAGGAAACTTATTGAACAGCTTCTCCTTTGATGGGTACACATCCCAAGTTTGTTCAGCTCTTCACAATACACTCGATAATGATCGATAGAGTAGTGTACCAACTCGACTTGAATCTAATACTTGATATAGCAACCGTTTATTCAACTTGTTGAACGTAGATTGCCAACAACGCCAACTCCAATTCGCACCATAACTTAGTATATACCGACTTTGAGAGAGCTACCCATATGTAAAAGAAGAACATAATTTACAACCATAACCAATTTTACATCCAATCAATTTTGGAAAGATAAATATTTGTTCTTAGTATACAATACAAAGTTTTTTATTGTCAATTATGACGCCCAATAATTTGAGCAGTACAATTAAGTTCAATTTCATACAAGTGATTACATATTGATTACATTGATTATTTAACAATTAAACAAAGTGAAGTCTTTTTCAACAAAATAATTTCTGCAGAAATGATATATATAGTTTTGCAATATAATATAGATGGACAAACTACCGGTGACTAAACTGTATCCAGAATTGATTTTCTCGTGACAATCGGTAAACTTCGGCTTCAAAACACGGCATTTAATGAGTAGCCATATTTGTTAAATCAGAACAAACAGATAGAAAAAAAAATTGACAATTATACGATATATTTGCGTAAAAAATGATAAAATCGTGCACAGAGGACTAAGTTTATGATGTATACATGCATTGGTTCATAAATTTAGATATCAGTCCACTCGCTGCATTATTCAACCGGAAACCAGCCAGAAAAAGAACCATGACCCCGTGACAACCTCTCCCACCTGACACCTGTGTGTCCTAAACCTTCATCATTTTTTCCGGTTCAACAACGCATGCTGCACGTTTTTCTGG
Source organism: Mytilus galloprovincialis (assembly GCF_965363235.1). Lineage (NCBI taxonomy): Eukaryota > Metazoa > Mollusca > Bivalvia > Mytilida > Mytilidae > Mytilus > Mytilus galloprovincialis. The sequence continues at coordinate 90,983,940 of NC_134839.1, forward strand.
AGGAGGAAAAAGTTTATTTTTTGCAAACAGTTTAACAAGTTGATAATTTATATATTTATATTGATATTTTTGTTAATAATTATAGTATATTTGGATAATTTTATAATAATTTTATCTGAATATTATGGATAAAATTCCAGCTTCAGCTACCCAAGAGGTAAGTGACAGTCAAATTCACACTTCCAATGGTAATTTGTTGTCCCCTTGGCGTTCGGCCACCCATTCTGATGACTTTTGGGATAGAAGTTTGGAATTTATTCCAGGTGTTTCGGGTGTCGGTATGGAACAGGACTCAGAACCTGTTCCTGTCAGGACTGTGCCTTTCGCTCCTGGTGCTAGTCAGTTGAGGCTATCTAGGCCTAGCAGGGTATCACATACCGTAACTAGGCCTGCAGAGATACCAACGTCTCCTGTGGCTTGCACGACAAGCAGGCAGGAGACACTACCAGCTGGCATCAGGAGTGACCCCTTTTCTCGGACTAGGTGGCCCATGAATTTTGCCTACCCTCCCATGCCTATGGGTATGCCCAACTTGCCGCCTTATCCCCAGCCTTTTGATCCGTATTCGGCTCAATCAGTTTGGTCTGGTCAGGGGTTTGGTGGTAGACCCTCTTCAGAGTCATCCTCTTTTAAGGATGAGATGAGGAGTCTTACCACCTCCATACACAAGATACAAGCTACAGTTAATGCTAAGTTCTTGGAATTTGGTAACAGGCTTGATCTTATGGAGTCTAGGGGTCTGTCTCAGGATCCTGCACAGGACCCTCCCAGACCTCCTAGACAGTTGTTGGAAGACGACTCAGTTTCTTTGGCTCCTAGAAGTCAGGAAGGTAACTTTTTGGATGACCAAGGTGGTAATTCTGATGTTGACAGTGTAGTAAGCACAGAGGGAGATGCTTTCGTTCCTAAGGAGCCTTCTTCAGGCACTTCAGATTGCCTTAGGAGTCTGGTCTATTCTATTCGTAGGGATATGTCGGATATGCCCATGTCGTCTCCACCTAGAGTTTCTTCTACTCCTTCGGATTTCATGGCTTGCTCAGGTATAGTCAAGCCAGAGTCTAAGGGGTATTATTCTTTCCCAGAGTCTGGGCACTTTACAACTGCTTTGTCTTTTGTAAACTCTTCTCTGGCTGAGAATCTTGCTAACACTAGCAAAACTGGTGGTAGTAAGTTCTCTGGTTTCGGACCTGCCTCTTACCCAGGGAGGTGTAGATCTAAGGACTTTGAGATCCATGGATCTTCCTTGGGTATGTCGGCTCCTGCTTGTGACCGGGCTTTTTCTAGTTTGCTTGGTTCGAAACCTTTGGATGGCCTCAGACTTTCTCAAGCTTCTTATGTCAAGTCAGAGAATAATCTGAGGTGTTTGACTTTTGTTCTTGAGACGGCTGAGCACTTTTTGTCAGCAGCTGGGTCTCTTTTAAAGGACAAAGGGGAGGAATTTTCAGATTTGAGGTCTATGCTGCTTCAGATAGACAAGAGTCTTGGAATGTCTCAATTCCTTCTTCTTGGTACTGTGGCCAACTTTACTCTTGCTAAGAGACAGGAGATTCTTGAAAAATCAACTGTCTCTGAAGCTCTTCAGCAGAGACTTGTCAGTTCTCCTTTGTCTAAGGACAAGTTGTTCTCTGTTTCCTTAGAGCAGTTACAGGAGGAGGTGAATAAGGCCCCTCCTGTTGTCAAGGTGGATGTGAAGGTCACTGATGGGAAAAGATTTGTGAAGACTTCTCAGGTTAACAATCCTTCTTCTTCTCATCAACCCAAGGCTTCTACCTCCTCTTCTTCACAGTCTACGAAGAGGCCAGCTTTTTCTCGTCCCAACTATTCTAGTGGGAAGAAAGCTAAAGTTGTTAAGGGAAAGAAGCAGGGTAAGTGATGTGTTGTCCCCTCCGTTGAATCGTTCCCCACTGGAAGAGGAAAATTATACTTCTCCTCTTCCTCATCTTCCAGTGGGGGGCAGGCTGTCCCACTTTCTAGATCAATGGGCTCTGATAACTTCAGACAAGTGGGTACTTTCGATTTTACGGAGGGGATTGGAACTTCAGTTTCTGGAACAGCCTCCTCTTTCTCCTGTTCCAATCAATCTGTCAGTGACAAAGGATTCTCAAAAGAATCAGTTGTTACAAGACGAGGTGAACATTCTTATTCAGAAAGGTGTGTTGGAGGAGGTAAATCCTCCTTTTCATCTAGGGTTTTATTCCCGGCTGTTCTTGGTTCCCAAGAAGAACGGGAAAATGAGACCGGTTCTAGATCTTTCTGTTCTCAATCAGTTTCTGGTGGTCCCACATTTCAAAATGGAGACCAACAGGTCTATCAGGTCGACAATTCATTTAGGAACTTGGACAACCTCTCTAGATTTGATGGACGCCTATTTTCACATCCCGATTTCTCACAAGTTTCGTCATTTCCTGAGACTGGTTTGGGCAGACAAGGTTTACAGTTTCAAGGCTATGCCTTTTGGCCTGGCTATTGCACCCCTAGTTTTTACCAGGATTTTTCAGACGGTAGTGTCTTATCTTCATACTCAGGCAGTACTCATTCACTCCTACCTAGACGATTCTCTCATCAAGAATCATTGCCGATCTCTTTTGGAGGAACACACCAATTTGTCTATCCTTTTACTCCTGAGACTGGGTTTTTTGATTTCATGGGAAAAATCAGAGATAATTCCCAGTCAGAGTTTCAATTTCCTGGGAGAACATTTTCGGACAGATTTGGGTCTAGTGCTTCCTCCAGAAGAGAAGGTAGTCAAGGTACGTCAGTTAGTCAATGCTCTGACTCAGTTTTCATCTGTCCCAGCACGTCAATTGCTTCAGCTGGTGGGTTTCTTGATTTCGATCATGGACGTCATTCCACTAGGACGTCTACACATTCGTCCAATCCAGTGGTATCTGTCGGAGTTTTGGCACCCAATTTTTCAGTTGTGGGAGGCACCTGTTCCCATCCTTCCTCGGTTGGTACCTCATCTTCAATGGTGGCTTCAGGAAAAACATCTTCGGAAGGGAGTTTTGTTGGATCCTCCAGACCCCAGCCTAACTTTGTTCACAGATGCGAGTCTGATGGGTTAGGGAGCTTATCTGGAGGGCAGGACAGCATCAGGCCTTTGGACAGGTGCTCAGTTGGAAGAACACATCAATCTTCTAGAGATGAGAGCTGTGTTTCTTTCTCTCCGTCAGTTTCAGGCTGTGATTCAGGGTCAGTCACTACTGGTTGCCACGGACAACTCCACAGTAGTGGCTTATCTTCAGAATCAAGGGGGGACCCATTCCTTTTCTCTGTATCATCTGAGCAAGGAAATTCTTCTTCTGTGTTACAGTCTCAATTTAATTCTGTCAGTGAGACATGTTCCAGGCAGTCAAAATCTTCTGGCGGATGCTCTCTCCCGTTCCCGTGTTCCAGTGAACACAGAATGGGAAATTCATCCATCAGTGTTTCAGGAGATCATTCTTCGTTGGGATCGTCCTCATATAGATCTTTTTGCCACCAGTCTGAATCACAAGTTGGAGACTTACGTTTTTCCCATTCCAGACGAGAAAGCTTGGGCAGTAGATGCTATGACCCTATCTTGGAAGGGAATGTTCAGTTACATGTTCCCTCCTTTTCGTCTTCTTCCAAAGATCTTGCACAAGATTCAGAGGGATCTATGCAAGACCATTCTTATTGCTCCGGCTTGGCCAAGACAGTCTTGGTTCCCAGAACTACTACTTCTGTGTTGTGCGAAGCCCCTTTGTCTGCCTCTAAGAGAGGATCTACTGTCTCAATTCAAAGGAAGAAAACTGCATCAGGGTCTGCAGAATCTCCATCTGCACGCTTGGTTGTTGTCAGGAATTCCCTCAGAAAGGGAGGCTTTTCTGAGGGAGCAACCAAGCGTATCTCAGGATCAGTCAGACAATCTACAGGAGCAGTTTATGACTCAAAATGGTCTATCTTCTGTACTTGGTGTCTGTCGAAGCAGATTAATCCACTCTCTGTTACTGTACAACAGTTAGCGGATTTCTTTCTTTACCTTTTTGAGGAGAAAGGTTATTCTCCTTCTACTATAAAGGGATATAGATCTGCCATAGCCAGAACAATATCACTTTCAGGAGGCTCTGATTTTGGGGATAATGAGTTTTTGTCATTATTGATAAAAAACTTTTGCCTTAATAGACCTCGTCAAAGGCGTTTGGTTCCTTCTTGGGACTTAGGTTTGGTTTTAAAGGTTCTACAGTTTCCACCTTTTGAACCTTTACATTCAGCCTCCTTCAAATTTTTATCTTATAAATGTTGTTTTCTGATAGCTTTGGCTACTGGTCGCAGAAGGAGTGAGATTCATGCCTTGTCAATTTCTGAGTCTTGTCTCCGCTTTGCGTCTGATAAGTCTTCAGTTACTCTTCTCACTGATCCATCTTTTTTAGCAAAGAACCAGTTACCTGATAAAGGTTCTGGTTGTATTACTGTTCCTGCTTTACCTCCCACAGCGGATAATCAGGTTTTGTGTCCAGTGAGAGCTTTGCTTGTTTACCTAGCGTCTTCAGCTAAATTAAGATCTGCTGGTTCTTCTAGGTTGTTCATTCCTATTAAAAAAGGAATTTCTGACATTTCTGCTAAAACCATTTCTACCTGGATTTGCAATACTGTCATTTTGGCCTATAAGTCTGCTTCTTCTGAAGTTTTAGTTAAACATCAAGTTAAAGCACATGAAGTAAGAGCCTTAGCCTCTTCTTAGAACATTTTTAATTCCTCCTCTATGTCGGAAATCATGTCAGCTGGTTTTTGGAGGTCTGATAGTGCCTTTTATAACCATTATTTACGGTCCATGCCTCTTCATTGTGACAACCTCTATTCTTTAGGGCCTTTAGTTGCTGCTCAACAGGTTGTTTTTCCTCCTCCTAGTGATGGGGATTCAGCTCTTCGTTAAATTCTGTTATCTAAATTTATGAAGGTGAGGTATTTAATGTAATAAAAATCAAATTTTTAGAATTAAAATTTAGTTTTGTAAATTAAATACTCACCTTCATAAATCAGAGGTCCCTCCCTCCTCCCCTTCATCCCCCCTTAGTGCCTAGCATTTTAAGGAATAAATGATGAAGGTTTAGGACACACAGGTGTCAGGTGGGAGAGGTTGTCACGGGGTCATGGTTCTTTTTCTGGCTGGTTTCCGGTTGAAAAATGCATCGAGTGGACTGATATCTAAATTTATGAAGGTGAGTATTTAATTTACAAAACTAAATTTTAATTCTAAAAATTTGATTTTTTCACCAGTCACTCGTTTCTTCTGACTTTAAATAATCTGTAAGTTCTTAGTTTATTTCCATGATGTTTATTTTGTAAAGTTCAGATTTCTAAATACAAGAATATTTCTGTTTTAATTTGCGGTAAATTAGTGATTTTAAATCCATCTTTGAATTTTTAACAAGTTTAAGATCTATATCAAGATATTTCATAAGAATAGCAGTACAACTATACCAACTATTTTTGTGTAAACTATTTAGTGACCTAGAGACATTCAGGGCTTCAGAAAGAAGTATATCATCAGACTTTAATATATATTTATAATATCTAAACATATTTAAAATTACTTCAAGAAATAAGGGATATCTTCCCCTTTCACCCAATACAGCTATATTTGTATTTTTTTTTTTATCTAAACCCATAGAAAATTACAGAATTTGACATGAATACTTTCTTGTTTCATGTCCTTGATATGACTGGTTGTGCCTATCTTGTTCATGGAAGTTTGAATTCGTACAATTTATACAATTTATAATTTCCATGCATAATCTTTGAATAAGTGTATCATTTCAAATTGTTAGAATAAGTATATAATTTCCATGCATAATCTTTGAATAAGTTCCTAGTAGAAATCCTATTTTTTTGTTTTATTATTTTCAATAAAAGATTTCGAAGTTTCATTTTTCATTTTTCATTCAAGTGAATATCATAGCTACAGTGTTTACTCAGGTAAATTCTGATACCTTATTTTTATCACCATTTATGTATATTATCTGGTATTGTCATTTTTTTTTCTCTGAATAAACTAAATGTATGGACTTGATTTCTATATACCACCTTCATTTACAAATTGTAAAATATACAATCTTGTAAACAAATTAATAAAACATTGACCATAATATCATATACAATGAACTAATACAATTCATTTGAAGAGTATAAATACCATCGTCGTCTGTTAATTGTGAAATTTAACAATCTTGTAAACAAATTAATGAATCATTGACCATAAAATATAAAGAGGGAACGAACATAACAATTACTCCATTGAAGGGTACACATTCCAAGTCTGTTCAACTGTACACAATACACTCGATAATGATCGATGGAGTAGTGTTCCAACTCGTCTTGAATCTAATACTTGATAAAACTTAGCAGACACACAACCGAAGCGGATTGTCTACAACACCAACTCCAACTATCACTTGGCCACATACTTTGAGAGAGATACCCACAATGCCGAACGAGCTAGCTGTCAGATAACTGCAAGTACTCTCAAATCTGTTCATTGTGTCTTTTTGTGTCGGGATGTATAAGTACCCGGCCACGTCCACTTGTATTTTTGTCCATCAGATGAGTTAAGCCTTTTTCAACTGATTTTTATAGTTCGTTCTTATGTTGTACTGTTATACCACTGTCCCAGGTTAGGGGGAGGGTTGGGATCCCGCTAACATGTTTAACCCCGCCACATTATTTATGTATGTGCCTGTCCTAAGTCAGGAGCCTGTAATTCAGTGGTTGTCGTTTGTTATGTGTTACATATTTGTTTTTCGTTCATTTGTTTTATATAAATAAGGCCGTTAGTTTTCTCGTTTGAATTGTTTGTCATATCGGGGCCTTTTATAGCTGACTCTGCGGTATGGGCTTTACTCATTGTTGAAGGCCATACGGTGACCTATAGTTGTTAATGTCTGTGTCATTTTGGTCTTTTGTGGATAAATATCTCATTGGCAATCGTGCCACATCTTCTTTTTCATATATTCGGCAACATGAGACTTGAGAAGCTGCTATTTCCACTACACTCGATAAATGTCTTAAAGCAGTATTCTAACTATAAGATATATATATATATATATATATATATATGTGGATGTGGTCGAGTGGTCTAGAGCGCTGGTATTCTAACTATAAGATATATATATATATATATATATATATATACAAAGGATATGAGGAATCAATCCATGACACAAAATCAGTAGATATATATAAAATAGAACACACACAAAACGCAAAAGAACAGTGCTTGTATTGCTGTCCTTTATTAAAGTCACAATGAGGTATTCTTCACGGAAGAAAAAGACTCTTATCTCACTGCAAGTTTAAGACGGCTCCTAGAACCGGCTTGAGCGGAATTCTTTGCAAAATAATTGACAAATAAACTATATGTCCGTTAGTGCTAAAATTGTGGATAATTGTATACGATTGTTAAATAGTTTCGTTGTCGCGACCACTGTTTTGAATATAAGTGCTCTCTTTTGAAATAAATATATCACTTTTTATTTTTGATATTTTGTCAACTACGAATTCTTCGGATCATTCAAAAGTCAATTTGATCTGGATTCACTGCAACACATTTTAAAATAAGTATCATACATCACTTTTACCAAAAACACGTTTTCCTCAATAAGAAATTATATACCTGTTTATAGCAGACCAATATAGCATATGTTGGAGAAACTTGAACACATATATTCGAAAAATCGATATAGTAAAAAATGTAAGCATTCAAGGGAGACATTATGGGGTTCGCGGATATAAATCATTTTTTTTTAAATATAGGATTTCGCTATATTTTTCTATAAATGAACTTTATCATATACTTAATAGAAAAATGAAATAAAAAAATGGGGTCACCTTCATTTAAGCTCACAATCTGCCTCCGAATGAAGCATACATTTTTGAAAATGTCCTTTTTTTCTGTTGAACTAATAGAGAAATAGAGGTAATATCGAAATAAGATAAAAACTAAATTACAGAAATCGCTTAAATTTTACAATTATTTAGTTTACGTACAGCTTATTTGAAAACAATAATAAAAAATATAGGTCACCGATGAGTTAAAAAAGATATTTCAATTTTAATGCCCAAACATGGCATTTTTGCACCAAAGGGAGATAATTTGGAGCTTTTTCAATGATATAAACATTTTAAAAGTCATCTGTGCCCAAACCGAATCGATTTGTTTGGATGATTTTTGTACCATATCATAAGGTAACTAATAGTGTAATAAATAAAATTTGCAACGAAAAAAATAAATGTTTAATTTTTTGTTGAAATGTTTGTACCCGCGAGCCTCCTTAAGTACTGATACAGCATAAAGTCTTCAAAAGCCTGCGGCACAGGGCCAAGGTGCCAAATATAAAGATGTCAACCATATTCGTTGTTTGTTTTACTTCATTTAATGCATATACAGGCCTAGAACACATTCTGACCCATATAGCTGACATGGCTGTGTTTGTGCTTAAGGAAGTTTGCTCCTCTACTTTTTGAATTTTAGCCAGATTTTCGGAATCCTCTGGTTTTATCCATGTTTTAACATTAAAAAAAATTTGCCTACCAACCCCTACTTTTCTTTCCATATTTTTATTTCATATTATTTAAAAGCCATATTTCAAAATCTTATGAAATCCTTATTATTTTTTCATAGTTTTTTTAAACAAAAAAGGTGCCAATGTTAAGTGAAAAAAAAAATCTAGAGAGAAATATTTCCCGCCAAATTTTCAACAACTTATTTCTCAAAAACAAACACACGGACCCTCCATTTTTTTCTGCATTTTTAGTGTCTTTATTTATATACTTTCAATTTATAACAGTCTTTTAAAAAGCTTGTTATTTTTAAACAGAGTAGCGAACATCCTTTACAACGTGCTATAGTTTCATAAAGTGTTGCTGGTTTACCGAGAAGCATCAAACAAGTTACCTTTAAGTTTTAATAGGCCTGTGATTTGACCTTCCAAAATTACATCATAAACATTGAAAGTTGGAAATTCCTAGAGAAATATATGTGGTAATGAGAAATTATTACGTAAGCCTTTGTGAAAAGAATGTTCGCCTGACATCTCATGTTCTGGAGTCCGCTTTTGTGATTCAGTTTTAAGTGTAAATGAATGACAATTTATATTGGCAATATTGAAATATGTCACTGTAGGTGATCTGATGTTAATTTCTATCAGATTGTCATCTTTTGAAACATATTACGTGTCATTATGTTACAAAACAGCATTTAGGGTCTTAATTAAATTCAAATATCTTGTTGATCACTAAAATACCTCATAATGAAGTGATGGAAAATAAACCTTTATTTCCGTTATACTAATGATAAAATGTAAATGAATATTTTAAATCCACATGCAGAACTGATTAGAAAAAAATAACACCAAATAGATTACAAGTTTCCATTCTGTGCCAAAACATGACAAAGGACATATATATATATATATAAATAAGATTTAAACTTGCTAAAAAGTAAAAACACAAAAATACTGAACTCCGAGTAGGTCAACAATGCACTATCAGTGACCAAAATAAAAGGAATGTGTTATAATATTGTTTCAGGAAAAAGGGAGAACGTTTTGTGCTATTAAAACGTTTAATCATGCTGCAAATGTTTACACCTGTACTTAGTCAGGAATCTGATGTACAGTAGTTGTCGTTTGTTTATGTAATTTATTCGTGTTTTTCAATTCTCGTTTTTTTTATATAGATTAGACCGTTGGTTTTCCCGTTTGAATGGTTTTACACTAGTAATTTTGGGGCCCTTTGTAGCTTGTTGTTCGGTGTGAACCATGGCTCCTTGTTGAAGGCCGTACCTTGACCTATAATGGTTTACTTCTATAAATTGTTATTTGGATGGAGAGTTGTCTCATTGGCACTCATACCACATCTTCCTATATCTATGTGTCATCATCATTTCATATCGTATTCTCATACTAAGACATGTGCCATGATTATTTCATATCGTATTGACATATTAAGGCATATGCCATGATCATTTCATATCGAACTGGTATGTAAGGACATGTGTCATGATTATTTCATACCATATTGGATAATTTTGACATGTGTCACATTCCCTGCAATAGAAATATATTATCTTCCATTACCTTCACATTTTATATTGCCGAATTTTCTACGCCTTGTTTTTTAGTTGATGAACAATGGAGTTTTAGACAGTAGTTTAATGTAAGGTTTCTGTTTCAGTACGTATTACAATTCCTGCCAATCTAGATGAAAATGTACAAAGGACGAAATTTGTTCCAGTGGATCGATATTATCTACGAAGAATTGTTAATTAAAGCTTTTAAGTAAAACTCAACAACGAAAGAGGATATCAATTCGGTAAGAAGCATTTTGTCCTTTTAAATTAACATCACTGTTCAATTTGTTAGGATTGGTCAATTAGTAACTTTTGGTAAACACCTCAAAAGGCTCAATGACAAAAGCATCTTTCATTAGATATTTTCAAGGATAGATTTTGACAAGAAAAAAAATAACAAAACATCAAAAACACATTAAAATTGAAAATAATCCAATACGATAGAGTTAAATGACAGTTTACTGTCACAAGAGTCGATGTAATAAACATAAAACTTTAATTCTTAGATACATCTAGTACATGTATTCAAAATAATAAATATCCTTTTGAAAAAATAACAGCTTATAAGTTCGTTTTTAAAACTTATAGAAATGAATGAAATATTTGTAGTACTCATCCATTCCTTATATGATTCAACAAAACTCAAGATTTCAACTTGTCTAAGACTTTTTACAACTGACTTGCAATGTTGTTAACACAATATGAACTTAATTGCAAAACCATTCAATTCATTTTATCAACATCTAAACGGCTATAGTATTTGAATGATACTTATCTGCATTGTATATTTAACTATAAATCAATATATGAATATGTCTGTGAAAACATTATTAATTGATAACTTTAGTAAATTTAAGACATAATGAAAATGATGTATGAATAGTAATTTCGAAAAAGTCTTAATATACAGCATAACAAAGTTAGAGATGGTAAAGTCACTTGTTCATGAAAATAATTGTGTTGATGTAATTTTCTAATGAATATTTGTTACTGTTAATTTTGACAGTGTACTCTTAAATGTTTAACCATGTCTATTATCCACCCATAAAGTCTATAGATATTGCTGTGATATGTACAAGAAAGTAATTATTCGAAATGTCTGTTCTAAAATGTCGTAATGTTCTTATCCGTTAGACTTTTGTTCTTATCCGTTAGACGTCCTTCCATATCCGTGTGAGCATGTTCAAAACTTTTAACGGACGTCCAACGGAAGAAATATCCGTTGAACGTTCGGTAGGCGTCCATTTTGTACGGTAGTCGTCCGTTTCGTTTCCGTTTTGTATCCGTTACTTGTCCGTTATACATCCGTTGGAGTTCTAGTAAACAAATTCACCAACGGACTTCTACCGGACGTTTAACGGATAAAACGGATGTTGAACGAATGTAAAACGGACATATATCGGACGTAAAACAGATAAAACGGATGATGAACGGATCTGAAACGGATAAATGCCTATTGCAAAATTTCGCGTAGGGAATGCCAATTATTTGTATGTCAGATTTCTTGAGGTACAAGAATTCTTATTATTCATATAATAAAGACTATCAAGCAGCTCTTATTCTGGCCAGACACTGCCCTTTGGTGTTATTTTAAAAAACAAACCAAAACCAATTACACAGAAACATTTTGAATATTTATGCGCTTTACATGTATTATTATTGCCGCCTTTAATTTTTCCGTATATCTTGTTGATCCGTTTTATCCGGTACGCTTCCGTTAGGTGTTTTATGGGGTACTTGTCCGTTGGATGTACGTAAGACATCCATTCTGTCCGGTACGTTTCCGTTTCTCTTACGTTGCATATCCGGTGTGTGTCCGTTATGCATTCGTTACGCGTCCGTTTTATTTGGTCAGTACATCAACGGACTCCCAACGGATAACAATTTTGTCAACGGACAACTTTTATTTTCATCCGTTAGGCGTCCGTTCGTGCTATCCGTTAAGGTGTGACCATAGCTTTATGAAACAACCGTTTCACAGATGATATCGATATGTTCCCAACGTCGTTACTACAATCCCCCTCCCTTTCATGAATGTGACCTACCTAATTAGACTATTTACCAGATTTGTTATAACATGACCAACACGACGGGTGCCACATGTGAAGCAGGATTTGCTTACCCTTCCAGAGCACCTGAGTTTTTGGTGGGGTTCGTGTTGCTTTCCTTTAGTTTAGTTTTATATGTTGTGTCATGTGTCATGTGTACGATTGTTTGTCTGTTTGTCTTTTTCATTTTTAGCCATGACATTGTCAGTTTATTTCGATCTATGAGTTTGACTGTCCTCCTGGTATCTTTTGTGTCTCTTTTATACCTTCTACTATGTATTGGGTGTGGTGTTGATGTTCATTTACATCTATACACAAGGTTATAGTTTAAGCTTTTTGATGTTGCGCTTTCAAGCGTTTAGTGTAATTGATGTTATACAGCTACTTTGCATAGTGACTATTTCTGTACTAAAAATATTTAGTACTGGAAATTTACTTTTAATATTTAGTACTATTTCTTTACTTTAAAATTATTGTAATATTTAGGTACTTGTATTTTACATTACTAGAATTGTACTAAATATTTTGGTACAGAAGTAATACAATATTCCATGTTTGAAAATCATAATTGTAAGAGATTTGAAATAGAAAAACTTTCAAAATGCTGAAAATGTAACGGTAGTAACCAAAAATCTGTAGTACCTAAATTTCAAGTACAAATTAAATATTGTAAAATACAGGTACCTAAATATTACAATAATTTTAAAGTAACAAAATAGTAATGAATATTAAAAGTAAATTTCCAGTACTAAAGATTTTTAGTACAGAAATAGTACCTATGCAAAAGTAGCTGTGTAGTTCTTAAGGAATGACTGTAAAAAATCATGACTGTAATATTTTTTCTGTCTTTGAAGAAAAATGTGGTGCACACTGAATAAAGTGCGTATCGGTGACTTGATTGGTTACTTCCAGGGACAAATATCACAAGCATATATAGGACAAAAAGAGAACACTTCACAAACTATCGTGTTCTGTAACTGGAACTTGATTTGGTGAATGATGTATAATATTTGTTTAAACCTAGCACAGGAAGACGCGTCGGTCTCAGAATGGAAGAATGATATTGACAAAATAATCATTTCCTGGTTTTAGAAACTATAGTTCAACAACTGGTTTCATCGAAAGGTTGTTGATCGGGTTCTGCACGTGCCCATAGCGTCATATTCTGCTGAAATATAAACATTTCGGTTTTCAATAAAAGAAATTGTTCCTCCCTTGTTTTTGTCTTAATGTGTCCTGTCTATATAAAACAACGGCTATGTTAAAATAAAGTACAGAAAACAACAACAAAACAGATGATACGTGACAAAAATATCACTGTTAGCAATGAAAATAAAAGAAATGAAAATATAGCAATGTTACACCGAATTTCCAATGTATAGATTTTCTGTATATGCCAACTCGACAAATTCATTAACATTTTCACGCATGTTTAAAAAATTTAAAACAGCTTCCTAAACTTAATCTGACTATTACACAGCTGTGATTCAACGTGTTACTAATATTATTAGTCAACTTCTTGTATGAAAGTCGTATATAATTTCTAGAATTTCATTTGCGAGCCAAGCTTATGATAAGAGAACAGCTATTTCAAGATGAAAATGGTGATGGTTGCTGTGTTTATGACAATGTTAATGTTAACCGTCCAAGGTAATTGTATATACATTATTTACCATATTTATATTTTGATTCACATATACAGCAGTCACTTTGGAGTGCTGATTACATACATCTATTGAAAGAATGTGAAAAATCTAGCGTATCCATTACCTTACCACTCGTACGACACTACAATGCACTTACTAGTACCTTAAACAATATGTTAAACTGAAATGTAAAATCAGACTTTTTTTTCCAAAAGTGAACTTTACAAGTTTAAAAAAAATCACAAAAACATCAAATATTTTTGTGAACTTTTATTTCCTCGACCATGACTACTTAAAATATTAATATTGTATATGATATATACTTTCTTAAAAAAGAAATACTTTTGTAGCCAATTATGAATTTTTAAATGAAATGTACCAAATAACCTTTTTAAAAATTGGTTTCATTTCATTTCTTTTCGTCATTCTGTTTATCTATCAATTGGCTATATGAAAAGCAGACCAGTACTGGCGGTAATGCTTTGAAAGTTTGTTTTTGATGCAGCAATTGGTTTTGATATTTTAAATTAAAAATTTTAAAATGCAAAGACAAATTATCGTTATTATTTATAACGAGAATGACAGAGGCGTAGCACCTTAACTTATATTGGTACGGCAGAAAAGTATGATGGGTCGCGAAGCGACGCATCCCGCCTCGCAGAGGCGGCTATTCGGCAAGGGGTTCGGGGGCCGCTTAAGGCCCCCGAGAAAATTTTGATAAATAGTGCAAAATCCTGCATTCTGGCGATCTCCAGACACTTAAATTTCGTTCCCGAAAACCCTAGTTTTATTGGCAACAATTTATGTATGACTCTTTTTTTTTAAAATCAAAATATAAAACTTTTGTAAAAAAAACTTGAATCTGCATTCTGACGATCTTCTGACATTTAAATTTCGTTCCTAAAAAAAAATCCTTATCAAAATTCTTCAGTTACAAAGACCAAGCAATAAACATGACAGATAACCATCAGAATTTCTCATATAATATCAAATAAGGGTAAGACAAACGACGAATCTATGACACTGCGAACAAATCTATTTTCATCGTGAATATAGTTACACCGCAATAACGATCAATGAGTTCATGATCATATGACAAATGAATGCTAGAACTGCTAAAACATTAATATAGTAGCAATATAACAATGTTCAAACAACTTAGAACAAAGTTAGAACATTTCCAGCTGATCAAGAGAGGGCCGACATCCAAATTCACAAGTCATTTGTAAAGGCATCGTGATTACATATTAGTTTATATATATATATTGTGTCACCAATACTGCTGGTGATCCGATGGATAAATCTGTTGTAGAGTTTTCACTGGTTCAGACGTACTTATATATTCTAAACATCAACCCAACAATGCTAGATCTGTAAATTTGCGTTAGCAAATTTTTTGTTCTTCCCTCACCAAGTTTCAATTTGATATAGATCTATCATGGCACCAAATCACATTGTACTATGATAGGCGCGCTAGACCACTCGACCACCTTGGCTCTTATCAAAAGTGATAAACTAGAAAATATGCAACTTGAAGCGGCTAGGATAGTTACTGGCGGTACTAAATTGGCATCCATAATCAAATTAATGAAATTATACAACGAAACAGGATGGGAGTTGGCTATCAGAACTTTAGACGTAATTAACATGAAATGTTTCACAATAAGACCCCTGATTATTTTAGTGATATTATCCCTCAACTATTGTTTAATATTCATAGTTATGACACAAGACGAACAAAAGACACGCGACATATAAAGTGTAGAACAGCATTTTATCAGAAATCTTTTCTTCCATCAGTTATTCGATCCTGGAATGTTTTCCGGACGATATCAGATTAGGTTCATCTAAGTTTACACTTAAACGTTACCTTTATCAAAACGTAAGTAAAATACCAAATTATTATTTTTATGTAGACAGTAAAGGACAAATACTTCATGCCAGACTTCGGATGGATTTCAGTAATCTAAACGAACATTTATTTATGAGAAATCTTGAAGAAATTAAAAACTGTACTTGTGGTAGAATGGAGAGCAGTAAGCATTTTCTTCTCGAGTGTACTTCCTTGTTTGAAAACGTACGAAAGAAACTATTCCGTTCCCATACAATATACAAACACTCATGTTTGGCAAAATAACCTCAGTCAAGAGGAAAATCTACTCGTGTTTCAACAATTTTAAGTAGATTCAACGCGATTTGGCACATAGCGTCTTTCATGGTTAGGATCGTGATTGGGTGAGACAGTCTCGACAAAGTCCTGAAAACAGCCCACCCCGGTACATATATAGCAAATATCAGACGAAAAAAAAAAATCCACTTTTTCATTTGCAGTTATTTGATTTTTTTTGACAGGGAGACGGATTAATGTATTTATCTATTTATATGTATATGACATGTATGTACATGTTTTTTTTAAATGTAATATGTAATAAGTAAAGGTATTGTTTTAAAAGAAAAAAAATCCAGGTATTTCAGGGGAAAAGTTGGTAACCTGGAAAAAATACATAAGAGTTAGATGCGTTTAGGGAATATAATGGAATAACATTTTCTAAAAGCATTAAACGGGTTTGTAACCCGTCGAAGATCAGCCATGGGGCTTCAGTGATTAAATTTTTTTTTAAATCACTGCGGCTAGAACTGGTCTATCATTATGTACTTTATTTTTTTTAAGGATCATGCAAAGGTTGGCACGTCTACTATGTGACTGCTGGATTTATATCCACGGCGTATATTCGTACAACTTGCTTTCAGATTTTGGCGTTTTGGAACGCTAGAGATACTTTTTTTTATATATCACACAACAGTTTGTAGATTTGTACAGTGTAAAACTCCAAAATTACGAGAAATGATATACAACCAAGTGCCACTCGAAACTTTTGAACATTTGGTCTTTTTTTAATATAAATTTCACAATAACTGTTAAATGAAGAAACAATCGTAATTTTCCAATAAAAAAGTGTTAAATTACAAGAGAAAATTACTTGCATTCAGTTTTTTCGATTATTTTGTTCAAAATGCAACATATACTTTGCCCACACTATTTAAAATCTTAAAAGGAAAACAAAAGGCCCTGTGTGCAAAGCACATTAGCAAATATGAAAGACACGATCACAAAAATTTACCATAGCACAATATCACAATGGCGGGATGTACAAGTACTGAGCCACGTCAAATAGATATAACCAAAAAATGACTAAACAGTTAAAGTTTGTATGGTGTTGTTGAAGTTGCTTTGTATTCCCATCGGCTTGATGCCTAGAAGCAGAATGTGCAGTTTAACAATATGCAGATCGATTATTTGTCTCTGTCGCGGATAGATCGGCACGCAACAAGATTGGGACAACTCGTTTATAATTCAATCATGATAACTTAACCTTTATGGTGCATGGATACAAAGTTTTAAACTGACATTATTTTTGTTGCAAAAAGCAAAATAACTAAAATACCGAACTCCGCCGAGGAACATTCAAAACGAAAATACCGTTATCAAATGATGGTAAATTCAAGAGCTCAAAGACATCAAACGAATGGATAACAACTTTCATATACAAGGTCCTGGCTTGGTACAGGTATTTTCGTATGTAGAAAATGCTGGACAAAAACTGGTTTTATAGCTAGCTCAACTTTTATCTTGTATGACAGTCGCACAAAATATCATGCTTGCCGTACAACGTTTGTTTCTCCATTTGAGAGTGCTTACTTTTGTTATTCCATGCCATTTGTGTTTAAACCAGAACAATTGTAGAAGGCAGTAACATGCTATTGAAAGTACTATGACTGCTCATGACCATGATCAATTATAATCTTTTATAAGTAAAAAAATCCGTACTTTGATTAATACAGGACAATGTTTCATAACTCGTTACCGTATATACTACTTATACGAGTTATCGAACTTTGCTAAGTATTAATGAATGTATACCGTATATTGCTATGACTTCTACATGGGCTTTTCTATCATTATCATTTTCTGTAAAATCTTTATTTTCTTTATTCTCATTGAAAAACCTTGTTGTTTTTATATTTTTTATATAAATTTTAGGTACGGCATGCCGTACCAACGAACATTATTGGTACGGCGAGTGCCGTACCTGCCGTACCGGCTGCTACGCCCCTGAATGATGTAGAAGACAATTAGTTGGTTAAAAAAAATTAAGACACAATTCGGGTAGTTCATTTTGATACGAAAGGCAAACTGTAGCCATTGCTTTAATACATCATAAAAAGAATTTGAAACGTTGTATATGTCATAATCGTAAAGGATAGTCTAGAATACAGTCTTCAGTTTTTTATTCTTTAAACCCCTTAACCTATGACACCTTGGAATAGTTTAATTCGGTAATCAGTTCTTTGCAAATAGTAAATTTCTCGAAAATGAACGACGTTATCTCATGTTTTTATTAATGTGTTTTTAGAATAATCACTTCTATAAACGGCAACATGTCTAATTGAATGGCGAATTTGATGCCAATAAGGGATATTGTCTCCACCACGTATATAACAATTACAAAGCGTTAATGTCCATTTAAAAAAGCTGACATTTATAGTATGTATATATCCCAGGCATAGATTACCTTAGATGTATTTGGGACAACTTTTTGAAATTTTGGATCTTCAATGGTCTTCAACTTCGTACTTGTTTGGCTTTATAAATATTTCGATATGAGCGTCACTGATGAGTCTTATATAGACGAAACGCGCGTCTGGCGTACTAAATTATAATCCCGGTACCTTTGATAACTATTAACACCACTGGGTCGATGCCACTGCTGGTCGACGTTTCGTCCCCGAGGGTATCACCAGCCTAGTAGTCAAC